>NC_065436.1:32985368-34235368 GCF_024364675.1 Aethina tumida
TGAAATAATAATTCAATATGTACTTAAAGTATTACATCAAATGCACATGAAACTAAGTGGTACATAATTGAAATCGATTATGAGCTCTCAGACGAAATGTAAATAGAATATATTAAATTTAGAGCACACGTAAATGTGTGGATTCTCCCATAAAGACATGACGAACGAGGAAAACGAGAAAACGGCAAAAGCAAACCGTCTGTATTTACAAATCCTTACGTAACTTCTTGAACGGCATAATTTAAACACGGCAGACAAGACGTAAAACTTAAACATGGAACAAAAACGTACAATGAAAGCTAAAATAATTCTAAGCTAACGGCCCAACTGTTTGCATCTGCACTTTTCCGTGATACCCGTCCGATAAATCCTTTCGTAAATCTGTATAATAATAATAATAATAATAACGAATTTTGTGGTGACAAAATAGAGGTCGTGAACCTCTTACCTGAAGGGACGTGTAGCTTTGTTTCTTCGGGAAACGGAAGCCTCGATCCTGCGGCTCGTTCACGTGCCTGTGACGCAACAACAAAGCTCGTATTATTTTACCCTTGTCTTCCTCCCGGATGAATTCCTCCTTGAACAGTTCTTCGGTCACGCGATACGCTATGGCCGGCAAATCCTTCTCTTCCATGTCCAGGCATACCTGAGATATTCGAATCGATTAACAATCAGCATTTGTATTTATAGTTGCGAACAAATCCGTTCCATTATTCGCTGCGATAGATAAAAGTTCACGGGAACGTGACGTGGAGAAAATAGGGAATTTAGGGCAAATGTATGATAATACGGCATACGTACCACGCCATCCTCGAGGCATTTCCTGAGATTGAGCAACGAATGGAAACTGAGGGAGGCCACGTGCGGTTTTCCCCATCTGTCGACGCCCTCCTCCACATCCTCCTCGTATTTTATCCAACGTGCGGTCTCCTTCCACTCCCGTTCGTCGTTGGTGGTAAACAACTCATCTAGTTCGACGAATATCTAAAAAACACAATACGGAAAATTATAACGAGATTTACAATATAATTGGAGTGTCTTTTTTGTTGAATTTACTTTATTAATCGGGGCTGAACGGCATAGATGCAGTATGCGATTTAGTGGTGTGCAATTAAGGAAGGGGTGAATCTCAGACTCTATTGAACATCTTGGCCAGAATCACATAGCGAAATTGATTTTCCATTTGCTCCCCAAGTGAATACTTGGCCGTGCAAATCGCTTATTCCATCAGCACCCGTAAAAACGACGGGAAGTCACGCCGTCGATCCGGCCTGTTTTATTTGTGTGATTATCGCAACCTTCTTCTGGTTATTCAAATTCGCCAGCCCCGTTTTTCAACCATTATGATTTATATTTGCGGAAGCAACGAAAGGGTTCGTGTGAATAATATCAGGTAATTTTGGGAAGGATTCCGCTTTTGTCATCCGTTTTTTGATATTATTCTTGTTGTTATGAAGATTGGGCGACTACTTACAGCATGGGGACTGTGATCGTAAAGTTTCTTGAGCGACGGATGTAGCTCGGCTCCCTTCCCGATGTGCATGAGGGAGGCATTGCTCGGCCTGGAAGTTCTGTGTCGGCGGAGGGCTCGAGGATCGTCGGACCGGTGACTGTCGAGCTGGTCCTGGTCGGCGCCCCGTAAAAATTGGTCCTCCGGCTGGGTGGAAACGCGCCGCTCCTGGTGGTGTCTCTTCCTCGCCTTCGGATCGTCCGGTAGAGAGTACTTACGGAACTTCGCATGGTGGCTGTGATGGTGGCGTCTAAAAACAATTGAAGAGATTTAACCGTTTGTTTTTAGTTTATATAAATAAAACCAGCTAATAAAACACATTTTCGAAAATGTAATTGGGTTTGTGTATTAATGTATACGCAGCAAAAAATAAATTGGAGGCTGATTTGTGTCAATTTTAATATACATATAAACGAGGTTTTTTCCCGCCTCGCCCTGAGCCTCCCAAGCTTTATGAGCTTAGGGAAATGCGGTGCGTCTTTTCGAATTGGGTTTTAACGTAATATAAAACTGTTTACACACTGATCTTTAACATAGAAATATGACCTACATATTTATGAAGGTGTGAAATAAAAAATAACACAAGTATCCACGTAGCTAGGCTAGACTAAAATGTATTGAAGTTTTGGGGGAAACAAACAGAAAGCGGAATAATTAAATATCAGAAAGTCATGCATCGTTAACCTCCATGAAAAGTAGAGACGAAATTGTTCAAATTAATAAAACGTATCCAACGATGCGGATGCTTATTCGAAGAGCAAGGGTCAGTTATTTCTTCGAGGAAACTAAACCAAACAGACACAGGAAAGAAAATATCAAAGGACCTGTACAAATAAACCCGCCGATTTCTTTCGTGTTTAGTTACAGAGACGAATCTATATTTAAACCTGTTTCTTATGGTGAAATTTAGAACGTAAAATATAACGAGTCAACGAAGAAGCCATGTCTCTTCTCAGTATAATATCATAAATCATTGTAAAGTAAAGGAGCAAGACAAATATGATATTGACTTTTACTGGTGTGTTTAGCATACGTTTATAAAACAGAATTGTATTATAACGTCGTTTAATGTTTTATAAAACCGTATGTCGGCTTGAAAAATAAATAAACCGGCGAGGGGTGAATTCATCTTAAGGGACGGATAACGCGATGAGAAAATGGGATAGAAAAAATGTCGAAGGCCGTGCACAGTAAACTTCCTGATGTCAATGAACGAAACACACAATGTGCAATAAAATTCTTTCCATCAAGAAAACTGGAAGTAAAGAGGAAAGGATGCGAGTAAATTTCTAGATGATTTTTGATTGGGGTTAATGAAATGTGTAATTAAAAGAGGGAGGATTTCGCCGAAATCTGCCAAAAACCACTTAGTTCGACCCTCGTTAACATATATACCACGTACTAATTTTTCAAGTTATGTTTTAAAGATCGGGAACTATTGGAGGCGGAAGTCATTCCCCAACGTCATTAAGTTGGAAAAGTTGAGTGGTATAGTGGCAGTATTGCTTTTTACGACCTGCTCCCGGATGAATCGTCGTTACAATTTTCAAGCGGGAATTGAACGGTAAATACAGTTTCATTTTGTTCGACACGGTCACTAAGCTATTGATTTGTTGCAGGATTTCAGCTTCAAATATTTGATTTGGATTTTGTGTGCATTGCAGGGATTTGGGTCGTAATGTGATGAGCTACTAAAATTAAATGATTGTTTTAATTAACAATTTGAAATACACAAAGTTAGTATTTTTAGAGGCTGAATGAAACTTTAATTTTAATTTAATTATCTATACAAATACAAAATAGTATACCATAGATAGAAGTAACATAATAAAATTATGGGTGAATGTAGAAAGTATATTTTTGTGTAATTTTTTTTTATACTGTTTTTTTTTTAATTTGTTATGTAGTGGCTATGGATTTAATAATATTGTATATATATTTAAAAAAATGGAAATGGTGGTACATAACCAACTAATCAAATATTGTGACAAAAATTATGCAAATGAAAAAAAAAAAAAACAAAGTGGTTTTACTAAAAGCACTGATGTGAAACTATTATTTTGAATGTATATGATGAATGATTGTCAGGAGAGCATTGAAACATTAGACATAACATTATTGCTACAGAAGTTGAATAAGATTGGCTTTGGTGGAATTGTACTTAATTGGTTTAAAAATTACTATACAAATCGATCACAAAAACCCAAATTTAAAAACTGCTTTTTGTTCGAATCAACAAATGAAAATGGTGTTCCACAAGGAACAGTACAACTTATACATAAATGATTGTAAAATATGTTTAAAAATGTAATATTTATGTGTTTGCAGAATGAATTAAATCAATTTCAGAAACTACAAAATAAATACATGAGGATAATATCGAAGATGAATAAATTTAAAATTTACAATGCCATACAATTTAGATTTAAACAAGAGAATATTAATTTATAAGGCAACCATTAGTCCTGTTGATTATTGCATTTCAGTTTTGTTTAATTAGAACTTGAATGAATTAAATCAATTTCTGTGATTCTGTGATCTTTAAATGAACTGTGATATTAGTTTAAATATAAATACCGATATTGATTAGTAAAATCTTATAAATTATCAATATATAATAATATGCATTTTAAAATTTATATTAATTATAGTGAATTTGAAAAAATAACAGAAATTAAATCTATACATGATTATATCTTAAATTGAAATTTTAAACGACACTATAATTATGTTGTAAAAACAATTTCCAGCAAGATTTAAAAACAAGAATATTAATTTATAAGGCAACCATTAATCCTCATTTTGTTTATAGTGCTTCAGTTTTGTTTAATTATAAGTTATATAATCATCAATGGAAATCCTTTGATAAACTATGAAAAAAAAATCGGGTATAATGTAAATCTGAGTCAATCGATAATTTTAATATAAAAGGCAGATTTTAATAACCCGAGTAGCTTAATTTTGAACGAGCCCAAAAAAAAAGAAAAGAAAGAGATGTTGTTTTGCGTCCGTGAACAAAATTCAGATTGATGCAAATTCAGAGGACCGAATATTTGTCCAGAACTCCACCGACGACATTTACCCTTTTAGGTGACGTCAAACGGCACTCTTCCACGTTTCACTTCAAATTATTTAATGTCGAGCGAAACTTCCAAAGAAGTTTGATTGATAGTTTTTTATAAACACTTCTTTCATAACGTAAACTTCGTTAATTGGATTTAGTCATCGGAAAAGTTGGCAAACGCGAGTCTGCAGATCGTCGATCAAGTAATACTAATTAAGATTAAGCAATCCAGACGGATAGATGTACTACAATATGGACGGTTATTAAACTCCCCCGAAACACAAATGTATAATTACACACACATACCATGCATGACGACCCGGAATGTGCCGGGGTGAATTACACTGAGGGGTTTTGGACGTACCGCCTCCTGGCGTCGGCGGAACTCTCGTAGGTTACAGGCATTGTCGAGGGTCGCGACGGTTTGCCGAGAACGGTGGACCGTCGGTCCACGTCCAATCACTTGGCAGATTGGTGTAAAATGCGCCGTCAATCGAGAGCCAAGTTGTATAAATAATTGTGTTTGTTTGTGTGTGTGTGTGTGTATTGTTTCAGTTTTGGGATTGTTGTAAACCACACACTAAACAAACGACAAAAAAAAAAAAACAAATGTAAAACATGTATGATAGTGTGCGATTGTTGTCGGTTTTTGTACAAACCACACTTCTCACCTCAGGAATCTGATCGATACTACTTTTGCTAACTCGAATACTAAACTGGAAAATAAATAAAAACATGTTTCAAAACAAAAAATATTTATTGAACAAACGCACGATCGGATCGAATTGACATTTACTTATTGGTTTCAGCACTTAAATGTGATGGAATTCTTTTTATTATAGACATTCCGGAAGTTCCAACACGGAAACTCAAATTTTCTTTTTAAGACTAAACTGGGTTTGGCTCACGCATTCGCCATAATTAAAACTTTTAGTGTTTGGAATAATTACGCTTATTTTTATAGAAACTATTATCATTTACAGAACATATTGGTATATTTTTTTATTATTATAATTGTAATGTATTTATTATTATAATAATTTATTTTATTTTTACGACAGCACTAATATGACTAGAAAGGGGTGCATTCACCATATTTTTAAAAGGAATTGTATCTTTAATTTACCTAAATATTTCTATAAATTTGGTATTAGTTAGGTTTTCAGATTTATATATATAATATATAGTGGTGTATATCATATTTATTTAATATAATTGTGTTTATTATTTTTAAATGTTAATATAATAAAAATGATCAAAATTTTAATTTAATAAATTAAAAAAATTTTAAAATAATCTTGTAGAAATGGATGAGGGTGTATTCATCAAATTTACTTAACAGAACTGTTTATTAAAATTACGTATATATTCAGATATTTCCATAAATTATCAAAATTTACCAATTTTTATACTACGATGTGTTTTAAGTGATGTTATGAATAAATAAAATAAATTTTTTAAATCGTTTCATCCATTTTTAAGTTTGAATTATATTAATATATAATTATACATCTGGATAAGGGTGCATTTGCCACATTTACTCAATAGTTAATTTTTAGAAATACTCAGATTCTTCCATAATATACTTTAATTAATTTTATGAATAAATATAAAGATTTTACTAAAATTTTTTTATAATCATTTAAGAGAGTATTAAAATATTGGATGAACGAGTATTCATCAAATTTACTTAACAGAACTTTTTATTGAAATTACGTATATATTTAAATATTCCCATAAATTATTATATAAATTTATCAACTTTTTTACCACAAAGTTTGTATTATTAAGGGTGCATTCGCGATATTTAACAAATAGTGTTTGTTTATTCTTAAAATTATTTTTTTCATATATTATTATCTAAATTTCTCAATACCTTTTTTACCATGGTATGTTTTAATTAATTTTATTTATAAATATGAAAATGAGTTTTCTTGCTTTAATTAAACATATTTTCGAGTCTCAATAAAACATGTATTCGAGACGACAATTATGGTTTGTCCCATATGTCCAGGATAGTTCTAATTACGGAACAATTCGGATGACTCTTGCCAAAATTAAAGATAAAATAATTATCTTCCCACATTTAAAATACGTAACGTAGAAATTTCTGCCAGTAAATTTCTATATTAATTAAGATTACATTATATAATTGACGACTTATTCAATTCATTGTTTTATATATATTTTTATTAAATTTCAGTGTTCATTTTCCACAACATTTTAATTGTTTTTAATTTGTATTTGTAATTTGACTAATTAACAGTAAGTCAAGTGGGGTAAAACGAGTGGATACCTCGTTGTAAACCATGAATTGATTTAATTGTATTCCACATATGTAGCTTATGCTCAGAACCCGCAAAATTCGAATTAACCCCCCAGTTATGTTATAGAATTGTTTGCTTGCCTTGTTTACGCGAGACCTAGCTTAATACCCACACGATAAAGTTTTCCAATTTTGGGCAACGCACGAGCGAACATAATTAACTGGGAACGGATTGATGTACGAAATTGAATACCCATCATTTCGATACTGAACTAAATTTTCCCATTATGACAGCATAAAGGCACACACATCTGCGAACGACACGAACGTCGCTCGTCCTTGTCGTTCCGTGATTATTTTTAGAGTGCAATGCCAGCGACACTGTCTAGTTCAAATTAAACTAAGGCCAGTGCTCCTGTTCACGTGCGACGCCGGAATAAAATTTTCCGACGCGGACGAGGCTCAAATGGGAAATTGTTTTCCTTATGATGTGAGCTGAATGCAGCCGTTACGCTGTGGAAATAACGTTTGTGACAGGGAGGCTGTGCATTGTTATTTTTGTGATGCGTACGCTCGTCGGTATGGTTTCGGAACCCTTTTGCCACGTTCAAAAGGCTTTGCGTCGCCTTTCAAAGACTCAATGCAATATCTTGTGTTACCTGCAGTATTCGAGCAGAAATTTCTTGTTCCGATGTCGTTAGTTATTGCTTTCAAAATTGAGCTCCTGGGCGGTAAATTATAATATAATTCTAAATAAATTTTAATATAAGGACTTCAAAGGAGATGTGAAGCAAAATGTAATAACTTATTGGTCTAATATTTTCAAGTTTGCTCCAACTAAAAGTTTTTTACACATAATAAAATAAATCAAATATTCAAGACGCTTCCAATCAACGTTATTAAAGAACTCTCGCATTTTCTTCGAAAGTAATATAAAAACCTTCAGAAGTAGTAATGTACATAAAAATTTAAATAAAGTTTGCTATCAAAAAATCCATAAATATCTTGATCTTTTTTAATTATTTTAGTTAATTACACTGTTTTTATTAATTTATGAAATATTTGTGATATTTGTTCAACAGAACTTACTCAAGATAAGTTATTAAAAAATACATAATTTTTTTCTTATATATTCTTTTTTTGTTGTAGAATAAAAATGATATTTCATATCTACATAGTTATCAAATGATAATTGTATCAAGTATCAAGAATTTTTGTATTCCCTTCAAAATTTATTTAAAAAACTTTCAATAATTATATTTGTCAAAAAAACTTAAATAAATTTTGTTGATATTTTTTTTATTATACAAGTTCGTTATATTGTTTTATTAATTTTTAGAATAGTTGTGATATTTATGCTTTGGTAATTAGTAATTTACCCCCAAAAATAGGCTAAAAAATCTTTAAAATAATATTTGTCCAAAAAAATAAGATTTGTTATTAAAAATACATAAATTTCTTTTTAGTATCTTTAATTATTTAATTTTTTATATTGTTTTTGTTGATTTTTAGAACAATCATATTATTTTGTACACTGATAATTATTAATGATAAGTATAAAAAGACTGTTAAAGGATTTTTGTTATATTCATAAATTTGTTGATCGTTTTTTATTATGCAAGTTCGTATATTGATTTATTAATTTTTAGTTAGTTTAATAGTTGTGATATTTATCCTTCGATAATTAGTAATTGATAATTAAACCAAGCATATTAAAGAACGCTGGAATTCTCCCTAAAATTAGTGTTAAAATGTAAATAATGTCCAAAAAGTAAGATTGTTATAAAATACATACTTTTTTTCTTAGTATTTTTAATTATTTAATTCTTTATACTATTTTTGTTGATTTTTAGAATAATCATAATTTTTTTTAACTAGACAGTTAGCAAATGATAATTATATCAAGAATGTTAAAGAATTTTTGTATTCCCTACAAAATGACTCTAAAAATATTTAATAGTATTTATCTAAAGAAACTTAAATAAATCTTGTTTGTAAGTTCGTTATATTGGTGTATTAATTATTAGTTACAACGTAATATTAATGCTTTGATAATTAATAATTGATTAATAAATCAAGAATATTGAAGAACGTTTTAATTCCTCCCACTAAAAGTCTAAAAATCTTCAGAAATAATATTCAAAAAGATCAATCAAGATTGTTGAATTTTTGTATTTCTTCGAAAATATGTGTAAAAAACTTTCAATAGTAATATTAGTTTGAAAAAACTAAAAGAAAAAATAAAGTTCATTTGTTATTAAAAAATTTATACATTTCTTGATAGTTAATTATTAATTATTTAGAATAATCGTGATATTAGTACAAAAGTGATTATTATTCTTTTTAATTCCGTAAATAAAGAATCAATCATGTAAAATGTCACCTATGTTAAAAACCAAAGTATTAAAATATTTTACTTGTGACATTTATTACACTAATTTAAATTTATATTACAATGTTACTAACAGTGTGGCGATTTTATGGATCGCAATTTGATTTTACGGCCTGCAATTTAACAGAGATATTTCATATTTTTAATTAAATTCACATTTCCCATAATAGAAAATTAAAAAAAATTAATATTGCAACAAGGTCACATATGGCTTGATGAATTGATTTTAAAGTTCAACACGTGACGAGAACAATTAAAATTTATGTAACATTCGCAATAATAAAATATAAAACCCCAATCACGGAACAACAATCCCACCTTTTCTTACGGTCCTTGGTGAGCCCGTCGACATCGAAGGTGTCCTTGTTCTCGTTCAGGAACGACACCTTCCTCTCGGGAGAGACCTCCTCGTCGGCGCCGCCCCTGTAGCTGCACGGATCCGACAGCACACATTCAGATTCGGACTCGTCCTCCGACTCGGCGCCGTCCGACTCCTCAAGAATTTCGGAGTTCAGTTGTCCGGTGTCCGAGTCGCCGGCTTTGGAGCGGTGACTGCCCAACGGCGTGTCGGACGGTTGCGGCGGATCGGTGGTGTAAGAGGTGGGCGGCGAGTCGGGCGCCGGCTCGCCATCGGTAGAAAGGACGCGTTGGCCGCTCACGGGCGTCGAGTTAGGCGTCGACTGGCTGTTCGACGAGCGGCGCCTCATCGACTTTGTGCCGTGCTTGAGCGGCGCGTGCATGTGTGGGTAACTCCTTTTGCGGTGCTCTGGAAAAAAGAACAATGGTGTAATATTTAGATTTATACTACAGTAAACACTATATTGACTTCTATATACTATAATATATTTCTAACTGAATAAACTGTAAAAATTATTAGTTATTAGAAAAATTATTATAGAATTCTTTGGTTTTTGTGAATTGAATTTCTCAAAATTTGGCTATAAATTTAAATGTTACACATTTTCCTCTCCATCATTCTATTAAAATATTCATATATTTTAAATGATCTAGGTCTGATAGAGCTGGAACAGGTTATAAATCATTAAATTATTTTTAATGAATGTAGAAATTATTTGGGTGTTGGAAAGTATTGCATAATAACAAAACTGGCAGTAAATCTACAAAAATTGTATTGAATTTGAACATTCATCGCCTGTAACTCTTATGTTTTATCAGAGCAGCTGCAAATTTAAGTTTTATACATTCTTCTCTATCTTTATCATAACATTCACATTTTTAAGTAATCTTGGCTTGATAGAGTTGGAAAAGTTTGTAATTAATTAAATTATTTTTAAAGTATGTAGAAATTATTTGAGTGTTGGAAGAATTGCTCAAATGAGAAAACTGGGTGTAAATCATCAAAAATTGTATTGTAAATTTAAATTTTATTTATTTATTTATATTCTTTCCTACATTATTCTATAGTAACATATTTTCATATTTTTTAAGAGAGCTTGGTTTGATAGACCCGGAAATGTTTGTAATTAATTAAATAATAATTAATTAATGTGCAAATTATTTGGGTGTTAAAAAAATTTGCTCAAATGACAAAAATGGCTGAAAACTGTCTATAATCAACTACTGTAACTCTACATGTACAAAATAAGAAAAAAATGAATATGATTTCTTTATTTAGCGTACAGTGTTTATAAATATTTATAAAAGTTTTATGTGATCTAGAGGGCCCAAAAATAATTTCGTAACAAATCACCATGGAAGTCAGCAATTGACAGATATCAAACTATAACAGTCGCAGCAAAAGTATCTTGTCCTCCAACATGAACCAGATTCTGCAGCAAGCCGCCAAAGGTACGTTCAACGCCGTCAAACACAAGCTACCGGAGTTGCCGTACGAGTATTCGGCCCTCGAACCGGTGATTTCCTGCGAGATAATGCAGCTGCACCACCAGAAGCATCACGCCGCCTACGTCAACAACTTGAACCTCAATCAGCAGAAGTTGATAAAAGCGTTGGAATGCAACGATCAGACTCAGATAATTCAGACGTTCAAAGCCATTCAATTTAACGGCGGCGGCCACATCAATCACACCATCTTCTGGGAGAATCTGTGCCCGGACCAGACGCAGCCGAGCAAGGAACTGTGCGAGGCCATCAAAAAGACCTACGTCGATGGCGAGGGGATGAAGAAATGCCTTTCGGCGATCGCGGTAGGACTACAGGGCTCGGGATGGGCTTGGCTCGGCTACAATCCGAAGACCAAAACGTTGGTGTGCACCAGCACGGCCAACCAGGACCCGCTAGAGGCGACCAAGGGTGTGAAACCATTGCTGGGCATCGACGTTTGGGAACACGCCTACTATTTGCAGTACAAGAACGTTAAGGCCGACTATGTGAAGGCGATTTTCGATGTCGTTAACTGGGAGGACGTCTCCAAACGTTTCGCCGAAGCCAGTTGCTCTTAAATGATTTCCTTTGTATGCCAAGTTTAATAATAAACCCAATAAAGTAATAAAAGGTTTCATTGTACGTGAAAGCATATAAGTAATTGGTAATATCAATTATTTTAATTTAATAATGAACGGATCATAAATTACAATCACATCGTGTGACCCAATACACTGACATGCCTTTGACATAAATGTAAATCATTTATTTCTAAACAAGGATAATTTCGCTACTTTAAACTATCTTCATTTAAGTAATAAATGATTGATGATAGATAATCACGCGAACTCCATAAAGACAAATCTTTAATTATACTTTGTACCAGTTCGTGACACGTGTCGCAACTCCGCAAACCTCGTGATCAATTTATTTTGCATGAGACTTCACGTATAAACGTTGTTCGTTTTCTAAATCATTTCGACATTGGACTAGACTAGACTGCAAAATAATACTCACGCATATACTCTTTTTCACCATATTGACGGGGTTCACCTGCTGGTGGTACATCGTGGAATTTGTGGATGTCGAAGGCGTTGACATCGGTGTCCATGGCGAAGACTTTCGCACACTCTTCATCCAGTTGGGGCTCCCCATCGTTGCTGTTTCCATCATTCTGTAATGAACGTATATTAATTTTTTTAAGTGTCATAAACAAAGCACAATAAATAAACTAATGACAAACTACGACATTATTAGTTAGTGAAATTGTGAAATGAGAGTTTTTATTTTTTTGAAGTCTTTCAAATGCAGAATGTATATATTCACCATTTGATTGTTCTTTTGTAATTAAATGGCTTTGTTTCAAAGGGCTTGTTATTGTACATCTTTTCTAACACAATATGTATTCTTTGATTCTGGTTGGAGAAATACATGTTTTTGTCTTATAGCTGTAATTATTTTCTTGGAAAACAATTCCATTTTATACAGTCAATAACAACAAAATCAATAGTAGAAATTGCTAATATTTAACATTAAATCTTGATTCTTCTTATGGCTTGATTATGATATTTAATAAAAAACTGAATCTTATAATATATTTTATTACATTTATCACATTTATCTAGATAAGATCTCTTTAAATTAAGAAAATATTAGTAAAAATAAAATAATAGTTTTGAATATATTAAAAGTAGATAATGTTAATTAAAATTTTAAGATTCTTTAGTACTCTGAAAAATTGAATCTTATTATACATTTTATTACTCATTTATTTAGACAAGATCTCTTTAAATTAAATATTTATTATGAAATAAAATATTTTAGTTACCAGAAAAACTTAATCTTATCATATACCTTATTATTTATTTACCTTGACAATAGAATAATAAGTAAAATAATAGTTTTGAAAATATTAATAGTTCATTTTTTTAGATTTTTTAGTACTCTGAAAAACTGAATTTTATATTTTTTGTTACTCATTTATCTAGACAAGATCTCTTTAAATTAAGAAAATAATAGTTTTGAATATATAAATAATTGATATAATTAATTAATACTTATTAAAAATTTCAAATATTTTAGAATCCTCTAAAACTGAATTTTATCGTATACTTTATTACTTATATAACTAAATATTATATATTTGGTACCGATTTATCAAGATAAGATCTTTTTAAATTAAGAAAATAATAGTATTCAATATATTAATATAATTAATATTCAATATTTATTATTGTTTTAGAACACTGAAGAACTGGATCTCATGAAATACCCTATTTATTTAACTACCTTGGCAATATAATAATAAGTGAAATTATAGATTTTTTAGTACTCTGAAAAACTTAATCATATATATTTATCTAGAGCCTTTAAATGAATAAAATAATGGTTTTGAATATATTAATCAAATTTTATTAAAAATTTCAGATATTTTCGAACCTCGAAAAACTGAATTTTATCATATTCCTTATTATTTAATTACCAATATAATAAGTAAAATAGTAGTTTTCAATACATTAATCGTGGATAATTGATTATTCAATATTAATTAAAATTTTCTTATGTATTTTATTATTTATTTAAGAAAGATCTTTTTAAGATAAGCAAAATAATAGTACTGAAAATATTTATATTTGATAATTAATCAATTTGTAATAAAAATTTCATAATGTTTAGAATTATCAATTATTTAGAAGCAATTATATTGCTTCATTAACTTGTTCAGGTCACTCTAAAATAAGCACAATAAGTTATGAATATATTAAAAATTAATAAATTTTCAATATGTATTATAAAATTCAGATTTTTTATAACACCAAAAAATTGGGATTTCTTCTTATTATTTCCTTAATTAGAATATATAATAATCAAAATAATAGATTTGAATATTTTAAAATTTCATAATTAACAGTTATTAAATAGAAATAAAGACAAAAATATTGACAGAAAACAAAAATACACCGATTTATTCGAAAACAAATTGAAATTATACACCGCAAATTTAAATTGTGAAAACCGTATTTCAATTGTACAAAATAACCCCCAAACTAATTCCCTTTTGCCCTCCTCCATTCTAATTTACAAATTTTAATCCGAATTTAAATTGCTTCCAGGGCACAACAAATGTGTAATTCCGTCATTACACACAAAAACGGCCTGCGAGAAAAACATAATTTATTCAGTGTGTCACATTTAATTTCATTTTGATGCAGAGAAGACACGGCTAGTTGTTTTCATTTCCATCACGTTTTTACGTTCCGTTAGCGCCTACTGGAAAATCGATGTTAACCGTATTAAATAAGAGGACAGGAGACGTCCGTTAAAAAAAAGAACAATATGAAACGACATTAACTTTTGCATCGTCCACATCAGCGGATGGCGATCACGGGCTCGTCGATTTTGGCCACGGATCCGGGAGCTAATTGAAAAACGGGCCGCATCGATGGCGCACACCACCCCAAAAAATTCGGAATTCGTGCCTCACCGAACTTTAATCGACGGCGAGAATCTTGGCGAATTTTTGCGGTGGATTGGAAAAGTGCCAGTGGATAAATTGATAGACAAAACTTCCCGTCAGATCGCAGTTTACCACCCACCGAATCTTCGACACTCTCGATTACATTAAAATGGACTTTCGGTTTTCGGCGTGTGAGCGTGTGTGTGTAATTGCAGGAAAGAGGTACGTGCACCGCAGTGCAGGATCCGTTAACGCCCGGGTCCATCCGTGCCAATCGATAATTCATGAGAACGGCGGGACCGTTAAGAGGAGAAGAGGGCCGGCCAAAAGCCGCATTCAAATTTTGCGCGGTGGAAATGAACTTTTGCGAAACACACACGTACACGTTCTCAAAAGCGGTGCGATATGTCCGGATAAATAAAACATATGACGGGGCCGGGCGGGTGAGAAACGAGGTGAGCAAACAATGTCTTAAAGTGGAATGGATTTATTGCATTTGCAATTTAAAATGTAAATTTTTTCGCTTGTGTGTCTGAATCGGTATTGTTGTTTATTTGTACGCTTTTGTAATGTTTTATCAATAAAAACGCCTCGAACTGTGTGTTATTTATACGAATATAAATTTTTTCCTTTTCTCCTTGAATCGTTGATTTTATTTTTATTAATGTTATTATAGTTTTGCGATAAAAAAGTGCCGATAACAGAAGAGGCTCATTTAAATATAACAAGTTTTTCCATATTTGCACGCCAAGGCAACGTCCTTTATATTTCATCTTAATTTCCATTCGCTGTATAGGACATGAAATGTCAACGGTTAGTTTGAAACGTAAAAAAAAATTACCAGTATAACATCAAAAAAGTGAGTATCAATTATCTGTCGACTTATGTAATATCTCAGAGTTAGTATGTCTAAATGTCATCAAACCAGCCAAAGAAAATAATATACTGAAAAGAACCTGTCGCAGTCATCTGTCATTTTGTTAAATGTCTAAATGTGTCTACTTTGAATTTAAAATGAAAAATTAGGCTCATTTCTTGAATATTATACAATAAAAAACCTATTGTCGTTAAAGACGTGTTAAAACTAAAACAAAATAAAAAATCAGATAATTTCAAATTAGCTGAATCAGCTAAAACAAGTATACAAAACTGAACAATTAAACAAGTTAAACAAGAAAAGAATGCACTGAAAATAATCTACGGAAGCTACCTGTAATTATATTAAATACCTAATTTCCTTTCTTATCATAGAAAGAGAATTTAGACTGAT
Organism: Aethina tumida; assembly: GCF_024364675.1. Taxonomy (NCBI): domain Eukaryota; kingdom Metazoa; phylum Arthropoda; class Insecta; order Coleoptera; family Nitidulidae; genus Aethina; species Aethina tumida. The sequence goes on from NC_065436.1 coordinate 33,001,173, forward strand.
TTCTTGAATATTATATATCAAAGAAACTTATTGTTGTTAAAGTAGTATTCATATATAGCAAAATAAAAAAGAGCGAAATCAATTAATTTTTGATCATTTGATTGAAGGTAAGATTTCAAAGCCAGAGAGATGTGTGAAGTATCAATACTACTTAAAAAATTAATCTCATTGAACTAGTTAAAGGAGGAAATAAAAAAAACGAAATCAACACACATTAATTCTTGATCATTTGATAGTTTCAAAATAGTTGATGATGAAAATAAGACCTCAAAGCCGGAGACACATTTGAACGTTCAATTCCACTTAATAAACTAATCTCATTGAACTACTTTAGGAAGAACATAATGTATTAAAAATAATCTGTTGAGGCCACCTGCAAATGCATTAAACATCAAATTTTCTATCAGTTAAAACTTTTACCTTAAAATGAAAAATTAGACAGATTTCTACGACGTCATACGACAAAAAATATATAATCTTTAAAGAAGTATTAACAAAATAAAAATGAACGAAATCAACAGATTTTAAATCTTGTTCTTCTGATAGTTTCAAATTAACTGATGATGAAAGTAAGACCTCAAAACCAAAGAGATGTCTGAGAGATCAATGCCACTTAACACATTAATCTCATTGAACCAATTTAAGAAGAAAATGATGTATTGAAAAGAATCTAGTGGGGGCCACCTGTAATTGTTTTAAATACTCAATTTATTCTCAGTTAAAAATTTTGACATAAAAAGCAAAATTAGACTGATTTCTTGAAAATTACACAACAAAAAAACTTTGAAGAAATCTTAAAACTAATACAAAAAAATAATGAACGAAATCAACACATTTTAGTGTTTTCATTCTGTTAATGAAAAGCTATTAAGATGTCTGAAGGATCAGTACCACTTAACAAACTACTCTCATTAAATCAGTTAAAGGAGAAAATAATGTACTGAAAAGAATTTTTGGAGGTCACCTATAGTTGTACTAAATATGCAATTAGACTAATTTCTTGAACATTATATAACAAAAAACTTCATCGAAAAATCATCATCGAAATAGTATTAAAACTAAATATAATAAGAAAACGAAATCAAAACACAAATTAATTCTTGATCAATATTTTCTATAAATGTCTATGAAGGTAAGATATTAAAGCTAGATAAATATACTAAGTCGCTTAAACCAGATAAAAAAGAACCTGTCGGAGCCACCTGTAATTGTTTTAAATTCCCAATTTCTTTTCAGTTAAAACTTTTAACTTAAAAAAGAAAAAATAATCTGATTTCGTGTACATGATACAACAAAAAACTGTCGTTAAAAAGTATTAAACTGATCAAAATAAGATAAAACGAAATCACAACACAATTAAATTCTTGATTAATTTATGTATCAAATTAACTATCGATTAAGGTGAGACCTCAGAGAATGGGAAAGATTTCTTGCTAAAAAAACTTCATTCAATAAATGAAATTATTTGACTATTATGTACCTATATAAATATAAAATAAAGATCTCCTGAAAATTGGACTCATCGTATGAATTTTCTTCTGAAATACTGACTTTAAACCCATTCTAAACAAAGAACTAAGAGAAAGTCATGGTTTCTTTTGGTCTTATATATTTCTAAACGGGCTTTTCCATGTTTTCCCCCTAGTATGTTGTGGCATTAGGACCAAAGAACTTTATCTATGATCTCTTAATAAATTTTGTTCATTCATATAATAATTGAATACGAGCACGTTTATTCTTTGTTCATTTTAAACACAATGATTACACAGGAATTTAATACGCGGAAAATTCTTTCCGGAAGACAAAAGCAGATAAATGCTTTTCAAATAATAAATTTGCCACATGTAGCCTAATTCGTCTGGATTAACTTTTATTATAGTAAAAGAAACAACCATCATTAAATAAAAAAGAGAAATCGTACATTTGCCCAAAGTTATATTTCAGCTTGTGTTTCATCCCGCTTCGCGTTGCGGGAAAAACGGTCGGATTATCCGTAATATACACGGGAGTTCCGTTATGTAGGACACTCGACATCACGACCACTTTGGATGTATAAACTTCCTCGAATTAAATTTCGCACAAACTTGAGCAGGCACTCGAAGTTAAAATAACGAGTGAGCCAAAGTTTTGTTCGGAAACAAAAAAGGACGAAACTTCGTTAAAATTACTTGATGATGTTAAAAAAAAAAAAATTCGGACACGAGTCATGCCCCAAACCATTTTTATATTTCCAAAATACAGGCCGACGTAACACAATTTGTTGATAACGAATCTGTGGGGAAAGAAACAATTGGGAAAATCTCATCGAATCTGTCGAATATTTCTCACTGATTGACATGATTTAATTAAGTTTTTGTTATTGACAGATTGTTTATATTAGTAAAGTTGACGTTTAATATCCACAGAGAATAATCAAAAGTTATGGATAAGAAAAATAAAATATGTGGAATGCGAAAATCGAAGATTTTTGGTATGGCGAATATCCAATTATATATTTTGTTATTCGGATATGCGAAAATTTAGTTAATAATAATAGTCTCATATTTACTTATTCAGTAAAAGTTATTAAAATCCAGTTAAAGGTATAGAAAATTTGAAATTTCCATAAAAGAAGAAACTCAAAATTAGAAATTTACAATAAAAATTTTCTGAAATAATCTTTTAGTTTATATATTTATTATTATTCAATATTTCTAGAATTTAGTTATTTAAAATTCAAAAAAAAATTGAAAAGCTGCACTATTTGATAAAAATATTCAGTAAAAAATTGTTAAACTTCAAAAATAGTTAAAAATATAAAAAATTTGATATTTACAAATAAAAAACAAACAAATTAAAGACATTCTAAAAGAGATTCATGTGATAAAAATATTTACCGGAAAATTGAATACAAAAACAGTTGAAGTCGAAATTTCAATTCTAAAAAACTGAATTATTAATAAAAACATATTCAGTAAAATATTATCAATATAAGTTAAAAATATGAAATTTAGAATTTTATTTGACAAAAATATTCAGTAATATATAAAACTTCATAAGTTAAAAATAACATGGCAAATTTAAAATTTACAATTGAAACAATTAAAAAATGTCTAAGATAAATTAATTTGTTAAAAGCTAGTGAAATAAAAAAAGTTAAAAATATACAAAATTCGAAATTTACTATTCAAAATTAATTAATAAAAATGTACTATAATAAATTACAAAACTTGAAAATAGGTTAAAAATATGGAAAATTTGTAATTTATAATAAAAAAAGTTTAAACATATCTAGAATAAATAATTCATTTGATAAAATATGTGGTAAAAAGAGTTATTAGAAACAGAAAAAGTTAAAAATATAAAGTTCACGATTTCTAACTAAAAATTATCGTATCATATAAAGTTAAAAAATGTCCAAAATAGATTCATTTGATAAAATTTATTAAAAAACAAAAAAATAAAACTAGAATATTCGAAATTTCTCTTTTAGAGATTTCAAAAAACTAAACTAACTTGAAAATAAGTTAAACTTAAGAAAAATTTGTTAAAAAAGTTTAAAAATTTTTAGAATAAAGGATTCATTTGAGAAAAATATGTGGTAAAATGTTATAGAAAATTTGAAAATTTTGAGTTAGAGGACTCAAAAAAAAAAAAATTATTTGATAAAAATATTTCGAAAAAAATTATTCATAAAAATTGATATAATATAAATAAATAAAATTAATAAAAATTTAATTTCTTAATAGTTGGCATCTTAGTAGTTTAGTCAAAAAATCCAATTGTACAAAAATATTTATATAATCCTTGAAACTAACTCAAATAAAGTATAAACTAGAAGCATAAATAAATTTCTCCTTATCTACCATCTCAAAGCAGTTATTTATAGATACTTTTGGCGAACGCTTTACATAGGTATCCTTGCGACAAACGTATCGAGTTCCAGCAAAAGTTTCCTTCGACGGAAAAAATATTATTTGCACATTCTTTAATAAAGTCGATTGTTGTTTTTTCCGCGGAAATAATATACGTATCAAACGTCGCCCAAACAAGACTGGAAATATATCAGAGGAAAGGTATCCCATTGCCTTAGTCGATCGATCAACACCGACATAATAACGACAACGAGATAGATTTATGATTCCCGGATTCGATGGCCATTCCTTCCCGCAATTTTCTGTTTCGCAAACTCTTACGAAACCCGACGAATTTGCATCGCACAAGGACGCAGCCTTCAGACGGTGCAAGAAGAGATGTACGGTGTCGTTTTCCTCCGGAACACGTAACCGAAAACCCGCCGAAAAAAATTGCCACGATAAATAAATAAATAAAAAAAAAAACAAAAACCGTTAATTTACCCAAACGATCTTGAAGGACGCTTAATTTAAGTGGAACTCATAAACTTTATATTCTACCCAAACACGAAAAACGGTTCGTTTGATGTTGATTTTATTTAAGAGGCTCTTAATAGCACAAATCAACGTTAATAAAGCTGTAATGAAAAATGTACGACGCAAAATCATTACGTTAATTAATTAATGCCGAATAACACGTATTATTTTGCACACTAGTAGAAAGTCAGATTGAAAACGAAGTTAAATTGCTTTTTGTTTTTAGGACAATGAAGGTGGCTCCGACATTTTCTGTTGGTAGTTAAAATTAGGTGAATTAATTGTGTTTTGAAGTTAATAAATGCGGAATAAATTAAATTTGCGCTTGAAGCTTGTTATGACTTGTGTAATTTCGTATTTTAATTAAGACGGTTAATGAAGTGAAGTTTCTTTTTACATTTTACGTATATAATATAAATTTGTCTAAGACAATTATTATTCGTATTTCGTATCTGATATCAGGTGGAAATTGCCATTGGTGTTGTCATCTTACAAATTTTATACTGTGACTAATAAGACGGGGATTATTAAAAACAAATATGATGATTAAATGATAATCATGAATATGAAAAATTTAACTTTTAAAATTCAATATAAATAAAATAACAATAAAAATATATTAATAAGTGAAAAATATACTAAACAATTACAAAATTACGTAAATTTAAAATATATGACAATTAAAAAATAAAAATAGAATAAGCCGAATATTTTCAAAAAGCCACAAAATCGAAATAAAATAAATTTAAAATAACAAAATTACAGATATATATTTATAATAATTAGTAAGAAGAATAATATGAGTTAATAGACAATTATTAATCAGAAGAATTGTAACTTAAAATTATATTAAAATAGATTTAAAAAACATTAAACATTAAAAATAAAAATGTGTAAATAAGTGAAAAATATACTGAGCAATTACAAAATTGTGTGTATTTAAAAATTGGTGATAATTAGACTCGAAAAGAAAAAATTATGATTATTAATAGTGTGAATTTAAAATAAAAGGAAATTAGACAAAATAAAAATAAGTTAAATTAAATAAACTTAAAGTAACAAAATAAAAAGACACATAACACAAATTTTCAAATTAAATTTTAACTTTAAAATTCGAACCCAATAAACAAATTGATAACAGTAGAAGGTATATGATTAATTACGTAGTTATCACGCAGGTTTTTTACTATGACTAACAAATAGTAAGAGGAATTATTAAATCAAATATGGATAAAATGATAATTTGTAATCGTAATTAAAATATAAAATTAAATTTGTCTTGGCAATAATTTTTCGTTCACATTTAAACTAATGTGTTAAAAGCAAATAGTTGTTTATATTAATTAAGTAATTAATATGTTAATAAGAAATATTCAACTAATTACCTATAGAATATATTTTACCACTGATTATGAATATTTTACGAGCATGAAATTTATCTTTAATATAAACGATAAAATGAACCAAACAAAAAGGGGTACACGTGACTCGAACAAATCGAAATATTAATTGGGTAGAATGTTCGCGGCCGAAGCAAAAGAAAATCGCTCAGATAAATAAGGAAAAAATGACTACGTCTAATAACATTTAGATTAGAACAGTAAGATAATAAAAGATGCAGAACTTTACCATGACATACTTTGGTCCAATGCGCCGGACCGAGTGGAACTAAATGGCAATTAGATTAAGTCGGAAACGAAGGTGCTTTTAATTTAATTAACCATCCCGAGACATATGCATAGTCCGTTTCGCACTGCAACCCATTTTCCGATGCGGTTGTTTTCGTTTCGGTGAAAATGTTTTAATTGGTTTGGAAGTTTCCGTATGGATTTCTATTGTTTTCAAACGCGACCTCAGGTATTATTGAATACATGAGATGGATAATTGGCCTTGTGGTCTAAATAATCATGTTAAATTAAACGGAAACTTTTTAAAATTATGTTTTTTAATAATTTATGTCTGGTTAATACCGAATATGATTAAACTAATGATATAATGAATCAGCCATTAGAGGTTTGTAGATCTTCAACCAGTAATTATTGACTTTATTTTTTCTTAAATGAAATACTATAGATACCACATTCTTGACTTCTGCATAAAATTATGATAATTGGAGACAAAAATAAAATTCAAAAATCCACAACAATTTTTTTTAATCTGTTCAATTTTTATAAACAAATTTAATTTTGAACTTGAAACAAAATAAATTTAAAATAAGATATACATAACAAAACTTCGTCTAATAATTATGAGAAACGATGTTTCATTGTGAAAAGTTTTTTCTTTTTTTAAATAAAAAGTTGTTTATCCAAAATAATTTTACTACAAAAATACAGACAAAATCATTAAAACAAATTATAGAGTAAAGAACAAACATGTGCAGTAATGCAAGCATTACAGCATTAAATTAATAATGTCTTCTTGGGGAACATTTCCACATTCTTCTAAAGCTGCCGTATATGTTGTTGACAGGGATATTTTGGCGAGCTCTAATTCTTCTTTTATCATTACCCCGTAAGTGCTCAATGGAATTAAGATCCGGCAAACAAGAAGGCCACTCTAATTCAGTAACACCTTCCATTTCCAAACAATTTTTGGCAACTCACTTGGTATGGGGAAGAGCATTATCCTCCATAAATAGAAAATAATTCCCGAAAGCATCTCTCCAGAGGTTTAATAAAGGTAGTAGCACTAGATCCACATACCTTCGACCAGTTAGTGATTGTCTAATGGGAAACAAAGGGGTCCTTTCATCAATCATAATTACACTTCCTCCTTTATATTTGGAAACCGACACCAGGGAGTCTAGATTGTTTCCCACAATCCGCTGATCTTCTAATTGTCTTCAATTATCCAGTTTTCATGCTCCAAATACCACCTTAAGCGGCCAACTCTATTTTGCGTTGATAGTTGTGGAACCTTTTAACTGTCTTCTACTAAGTAATTTTTGAGCGAGAAACAGTTGCGCCCGAAGCACTAACACCTGTTGCCTTAGAAGCTCGGAGTGAGGTTTTGTGGAATTTATTTTTGCTATTTGAGCTCTGTGGTTACTCTCGACAGACTTCCCCTGGATTTTTTAGGGTTCTCAACTCCAGAAACTTTGAGTAGGTTTTGAAAAATACGCAAACTTAACATTTGAGCAATTTTCCTCTGCGACATGCCTTGTTCTGACAGATAAATAATTCTTCCCCTTTGGACTTCTGATAACTCCACGTAAGGCATTTTAAATAAAATTTGCAAAAATAAGTAAGTTCACTTCACTACTAATGTATGTTACATGGGAACAGTGAAATTGACACTGCAAGAACAAATCTTAGCCCACATTTATATTTTTTTATAAAAAAATTGCTTTTTATTCATGGCTAATTTTTTTTTCATGAAAAAAATTCTTTCTGGTGAATACTAAGTGCATTAATAAATTAAAAAAAAAAATGTTCGTAACGATATTACTTTGAAATTAAATTGACAATTATTAATTATTATTAATAGGAAAAATCTTATACTGTACTGTAAATACTGTAAAAAACATAAAAACAAAGAATAAGAAAAAATTATCTTTCACAAAACTTCAAAAAAGAATCACAAATTTATATTTTTCAAAGGAAGTGTTGAATGAGGAATCGTAAAACTACTATTAAATTAAATTACTTTAATTAAATTTAATGCAAATATATTTATAGCTCTCGATTGATCGATATAATAAAAAAAAATCTCAGATTTCTCTAATCTATACATATAAATAAAACTGGAGTGTCTGTTTGTAATATTGAAATAACCGTTTTTTACTACATGCATATGAATATAAATACGGTACACCAAAATAACAATTTTTGTCTCTAAGTCTGTCTGTCTGTTTGTACCGGCTAATCTCTGAAATGGCAGGACCGATTTTTATTGGCAGGTAGCTGTTGTAATAAGGAGTAACTTAGGTTACTTTTATTTTAGAAAAATAAAGTAATGTTGCAACGTCCAAGTACTATCCATTCCACGCACAGCTCACGCGCATGCCACCACTGGGCTGTCACGTCGGTTTAATCATAAAATTAATTTAAATTAAAAAGAATTGTTCTTTTAAAAAAAAATGATTATGTCTTCTAATTATTTCTGACGTTTTTAGTAATTTTTTGGGAATCCAGGAAGAATTAGAATTATTTCTTTTTACTTTTTTAATGATTTTTCAGAAAATTAGTATTAGTAAAAAAATAAAAATCCCAAGTTATTAAAGTGAAAGTATGAATTTAATCGTTTGGATTTTATCCTATAGATTTTAATCGTATAAATTTTAATAGTATAGAAAATGATCGTATGGATTTCGATCATATGGAAAATGATCGTAGGATTTTAATCGTATGGAAAATGATCATATGGATTTTGATCGTGCGGATTTTAATCGTATGAAAAATGATCGTATGGAATTAGGTCACTTTATGTTTTTAGTAATTTCTTACGTTTTTAATGAATTTTTGAGATGTGTTTTTTTACGTTTATAGTATTTACTACTCATACGGGAATTTTCTTCGAAACTAAATTGTTCGAGAGGACCGAAATTTGCTTTCACAAGAAATTTATTTCACAATGCAATAATGTTCACATGCAATTTATATAATTAAACATTTTTTGGTTATAGAAGTGTAATAAACAGCTTGTATTATAAAATAAATTTAAATAGAATCTATGCAGATGTTTAACAAAATATGCATAAAAAGTTGTAGTATTTAAGAATATTTTTACAGTACAGTGGTGGCCAGAGAAATAGCACAACATTTGAAATTAAACATTTTGTAAGACATTTTATATAAGAATATAATTAAAATTTTGTCTAGTCAGTATAAAAAATATATTTCAATATTCGATACGTAAATTATCACTAAAAATTTAAAAAAAAAAAAAATCAAAAATTTAAATTTATCTGTATTATGCATAGTAATGATCAGAAGCATGCCTCAAAGTTCGGATCTGGATCCAATTCAAATCTTATGGGAAGACATGAAGTTTCGATATAAATACCAAAAACATCAAATTTAGATGAATTGTAGTTATTAATTAAAGAATCCTGTGTACAGATGATTTAATTTAAGTAGAATTTATTTGAATCTGGATACAAAATGAATAATTAGAGAATAAAAATAGTGAAATTATTTTAAGTAAAATATAAAATATTTTGATTGCATTTAATTGGTTAAAATCTGTATCATTAAATATAAAAAGAAATATATATATATATATATATATATATATATATATAAAAACATAAATAAAGTTATTCCACTTCTGTTTTAACCACCAAGTAAAATTTCAAACAAATCAACAGATTGAATCACCCTGTACACGAAATTGAACAATAAAAATAAACGACAAAACAACAGGAGAATTGGCAGAACTCATATTTTCGTTTCGGGTTCAGTTACGTGAAACACGTTTGGGGTAACGAGATGTAGTCCTGCATTTATCCGACTGTAATGGCATTAAAGCCAGACTTGTTTTGCAATCGCTTTGTACCCGATGTAATCTCGTCTCAATTAAAATTTTCACCAATGCGCATAATTAGACGCAGTCTAATTTCAATAACAAATGTGTATATGTTTCCTGATACAGTTTACGTGACAAAATCATCATAATGACATGTTATTTATTTCAGCATTTTATTCAGGTTTTAACGAGCGCCTTCGCCAAAATTACAACAACAAAAACTAAATTCCTAAAAGATTAATGAGGACAGAAAGAGAAAAAGCTATTAACAGAATGATAACAAAGAACAAGCAAAGAAACGAATTTATTTACATTCTCGTGACTAGAAGGATAATGATAGTTTTAGATAAAAATTACATGTTGACATTTTCTATCAAAAGTGCTCTAGACATTTTATTATAGTTGTGAAAAAATCATACAAATCCAGTTTTATTTTTTGGTCTCTGAATGGAATACATAAAAAGGCCATATACATTTTTCCAACATTTTATGTGTGTAGTTCAAAGAGGCAGATAGTAAATTATGCGCAATAAAACGTTTGTAAAATCTATATCATACCGTATTTTGCAGTTAAATGTGCAAAAAAAAACTCGTTTCATTATTAAACCTGGGATTAATAAGATGCACTAATTTAATTTAAACGGGTCTCAAACTGAATTAATCACATTTAATACAAGCGCAGTTAAAACTGAAATTAAATTCTTACCCTGGATTTCTACATTCTCAATTAAGTAGTAAAAAAATGTTCTGAACAATTTCTGAAAGTAATTTCCTACCACGATAAATTAAGGTTAAAAAATATTTTTGTTCTAAGGAGGCAAAAAATTGTTTCCACATAAAAAGTATATAAATTATTAAATGATAAACGGCCAAAAATCAGTAAAAATAAAAACAATTTTGAATGTCCGAACAAAATAAATAGATAAAATAAAAATAAATACTTTTAATTTTAAAATTCAAACAAAATAAATTTGAAATAACAAGTCTTAGTTTTGTGAAAAAGACTGATACAAATTTATCGATTTTTAAACAAAATATTAGAATTAAAAAACAGAGTAATTTATCTAAATTATTCATAATATGTTTAAGAAATTCGGAAAAAGGGACTGATTTCAAATTTTTATAGCAATTACAACTTGGCTTGAATTACTTTTCTAATTTATTTTGTACAAAATTTCATTTCCGGTTACGTCGATAACTTATTTCCAGTGGAATATCCATTTATATTTTGATATTTTTAAATTCTAACTGTAATTGCAAATAAAATGGTTATACCATATTCTATACCTAAACTTAATAATTTTAGAGTTATTAATTTTTTTCCAAAACGTTTGACAGATAGATGGTCTGCAAAAACTCCAATTTTTATGCTAGAATGTTTATTTTTCATATACTCGTAAACCAAGGACCATCCTATAAGAACTCAGTATTAGTTCTCTCAAACTGTATACAGAAAATTAAACGTAAATAGCGAACACCATGTATAAGATTTGGAAGTACTAATAAAGGCTCCTTATAGGATGATCTTTGGTTAATATGTATGCCAAAAATGAACTTTTAGACATTAAAATTGGTAGCTTGACAGACATTTTAGTTAGAACATTTGTCAAAATTAAAAAAAAAAAAATATTAACACAAAAACTATCTATTGGGTTTAGGTATAGAACATGCTATAGCCATTTTATTTATAATTACATGTAAAATTAAAAATCAAAAAATATACCGGTTGTTCCATTTAAAATATCAAAATTGATGTCACGTTCGGCGAAAGCGAAAACGAAATTTCATTTAAATAATTTAGAAACATAGTTCAAGTCAAGTCATAATTGGCATAAAAATTTCAAATCTATACCTTTTCCCGTTCTTCATAAAGTTCGGTGAATCACCCCGTGTATTAATAAAAACAGTGTTAATTAAAATCAAAAAATTTAATTTAAACGAAATCAAATTAATCACACTTAAAACAGGCGCGTTACAATTTTAATGAAATGCTCCGGATGTTTTTCATGCCGAATTAAGCAAAAAAAAACTCATTGAAAAATTCAAAGAATCCGAACGTAATTTTTGCATGGATCTTTTTAAGTCAATTTTGCAACGTTTTAAAAATAACTTTCTGGTACAGGTTGACGCGCAATTGGTATTTAATTCGAAACAGTGATTTACCTGATGATTAAACGCCACTTGTGTTTCAATTAAGATGAATCTGTCAATTATGCTTAAGTAGACATTTAACGGTAATCCCAGTCGTTGAACTGAAGCTGATTACTAATTTAATTGTTTTAAATTTGACTGCAATTAACGACAAACTTAAACCATTCGAAACGGCTGTTTTTGCACGGAAAAAAGACAAAAGTATTTAACGGGAATTAAGTAATTAAAATTAAATCTTTCGTGGAACAAAAAGTATAGTCAATGTTTCAGAAGTTTTTTAATAAAAGCGAGTGGCTTAATATTTTATGTGGAGGAGTCGTACATTTAGCAGAAAAAAAAATGATACGTACACAAATCATGTGTTTCCTGAGAAAGTGAGTCGGTGTCACATTTAAAAAATGTCTGGAATTTTTTATCTAGGCATTTGATACCAAGCAGAATTAGGGCAAAGTGTGGGATATTACATTGTCAAACCGCAAATAAGAGAAGCGATACAAAGACTAAAAGGTGAATTTAAAATATGTGAAAATGCGTGAAAAGCACTGAAGTTATTATATTATTATAATATTTATATAGTTTTAATTATCAGTTCAATGAAAGTAATCTTAAAATAAGTGGATAATTTGTAATATCCAGATTAAATAGATTTTCAATATGTTTTAATTTAACCAGTAATATTATTTGAATATTTGCACCTCTAAATGATCAGTGTATTAAAATTGAGGATTTAAACACATTTTAATTGGTTCATTCTTAAGTTACCTATTGATTTTCACCGTAAAATGTGAATACATTCTTGTGATGGTTTTGTCGCATAAATGTGATTTTAAAACTTGGCACTCTGAGTCAACAAGAAGTAAACCAAATGTTTAATGTCTTAAAAAATTTAATAATTCTCACTTGACAGTTGTTATCGACAGATAATATACGACCTGGTGATGGTCGACAATGGACAAGGAGCAGGAGACAGGATCTGTTTCTTGTTATTTCTGCTAGACTAAATTCACATCCAGGCTTCGTACAGAAGTTGGAATCATTGTGTACCATCAGAAGAAAATTGTCCCGTGTCCCCTACTTTTACCAGATTGCAGTCCAATTGAACACGTATGGGATCGTCTTCAAAGTCAAATATGCACTCGAAACTACCAGTCTCAAAATTTGGATAAGCTTGCCAATGTTCTTAATGAAGAATGAGGAGCTATGAATAAAGAATTATTTGGTGATATTAGACTTATTACTAGTTTAAAAATTCTGCTGGAGGCATTTTATTATAAATTATAATCAATTTTGTAAATCTGTAAAATTAATAATACCAATGAATTTAGTTCATTTAATTTGTTTAATTTGTAAACTAATCAAAATAAATCGAATTAACAAACTAAATTTATATAAAAATAGTATAAAACAATGGATAAAATTATAAGAACATTCTCCTGTGTGTTTTAAGGGAACATTACAGACATATTGATCCCTGATAAAGTAGTTATATAAGTGTGGAAACATTTCCTATGTCCTTTATGAATATTTAAAAGTTCCCAAAATTAAAAAGGTTTTATTTAGAAATCATTAAAAAAGAAAAAAAAACACATATTAAAAAAATTTAATTTTAATTAATTTAATATTAAAGGTTACAAAACAAAATATTAATCAAAAATCATTAGAGAATTTATACGAAATTTTATAAAATAATAGATAAAATTGTATTAGTAAACACCATTCAATAAAGACCTCTTATTCAACAAATTAACCAGTTGTCAAGAAGAGTGGAAATATTTTCGTTGATCTTCTTTAATATTTAAATTGTTGAAGAACCATTAAAAATAAAAACCATAAAACTAATACAATTTGAATAAATAAATTTAAAAATTGTTCGTGACTTTAAATAATAGTTTGAAATCCAATTTAATTGATTTAAAAAATTGATTAAACTAGTTTGAATAAGGAAAAATTTTCAGGATTTTGTAAAAACCGGAAAAAACGAAGAATTAGACAAAAATTTCTAATTCATTAAATTTCATAAAATAATCAAACATCAAAAATGAGTGTGAATAATAGATTGAAATACAATTAAATTAACTTATAATTAGTTTAAACATGAAAAAGTCTAGAATATTGTAAAACCATAAAAATGTAGAACAAGACAAAAATTTCAATTCTTCAAAATTTCATAATCAATAATCAAAAATTTAATTTAAAAATAGGCATATAATTATACAGCTGAACTTAAATTAATATTGAGGAAAGCCAAATGCAAACTAATAATCAAAATCCGTAGGATAAAATTAATTTTTAAAAAAATATTCAATTTCCAAAATTAAAATAGGTTTTTATTAGTATCTAATATTGTAAAAATCATTATATAATAAAAAAACACTTAAAAGTGGAATAAATAAATTAAAAAATTGTTCATGAGTTCATGAACATCTTTTGAATCTTGTAATAACCATAGAAATAAAGAATAAAAAAATCTCATTTCTACGAATTTTCTTACAATAATTAAATGTGATAATTTTGTTTAGATCTAATACTAAAAGTAAAATAAAGAATCCAATATAAAAAATTAATCACCGTTTTAGCCAAATAAACTTGTTAGAAGTAGAATATCGTTTCCCTCCTCGTTCACAAATATTTAAACAGCCTCTTTGAAATTAAAGCGTTCTAATACAGTAGCATTTTCTTTAATCCACTTGATTCCGTTTTATTTTTTTATTCGACCGTTTTACATGACCAAACAGTTTTCAAGACGGGACAAGAACAATGTAAAATTGTTGTTGAGAAACATGACAAGATGTAATAACAATTTATTTGTTCACTAACCTGATGACTGAGATTTCGCAGCCACTTTATTAATTTTCCCCGAGCCTTTTGCAGAAGCGACTTTTGCTGTGGAGAGCCGGCGGCCCTTTTTTGAGTAGGCATAACAGATATTTCATTATATAAGAGATGTTCACCACTACTGAAAGTTTCTCTCTTTTATTATTTATTTAATGTGTCCTAATCCTTCTTTGATTTATTGCTTTTGTTTTGCTCATCCGAACTTTTATCAACTGTGGAATTTTGGTTATGAGTTTGATGACAAAAAAATTGATACTACAAGTTGTTTAGATTAAATAATTTGTAGTGTCATTTTTTCATTACAAAGTGCTTATAAGCTAATAGTTTCAACGTTCAGTTTAAAATCGAAAAAATAGTACGGGAGAAACGTGCGAAACATCAGAAAATAAATATACGTTTCGAGCGGTTTATGACCGGCAAAAATTACCGATAGCACATGAAACATAAAAACGGAAACCGGTTCCAACACGCGGTGCACCGAAGGATGAGAGAGAGAGCGCGGCGGCAGCGACGACGGGAGCGGCAGGGGCGTTCCTGCCGTCCGCAGAATCCGTCAAGCACTGACCTAGTGCCTGTGCCGTTGCAGGAGTCCGGAGTCGGTACGGATCTACTCCTGCGGGCGGGTCGATACGTGCCCGGCGCGCATGCAGGACCCTCCAACGCCCGTTCCCAAGGTCAATGCCACTTTTCCTCGCCGCCAACGCCGAAGCACGGGATACCGGCGACCCGTTGCCGTTTCGGCGGACACAGCTGATCCTGTCCGGATGATGCGGGAAACGGTAATGGGGTAGAGATTATTTTTAGGGGACGAAACGTGGTTTCACATGGATAATGGTGGGGTGTAGAAAGAATCGATGGTCCGACAGATTTTTTGGGCATACTGGCTTCGATCTGTTTGTTATTAAAATTTAATACGTGAAAAGGATTTGATTTAAATTTTTTCCTGACAATATAATTTATTCATATTCTTGCATGAATAAAATAAATTTGAACTTTGTATTTTCAAGAATAATATATCAATTATATACACAAATTTATTTTTGTAAAAATATTTTTTGCACAAATAAATTTATTTCATGACTTAGTAAAATAACATTTTACCATTAAAAAATATTTATAAAATTGATAATAAAATTTATTTCATATTTATTAATCTGCAAATATTTAAAAAATTAATTCTTGTTCCAATAAAAATATTAAAATTAAAAACTATTTAATATGTTGATAATTAATAAATAAAAATATTCTTTGTACAAATAAATTGAATTTGAAGATTTATTGTAATATTTATGAATGATTTATTAAAACAACTTTTTACGGTGAGAAAAGATGCACTTCGCTCTTCGCCAAAACGGCGTAACAATTATATGGGCTAATTTCGGTACAAAATTAAAAATTTTGTGCCCGAAAAATAACCGAATTTTTATTTCTGAAATGTAGCTTGATTGTAAAGTTAGACCCCGTTCTGAGTATCAAATCCAAAATTTGAATGCAGGAATTTCGGGCTCTTTAGCCTTTATGGGCCGAAATTAGCCTATAAAGAGCCCAAAATTTTACTACTAAGAACATTTCGAAATCAGCCTGTATATAGAAATTTTATTCAGTGCGTGTTTACAGTCAAGCTACACTCTCCTATTTCAGAAATAAAATTACAGTTTTTTGAGCCCTAAATTTTTTACCTTTGGGCCGAAATTAGCTTATAAAGCACCCGATATTCCCATATAATTATGTCTTTTTGGCGAAGTGAGACAACTATTTTTTATAATATTCATTAATCTGCAACAATAAAAATTTTGAAATATAAAAAAGTACCAAAAACAATAATTTTTGCACTAATAAAAATATTAAAATAAAAAATAACATTTTTTTAAACAACAAAAATTTAATTTGTATACTTAAAGCTCTAATTGATATATTATAAAATATGTAACATTTACAATGCAATAAATTTTCAGATTCACAAGAAAAAGTGCTAAAAAAGTTAAAATGTTGAATTAAATATTTTTTAATTTAATATCTATGACCTCGATTGTTGTTATAAAATTGTAATGTAATCAAAACAATTTTATTAAAATATTAAAAATCTAAAATATGAGCGACACAGTGGAAAAAGTTTCTAAAAAATTTTACTGGAAAATTCTCGACAACCGGTAAAATCTATAGAATTTCAAAGGATTCTTCAACCGGTTGAACGGACGTCGCTAATTGAAGTGCACCCGAGGAACTCACTGTTTATAACCGAACGTCATGAAACAGCATGGCAATAAATTCAGATTCGGTTACGTAAACGTAAATTAACTGAAACCTTAGAGTATTATTTATAATTAGCGTTTTAGTTAATTTACAACACCGGTTAATCATATTCGCTTCAAATGAATTTACCATCGAGGAATGAGAATTTTCAATTTTATAATGAATGAATTAACATTTGCGTGTGTTAAAATTTATGGTGGACGTTAAGTAAGTTGATATCGCACGCGAACCGACACACATACCTGTTGTTTCATTCAATGATTTATTTTTTTATTACACCGTTTTATCGATGCTAATGCGGGAATGAAGAAATTTAATGAATTTATTGTATCTTGCGTGACAAATCACAGAAAATTAAAATACAAAAAAACAAAATATAATTAAAAATTTAATTATTCAAAAGATTGATTAATTAATTAATTTGGTTTTTAATCACGTATAAATTGATAATTATTATTTTTATGAAAATATATTTTAATATTTATAAATAATTCTTGAAAACGAGTTCAAAAAATTATGACTTTTATAAATATATATATTAAAAGAATTTTAATACTAATTCTCTTAAATAATTTTAACAAAATAATATAAAAAAGTAGTAAAATGTTTTAATAATTTAAAATATATATTATTCATAATTATTACAAAAAAAATCCTTAACGCAATACTTTGTGCAATGAGTATTTTTGTTAACAAATATTCACAAAATTTGGATTATTTATGTATGTAAAAATTAATGTTTTAAGAATTCTTCTGCAGAATTTTTCAAAATAATAAATTTTGTAGTTTAATAAATATTAAAAGAATTTTTAATTAATTCTCCTGAACATTTTTATATAGCAAAATGTATTAATAATTTAAAATATACATTAATAAATATTACAAAAAAATCTTCAGATCAATTTTATTTGTGCAATGAGTATTTTTTCTAATAAAAATTCACAAAAATAAATTTGCGTTTCTACGCAATATTAAATTGACTGAAAATGTTTATTTGAATGTTTTTTATTCATACAACATGGTACTTCTTAACAAATTTTTTCAAAATTATAATTTTTCAGATTAATTAATATTACTAAATATTTAAAAATAGTAAAATATTTTAATAATTTAAAATACACATTTATAAATATTACAACAGAACCCTCAAATCAAATTTGTCTGTGCAAAGAATATTTTTGCTAACAAAATTCACGATGATTAAATTAACCGTGGCAATGAAAATGAAGCGACGCAATAAAAATCCGAATGGCCGAAATTAGAGGGGGCAAAATGAATTAAATAATTAAAATGTGGTGTGTCCATAATTTTGATCAATTTCGTTAATTGTAAGTGAATGAAACGGACAATTGGGTAGTGTTTATTAGATATTTCAGTTGTACTATAAATAGGACTATGATTATTCAATTGGCCCGTATTATTGATTGATTTTGGGCCATAAGTTTGGATAAATCGCCCTCGAATGGACAGCTGAGTGTTATCAATTATTCATCCGTCAAATAACCTTAATTACCCGTACATTGATCGATGCACTTGGTATATTTTCAAACACCTGAGTACTGAATATTTAAAGTCAATGAAGTATAA
The DNA here is from genome assembly GCF_024364675.1 of Aethina tumida. Taxonomy (NCBI): domain Eukaryota; kingdom Metazoa; phylum Arthropoda; class Insecta; order Coleoptera; family Nitidulidae; genus Aethina; species Aethina tumida. Next base: position 33,019,838 of record NC_065436.1, read on the forward strand.
CCCCCAAAATAAAAATATATGTTTAAATTTGTAACTATGTATGTCATTTTACTGACGTAAATGTTTAAAGAAAGTGCGTCACTTGCTGTATTACTTAATTAATTACTCATTACAATTGAATTTTGCTGACTCTGAGTGAGTGATTTTATATATTCTTTGTTGTACAAGGCAAATAATGCTAATATACACATTTAAAATTCAGATTTAAATGATTTTAAAATGAATAACATTTTTACAAATTCGGCAAAAAGTTGTGGGAGTTGAAACAATTTCCGTGTTACGTTCATTCTTAAGTTAATGAATAAATCATAAAAGACACGATTTTCCTTCTAGATTTGGTGTTTTCGGTTCAGCATTAACATTTTTGTAAAAAACATTTTTTTTAAAATAATATATGGTTGTTAAATTATTATTTAGAATTTTTAGTATCTTCGTAAAATTACTACTGAATTGTTTGATATATGTTACATATAAGGTAGGAAAATATTATGCGTTCATTTATTTGTGGACGGGAAAAGATAATGTGCGGTTTGATAAACAATAAACTCTTGCTAATAAACAATTTATTAGATAAACATAAATAGAAATATCAGTCCCAAATGCAGATGCACATATATTTAAAATGTAGTTAAATAATTAAATAATAGGTGTATAATTAATTAGATTTTAATAAATTTCGTATATTCGTAAATAAACATTTCAAACAAGTTTTTCTTTATTCGGTCTAAGAATATTTGTAAAATTAAATATTTTATAAATTAAAATATAGTTAACACAAACATGTTACAAGAATAATATAAGTGACTTTTAAAAAATAAAAATGTGAACTTGTGACAAATTATAAAAAAATATGATAAAAAATCAAATTGGGATAATTTTTAATTTTTACAAAATCAACCAACATTGGACACCTTATATATTATAATTAATATTAATATATAAATTAATTCTGCAAACAAAAAATAATGCATTAAAGTAGACTTAATGCACCAAAAATTAAATTAAATAAATTTAAACAAATTGGCAGGATTTTTCTTGAAATTTTTATCAATATTTTGGAAAAGCTATGTTATACACATAATACAATTTATTTTTATAAAATAAAAATAGGAGTCTGTGACATATTTTAAATAAACGTGATAAAAAATAGGATAATTTTTACTTACAATATTAAACAATTGGGACATCCTGTATCTTATAAATATAAATATATAAATTAGTTCTGCGAAACAAAAAATAAGCTTTTAAAAATGATTTAAAACACTAAAAGAATACATTCGGGTTTCTCTTCAATTTTTCATCAACAAAAATTGAGAATCAACATATTAAAAAATTAATATAATGTACTATTATGAAACAAAAATGGTAATCTGTGACAAATTATAAATAAATATGATGAAAATATAAATTTGGAATAATTTTTACTGTTTACAATCAATTGGGGCACTCTGCACATTAAAAATTAAATATATGAAATTTAGTTTGAAAAAAATTGCCACTGAACATGTATAAAATAATATAATTTATCTTGATGAAGTAAAAATGTGAATTTGTGACAAATTATAATTAAATACGATATAAAATTCAAATTGGCATAATTTTTACTTTTTACAAAATCATCCAATTGAGACAACTCGTATATTATAAATAAAAATATAGAAATTATTTCGATAAATAAACTTAGAAAAACTTAATACATCTAAAAAATTATATTAAAATTTTTCTTGAAATTTTTATTAATATAATGGAAAAAATTGAGAATAAACATGTTAATAAAATAATAAAATATATTACGAAATGATTTTTAATAGCAATTTTGTTTGTTATAAATTTTTATTGCGATTATCATTAAAAATTCAATTTAGTTATATCATAAATTATAATCATGATATTAAAAAATAAATAATGAAAAATTATTGACAAATTACAATTAGAAAAGGAAGCAATTAAAATATTTTCGAAAAAAATACTAATTTTAACTCTTAAAAGTTTACTACAAAAATTAATTAATATTATTTATTAGTGCAGTATTTTCCTCATAAATCCTTTTAATTTTGTTTTCTATTTGTAATTTTTATTAGTACTGGCACAAGTAGAGAAACGAATGCGTTATTGATTGCATTCACATATTAATATGTTAATAAAATATTACTTGTCATAGTATTGTAATAATGTAATAATAAATTGTAAACATCACACAATAATTAATTAATATATTTTAATACCCTAATTTACCAAGTTAATAATACATTAATATCATGTAATAAGTCTATCACCATAGGTCAAATAAATTGAGTAATATTTTAATACAACAATTTTCCCCCTTGTCATAAATTTTAATGGCATTTTTCATTAAAATCTACAATACACAAATTACTGAAAATTAATTGTATTGTTGTTTTCTCGTTAGAGTGGAAATAGAACGTCTGTAATATCGTTTGTTTGTGTAATTATCTATGTCTGCCAAACAAAAAAAAAAAAACGTTAGAAAAATCGCAGTTTAAAAAACGATTAAAATTTATTTGGCACTGTTTTACTATTATTTCTGACCATCTATTTTAACGACTAGTTTACATAAATACTTCTTTATAGGTTTGTAATGTATCCGTTATTGTAAACATAAACGCATCAATAAAAGAGTAGAATAAAAGCATTTACATTTTATACATATGAACTTATATGAATTATAATTATTAGCATTTTTTTGTTTAAATACGTGGACATATTTTTACCACAATTATTATAATTATTATTATTATTATAAATGTAAAAGTGGTAGTTTTTATAGTAAAACAGACAAACATTTGAAATTATTATATAATTCCATAATTTTATTACTTCGGTAATTAAAAGTAATAGAATATGAAAAACAAATAATTTCTCGTCGTCGTCTCCTTTTCCAAATTCTCTAAATTAAGAATCGCAGAATATTGTCGAAAACCTAAGCTTTCTTTGTTCAATTGAACAAATATTCTGAGCCTACAGGCAAGCATATACAACCTCATATAGTTATTCTACTGAAACAGTGCCTTATATTGCTTTTCGTACGTTTTCATTTTGTGCTGTAACTGACACTAAACTAAATGAAAGCTTTTTGACCCCATGCCAATCTATTTTTATTTTTTTATAATTTCATGGTATAATTAATGATTTGAAAGGTAGATTCACCAAATTCTTCTTCTTTCTTTATCACTGGTCTTAACTTAATAAGTAAGGTGATATAATACAATAAGAGTTCGAAGTAAGTTTATGAATGTTGCTAATCCAGCTCTTGTGGAAGCAAACAAGACATGTTAAATCCTCTCTATGTAAATCTCTCCATAATAAAGATTTTAGATGTAAGTAGACATACATTAGAATATCTTATCCCCGTTTATCCGAAACTGTCTTTCCAAAACATTAAAAAACGTTTGTTTAAGGATCAAAACCGTAAACTGATGGAGAAAGATATGTATAACTGTAGAAATTAAATAACCACCTGGTCCGTTATTTTTATATAAAAATTTATAAAATTTGTTAATTTTTAAACCAATGATGTAAGTGTAAATATATATGTTCTTAAAAATATATTTCCCGTACTCTTAACTTGATTACTTTTTCCATAACATAGGAGATGAAAATTATTCAACATGAAATAATTAAATACTACATATTCATATGTAAATGCATTATTGTTTAACCACTTGTCTCTCCACTTGTATTGATAGAAATTACAAATAGAAAACATTAAAATGCGCCTATAAGAAAAATATTAATACTAAATAAATACTATATACTAAAAAGTATTCCTTAATATAATATATTATTGTTTAATCCATTGTTTCTTAAAAATTTTAAGAAAAATCCTGACATAATTTTCTCTTTTAATGCATTCATTATTTTTTGTTTGTAAAACTATATTTTACTTTATATAATACAGGGTGTCCCAAATCGGTTGATTTTATAAAAAGTAAAAACTATCCTAGTTTGTTTGTTCATTATGAAGTTGAAAATAAAAACTTAATGTTGAAGTATAAAATCTTTTTCAATTGTCGAAAATTTGAAACTATTGTTTTTATATATTATATATTAAATTAGTATTTTTTCTCTATAATTAACAATTAAAAAATCAAGACCGTCATTTTAAATTATTTGTAAAATAAATGAATCAAAAAAATCAAAAAATGTACTTACACTAGAACTGGGACTTTTAAACCCGAGGAAGTTCAATTTCCTCAGGTTCATCTTCTGGGCGTTGTTCATCTTGGAAAAATCGAAACCAAACGAACCGAAAATATAAAAATAATCACACTAATAATCCAACAAAATCAGGCACAAAGTTGTCACAGCACAACAGTGGTAAGTTCAGTACTAGAAATAGTTTTAAAAAGCACTACAAATCACCGTGACGGCACGACGGTACTTTTTTCCTGGGCGACCGCCCCATTCGTGTGATGGCGAACAGGTGCTGAAAGAACATGGAGTAGCCCGGGTCCGACGTTTCGACGTCCCAGCGGACGCTCCTCAGGATCAGGCGGCGAGTGGGCGGCTTCGTACCCGTCTTGCGGTCTTAGCGGTACCACGGACGAACACTATCTGCAATAAAAAAAATAAACAAATTAATCACGGTTGTAGAAGGAAGGATACTCTGCAGACAGGGGAATGATAAAAGTTCCGTTGGAATTGCATGTATGATTTCCAATTATGATTGGAATCACATCGATATGGCGTCCTTTATTTTAATAATAAATTAAGAGTGATACAGTTCTCGGAGAAACAAACTAACGCTAACGATGCGGAAGTTGACAAAGTGTGAACTGGTAAAACGTCGAACTTTATTGGGAAAAACATCATTTACGATTCACTCAGGAAAATTGGTGCGATATCAGACTGGTTAATTATTTAAAAGAATTGGCGATCAATATGTGCAACAGCTGGTTAGTTCTGTTTATTCAGGCCAAGTTGAAAAACATACTGACAGAAGTAATACAATCAATGGTTTTTCATTAGTATTAAAATAGATGTTAAGTGTTGCTTTTAATTTGAATATTACAAATAAAAGACAACATAAAATTATGTTCATTAACTAAAGTTTTAAAATTTTTTAGTCAAAACACATTAAATATCATTATGGTAAAAACTCAATTAATTTTTTTATGAGCAAATTTAATATTTTCTCAAAATTTATTTTAAAATTATAAATTATGTTATCCAAATTCAAATGATTATTATCAAAAAAAATTATTTAATTTTATAAACTAGACTTTTAAATTACAATTTTAAATTTAATGTCTTGACTTAAAAAATATTTTGTGAAATTAAATTATTTTTTATACTAATATCTGTAGACAACATTTTTTGATAATCTTTTTAATTTAAAAGAATTTTAATAATTCAATTAGAAGTTTGTAATTAAAAATATGTACAACTTGTTAAGGTGACCATTTTAAAACTATTTCAGAACAAAAATATTTTTATTAATTAATATATATAATTGGTTACATAATTACTATATTTTTATATATTCAATTATTTAAAATTTTACTACTTTAAAAAACATAAATGTTTTATCAGATTAAAGTTGAATTTTTTCTTTTCTAATTTAAACTAACTCAATAATTTTTTTCGTTTTTTATTCATATCTAATGTTTATTACTTTTTAATACTTTATCAATCAAAAGTATGTATGAAAAATCTATATAGCTTATTCAAAAGTTAAAGTAACATTATTTTAAGCATATGTACTTAATTTATATAATTTTAATATTAAAAGTAACATTTATTTTAATATTTATTTTTATTTTAATGTATAAATTTTAAAGGAAAAAGTCTTTTAATTTGTTTTAAATAATTTTATATATATATATATATATATATATATATTGTTAAACTAAAAGTATGAGCTTGTCTATAATTTAAAGAAAAGTTTTATTCAGAATTTCAAACATCAGCCTAATTATTTTGTCATATTTTTTTATTGTTTTTTTTCTGTATTTGAACTAAAATTTGCATAAAATTAAAAGGAAATTGTGCTTGATAAATAAAAATGACAATAATATATAAAATTGAAAATTGTAAATTTCGTAAACTTTTTAATAAAAATTAAAATAAAAACGATAAAAAGAATTAATTACATTAACCTGTCAATTTTACAAAGTGTTAATTTATGGTAAAGTTAAAAATTTAAATTTATTATTAATTTTTTTTACAGTAAACCACTTAATGATTAACATGGATATAAAACAAGAATTCTATAAATAGTCTTATCTTCCATTAAAACATGTGTTAAATAATAATTTTCTAAAAATAAATAAATGTGGATTTAAATTGTCTTTAACTTTATTTAATCATGTCATCGTTATTTAATCATATTGTGTTTATTATAATCAGGGGAATTAATTTTGTCTGACTAATATTATCGATCCTCACAGAGAATATGATAAATAATTTTTAAATATGTACAAACAGAATTTATTACTACTGTACTAGTTAAATAATTAAATAATGATATTAGAAGATTAAAAACGGAATAAATATATAATCTTCTAAAATATCAAAATACATTAAAATAGTTAAGTTTTCTAATAAATTTATGTTAAAACAGAAAAACATGATATCGTGCAAATAATTTTTTATAACATGTATTCGAAAGTCAATATCTAGAGAAACTGGTGACAAACGCAAAAAAAAACTCGGCCAATAAACTATCTCAAATCGAAACTACACACAAAATTAAGATCGCCGATTGACTTCGGCCAATTGCAATTTCATTCCGGATGAACGGATAAAAATAGATGCGACAAGTGTGTATTCAATTAATCGATTCGCGTTTATTAGCTGGCACTCAATCCGTTCTCTACTTTTTAATTGTGTGTTTGTGGAACGCCTCGGCAGCGTTTTGCAAACCAATTAAAATTAGACACTTGTCCGGATATATTTGTGGGAAAAAACTTCAAGAACTTTCATTGTGGGTGTCACGACAAAAAGGAAGTACTAGGTTTCTGTTTTAATCGGCGGGGTGAGCTAATTAATCCAGCGCAAAACTTAAAGACTTGTCTGGTTGTTATGATAATGAAGTTTCTGCTTAAACTTTCACCTTATTACCGCTTACGTCACGAATGTGCGACTCGTGTGGGGCACCTCCCTGTTTTCGCAAATCATTAGCTATGCGAACACAACACTGAGTTGTAATCCCATCGTGAACTGCAAAAATGAAGGCAGAAAGTCAGTCATAATAAACAGGGTCATATTTGCAAAAACCGTTGTTAAATTACAATCGTTACAAAAGAGTTTTTGTTGAGCAGCGAGATTGGAAAGCGGCACGGCGGGTCTGGTCCAGTGGCACCGTAGTGCTAAACATGGTCTCACGTGAAGGACCGGTGCTATGATACTGTACCGCGTGATGTTTGACACGTATACAACTATTTGAAAATTATATATAATATTCTTATAAAAATCATAAATTTAAAAACATATATTATTAACAATATATTATATTATTAGGCTTAATAAATTTTATGTCACTTTTATGATGATGATTGTTTAAAATTTATATAATTACTATAATTGTTATAAAACAATAATGGATACCAATCGTTCTACGAAAAATTTTGGAATATTTTTATCAAATTATACATACATACATATATGATGAAATTTAAGTAAGTAATGACGAAATATTTAAAAAATTCTCATTTATAAAACACAATTAATGTTTCTTTCAAGGAATCAAAATCTTTTATATTTTAGTAACTATAATATATTTCTTTATATTTTTCAACTGTAAAAAGATTTAAGTCTTAAATATGTAATTATCAAAATTCATTTAAAACATTCTTATTTATAAATCATACTTAATCTTTCTTCTGGAATTTTCCAGATTTTTAAACACTAAGAACGTTTTATAAAAGTTCTAAATAAAATTTCAAAATTAAAACTTCTTAAATCACAATTTTGGAGGCTTTGAAATTCGATAAAATGTAGTTTTTTGATAAAAAACTGTAATAATTTTTTCTGAATTTTTTTACTTGCGAACAAAACACGTTATAATCTCATCGAAAACATTAAAAACCAATGCAAAAAGTTAGTCGTAATAAACAGGCTCATATTTGCAATAACCATTGTTAAATTGCAAACGTTACAATAATGTTTTTGTAGAGCTGGGAGATTGGAAAGTGGCATGTCGGGACTGGTCCAGTGGCACCGTGGAGCTAAACATGGTTTGTCTCAATTTACCGCGTGATTTTTGTGTATACAACTATTTCTTTGAAAATTATTTATAATATTCTTATAAAAACCTACATTTAACAATATCTCATATTATTATATGGCTTAATAAATTTTATGCCACTTTTATAATGATGGTTATGTAAAATTTATAAAGTTACTATTATTGTTAAAAACTTCTAGGCGCGTAAATATTAATCATTGTACGAAATATTTTATAAATTTTTTATCAAATTTTATATCCATACATTTAAGATGGAAGACCTCAACAATTTTTTATTTATAATACAATTTTAATAAATTATATAATAGGTAGTTAAGTTTGTATATTTAAACATCCTTATCAATTGTACTCTGCCGTAAGCTGAGGAAAATGTGACTTTTTTATGATTTTCCAACACGATAATGATCCGAAAAATATTGCCAAAGATTTCTTTGCTTCCAATAATGTAAATCTTATGAAATGGCCAGTCCAAAGTCCCGATCTAAACTCCATAGAAAATCTATGGGACGTGAAAAATCTTAAAATGAGGACTCACTCAGGCAAATTTCAGAACTCAGACGATTTTTTTCTTAATTTTTGACTACAAATGTTACAGAAAACTATTAATGTTACAGAAATAAATTCCCACAACATAGATTGAATCTTTATTGTCTATCTTTAGAGCCGTCATTTGTTAAATTCAAATTATATATAGAATAAGAAATGGAGGTGTTACCAACTTAAATGAACCACACTTAACACAAAATCATTTAAACAATTTTCATTTAAAAACACATTAAAATTTTCTTTGAAAGAATTAAAATTTTATGATTTCTCAGATTTTTTTCAAAAGTTAAAAGCTTTTATAAAAATTCTAAATCTGTAATTAGTAATCATTTTAATCATTTTTTAACTTAAAAAATGTAGTACATTTCCAGGTGTATCAATATTTTATGTTGTTAAAAAGTTGTATGGATTTGTAATTATTAAAAAAAAATATATATTAATATTTCATATATTTTTGTTTTTGATAAAAAAGTTTTCTTCATTTTTTGATTTTTTTCATTAGGAAAAAGCTTTCATATAAGTTTATGCAATTATTAAAAATTCTAAAATGTCAATTTTGGAAGAATAGAAATTCAGTATAATATTTATACTGAGTTATTATTTAACATTTAAATGTCTTATTTAAAATCACAAGTTATTTTATATGAAGAAATAATTTTCTGTATTTGTCAGATGATCCCATTAGTTAAACAAATTTAGAAGAAAATCATTTAAGAAAATCCTCATGTAAAGATATTATTAAAATTAACTTTTTTTTGAAATATTAAAAATGTTTTAACTTTTCTAAAGATTCCAGATATGATACTTTTAAAATTTCAATTAAATCCAGATAGAAATTCTATAAATTTGTACCACAATCTTTGAAGGTTCACTATATGATGAAATAGTGTAATTTAAATAAATATTGCATATGTAATAATAATCACATAATTGTTTCAACTTCATAAAGTGCAACACACTGGTTTATACAAACCGGCAGCGGTAAAATGATGATAAGGTGCTCGTATGTTAATTCATTTTAAATTATGCTAATTACAGTCAAACGTTAAATATCCACTTCAATTAAACAATTTATAACCTATCAGTTGAATTATCCTCAATCCGCAATCCGCAACTCATACAAATTATTATTGCGTTTCAAATTCATGCTGATTCACTCGACAACACTAAAACAAACGGTTCGAGTCACAAAACGAAATCGACTTTATTAAATGAAAAACGATACGAACGCACTGAATAAAGAAATAAACGTGGATGCACCGTCGGAGTCGGCCATCGATTTTGTTCGGGAAACCTCATAGTTTTCAGTTTAATACTGTTCTAATCTAAATGCGATTTCGTTAATGCCAGAATAACTGGCTCGATGTTTATTGTGCCGTACAGGATATGGGCGTATGGGTCGATAAACATTTTAATGTATCCGTCCGAAATAATAACAAAGACGGAGCGAAAATTCGAACAGATTAAAAATGAAAATCGACAACAAAAGAATGATTTATTTATGGCTCTCATTCGCTTGAAAACTGCACGGATGAAATTAATCGAGAACGTCTAATTTAAAAGAATTATGACGATGTATGTGTCAGTCAATCGTAATTATTAATTGATTTATTTATTTTTAATAATAAAATATATCTTTTGTACAAAGATAAGCAATAAAAAACTATACAGTGATTTATTTAACTTATCCATTAGAAGTATATGGATAACCGAAAAAGGTATTGATTCGAAATTTTTATTTTTAGGACACTTTTGTTAAACGTTAAACAAGGATTCATTATTAGTACTCTCAAATTTTATACTGGGTATTTTTATTTACGTTTAATTATATACTTTGTTATTTTTTACTGTATATGTAGGTATGTTTTAGTATAGTTTAATTGACTATTTTCATTGGTATAAGTAGTCCCCTAACATAAAATGATTATTAATTATTACAGAACCACATTACATATTAATGCAAATTTGAGAAAATCTTCAAATAATTACTTAACATATTAGTTCAATTCTAGCCAACAACACTAATGATACTAATGATAATAATATACCACTTTTATAGATATTTGTATAGATTTTCCGATCAATTTCATCCCAAAGATGTGTAGGATTGAGGTTTGGGGTTTGTACTGGCCAAAACAATACATGTACTCTTTGAGAAGCGAACCATTCTTTAACTAACTTAGACGTGTGATGAATCCACCTTAAACTCATATTATCTTCGGCAAATATGGGCATATGATTCTTCAGAATGTCAGGATAAACTAAATAATCCATTATCCCTTCTATCTTAACCAGAGGGCCCATGCCAAACCCAAAAACATCTTCAAACCATAACGCCTACTCCTCCATGCTTGACAGTAGGTCTAACATAGTGTACCTTTCATTAATTGATCTTTTCATCCATGAAATGTCATCAGATTTGAATAACTGGAATCGATTTTCATCGGAAAACAAAATTGTTTTCTATTACCCATCTGTAAAGTTCTCATGTCTTCTTGCAAAAAGTAGTCTTGCTGCTCTATATTTTAGAGAAATAAATAGCATCTAGTTTTCGTTTTATGGTACTCACTGGCGTTTATTTATTTTCCTGTCCACGGCTCTGTTATTCTTGCGTTTTCTACCACTTCTGTGAACTCTTTCCAGTGTATTCCTTCTGTTAAAATTATAAATCGTCCTCAAAATGATTAAATTTAAATCGAGTGCAATGTTTCTCTACTTTTCACCATTCCGGAACTTTTCTACAATTTGTCGTTTAATTTGCATCGATAAATGGACACCTGTAAGCATTTTTAGAAATGTTGTTGGACACAGAACTAAATTATAATATCAACTAACTGTATTGAATATACGGTTTGGTTAAACCCTGCTCAAAATAAAAAGTTATATAAAAACCATGTAAAAAAAGATATCCGTATATAAAATTTAAAATGTTTAGACACTTAATAATTATGAAATTAATTTAAATTAAAAAGAATCGTTCTATTAATAAAATGATTATGTTTTTAATTTGTTTCTCTACATATAAGCGGTAGTGTATATCAGTTCTAGGGCCTACGCAAGAAGCATTGAATCGTCACCATATCTCACTGCGGATATAACAAACCTTTTGTGAAGTTTAGTCCCTGTAGAAGGTTTAACATAAACAGAGTCATCCTTTTTCTATAAATTAGATTCACTAAAAAATACTTGTCTCCATTGTTTTGTGGTTGAGAGAATGCAATATTAAGGAAGTCAAAATTAGACATTCACATTAGTAGAAACCCGGATTTTTCGTGTAGGTCTGGAGCCAAACGAAACGAGCCCCCTCACTAATCATCTTCTTACAGTTCATGAACTAATTTCAGCAACCATTTCCTCCAGGTTGGATTTAATTTCATTCAATTTTCTTTCAAGTTTTTCGAAGCTACCTCTTTATCAGTTTCTCTAAACTTTTTAATAATACATGAAACGACCTTTTTAAAATCGAATAACCAAGAAGAAAGTATAGAAGAGCTAAATGTTATTTTGGAGGGAAATACTAAAATATAATATTCATAGAAAAATAATGAATTGACTAAAAATACACAATTACTAATGTATTGTTACTCAAATTGTTCCATGAGATAAGATAAAATGTTAACTCTATAATAAGTAGACATATTCATTTTTCATAAAAAAAACATTAAATATTTTTTAAATCGGCAAAAAGATTGTGATAATCGAAACATTTAGCAATCTTTTGGAATGTACAACGGTTATCATTAACACAAATAATATTTCCAAGAAGTAACGACATGAAATCAGAATCCGCCCAATAAACCAAGTATCGATTACCGTTTATCACACGTGAATATTTTATTAAGGCACAATACGAATTATCGTGCACAAATATTCTAATCAAATACATAACATTGATACCGAAACAATCGCATAACCCAAACTCAAACATCATCGAATTCCGTCCTTTCACAGCGTTATTTCGCATTTATTGCGATAATTTATTAACACATTAATTACACATATATGATTTTTAGTTGGTTTCACTTCTAGTTGAAAGTCAGTTCGTGTAACAACCGATTAATTAGTGTTTACATGCCAAAATCATATTGCGCCAAATTAGTTAATTGACGACATTCTCGGATTTCGGCCAAAAAAATTTAAACTTAGCGGGTTATTTATACTTGTATGAAATTTGCGGTGAACTTGAAATACCCCCGACCAAAATACAATTTGTATTTTATGTAATTGTCTGTATATTTATTATTTAAACAACTATTTAATTAGAGTTCAAAACTGTAATTAAATTTTTTCACGATGACAGAAATTAATTTTCTAAAAATAAAATATATAATGATATCAATCATAATTATCATTAATATCCAAATAAAAATAATAAAAAAATATATCACTAAATAAATTATGAAATTAAAAATTTCATACTAAAAAAGAAAAATATTAATAATATGCTATTTTAATTAAAAAAAATGAACAAAATAATAAATTAAAAGTATAAAATTAATTAATGATGAAAAATTATGATATGATTAATAACAAATATTTAAATAATTAAAGAAATCACATCACTAAACAAATTATGACATTAAAAATGTTATTTTAAAAAGAAAAAAATATTTATAATATACTATTTTTATAATTAAAAAATAAGAAAAAAATATAAATTAACATTAAAAGTATAGAATTAATTGTAAATGTAAAATTATAGATATAAAATAATTAAAAAATATAGAAATAATCACTAAATAAATTGTGAAACTAAAAATTTTATTATAAAAAGAAAAGAATATTAATTATTTATTAATAATATATTATTTTAATACATAAAAAATTCAAAAATAATCATTTAACAACAAAAAGTATAAATTTAATGCTGAAAAATTATAATGATATTTAAAAATATATAAATGTAATAAGAAAATATATTTTAAATTTAAAAAAAAATGAAATTTCTCTTAAAAAATTATAATAATTTATATGAAAAAGTGTATGTACAAATTGTGCGTCCTTGGAGCCAATCAAAAATGATTTTTCCGAATTAGCAAACATTCGCACAAAAACAATGGACTTTAAAACCGCCATAAACATAAACACGACCCACGTTTTACAATTTCGCGGGCCAAAACGACACGAAATTTATAGTCGTCTCAAATGTGACTTAAGAAAAGTAGTATATTTATAAATATACAACCAGACCGTCTCTCACAAACTAGTAGGATTTCAATCCCGTGACGCGGTTATGCAAGAGACGCCTAGTCGCCTTGAACTTGAACGGTCCCAATTCGTACGTAACGTAACGACCGTACCCAATTTCCGGTGATCCAATCCGAAAATTTGTTCGTTTTCGCCACTGTGGAGGATTTATTCATTTTTAGCGAGATGCAAACACGTCGTTATCGACGACTAGACATGCAAAAAAAAATGTTGGTATACAATTACACATGGCAAATTAGTTGAAATGCGAAAATAATTGATAACGAAAAAACTAAATTTATACGTAATGTGAATTAGACGAAGCAGATCATTGTTATTTTTGCTAATTAGTGTCTAGGTTTTGTCATTTTTTTATTAGTTTGTTTTCTCAACAAATCTATTTATTTGGGTGATGGTAGGTAGTCTCAATAAATATTTAAAATAATTTTTATTTTTTTTTCTTCATTTCTTTAACGTACCACAATCATGCCTGTACTAGTTTTTGTCATAATTTGTTTCATTCAGTACTTTATACTAACTAAACGGTTAACATGTCTAGAGTACGGAAAAGAAATAATTTTAGCCTTAATTATGCGATTGTGATAAAGGTAGAATAATAGGCCTACATGAGCGACACAGAAATGTGAGTTGATGCCATGTTGATAGTCATGGAGTGAAGAGGACAGAAGAGGTAAAGCAAGAGATTCCGGAAAAGTTAGAGCTAGCCCAGAGGCACAAAAATGTTGACCCTAAGGGACAGGATGACTTTAACGAAGATTACTGCTGATGAATAATATCCTTTATTTTTTTTTTTTTGTTAGTATATTTATTAATTTATTTCTTTATATTAAACCGATTATTTGTAAATAAAATTAAACAATCAAAAAATAAAGTTTTACTAATCGTCTAAAAATACAACAAAAATTATTTAAATTTTATAATTCATGAGTTTCTGTTCCAACTTCAATGAAAATATGTCAAATAAAAATTAAATTAAACATCGTTACAACAAGGATTCACTTACATCCAATTTAAAAGCACGAACACTGCACAAACTGATGGTCGAATCAATACTGAATTTTTTCAGTTCCCTTCTGCCATCATGCATTGCATCACATACTAATCAAACTTAAAACCGATGTAAATATTTTATAATTTGTATTTGTCTGATGTCCACTTTATTGATCAGTGAAGAAATACAGGAACTAGACGAATAAACGAAACGCATGCACATCTCAATTTTTATCATTCGTAATTTATTATGTGGAATTATGGTGGTACAGCAGAGTTAATCCGAGTCTGTATTTACTAATGCATCGGTATCGGATTAGTAGAGAAGGAATAAAATTCGATTCACATGATCCGACACGCAAAAACATTTTTGTCACATAAAATTTCATAATATTAAAATGCTGGAAACGATTTATTTATACCGCACGCATACGAATTTATTTAATTCAATAATTTTTCGATTGGCACTCGTCATCGAGTTTGTTCCGAATTTAAAATCGTATTATTTTTGCGGCGTGACATTTCGAAATTGGGCTAGGAAAAAGTTGATCAATTGATGTGGTGAAATTTATCTGATTTCATAATCTGGTTCACGTCGGAAATTTATCTTGAATGGAAAATTTATCGTTCTAATAAAAATATTTTGTTAAAGCAAGACTGAAACACAAAAATAGTTATTGCGTTTTTTTTTATTTGGTTGCTTCGTGATGAATATTCGGACAAATAAACACAGTGAAAGTGTCCAGGGAACACCCTGAAAAATCGAATTAAATTTCATTAAAAAACAATTTAACTTATTAATTGTAAAATAATATAGGTAAATATAATAGAAGACACTGTTTTTAATGCAAAACATGATTTTTTACTATTAGTCTTCTTAGCTCTGGTGATGAAAAGTGGATACTATACGACAATCAGCGACATTAGACTGCCACCAGGCTCCCAAACACTTTCCAAAAATGAAATTGCACCATATGAGGTTCATGGTTACTGTTTGGTGGTCTGCTAGTGAAACAATTACGACGGTAATGTACTGTCAACAAATTGTAACGCATGTGCCAGGCAATAGTCTACAGAAAGGGGCAAAATTTTCGTCATGACAATGTTCTTCGGCACGTGGCACAGACGACACTGTAGAAGTTGAACGAACTGGAGTACGAAAGTCTGCTTCATTCGCCATACTCACCAAACATCTCGCCAACTAATTATTACTTTTTCAAACATTTGACAACATCCTACACGAAATATGCCTTAAAAATTAAAGTGATGCACAAAACGCATTCAACGATCACGTAGCTTCCAGAATCCCGGTGTCATATTCCAACAATATAAATAAGCTTGTTTCTCGTTGGCTCAAATGGTTTTTAGATTAATTTTGTTTAAGTTGTGGTTCGTGCCTTTTATTTTTAAGGTTGAAAAACATAATAACTTTCTTGGCAACCTGATAATTTATTGAAACAAAACATTTTTATGTTAATGTGTAACCTCCAGTGAGATTTCAGTTTGATTCACAATAAATTTATTACATATATTAATTTATAAATAGAATCATTGATGGGAATAATATGATATAACATCAGAAAAATTTACATGAAAACAATAATTAATGGTGATATTTATGCACAAGTTTTTCTCTTTAACACCACTCAAAGTTCGAATTGTTTATGAATCACTGGGTCCAAAAGAATACAATGATCTAAAAATAGCAAATCGCTATGTAAATTTATTCAAATCCGTTTTAACATTTGCCTAGAATCCTATTATCCACATAATCAAAAATTATGTAAGTACATCATTCAAATTCATCGATTATTTACTTCAGGCAAACACAACAGAAGTATTTTTCGTCGGAATACGAGAGCATTTTTCCAATCAACGATTGAAACGGGACCGCCCGCATTATCATCATTGGGTTTAATCAAAATACTTTATCTAAATCCGAATTGAGTGTCCTCAATGTTTGATTGAGTCAATAAAAACTAATGATTCGTTGAACCAAACATCGAAATGTTTGTTACAAAAAATTGATCCGTTTAATATTTACAGTCTAAAAATATTCCATATTAAATAATTATTTACGAAATGAAATGTAAATATTTTTTATTATACACATTTTAAAGATACTTCTAGTAACGTGGGAAAAATGTACAGATTATAAAATATTTCCTCACATTTAGATTATATTTGCTATTTCTACTTTTCAATTTTTATTATCTGATAAAATTGAATGGTTTTAATTGTAATATATTATTTTATAATTCTAGAAACTAATTGTTTATGGTACATGTATATATTTTATGTTCCTTCGAACAATAATTTAAATACAGAAATATTTAATATTATTTAAAAAAATACTGTCAGTAAATAATTTTATGGGGTAAATTATATGTAACGTTCACTAAATATTACAAATAAATTTGTAGTACATAAATAACGTTAGAATATTATAAATATAATTATATATAATGTAATATAACAATATTATAAATATTTATTACGTGAATTTAGTATGGACAAATTTTATATATAAATATATATTTCAATATAACTTTGTTTTTATTATAATTATTATTGTGTTGAATATTTTTTAATACTGTAAATATATTTATTTTAATATTATAAAATATATATAGAATATAAAAAATTTAAATCATATAAAAACCATTGTAATTACAAGATTTAAAATTAAGCTATTGAGACCTGCTACATAATAAATATTAAAAATTCACACAATTAAACATTAAAACAAATTATGTAAATAATATAAAGCTAAAATTTAAATTTTTCTTCAAATTAAATATGGAAGAAAATAATGTACATATAGGAAAAATACGTACACTCCTGAACGAAAGTTTGGAAAACCTAAAATTGAATTGTTTATTATACGAATTATGATATGATAATATGATATGATTTTTATTAAGATATTATAAAGTAAAATAGAATTTTAACTATTTAAATTTTTAACTAAATAATTTAATCTTCGAATAAAAAAACTAAAAACAAATAGAAGCTTTAATATTTTGTTGCATAACCATTAGCTGTATCACTGCTGCACACCTTTTGTTCATAGAGAACCAATTTTCTGGTAAATTCTGAAGGTATTTTTTGCCATTTCATTTGAATCCTTTTCAGTTGCTAATGAATATAATGTAAAATAAAAATCACTACAATTTTCTTTTTCTTTTATGAATAAATTCTAATTCAACAAAAATAATAAAAACAAAGTGAGTTTTAAATATGTTTTAAATTTTAAATTATTTATTTTACATAATAAAATATATAGCATAAAATTTAGATAAAAATCACTGTATTTTAACAGAAAAAATGTAGAGGAATATATTTATAAAATTAATTTCTTAAAATCTTGTAGTTTCAGCTAAAATATTTAAGAACAATTTTCTGTTGAAATTATCAATTATTGAAAAGTGCTGAAGAATGTATAAATAAATAATGAATAAACATGCAATTATTTTAAAGAAAATTGTAAACATAATAAATTTTTATAAACAGGCCTGTTTAGTTTTATATATACATAAATATGGATATAGTTGTTAATCATATTTTACAAGTCACACAATCTACATCGCCAAATCAATGCACCCTCTTTTTTGATAGAAACAAATCATGAAATCGGTTTCAAGAACTTTTTCAATCAAACACTTCAATAACCCGCGAGTCACCTAAATTAAGTAACAGAATGGAAAAAAATACAAGTCATTTATCTATATTACAGCAATAAATTCATGATTTACAATCGATTCGTTTATTACAAATAAATTATTAAAAGCAAAAATAAAACATTTTTGTAGACTGACAAATTTAAATGAAAACGTTCTCGGGCTATAAATAAAATAATTTCTTAAACAAATATATTTTACTGTCACACATATACAAGCTTAACATTTTAACAAACGATAAATTAAACAAGACTAGGCCAACAAATAATAAAAATTGATTATTGGCAATTGCAACACACTCTAAATAAATTTCAAATCTAGAACCAGTTCGAACGAATATTACGAATAAATTGCGGCATGCTAATCTAACTGGATTAATTAATGCCCGGACGAACTCAATTAAGTTAACACGTTTTAATTATGGGCTGAATATATTGTAGGAAATGTTATGTCTGGACTATAATATGCACAAAATATGCTTAAATAAATTAAAATATAATCTGTAATAGTACGTTTTATTTTATTATTATTTTCTTAAAGATAATTTAAAATAACAAAGGCGTACTTTAATTAATTAAATTAAGTGTGTTATTTTTGAAAACACTCAATAATATAAGTTATGTACTTAAAAATTACTCACGTTTATTATTTAATAATTGTTAATTTGAAGATTAAAGGATTAAAAGTGGTATTAAAAATTTGTTACACCTATAATACTTATAATATTAAATTTATGACCGGGAAAATTATTTACAATTAATGTGGTTGCGACAACTCAACCCACAACAATCAGGTGGAAGTAATAAAATATAATAATCGAGATAAACTCGATCGTCCCCGACTCCGTAAATCATTTAAAACAATAAATTCAACATTGTAAATCAATAAAGTGTCATCATTCTAAGAAGAAAGTTATTATAACGTATCACCGGATGCCGACGAAGACGTCGAAGAGTTGACTGACACGATGACAGGAGACCATCCTCGGCCCAGGCACCGGCAAATGCGAAAGAACAACCAAAGGACTTACGGTTTTTTTGCGGTCCAGTCCAGAGTCGCGTTTACCGGAACATTTTCTCGAAGACAACCACGACACAATCGCGGCCGGCCACTTTTAACAACAAACCCACACGGAAAACGGAACACGTGCTGCGATCGAGGTGCCGCACGTCCGACGCACACCGTACCGATAGATGTTGTGTGCCAGTAGAAAGTCTCTGTGCGGTTCCGTCGTTCGTATTGAAACAATGCCGCAATCCGGGGTAATAATTGTTGTTGTTGCTAATGATTTTTACTAATTGTCGGCTTATCAGGCCCAATCGCGGAGACGCTGGTCCCTCCGATTTATCGCCGTTTTTCTTCGATCATTGGGTTTTATGATTCTATCGCTTCGTTTCGCATTCGCTTTTGCTAATAATTTGATGATTTGGATAAATTTAATTTAAACCTGAAACGAAATTACTTCAAATAAGAAATTGCATTTTTCTAATTTTGATTAATAAGGCAATTTTATTTTTTAAATGTAATTTTGTTTAAAAAATTATTAAAATACTTATTAATTAAAAGTAAAAATAGAAACAGGTATTTTTAAGTTTATTTTTAAATTTTATAAGAAATTAAAAATAAATTGGCTGTACTACATTCTATACCTAATCCCTATAAAAACCACCAATTTTAATGCTGGAGGATTCATTGTTGGGCAAACATATTAAACAAAAATCGTCCTATAAGGAGACATTATTAATACTTAAATTCGTTCATTATTTATATTTAATTTTGTGCACGTTGATTTCAATCTAGAATAAAAAATCATGGATATCATTTTTATATAATTTAAAAATACTTTTGAAAAGAAATAGGTTAGAATATATTAAATGTTTACTATTTTCACGAAAATATTTTTAATTGAACCAATAGAATGATTAATTTATTATTTAAATATCCTCTATAAAAAAATTAAAAAAAAAAACAGAAATAATAAATTTCAAAATCAAAAACTGTACTCAAATTAAGCAAAATATATTTTTTACTTAAAAAACTTATTTGTGCTTTAATTTATGTATCTCCATTTCAAATACAATTCTACATTATTTAACATTTTTTTAACCTAACAAAAAATCATAAAAATCGTTTAATATAAAATTTTAAAAATATTTTTGAAAAATCTTCACAAAAATAAAATGGATAATATTAATTATATGATGACTATCTATTTAAAAAGAATTATGTATATATAGATACAAAGGCCAAAAAATCGACTATTCCGACATTGAAAAAATGCTCTCCACAGATGAGCTCTTAATTTTAAAAGGAAGGTCCCCCTCAAATCAGTTTTTTTTTCTCCAGCCACATATTGCAAAATCCACATCTACCCATTACTTGATCGTACCGGAAATTTCAATTTACATTTCTTATGGGAAATTGAATGTTGTACTAAAACGGTATCTTACAGATTTTCATAACTCTCACCTTTTAGAAGATGTCGGAGGTTAAACTTCGAAGAATTTAACAAACATTTCTTTGTTACTTCTAAACTTTCTAACTCGTAAATAAGTAAATATTATAAAAATATTATAATAACAAAAAAATAAAATATTAACAATTTTAAAATTTAAACATATGTGAATTTTTTAAAATTTTTGAGTGGTGAATTCAAAAATTTTATAAAATATCTCAAGTATAAGTAAAGTAATTATTTTTATAATCCTTATAGTTTCGTTTTTGTTATTTGTTTGTGATATTAAAAAATATATAATTTAGACATTAGACATATTATCAGTATACAAATAAGTTTGAGATTAGAATCAAAAATAAAATCACGTCGATTGATTATCTTAACGATATGAACGAATTTAATTTTTTCAAACAAATTTTTAAATAATAAATGATGAATTATTTATTTATAATCCTTATAGTTTCGTTTTTGTTATTTGTTTAAGATATTAAAAAATATATAATTTAGACATTAGATACATTATCAGTATACAAATAAGTTTGAGATTACAATCAAAAATAAAATCACGTCGATTGATTAACTCAACGATATGAACGAATTTAATTTTTTCAAATAAATTTTTAAATAATAAATGATGAATTGTATAATTTTCTAAATAAAAATTCTCTAAAAACATTTTTATTAAAACAAAAATCCATGAGTGAATATTTATAATATTTGAATGGAAAATTTCAAAATTTTATAAAATATTTCAAATTTAAGTAAAGAAATTTTAACATTTTTAAAACACTTTTATAACACAAAAATATTAGAATCTTCATAAAAAATAACAAATTACTTTATTAACTCTATAGTTTTGTCTTTTTATCGGTGTCAGCTTATGGTATCGGAAAAACATGGTAAAATTAAAAGAACAATAACAATTTTATCAATATTTGACATATTTATTAACAATATACAAAATAAAATTACATCAATTAATTTTCTAACCATTTAGATGAATTATTTCAAATGAATTCTTACTTAACATACTGCTTACAATGAAACCAGAAAATTTATTTGATTAAACCCTCAGTACATACAGTACATAAATAAAAACCATTAAAAAAAAAATAAAAAATATAAATAAATAAAAAGTTATATTATTATTGTTTTTAATTTTGGTTTTCTTTCATTTCTATTTTAATTTTTATTTATAACTGAAATTTATCTGAAATCACCTTTTCAAAAGTTCACAATTAAATTCTTAATATGTTAAAACTTATAAATATATATAAAATATGTATAAGAAATTATTATTAGCTTTTGTGACAAAATGCTTAGAATTTACATAAAGAATAACAAAGTTTTTTTAATTCTATAACTTTCTTTTTTGTATCGGAAAATTGGCAATGATATGATATTAAAAAAAGAGTAGAATTTTAAAAAAGTAATAATAATATTAAAAATTTTTCGACTATACAATTTAATGTTTAAAGTTGTTAATTTTTTGTAGTGGTATAGATAATATGTTAGTATCTTAATATTTCGCCAATTTATCCTTTTCCTCTTTAGATAAAACAATAATATATGTATGAATCATCTCCATTTATTTTTTTACGAGTCATCCACGTGTTACAAATGGATTCTTGAGATAACGCAACCCATCAACTAAATTTGCATGAAAATCCAAATGTTGACGTCAATTCCACAATTTTATGGCGTCCTATTACAACGTGTTACCACGTCATTATCACAACCTTATGTACAATTCCGAATATCTGCAAACAACAACAATGAGAATCGAACATCAGTGTCAAGTCAAAAACCAACAGCCCGTAAACTGCTCCGATTACCCAATCATCGACACAGTTTCCACCTAATGTTATGCAAAAATATGGACCCGATTTCATACTGGAACCGGGTGCCGGGCAGTCTGATCCGAACCGGACCGGTAAACCTGCGGCCACCTCACGTGTTCTTGTTAATTGCAAGAAGAACGCGTTGTTGTTAGGTAGGGAGAGTTGCAGATAAAAAAGCCAATTTCAAGGAGAACCTGATCGGCAACATTTGATAAAACCATTGTTGCCAGAGCGATTAATAGCTTAAATCGTACATGAACGCAACAACTTACACACAGCCAAACTTATATGGAATCACCTAGTAATTACGGTGTTTCATTGGGGAAAAATATTTTTCAAACAAAAAACTATTTCTCCAAACCAAATTTACTATAAGACTATAGACAAAATCATTATCGAATAAATAACAAAAATGTGAAATTCTTGAAAAATATATTTTACGGTAATTAGATTTTAAGAAAAAAATAAAAGGCTTTTGCTAATCTAATCAATGTTGCAAGCCCGAAAAGAAACGCGAGCGCGAATTGATCGTGGCGTACTCTCTGTTAAATTGTAAATATCTTCTTGGGGAATATTTTCCCATACTTGTAATGTTGTCGGTATAGGTTATTTTGTGTTGCCAGGGATATTTATTTATTGTTCTTTTAACGTTATATCATAATTGCTCAATGGGATTTAAATCCGGTGTACAAGTAGGTCACTCTAATTCTGTCTCATCTTTCCCACCACTTCCAAACATTTTTTGGCAAATCTGCTGGTATATGGAAGAGCATTATTATGCATAAATAGGAAAGATCCGTACAAATCGGTCGATCGATTTCGCCAATCCTCAATTGCCCACTTTTCATTCTCCAAACACCAACTTACTGGTCGAGTCGGATAAAATTATGGAACTGGAAATTTTACGATAATTTAGACGGTTCGGGCTGAAGAGGCTCATTTAAAAGCTGACAAACGCATATATCATGTAACCGTATATTTATAGAACAATTAATAGTTACGAATTGGGATTTGATGGCTTTTGAATGAATAACAAACTCGTAACGATCAATGTAAACATTATGATGTTGGAAAATATCGGTGCTGGACTAAACAATGAGAACGTGTTGATATACACAAGCCATAATTCGTTGTACGATTATCTAGCATTCTTACAAAATAAACAAGACACTTTTCTTCGAAGTCTTTTATCTGTTAACCGCACAATTTGCTCGGTGCATTTTTTCGCGATGTGAAAATATGCGTGAGTCCAACATAAATACGACCGGTGACTAAAACAGCAACCATCCAATTATACGGTCAAAAGTGCTGCATCAGTTTAATTTTAAATCGATTATTGACATGTTAGTTTTGGCACATCCGGCGTAACTGGAAGTTCGAGAAAGTCGTGTCGCTATTAAACCTTTGGGCTGACCAATTTCCGTCCCTATTATTCCCGCCATTTCGTTTTATCTGATAAAGAGCTGTCACTAGATTAAAAGGGGTTTTCACAAATTTGCCGTGGAAAAATGGATTTAATAAGTCCGTCATGTTACTACACAGTCTGGCCCATTTGAAAGCGGGACACTTCCAACAAAATTTGTATTTTTTGTCCAACAAACTTTTATTTTCAATTCAACTTTAGAAATTCTTATGTCTGGATAAAAGTGTACGTTTAAATATCCATCCACAAAGATATAATTATTTAGTGGGTTTACTTAGGTATTTTTTAATATTTGAACAAAATTTAAGGGTCGAAAGTAGAGGATATACAACCTTACGACATTTAGTCTTTCTTTAATTTGAAATTGACAGTCTTTTTACATGGATTTTCAGATCAATTTCATCCCAAACAATTGTATAGAGAGACAGAGAGTACATTACACGTACTTCTTGAAAAGCGAACCATTCTTTAACAAACTTAGACGTGTGTTTCGGATCACTACGTGCAAGAAAATCCAACTTAAATTCATGTTATCTTCGGCAAATGAAAGCAGATGATTCTCCAGAATGTCACTATATTCGAAACGATCGATTATGCCGTCTGTCTTAACCAGCCGCCTCCTCCACCATGCCTCCATAGCGCCTCCTCCACCATGCTTCACTGTAAGTTTAGTGCACTTGGTACATCCTTCATTAATTGGACTTCTTGCCCATGAAATGGGCATAAGCATAATATCCATTGCCCTTCTGTCCAGTTCACATGTTCTCTTGCAAAAAAAAAGTAGTCTCGCTGCTCTATTTTTTGCAGAAATGAAGGACTTCTTTGGTGATTTTCTACCATAGAGACCAGCTTCTTTTAGTTTTCATTTTATGATACTCACTGACACACAGACTACATTTATGTCTTGATTTCTGCGAGATGCGCTGATAAAAAGGTCGCGAACGACAATCATTTATATTTTCCTGTCCACGGCTTTGTTAGTCTTGCGTTTTCTACCACTTTTGGGAACTCTTTCCAGTGGATTCCTTCTGTTAAAATTGAAAATCGTCCTCAAAATGATCGATTTGTTCCACCATTCCGAAATTTTTTAGGTACACACACAAAAATAATTTAAATTAAAAAGAATCATTCTTTTAATAAAATCATTATGTTTTTTAATCTGTTGCTATACATATGAGCGATAGTCACGTTTTTTGACCCAAAAACAAACCTACAGGGTAATTTTTTAGTCATGAAAAATGAAAAACTCATACTAGTAAATATTTTATAGAAAATCTAACTACACCACTGGATTAAACACCTCCTGAAATGGGTATATACCAATTTTAAAAAGAAATATGCATATTGATAATTTTGTGTAAAAATTATAAATAATATTCCTTTTATGAATATTTTCACAGCACAATCTTATCTTATCTTATATTTCAAGAATATTGAAATATTATAGTAATAATACTATACCTAAACCAATACTCGTTATACTCAATTCAGTTACTATATATTTTTCGTAAGTTCGTGGTTTGTTATTTTTTTCATTTGTTCTGGGATCATTTATATACATTATTCATTAATTTTGCCACGAACTTGATTTTTAAGTAAGTATAGTATAATTATTCTACAGACTACTTAGTTAAAAAAATAAATTCATAAGAAGAATATGATTTTTAATTATTCTACAGAATTATGAACAAATACATTTATGCAGTGGCGGCTACTCAGATGAGGTTGGTGAAAGAGATTTCAATGATATAACGTTAATATTAATACAAGTTTTATGTTTTTATTCTTCAAAATAGAATACAAATTAATAATTAAACTAAGATAGAAGGGTAATATGTTGTAAAACTGACAATTAAACAAGCAATGACAATTTTATATTAAATTTGTGGACAATTTTTTTCAAGAATGGAGGAGCTGAGGCGTGCCTCTAGCCAATGAAATAACTCCAAACACCGACACAAACGAAGTTCCCGAACACTGCCAATTTTTCAGTTTAAAAACTATTTGATCATATGTATCTGGTGGATTCAGTTTTTGCCGTTGACGAGCTGACTTGTTTAACACGTTGAAGGCCGTATTGCAAAATCGTATTTCTCACACAGGGACCGGCATTATTCTTATTGTTAATTACGTATATTATTTTTTAAATATTTTTTTAGTGTACAATAATTTGAGGTAGATATTATTTAACCCCTAGATTTGCAATATCTCTACTGTACATAAATTGTAAATCATGCCCACCGGTGTGCAAACGGTTACGTAAAACGCGGGCCGGTAATGTTGTTGTGTAGTGATCCACCGGTGGTCCATGTGGTCTTCAACGTGTTAATTAAATAAACATGTATTTCTAGTTTAAATTATTATGACAAAATGTTTGTAATTAAAGAATTAAAACCGCCCAATTCCTAATTTGAATATTTTAATAAATACGGGCAAAAAACTACAGATTTACTTTATCTTGGTACGATAAATTTGAGTGGCTAACGAGAAGTACAGTAAGGAATAAATTTTGCTGGCCATATATTTTATTCACAAAGGATAGTGTAGATAAATAGTATGGAAGAGATTTTTGTGACTTGAAAATTCTCTCTTGCGGACTAAATATTGTTTTTTTGCTCTATATATAATGCCCTGTCCATATAATGTAGGTAGGACATTATATATGTAGGTTTTGGGGTGGCGAAAACAATCAGTTATTTATCACGGCATCAAGTTTTTGTGACGCCATTTGCCACACAGACAGAACTGGTATCAACTTGTCTTTTTCGCAGCACACGACATTTAAATTGTACACCGTGATTTTATCTGATTTTCCGGGAGAACTGATGACTCATAAAGTAAATGTGTGAATGTTTATCAACGGTTATGAATTATGTATGTATTTAAAAAGTGTGTCTACAAGAAGTATTTAAGTTATTTTTATTAGTCTAATTATAGAGTGAGTGCTAAATTTAATCAATCATAAATACCGAATTAATCGCATCAGTTTGAAATATTTTGATATAAACACTGGTCGTCCGTTACAATTCCAACAAAAGAAAACTAAGTTTATTATTTACATTTAACAAAGAAATAAATTGCGACCTTGTCTAAAATTAAATTTACAATCCCCACATCAAAAATGAAAAACCATCAACAAAAACTTAATTCATGATAAAAAAGTAATTAAAAATTTTTTACCTTTGCATGTGTCAAATAACCTCACTTTAGCACCAACGTGTGTTTTTTACAGCAAATTTAGAAATTGACCACGGTACAAAACTGTTCCAATAAGCCGTGCCGCATAAAAAAACGTGATCAGTCACGAAAACCGCACCTTTCAGTTAAATTAAGACATTTCAGGCATGCAGTACTTGTTGAATACTGCACGGTGTATTTATTTACAAATGGTATTTTAAAAACACACCGTAAACAAAGATGGATTGGAGCGTCATCTGTCCAACAGTAGGCGAACTGCGCATGAACCAGTGTGGTAATCTGGATGTTCAGTGGTCTACGTTATACGATTGACAGACAAAGTATCAATTTAACACAAGAAATGTTATAACCAAAGAATGAACATTTATGGTAATTACGTTAAAGATCCTACGTTACAACTGAAAGGGACTACGTTATACGGATTAGGTGTCACGATCAACAATAACAATTTTACACATATTAAACGTTTATGCACTTTTTAGACTGGCGATCTTCAAAGAATTTCCATTGAAACAGTTTTATGTCTCTTACAACACCCAAAAGTATTATACATCCAATTGGATATTATTTAAATTTATTGAAAATATTTGACATACTATTAAATTACATTAAAAAATATATAGAAAAAACAATATTATGTTTATAGCAAGCAAGATAAATGCAGCTCTTGTACTAAGTTATAATTTACTAATATCTAAACAACTATAAATACATCAAAAAATGTAAATATTTTAATTAAAGAAGAAATATTTAAGATAAGTATTTAGCAACGCAAATTTTTAAAAGTATTTAATTTAATTTCAAATTTAATGTTTATTAATGTAAAATGTAAAACGATGTTTCCTTTAAAAGTTGAAACACTAGGAATCGAATATTTATTTGTATATGATTACATTTGATACAATTTAATTTTGACGGTATATACATAATTGTTTTATTTTGACTTAACTTTAAATGTTGTTGAAATCATCAAAATAGTTCAGGCATAATCGGTGCAAAAGTTAACCGAACAAGTGGCCTTAAAAATTCTTGGCATTTTTGCTGGTTATCACAGTCTCCAATGGCATCAGTTGTTGGTAGTCATACTCTAGATACGATCAAGGACTTATTTTACTAGTATCAATAATCAACGAGTTTGCAAATAGAAAATCTACTCTAAATGTTTTAACTAAAGAAAGGACATTCGAAAGAACTATTTAACAACGCAAATTTTGATGAGCACCAAACTCAGTTTCCGAAACTGCAAAACTATTTATCCTTTAATATGATTAACAACAAGAATGAGAATCCAACTCAATATTAAAGTGCATATTTTGGACTCACGACTTCACTTATCCACTAAAGTAAAGTATCAACTATTTTCAGTCGACCTATTCAATATCAGGTCTGACGCACTGCTGCTGCAAAGCTGCCTAGTAGAGCTTAATGATTCCATGACCAAGACTCCGGGTCAGAACCCAATTGCATGGGGGACCGAAAATCGTTTTCTCTTTACTTGTCAGAGTAAAGTATTAAATATTTTTTATTATTTTTAAAAAATGTCTTTTAATGGTTAAAACATTGAGAGTCGATTACTCATTTATATTCCTAATGGCTTTGATAGGTTCTGACGCACTACAAATATTGCTTCAATAAATCAATAAATAAACATTTTGTTCTATATAAGGCTAATACCTAAAATATATATTATCAAAAACCAACCTAAAGCTTGATTTTATGATAACAAAACCAAATATACAAAACCTGTAAATGAACAACTTACTTTGCTATGCCAGTTGCTTGGTTAACTAGACTTGTCCACGCATCTGAAATCTTTCACAAATAATTATTTAAAATCTCTATTTACTTGAAAATTAATAGTATTATTTATTACCATTAATGTTTCATTTTTGTTCCTTTGTCGTTTCTCCAATAATACCAGTGAATGGTCATGATAATATAGATGTGTCCGTCGACTTTCCAGTATCCAATCAGCAAGGAATTAAATAGAAATCTTCTTCAAATATTTAAATTAAGGAAAGAACATTCTAAATGACTATTAATATCGCAAATTTTAAATTTCAGCTCAATATTAAAATGTACATTTTGGACTCGCGACTCCACTTATCCAAGTAAAGTACCAACTATTTTCAGTGGACCTCTTCAATGTCAGGTCTGACGCACTGCTGCCGCAAAGCTGCCTAGTAGAGCTTAATGATTCCATGACCAAGACTCCGGGTCAGAACCCAATTGCAAGGGGGACTGAAAATTGTTTTCTCTTTACTTATCCAAGTAAAGTATTAAATATTTTTAATAATTTTAAAAAATTGTCCTTTTAATGGTGAAAACATTGATAGTCGATTACTCATTTATATTCCTAACGGCTTTGATAGGTGCTTCAATAAATCAATCAATAAAAATTTTGTTCTATATAAAGCTAATACCTAAAATATATGTTGTAAAAAACCAACCTAAAACTTGATTTTGTGATAACAAAACCAAATATACAAAACCTGTAATATGAAAAACTTACTTTGCTATGCCAGTTGCTTGGTTAACTACTCTTATCCACCCACCTGAAATCATTCACAAATAATCATTTAAAATCTCTGTTTAATTGAAAATTAATAGTATTATTTATTACCATTAATATTCCATATCTGTTCCTTTATCGTTTTTCCAATAATACCAGCGATTGGTCATCATAATATAGATATGTCCGAGGACTTCACGAAAACTTTTTGTGCAACTTTTTCCAGTATCCAATCAGCAAAGAATTAAATAGAAACCTTCTCCAAATGTTTTAACTCAAGAAAGAACATTCGAAAGGTCTATTAAATTTTAAATTCCAGCTCAATATTAAAGTGTACATTTTGGACTCGCGACTCCACTTATCCAAGTAAAGTATCAGCTATTTTCAGTGGACCTCTTCAATGTCAGGTCTGACGCACTGCTGCCGCAAAACTGCCTAGTAGAGCTTAATGGTTCTATGACCAAGACTCCGGGTCAGAACCCAATTGCATGAGAGACCGAAAATCATTTTCACTTTATTTATCCAAGTGAGGTATTAGATATTTTTAATAATTTAAAAAAAAATGTTCTTTTCATGGTTAAAACATTTATTTATATTCCTAATGGCTTTGAAACGTTCTGTAATAATTAAAAAGGATCATAAACCCATAATAACTATAAATTTGTAATTTGATTTAAAAGAAAAAGTTACGAACATCAGTTTTCAACTTTGGTTATCCAATCTTCAATCAGATTCCTTATGTTTCACATTTATTTTCGAGTAACGAAAAGTTAAAGTAATCAAATAATTTATAATTATTTTTTTATTTTAAATAAAATAACTTGACTATATAATTATTTATTAAATAAATAAATTCAATGTATATATTTATGTAACTTACCATTATTTTCAGTTATATAAATATATTTTTAATTATTTAATGTATACTTAGGATATCAACTCCTAGTTTAATAATTGTCACTACAAACCTTATCAAAATATTTCAAAAAGAACTAAATGCCTCAAGTTGGGCCCCAGATTATAAAAAATGCACAACTTACTTGGTCGGCACAATTCTGCAACCACCTTAATCCTTCTCTAACATTCATTAACATGTATTTCGTTCTCTGTCACTGTTACACGTACAAATGCAAAATTCGAATTTTGAATTGAGTAGTATCAAATAGAAATAATTCAAAGTTTGTACATATTACGTTTAGTTTAAAAAAATTCGGGAAAATCAACAACTGTTCATGAACAGGCGCTTGATGATGAAATAGTATTAATAATTTTGTGCCAGTTCAGAACACAATAATTTGTTAATAAATTTGGTAACAAAGAACCCTTAAGTCGTTAAAGTATTTGTGCCAGAGTTAGTACATTTGTTTTTTAAACGCAGATATTAATTTGTATTTAAACTAAGAGTTACTTACACTAGTTTCAAATTTTGAAATTCATATGTGGTTAATGTTATTATCGCATATTTCAATTGATTTCTTTGTATATAAGACGTATAAATATTTACTTTTCATTAATTAATATATACTTACAATATTAACTCCAAGTTTAATAATTATCACTGCACACCTAATCGAAATGCTTCATAATGAATCAAATGCACCGAGTTGGTCCCCAGATTTAAAAAATGCACAGCTTACTTGATCGGCACAACTCTGCTACCATCTTTCTCTAACACTCATTAATATATACTTTTCTCTCTGTCACTCTTACACGAACAATTGCAAAATTCGAATTTTTAATGACAAGAAAAGATGGGCAATTTTAAATGAAATGCAAACTCGAGCCGTGTGAGAAAAATAAGTAAAAAAAAAATAAAAAAAAATGTTACACAAACACTTTAATTTGTTCTAATTAATCCTCATAATAACTAAGTACATTGTTAAATATTTTTTTTTCAGAAATAAATGTTTTTAAATTCCATCTTTAAAAAAATAATTTAAAAACATTGTAAACAATCGTTTTGTAATAAAAGAAACCAACCATCAAAATCGATAGCATAAAAAGGAACTACACTAATCTGTTGAATAAATTAAAGTTATTTTGTAATTTAAACAGGCTCCCGAACCATTGATTTCACCAGATTAAACTCAGTACTTTTAGGTATGTTAATTTTAATACATATGTATATTATTAAAAGTATACACTTTAGGTTGCAACTAAACCCAACCCACAACATTCGATCAATGAGAGTAAGGTAGTTTTATTAGAATATACAATTATTTTTTGTAAATTTTTTTGTGATTCTCTGTCAGGTTATTGTATCAAAATATGTAGCTATCCTTCATTTTCAATATACATTATAGAGATGCTCACAATCATAATTTTAAAAATAAATCTATTTTTAAGCCACCTTCTGATTCTAAATTAAATTTAGTATTATGTTTATTTTGTAATATTAATCCTTGAAGACCATTTTTCTTTATAACAAGAAAAACTTAACCTACAACATTTCCATTATAATCTCTCTTGTAATAATTCCACTAACACATGTTAGTGGTTTAAATTTTTGTAGTCTTTCTTCTATCTCTTATTCGAGTTTTTCTATTTCTAATCAGAAAATTATAAATTAATTTTGTTAAAAAGTTAGAATTCTCTTCTACTAAGTAATCACTTTAACAATTCCATTGGTTAAGTTAATGACTAATACAGTCTTTGAGTTAATTTACATTATGACCTTTCTTTTCAAAGTAGTTTGAA
Source organism: Aethina tumida (assembly GCF_024364675.1). Taxonomy (NCBI): domain Eukaryota; kingdom Metazoa; phylum Arthropoda; class Insecta; order Coleoptera; family Nitidulidae; genus Aethina; species Aethina tumida. The sequence goes on from NC_065436.1 coordinate 33,052,597, forward strand.
TTCTCTAATAATAACAATGGCTAAATTTTATTATATTTGTATTTATTTTGTTGTATTTGAATTTATTTATTTTGGTTGAATATAGTTCTTATAATGTGCAATAAATAATATATAATAAAAATGTTTTAATTTAATAGTTTGTTCTATTTCTGAAATACACAGAACACTCAGTAATTCTATACAAATTAATTTGAATTTGAAATTATTCCCACCATTTTTGTCAAATATTGAGAATATTCTAATATTTGAATAGTTTTAAAAATAAATTATAATTTCAGCATCTTAATTTATTTTTTGTTAAATTAGTTCATACCTTTGATTCCGAAAGAATAAAAAACGTACATCATTGCATATTAAATTAGGACTTATAAAGCAATTTGTAAAAACTTCGACTCTATTTTGATTATTTGACAGATAATTTGTGACTTAGTAGAAAGTAGTTAGACTGATGATTATCATGTAACCTCAAAATTTTACTACCCAGGCGAATGTAGTGAAGAATAAGAAAAAGGATTCCATCAGGACACAACTATAAAAGATCAATATCAAGGACTATAAAGGACTATGGTTGCTACTGTTGGGATGAAGTCTTTAGCAAGACTCTACATGAAAACTCCGTACTAGGAGGTCATACAAAAGAAAATGTTTAGGAACATAAGTGTAGAAAATCAGAAAGCTACATCGAAGATCGATATCAAGGACCATGCCGACTACTATTGGGAAGTCTTCAAGTTCAAAAAAAATTTTATGTGAAGAAATCAAGGTAACAGGCCAATTGAAAAGTCCCCGGTCTACCATAGTAAAACACATTTTTTTGGCAAAATTCGATTTTATTATTCATCATAGTTGCCTTCGATGGCGATACAGCGATTATAGGAACCAACTTTTCGATACCATTTTTGTAGTACAATTTGTCTTTCGCTTCAAAATAGGCCGCAGTTTCAGCGATTACTTCTTCATTGGCGCTAAATTTCTTTCCAGCGAGCATTCTTTTGAGGTCTGAGAACAGGAAAAAGTCGCTGGGGGCCAGATCTGGCGACTACGGTGAATGCGGAAGCAATTCGAAGCCCAATTCATGCAATTTTGCCATTGTTTTCATTGATATGTGACACAGTGCATTGTCTTGATGAAACAGCACTTTTTTCTTTTTCAAATGGGGTCTTTTTTTTAAAATTTCATCCTTTAAACGATCCAATAAGACTATATAAAAATCACTGTTGATGGTCGGTCCCTTTTGAAGGTAATCAATGAATATTATATCTTGCGCATCCCAGAATACCATAACCTTGCCAGCTGACTGTTGTGTTTTTTCTCGCTTTGGATACGGTTCATCGTGTGCAGTCCACTCAGGTGATTGTCGACTGGACTCCGGACAGAAATGATGAAGCCATGTTTCATCCATTGTCACATATCGAGGAAAAAATTCAGGTTTATTGCGCTTGAACAGCTTCAAACACTGCTCAGAATCATTAACACGTTGTTGCTTTTGATCGATTGTGAGCTCGCGCGACACCCATTTTGCACACAGCTTTCTCATGTACAAGTATTCGTGAATGATATGATGTACACCTTCACATGATATCTTCACAATGTCTGCTATCTCGATCAACTTCACTTTACGGTCGTTCAAAATTATTTAGTGAACTTTTTTAATATTTTCGTCGGTGACAGCCTCTTTTGGGCGTCCACTGCTTTCGCCGTCTTCGGTGCTCATTTAACCACGTTTAAACTTAACATACCAATCAATGATGGTTGATTTTCCTGGTGCAGACCCCGGAAACTCTTCATCATGGCAAGATTTTGCTTCAACTGTATTTTTCCCTTCAAAAAGCAATATTTTATCAGCACATAAAATTTTTCTTTTTCATCTTTGTTCAAATAACAAAAGTAGCTACACTCACAACGAAATATCTCACAAACTAATGGTCGGACTGCGGTCAAATTTTGACACGTATCATTTGAATGTTGGTACAATCTAAAAATCATATGGATTTAATACTAGCACCTCCAACAGTGTGTTAGACCGGGGACTTTTCAATTGGCCTGTTATAACTATACACTGTCCAAGTAAACTCCAAGGCTTGAAAGTCAAACAAACTTAACTCTATATGTTTGTTGTTTTATTTAACTTTTAATGGATGTGAATAGAAATAATAATAAAGTCAAAAGTAAAAAAAGGTCTGAGTAGTTTTAGGTTTTAATTTTTACATTTTGCTCATATTGATAATTTTTATATAAAAAACGTTACAAACATTAATATTGAACAATGAAGTCAAAGGTTAACAAGTAAAAACAATAATTACGTTATGCTTTTTTTATTAATATGGTTATAAACTTAAATTTTCGGAGTTGTTTAAAAATAATGTTTCAAAGGTCAATAAATAACAAATTTTGTATAAAAATATAATCACAAATTATACATATGGTAGAAAACAAATTAATAATTATTATGATCTATAACTTAATTTTTTAATTAATCATTTTTTAAGTTGATAATTAAAATGTATACATTATAACACACGTGAACTTTTTTATTTGAGTTGATAGTGTAAGTAAATACCAATTAAAATATAATTATCCTCTTTTTTATTATGAAATTATAAATATCACTATGTAATAATTACAAAATAAAAACAACGACTACTTAATAAATGCTTTGAACTAATTTGACCTTTAATAAGTTAATCTCAGAATTAAATTGAAGTTCAATTAGACAAAAAGTCAGTTGCAATTCTAATCGATCGTAGAAATGTCTCTGAAATTCACCATTGCCGACAAAGAATACGCCGGTAAAATCGCAAACTCAAAAAATGTCAATCAATAATTATCAGAATTGTTTTAGTTCACTCCGAGGATGTGACACCCGAAACTACTCTCAATGAGTATTTGAGGGAAAAAGCTCACCTGATGGGCACGAAAAGAATGTGTCTGGAGGGCGGCTGCGGTTGCTGCATCGTGGCCGTTGAACGAATTGATCCTGCGACCAAAACGAAGAAAATTTTTACAGTCAATTCCGTGAGTAACTCTATAAAGAAATTTTTGAAAATTGTGTAATGTATTTCCAATAAACTTTTAGTGTTTGGTTTCTGTTTTCTCCTGTCAAGATTGGAAAATCAACACAATAGAAGGCATTGGTAACAGCAAAATCGGTTACCATCCTCTGCAGAAAACTCTTGCTGATGAAAATGGTAGTCAGTGTGGATTTTGTTCGGGTGGCATGATCATGAGCATGTTCGCCATGATAAACAACGGACCAGTTTCAGCTGAAACTGTTGAAAACTCTTTTGGAGGTAATTCAATATGTTTGTTGGTGTTTGTCCTTTACTTGTAGAGTTTTCAGGTAATATTTGCAGATGTACAGGTTATAGATCCATTATTGACAGCTTCAAAAAGTTCACAACAACTGATATTAAAGACATTGAAGATTTTAAGCCTTGTCCTCCTGAAGAGTGTAAGAATTTTTGCATCACGCCTTGTCACAAATTGCAAAAAGAATTATTGTACGATTCTCAAAAATCGAAATGGATGAAGGTATATTCTATGCAGGATTTACTACAAACTATATCCATAACAAGTACAAGCTATAGATTGGTTGCAGGAAATACAGCCAGAGGTAAATGAATTACAAACTCTAAAATATCAAAAATTTACTTTGCATTTTCAGGTGCATACAAACGCGAGCCTCTCCCACAAACTTACATAGACGTAACGAGCATAAAAGAACTTATAACTTGGGAACTGGTGGGAAACACCTTAATTCTTGGTGGAAATATATCGTTAAACGAAACTATGAATATTTTTAATAAAGTATCTGCCCAAAACAATAAATTTACATATTTGCAAAAAATGGCACAACACATTGATCTAATTGCAAATGTACCGATTAGAAATGTAAGTTATTTGAAGTGATTTGTGAATTATTTCATGTCTTTTTTATCTTGTAGATAGGAACAATAGCTGGAAATCTGATGATTAAACATAACCACCATGAATTTCCTTCTGATGTGTTTCTCATATTGGAAACTGTTAGAGCTTCTTTAGTTATCAGTAAGTGTAAATATTTTAATGTTTAATTTAATTAAGCTTTATCTAGAATCATGTTTGTTTATTACTCATTATCTGTCAACCATATATATTAAACATTCACGTTTTATCAGTTTCATTGAAAATAAATAACGATTTAAAAAAATAATTTTAATTTCTGTATTTTACACTGCGTATAAAAAAGAACGCTAAATACATAGATATAATAATTTTTAAGAAAAATACTCACCTATTAATTAAACAAAAATCTTAAAGCAGTGTCAGAAACCAAAAATGGGTAGGACCCCCACTTTGATTAAGACAGTCAGTCGGGGCATTGGTTTAATGGGATTATCGTGTGGTATCTCACCCAGACGAACTGAATCTGACGTCTTAATTCTGCTTCATTCAGGCCCCCTATTTTGCTTCAAATCTCTTATGTTGCATTTTTTTTACAATTAGTATATATAAATTTTATGTATCAATTTAATTACTCAGAATTAAATTTTAGCTGATGTATATGGAAATGAAAACAGAGTTACAGCAGAGAAATTCCTTTCATTCAATATGAAAAAAAGAATTATCACAAAAGTAATACTGAATGGAATTGATCGTGAATATTTGTTCAACACTTATAAAGTAACAATCATTTTAAAATATTTGGACATTTTCTCAATTGGTTACTTTTAGATTATGCATAGAGCACAAAATGTACACGCTGTGATAAATGCAGGATTCTTTTTTAAAATGAAAAGTGGTGTGGTAAATTACTGTAGAATAGTTTACGGAGGAATAAATCCACAATTTGTACACGCCTTTAACACCGAAAAGTATTTGTCGGGGAAAAATTTGTTTGATAATGGCGTACTTCAAGAAGCTTATAAACAACTATCGAATGAACTCAGACCTGATTATGTTTTACCAGACGATTCTCCGGAATATAGAAAAAATTTATCCATTGCCTTGTTTTATAAGGTGATGTCTGTTCATAATTTAGTTTTCCCTGAGTTAAGTTGCTAATGTTAATTTTTTAGTTTATTTTGAACAATGCTCCTTCCGACAAAGTATCTTCTAGGAACAAATCTGGAGGATCATTGCTTCAACGACCTCTATCTTCAGGGGTGCAAAGTTTTTCAACAAACAAAGACCTTTATCCTGTCACTGAACCTATGGTTAAATTGGAAGCTCTAGCCCAAACATCAGGTACAATTTTAAAAGTTGGTGTAATCAAAATCCTTGATTATTTAAATTGAAGGACGAGCGGAGTACATTGAAGATATGCCCGATCTTCCCGGTCAAACTTTTGTTCAGTTAGTCACAGCCAGGGTACCACCTGGTTCCACCATTACCAGTATTGATGCGTCCCCTGCTTTGGTAAGTAAGCAGCCACATTCAATAAGGTGAAAGTACTACTAGGAGTTTTGTGTATAGGCCTTACCCGGTGTGATTTCATTTTACGATAAAAGCGACATACCAGGGGAAAACAATTGGCTCCCAAATACAATTTGGGTGTACATCACCGTAAAGGAAGAACTATTTTGTGAAGGAAAAGTAAAATATTATGATCAACCTGTGGGTATAATTGTGGCTAAAACTCAAGATCTGGCCAATAAAGCTGCTGATTTAGTTAAGATTACTAGTACTCCTCCCCAACAAGAATTATATATAACCGTAGAGGAAGTTTTAAACGCTTCTAAAAACGTTCAAAAAGAAAGAATAAAGGACATGACAACAGTGATAGCCAAACGAAGAGGTAAGCATTTAATTACCACCTTTTGGGACATTGTGACATTTTTTTTATTTAGGAAATGACGTTCAAAAAGTGGTAAAAGGGGATTTTTATATCGACTTGCAGTACCATTTCCACATGGAGGTACAGTGTTGCAACGTGATTCCAGTGGAAGACGGCCTTGACGTTTATTCATCCACCCAATGGATAGACGCAGTTCAGATTGGAATTGCTAACGTCTTAGGGATCAAACAGACACAGTTGTTTAAAAAGATTATTCATAAAATATTTTAATTAATTATATAATTTTAGAGTGAATATGAATGTTCGTCGTTTAGGTGGAGCCTTCGGTGGTAAACTAGTACGTAATGGACTAGTAGGTGCAGCAACAGCTTTGGCAGCATTCAAAGAAAATAAACCAGCTAAACTGAGATTAGATTTGGAAAGGAACATGAACATAATCGGAAAAAGATGTCCACTGTACGTGAAATATGAAGTTGGCGTCAACAACCAAGGTGTCATACAATACTTGGACGCAGACTTATATACTGACATAGGAGTCGGAGGTAACGAACCCGTTGATCCTTATCTAAGAGATACTTTTACAAGCGGTTATGATACGGATACTTGGAATTACACAACTCACACTATTAAAACTGACAAATCTCCAACATGTTGGGCCAGAGCTCCAGGTTTGTAAAACAGTTAATAGAAGAATAAAATTTACTTAGCACATCTCAGGTTCTAGTGAAGGACTAGCTGCAATTGAATCTATTATGGAACACATTGCAACTGAATTGGGTATGGATCCATTTCAATTGAAACGAAATAACATGGTTAAGGGAAACTACGAGAAACTTGTACAGTTCTCTAATGAAATGATGATATGGGCTGATGTTGACAAGAGGAAACAAGAGATAGCGCAATTCAATCAGGTAAAAATTATTTCAAAATTTTTGTAACCTCATTTATAAACATTATTAGGAAAATCGGTGGAGGAAACGAGGAATATCAGTTGTTCCAATGGTTTGGACTTATGATGTGACCGCACTTTTTACTTTGCACATTTCTATTTTCCATGGAGATGGAAGTGTTGCTATAGCTCATGGTGGCGTTGAAATGGGTCAAGGAATTAACACCAAAGTAAGAAGTATACAATTATAAAACTTAATGTAAATTGTCTAGTTATAGGTTGCACAAGTTTGTGCATATAAGTTTGGAATTCCTATAGATTTAATATCAATTAAGCCTACAAACACTTTATCAAATGCTAACTCTTTTGGAACAGGTGGAAGTTTCACTACTGAGTCAGTTTGCTGGGTATGTTTCTCCTTACTTAAAATGATGAAATATGCACCGTTAAAGTTTTAGGCACTAATTAAAGCATGTGATCAATTAATAGCACGCATGAAACCAATCAAAGACAAAATGACCAATCCAACATGGTTTGAATTAGTCACTAAGTGCTACCAAGAGTTTGTCTTGTTATCTACCACATCATTGTAAGTTGTTAGGATCATTTGTACAATACTAATAACACACATTTTAAGGTATTTCCCAGAACCTCCTCAAATAGTAAACTATTACATCTACGGTGTGGCAACAACTGAAGTAGAAGTTGACATCTTAACTGGTCAAAAATTAATAACCAACGTTCACATAATTGAAGATATTGGCGAGAGCATGAATCCTCTTATCGACATAGGACAGCTGGAAGGTGCTTTCGTTATGGGGTTAGGATATCACACCACAGAAAAAATTGTACACGGTTCTCAAGGTCAGGTTTTAACAAACAGAACTTGGAACTATTACCCACCAGGTATGAAGGATATTCCAGTAAATTTTAACATCAAATTCCCGGAAAATAATCCTAATGAAGTTGGAGTGTTGCATTCAAAAGCAATTGCTGAGCCCCCTTTGTGTTTGAGTATTTCCGTGCCTTTAGCCATTAGGAATGCTGTTGGGTATGCTAGGAAGGAGTCAGATAGTACTGCTGATAGGTGGTTCAGGTTTGGTAAGAGTTGTAAATAACTATTAACTAATAAGAGAGTTTTAATCTCGCACTTTTAGATGGATGCAGCAATATCGAACAAACCTTTTTGGAAAGTTTAAATGATTATAAAGAATATTTATTGTAATCAATTTTATCTGCAGACATGAGTTAGGTATATAATTTGTTTGTAAAATAAAATCCTACAAAAAACAGGTAAAATTTAAAATTTTAAAAATCATATATATCTTAATAAATAAAATAATCACTATTGTCTATTGATAGCCTCCGTGCTACAGCACTAATTAGAATATAATAATTGTTATTGTATTGTAAATACATCTCCATTATACAGTCACCAACAAGTTAATAAATGTATTGAACTTATATGACCTTTAATAATTTTATCTCATAACAAAAGTGAAATCCATTCTTCCAAAAATACTTCAGTTGCACTCCCGTTAGGCCGTAGAAATGTCTCTGAAATTCACAATTGCCGACAAAGATTACACCGGTAAAATCACAAAACAATAAAACTCAATCAACAATTATCAGAAATGTTTTAGTTCACCCCGACGATGTGACGCCAGAAACCACCCTCAACGAGTATTTGAGAGAAAAAGCACACCTGACGGGCACAAAAAGGATGTGTCTGGAAGGCGGCTGCGGTTGCTGCATCGTGGCCGTCGAACGAATTGATCCTGCGACCAGAACGAAGAAAATTTTTGCGGTCAATTCAGTGAGTACCTCTATCAAAAAATTTTTGAAAATTGTGTTATGCACCTCCATTAAATTTTTAGTGTTTAGTTTCGATTTTCTCCTGTCAAGATTGGAAAATTCACACAATAGAAGGTATTGGTAACAGCAGAATCGGTTACCATCCTCTGCAGAAAACTCTTGCTGACGAAAATGGAAGTCAGTGTGGATTTTGTTCAGGTGGCATGATTATGAACATGTTCGCCATGACAAACAATGGACCAGTTTCAGCTGAAACTGTAGAAAATTCTTTTGGAGGTCCGTCAATATATTTGTTGGTGTTTGTCTTTTACTTGTAGAGTTTTCAGGTAATATTTGCAGATGTACTGGCTATAGAGCCATTATTGACAGCTTCAAAAAGTTCACAACAACTGATATTAAAGACATTGAAGATTTTAAGCCTTGTTCTCCTGAAGAGTGTAAGAATCTTTGCATCACACCTTGTCACAAATTGCAAAAAGATTTGTTGTACGATTGGGAAAAATCGAAATGGATGAAGGTATATTCTTTGCAAGATTTACTGCAAACCATTTCCATAACAACTACAAATTACCGATTGGTTGCAGGAAATACAGCCAGAGGTAAATGACTCTCAAACCCTAAAATATTAAAAATTTACTTTGAATTTTCAGGTGTATACAAACACGACCCTCTCCCACAAACTTATTTAGAAGTAACTAGCATAAAAGAACTTACAACTTGGGAATTGGTGGGAAACACTTTAATTCTTGGAGGAAATATGTCGTTAAATGAAACTCTAAATATTTTTAATAAAGTTTCCACTCAAAACAGTAAATTTAAGTATTTGCAAAAAATGGCACGACATATTGATCTAATTGCAAATGTACCCGTCAGAAATGTAAGTCTTTTGAAGTGATTTGTAAATAATTAATTGTTTTTTTCTTATAGGTAGGAACAATAGCTGGAAATCTGATGATAAAACATACCCATCAAGAATTTCCATCAGATATATTTCTTATATTGGAAACAGTAGGAGCTTGTTTAGTTATCAGTAAGTGAAAATATTTTAATGTTTATTTTAATTAGGGTCTATCTAAGACCATGTTTGTTTACTACTCATTATCTGTCAACCATTTAAATAACGTTTCAGTTTTAATAACAATTATATCTAATCGTGTTGCACTTTATTCATAATTGTAACGATTTAGGAAAACAACTTTATTTTTTAAATGACAGCTGGAGTAAAAAAATTAATAGTTCTAAATTATCTCAACATTTATTATATGATTTATTATGAAACTGTAATTAATTAAGCATAATTTATTTTTAGCTGACGTATTTGGAAATGAAAATAGAGTTACACCAGAAAGATTCATTTCATTCAATATGAAGAAAAAAGTTATCACAAAGGTGATACTGACTGGAATTAACTATGATTATTTGTTAAACACATACAAAGTAACAATACAAAATAACATATATACAAAAACTTTACCCTATACTATAATTACTTTTAGATTATGCCCAGAGCACAAAATGTTCATGCTGTAGTAAACGCAGGTTTCTTTTTTAAAATGAAAAGTGGTGTTGTGGATACCTGTAGAATAGTTTACGGTGGGATAAATCCACAATTTGTGCACGCAATTAGAATTGAAAAGTATTTGTCTGGGAAAAGCTTGTTTAATAATAGCGTACTTCAAGAAGCTTATAAACAATTGTCAAATGATCTCAGGCCTGATTATATCTTACCAGATGACACTCCTGAATACAGAAAAAAATTAGCCATTGCTTTATTTTACAAGGTAGTGTCCATCCATAATTTTGTTTTTATTGATTTAAGTTGATCATATTAACTTTTTAGTTTGTTTTGAACAATGCTCCTTCCGACAAAGTATCCCCTAAGAACAAATCTGGAGGATCGTTGCTCCAAAGGCCTCTATCTTCAGGGGTGCAAAGTTTTTCAACAAACAAAAATCTATATCCTGTAACTGCACCTTTAGTAAAACTAGAAGCGTTATCCCAAACGTCAGGTACTGTTCTATAATATATACTGCTGCAATCAATACTCTAGATAATCCCCCCTGAAGGTCGTGCGGAATACATTGAGGATATGCCAGATTTTCCCGGCCAAACTTTTGCCCAATTTGTCACAGCTAAAGTACCACCCGGATCCACCATTACCAATATTGATGCATCTCCTGCTTTGGTAAATACTTCGCCTTCAATAAGGAGAAACTATGAATTTTATTTTTAGGCTTTACCGGGAGTGATTTCATTTTACGGTAAAAACGACATACCAGGAGTAAACAATTGGATCCCAACGTTAATTTGGGTTTACTTCACCGTAAAGGAGGAACTATTTTGTGAGGGTAAAGTGAAATATTACGATCAGCCTGTTGGTGTAATTGTAGCTAAAACTCAAGACCTGGCCAATAAAGCCGCTGATTTAGTTAAGATCATTTGTACTTCTCCCCGGCAAGAATATTATATAACCGTAAAAGATATATTAAAAGCTTCTAAAGACGTTCAAAAAGAAAGAATCACCGAGATGACAACAGTAATTGCCAAACGAAAAGGTAAGCATTTAAAATTCCACCTTTTAGACATTACGAATTTTTTTATTGCAATATTTAGGAAATGACGTTCAAAAAGTGGTAAAAGGAGATTTTTATATCGACTTGCAGTACCATTTTCACATGGAGGTACACTGTTGTAACGTGATTCCAGTGGAAGATGGCCTTGACGTTTATTCATCCACCCAATGGATGGATGCAGTTCAGATAGGAATTGCTAACGTCTTGGGAATCAAACAGACACAGTTAATTAAAATAATTATTACAAAAACATTTTAATTAATGATTATAACTTTAGAGTGAACATGCATGTTCGTCGCTTAGGTGGCGCCTTCGGCGGCAAACTGGTCCGCAATGGTATAGTAGGAGCAGCAACAGCTTTGGCAGCTTTCAAAACCAATAGACCGACTAAACTGAGATTAGATTTGGAAAGGAATATGAACATGATTGGTAAAAGAAACCCTTTGTACGTCGAATATGAAGTTGGCGTCAACAATCAAGGTGTAATACAATATTTAGACGCAGAATTATATTCGGATGTAGGTGTTGGAGGTAACGAACCTTTAGATCCGTTCATAAGGGATACATTTACTAGCGGTTATGATACGGATACTTGGAATTACACTACGCATATTGTTAAAACAGATACAACTCCACCATGTTGGACCAGATCTCCAGGTTTGTAAAATCTTTGTAGAAAGTAGAAAAGTTTACATGGCATATTTCAGGATCTAGTGAAGGACTAGCTGCTATTGAAGCTATAATGGAACACATTGCCACTGAGCTGGGGATGGATCCATTACAATTGAAACGCGGTAATATGATTAAGGAAAAACACGAAAAACTTGCGCAGTTCACTAATGAAATGATGATATGGGCTAATGTTGACAAGAGAAAACAGCAGATAGTGCAATTCAATCAGGTAATAAATGTTTTCTAAAACATTTCAGCATCTTATATAAAATTATTAGGACAATCGTTGGAGAAAACGAGGAATATCAGTTGTTCCAATGGTTTGGACCTACGACGTAACTGCAAACTATACTTTGCATATTTCTATTTTTCATGGTGATGGTAGCGTTGCTATTGCTCATGGTGGCGTTGAAATGGGACAAGGAATTAACACCAAAGTAAGAAGTTATTATTTTATTCCTGACCTGAACTAATGATCATGTTTATAGGTTGTGCAAGTCTGTGCATACAAATTTGGAATCTCTATGGATTTAATATCAATTAAGCCTTCAAACAGTTTATCAAATGCTAATTCATTTGGATCTGGTGGAAGTATAACATCTGAGTCAGTTTGTTGGGTATGTTTCTTGTTCAGGAGATAAGAAATACAAGGGTAACATTTTAGGCACTAATAAAAGCTTGTGATGAACTAATAACACGGATGAAACCTATCAAAGACAAAATGACCAATCCAACGTGGTTTGAACTGATTGTCAAGTGTCACCAGGAGTATGTCCTATTAACTACAACATCATTGTAAATTGTTAAGATAATTTTTACAATATTTATAACATAGTTTTAAGGTATTTTCCCGAACCTCCTCAAATAGTAAATTACTACATCTACGGAGTGGCTACCACAGAAGTAGAAGTTGACATCTTAACTGGTCAAAAATTAATAACGAACGTCCACATAATAGAAGATATTGGCGAAAGTATGAATCCTCTTATTGATATAGGACAACTAGAAGGTGCTTTCATTATGGGATTGGGATATCACACCACCGAAAAAATTATACACGGTCCACAAGGTCAAATTTTAACGAATAGAACGTGGAACTATTATCCACCGGGTATGAAGGATATTCCAGTAAATTTTAACATCAAATTCCCAGAAAATAATCCTAATCAGGTTGGAGTGTTGCATTCAAAAGCAATTGCTGAGCCTCCATTTTGTTTGAGCATTTCCGTACCTTTGGCCATCAGGAATGCTGTTGGATATGCTAGGAAGGAGTCAAAAGGTACTGCCGATAGTTGGTTTAAGTTTGGTAAGATTTTTATATAAGAACAATCAATAGATTTTAACTTTTATTACTACAGACGGATGCACCAATATTGAACAAACCTTCTTGAAGAGTTTGAATGATTTTAAACAATACATATTATAACTATTTTATATATAAAATATATTTTTTGTATATGAAATTAAAACAACAATATTTACAAAGACAAATTTTATTTAAAACAACTAAAAATGTAACAATTTATACACGATATGGATAACAACCCTTTAAATGAGACCTTTCTAAATTCTAGAGGATGATTAAAATGAACAAATAGTAACTACTTAAAAAAAACAATACTAATCAACCTCTAATTTTCTAAAGTTTCCAGTAATACCACAAAGGGAATCGCCTTCAGCTCCACACGAGATCCCCATTCCCGCCTTTAAGGCAGAAACCGCCCCTTCCTTAGCCTTCGGACTGAAGAGACTTTCTTCTACTTGCATCTTGTCATGGGACATCAAAGTTGGATGTGAATTCTTCAATTCCTCCTTCCACAGCTCTAAAGAACATTAAAATAATAAAATTGATTGAAATAAATATAAAATTCGTCTAACCTATCATCTCAGACATTGGCATTTGACCACCGTATTCCTTAGGTAGGACGTCAAGTTCCAAGTTGCCACTGTCAATAGCTTCTTGAAGATTTGTGTAAAGTCTGACCCTTTTCTTGATTTTATCTGAGATCAGGGACATGCCGAAGTCGAGGGCGAATTTCATCGATGGATGGGCATTAATACAATGCACTTCCTTGTGTCTCATCGGCAAAGTTTTCTATATTAAAAACAAAACAAGTAACATCCACTTCAGCTAAATTTTACCATAACTTTCTTATAGCAGTCGTGGCCGAGCGGTTAAGGCGTCTGACTAGAAATCAGATTCCCTCTGGGAGCGTAGGTTCGAATCCTACCGACTGCGGTATTTTTTCATTTTTCAACTGTTAAAATTAATTTTTATTACCTCTCCATTCTTCACGATCCTTACAGCTTCCTTTATAGTGAAGAGCGTCAAGTAGGCGAAGCCAACTCCTTGACCATCGGCAAAGTGTACGAATCCACGGACCTGATTTTCTTCGTCTTCCATGAGCGTTTCGTAGACGATGCCGTGGATACGGCACATGTCGCCGTTTGTGAATTTGTTAAGATCAAAAACACCTTCGCAGAAACATATTTTAGTACATTTGTTATTAAAGTGTTGAAAGAATAAAAAGAATTGTATCTTTGAAAGTAGAGTAAAAGATGAAAAACATGCAACTCGTAGCTTCCTAGTATCAAATCTCTTATGAAGAAGAAGTTGGAGTATTAAAACGGAAGAAAAAGAAAGACAATAAACATTACAATCAATCATGCCAAATATATAGCATTCTTACGAAGATTAGTATGTTAAAATACTTGTATTGTAAATAAATCACTATTTAAGCACTGACAAATTCAAAATTAAAAACAACAAACGATAAAGAACAAACTAAATGAATTGGTCGTACTTTTGCACTAATGATGTTAGTAAATTAGTGAAAACTTGATATTTATAGATACCGTTGGTTAAGACACAATTCATTGAACTGAAAATGAATGTGATCAGTGTAATGATAAAATGTTTGTTGATCAAGTAAATGTGCCAAAAACTGCAATAACTCAATATGTATCGTACTCTTTCAACAAACATTAGAGGAAGACGAAAACTGTCAAATGTTCTAACCTGGTCTAGCGATGACAACACGCCGACCTAGACTATCCCGTTTCGGACATGCGAAAAGATAACCCAGATTGGTAAGCTCCTCCATCATGGGAATGGTGATGTCGAGACAGTTGAAGGCGACGCCGAAAGTCTGACGCAACAACAGGTACCGTTCCAGGGCTTCCTGCGCCTGGGTCACGCTGTACTTCTTGAAGCGCAGAAAGCGCAACAAAAACCGTGCATCTGAACACATCCAATATGAAATCCAAGTTAGGAATCAACTTACAGCGATCTTACCCATACGACAGTTCCTGATGCGAGGATTCTGTATGATCCATTCTCTCATGGAGGCCAGCGCGGTCTTACAGCTGTTGTCGTCCTCGCGCAGCTCCTCCTTGGCAATGGACCGAGTCTCATCTGAAAGGGTGCAGACGTACTCGTCCGGTTGCGATACCCACTCGCGGTCAGACATGTTCAACTGCAAAAACGCCATTGATACAGTTTCTTCAGCGCGAGCCGGAGACATTAGAAAGTAAGTGGGTGATAAGACCAGGTTATCAGTGTAAATTGGAAGAAAATTAAGCGGGGTACTTTCTCATTGTTGAGGCAGGTTTAAATTATATAATTATTGATCTGGTGGTCACATATTAAGGAAGTCTTTTTTAGGTTTGTTGTCAAGGTTGCACGACATCTCTCATTAAACTTTTTCCATCAAAACAAAACTATTCAAGGTTACTAAACTAAGACGAGACACTGAAAGTGGAAGTAGTTCATGCACTTAGTGATTCTTCTTCGCGTATCTGCTATTTTTTTGCCTCCAGGAATTAAGACACAAATTGCATAATATTAAATCGATGCATTGCGATCAGTGAAAATCGACACTGTTAAAAATCTACGACGTAAACACTCGCAATGTAGGCCGCGCCGTCGTGTAACATTTTTCGTTCAGTTACTGCAATAAAAGCTGTTAGTTTAACATTTCTATTATATAACATCTCTCACGTATTTATTAATTTTATGTCTTTTTGGTCTTATTACATAACTAAACTTATATGTGCCACAATCTTAAGACAATATAATTAAAACAACGGTGTGGCGAGAGCAAATAATTATACTTATCAATAAATTGACAGTATGTTATTTACACGTTACAATTTACATATGCAAATTATGTGTTAAAGAAATGCAAAGTATATTTTATAAGATAATAATATCTCTAATTTTGGATTTTTATAATTACAATAACTCAAATACTCAATATGAGTTTAATAATAAGACATTACTCAATAGATCTCCATCAAACTTGGAAATTTACATTTAAAAATAATAGTAACTCATAACTGCAGATCTTTTATTTCAAAATTGTTACGTTTTTTCTAATTTGTCTCAAACAGAATCTGAATAAATTAAAATAAAGGAAAACACAGAAAAATTTCAAAAGATCCAGAAATAAAACTTATAAAACACACATTTTTAAAATACAAAAATATTCATATCAAATTATTAATAAGACAATTACTGACTAGATTTAGACTAGACTCAAAAACGGCAAACATTATTTTTCAAAATATGACAAGTTTTGCTCATTAGTTCCAAACAGAATCTGAATAAACTAAAATAAGGGAAAACACAGAAGAAATAAAACTTATATTTTTAAAATATAAAAAATGTTAAATCAGTTGAATAATAAGACTCGATAGATTTCCATAAAGCATAAATATCTACATTTAAAAATATAACTAAATAACCGTAGATCTTCTGTTTAAAAAATATGACAATGACAGTTTTACTGAATTTGAATAATCTAAAATAAAATTAAATACAGAAGAACCTCAAAAGATCCAGAAATAAAATTTATAATATAAATGTCTAAAGGTTTAAATAGTTTAAATTTTAAAAGGAACCAATAGCCAATTTTTAAAAAATTGAAATACAAAAGAAAACATTATTCACGTGTTCATTGCATAATACATTCCATTTTTGCGCAACTCATGTAACAAAAAGTAACCGGCGATTCATTTAGTTTCAGTCTATCATTATGTAACTGACTATTAAATTAATAAATAAACGAAATATGTTACACGACACTAAAATTGGTACGTGCCACTTTTACATCTACGTGAATAGTTCTATTACATCCAATACTTAAAACTCTTTATATTTATTCCATTAGATAACAATGAAACAGTGAAAGCACCAAATAACCTACACAACAATTGCATTCGTTTAAAACGGAATCAATTAAAAATGTTTCCTTTAAACACTAGATGTATCAAATTTCTAATTCGGATAATTACGTAATTGGTAAAATTCCCCCAATAAGTAAAATTCATAGATGATTGCAAACGAAGCATAATTCCCTTCGATGTATTGGAGTTCTCTTACCGAATAGTTCAGAGAAAGTAAAAGAATTATGTAATGGCTGTGTGCACCGCGAATTGCATCATTGCAGGCTGCAACGACGTTCAGGGCATCAGCGTGTTCCATTTCGAACTTTTGGTTCTTCAACAAAAGTATATTTTCAAGGTCTAAATTTGGTAAGGTTTTATAAGATTCAAGATAGTCACATCAATCGATTTGAAGAAACAACAACTCTAATAAAATGTACAACATGCTCTGTTTAAATAATATGCGTATTTATGTAAATTTTAATTATTAGTAATATGTAAAAAACCATTAAATAACTGAGTACAAACTCTCACTGATTTGTGATTAATTATAGTATATTAATAAAAATGTCAAAGTATAAAGTTTGCTGCTTTATTTTTATATTATTTTTCAGCAAAAAACACTAAGTTAAGGTTACATAATTGAAAAATTAATAAAAATATTCAATTTTCAATCACCTCACGTTTAATAGCTCCAAAACATTTTTTACTTACTCTTGTCAATCAAGATATATTTTTATTATTATTATTAAAATATTGATTTTTTTTAAATAATCCTACATGAAAAAGACACAAATATACTAAGTTTTCTCGGTACAAACTGAACCAACAGACACAGAACCCATTCACGCCGCTCCCTACGTTCGTCGTCCACCAACGGGTACTTACAGTCGAATAAATCCCACAAAGCACACCACCTTTTGATTTGTGCAAAAGCACACTGATCGCCCGGTTCAAAAGAATTGTGTTTTAACGTAATGGCACCGTGGTTCCCACCAAACATTGTGCAACGCGTTCCCTCTTCGACCGCCGCGCACATTTTTACAATTGGTGGTCTTCGTCCCGGTTCCGACGATCGGGTACCCGTGACGTGTAGCACTTTACGTTTATGAATCGATGCTTCGGAAAACAATTCGATGGCGCACGGTTTCGTAATTGTTTCGTTGCTTTTACTTTGACGGTTCTGTGGCACAATTGAATTGGCCAAGCCGATGGGACTTGATTCATGTACTTATCGACGGTTTTAGGGTCATCTTTTATGGTACACGGATAATTAACTGGGGAAATTCGATTTGTTATTAAAAATTTTCTTCTGTGGGGAAACTGTTCTTGGTAAGAAATTGCAGGGCAGGTCTCTCCATTTCACAATCATCTTATTGTTGATTTTATTCGATGGTAACGTTTCTAACAAATTAAAAAACAGAAATGCTTTCACTGCTTTATTGATAAACAGAAATGCACAGGCCCATTAACAAATTCGTTTTTCATAAAACACCAAATTTTATTTTAGGCTTAGGAAAAAAATTGGAGAAAGGAATTACATTGTATAACCGTAAAGATTTTAGGCAAGTGACCATGACAGCAGGAAATTGTAAAGCAAGTCCATTAGATAGTTTTACTTTCTGTGTACTTTTTTCTCATCCATTTCTTAACAGTTTGCAATTAAACGTGCCCTCAATTCAAAATTGCTTCTTACTCACATCTGAGTCATGTTTTCACTAAACAGTTAGTTAGTTTATTTCACACAAAATATTGTTTAATTTGGAAATACAACATAAGATAAATATATTATTTTCTTTCCGGGCTTTTTAACAATGATACAACAAATATACATACACAGAATGTAGAACAAATCTTACATGATCTAGTTCATGTTTTGTAACAATGTGATATGATTGTAATAATTCATAAATTATATTGTAAATTATTAAAAATATAGATTAAATTAACAAGATATGCAACGATTTCATAAACCATAACTGCCAATTAGAACCTGCCGATTTATGTTTATTTTTGATTTCAAGAACTGCATAATCGAGCTTTCATCTAATAAATGCAGCTTATATAATCTTGCTGACTAACAGATGCATCAGGAAAGAAAAATAATTAAAAATTGTTTTAATTACCATATTTATTGCATAACAGATGCACATAAAAAATATTAAATATCTTAGTAAATCTCAGTAATAATGATTGCCTGTTTAAATTTTTCCTCTATTCACACCTAAAATTAATTCAGTTAATAAAATATATTAAAATGAGAATGTTAAATTTTCTACCTAGTTTTATGTTAAAATATTACTATATACCGCCAACAAATTTTAAAAATTAACTTTACTTACAAGCAAATCTGATTTATTTATTGATTTTTTTTCTTCACGAAATGCTAACTTAAAATTAATAAATCAAATTATATAATATTTTCTATAGATATAAACAGCATGATGTGAATAATGAAATAACAAAATACTATGAAATAATTACACAGCTGCAACTTAAAATACTTTTAAATGTAAATTAGTTAATTAAATAATTTCTCTCTAAAACTGAAATAACTGTAGCCAAATTGAGCTTCGCAATGTCTAAATTGTGTTTGATTAATAATAGTGAAAGTGTGCCTATTACATAAACGAGTGTGTAGCGCGTTTCGTTTTTTTTTTCTTGGGCGGACTGATAATCCAGCGCAATATGGCTTCGTAGGAGATTCTATTCGGGTCATATGAATCAGGTGATTGGATAGTACTTCCTGATTTTAAATTTTTATTCAACTGAATCTGATCCATCAATTTTGGAGCAATTAAATGTCTAGCACAAAATGGAATTTATTTTAAATTAGTTTGTACAGCTATTTGAATATTAAATTAAAAATTTTATTAATTATAAACTTTGATAAAAATAAATTAATTTAATAAAAAAATAAAAATTATAATAATTAAAAGATTTAAAAATTTATTCAATTTGTTTTAATTTGACAAGTAATATTATTGGTAGTATTTTAAATTTATTATCCGCTTCAAAAGACTCACAGTGTAATTTTGTACCTCCTTTATAATACACATACGGAATTACAGAGTTCTGCGATTTTGACACTTAAACATAACCTTAACGAATTGTTTGTTGCGGTGAAATGATATTGTAATAACAAAACGGCAAACCTTAAACAGCCGATACAATGGATAGAGACATAGAACAATTAAATTCTGCCCTAAATTCGGTAAAGGTCCTCAGATCGAACGTACGACGTGTCTTTGACTCGGTCAGCAACGGCTTGAGAGCCGATCATGGGGAAGAAGGTAAAGAGAATAAATACATTATTGAGCTACAGGAACTGGTGACCACAGTCAACAGCAACTTAAGGTAAATTGCAAAACTGTTAGTAGTTTGTGTGTTAATGTCTCAATTTCAGGGATGTTGAGAGCTCAGTTGCCAATCTTACAACACCACCAGGAGCTTTTAGCTTGGGTAATACAACCCATTTAAGTCAAGAAACTACGTTAGAAAGGCAAGCTTTGTATGGACAACTGGTGAATAGTTACAAATGGACAGATAAGGTACATATATTTTAAATGCTTTTGTATGTTTTTTAGTTTATTAATTGTACTTTTTAGATCAGAGAATACAGTGCTTTGGCTGGTAACATTTTGGCAGCTAATTCATTCAACAAAACATACAAAACATTCAGTACAACAAAAAGGAGGAAAACTCAAACCAGCAACCACAATGTTTCACCTGAGTAAAACAATCATAATTTTAATTTTACTGTAAATGAATACAAATAAATATTTTAGGGTAATCGAGAATATTATAACAAACTTGGACAGATTATTTCCAGATATAACACTCACAACAAGCAGACCTTTTGTAGCAAACCCTTTAATACAAGCATCTTTGGGCAGAGTTCTCAAAGGTCATATAGCTTTTAAAGGATTGATGATTGAATGGGTGGTTGTGAAAGCACATGGTGAATCGAATGATATTTGGGTAGAGTCTAGATATAAGGTGTTCAGGAAGGTGACTGAAAATTGTCATGCAGCTATGTGCCATTTTCATTCACCCATGATGCCGGAACTGGCTGTTAGGTCTTTCATGGTTAGTTAACAGTCAGTAATTAACAACTTTAACTATATTTAATAACTTTCAGCATTGGTTCCATAGTTATCACACATTGTTCAGTGTTCCTTGTAAAAGATGTGGCAATCATTTGCATAACAATTTGCCACCAACCTGGAGAGATTTAAGGACGTTGGAACCTTATCATGAAGAGTGCAAATGAAAATAATAATTTGGTATTAAGTTAATTGTTAGGATTAGGCATTTCATATCTAATAAATGTTTTGTAATATTAAATGTTTTATTATAGTGATTGAATGATCCAAGTGATAAAATTTAAAATTAGGTAATACCTGGTAGAAATACCTATACTCTTGATATAATATTTCTAGGTATTATCTGTCTATGTATATAAATTGTACAAGGTTTCACAAATGTCCCTAACTCAAAAACTAAATTTTAAATTGTCTGTAGTTTAAAACTAGATTACTTTAAAAAATTTGGTATTGCGGATTGTCGCTAGATGACAGTATAGCTGGTTCTAGAAATTTCGGTATTTTCAGCTGGCAACACTGAACCTTTAGCAACTGTCAAGTTTGTGAGGTTAACATGGCATTGTTGTGTTGTTGTTTAAAATTTAAATAAAATAAGCTCAGTCACCAAAAGTTCCTTTTAAATTTTCACACATTCTCACAAGATAATCGAAACTTTCTGCCACAACACACCAAAAACCATCAAGATGCAGAACAACAATGCCCGTGAAAGAACTGGTTACCAACAAGTGATGAGCATCCGCGAAAAGGAGAAATACATAGAAAATTTCAATTTCCCCTTCTGCGATGAATCGTCGAAATACGAGAAAGTTGCCAAAATTGGGCAAGGAACTTTTGGGTAAGAAATTTTAAACTACCAAAACATGAACATTGTTTCATTGTTCTATTGTTCTGCAGGGAAGTGTTCAAAGCCAAAGACAGACGAAACTCATCGAAATTCGTGGCCATGAAGAAAGTTCTGATGGACAACGAAAAAGAAGGCGTAAGTACAAAAAATTAATACCCATAAACAAGTAATTAATGAATTTTTTTTAGTTCCCCATAACAGCACTGCGAGAAATCCGTATCCTGCAACTGTTGAAACACGAAAACGTCGTTAACCTGATAGAAATATGCCGTACAAAAGCCACTCAAAACAATAGATATAGGTCAACATTTTATCTAGTATTTGAATTCTGTGAACATGATTTAGCCGGACTCTTATCAAATGTGAATGTGAAATTCAGTTTAGGTGAAATTAAAAAAGTGGTGCAACAACTACTCAATGGACTGTATTACATACACAGCAACAAAATCCTGCACAGAGACATGAAAGCTGCCAACGTGCTCATAACAAAAAATGGTGTGCTCAAGCTGGCTGATTTCGGACTGGCCAGAGCTTTTAGTACTAATAAAAGTGGAATGCCAAATAGGTAAGTACTTAATAATAGTTTATAAATTAGGTCATTAGATCACTGATCACCCATTAATTGTTTTAGATTTACGAATCGTGTGGTAACCTTGTGGTACCGGCCTCCGGAACTGTTGCTGGGCGAAAGGAACTATGGTCCGCCGGTCGACCTGTGGGGCGCGGGCTGCATCATGGCCGAAATGTGGACCAGATCCCCAATAATGCAGGGAAACAGTGAGCAGCAACAACTGACGTTGATCTCGCAGCTGTGCGGTTCGATCACGCCGGCAGTGTGGCCCGACGTGGAGAACCTGGAGTTGTACAGGACGATGGACTTGCCGCAGCAGCAGAAGAGGAAGGTGAAGGAAAGACTGAAACCGTACATGAAGGACCCGTACGCCTGCGACCTGCTCGACAAGCTGCTGGTCCTGGATCCGTCCAGACGTGCGGATTCGGACACGGCTCTGAATCATGACTTCTTCTGGACGGATCCGATGCCCTGCGATTTGGGTAAAATGCTGGCCAGTCACACGACCAGCATGTTCGAGTTCTTGGCGCCGCCGAGACGCTCCACTCAAATGCGCCACCACTCGTTGCCCAGGCCTACCGCCTCCGCTGTGCAGGATGGAGGCTACCAAGACAGGGTTTTCTAGTTAAAGTATTGAGTTCTTGGTTGTTTTTATATTGAGTTTTACTTGGAGATTTTTACTTAAAAAGGTTATATCCCAAGCTTGGAGCGAAATAATAACTAATTAATAATTAGTCATTGTTGTTGGGGGAAGTTTTAAAAAAAGACATAATGTCCTACAATATAAGATGTGTAAATAAAAGATCCGTTGTACATACTCCTAAAATAAAGATATAGGTTTTGTTAATTTTTGTATTTTTAGTATCAAAAAATTATTTGGTTCTTGAGAATCTATATTTGTGCAGGTGATACACAATGACATGCTTTATTTTTCCTTTCCAGTTCATGTCAGAAAAATGAATTCCACGGGGTGAAAGTTTTTTTTTTTTGAAAATTTATTTTAACCAGTTTTTTTGCATTTTTATTTTAAACGAACAGTTTGTGTAAATTTAATAATATATTTTTTAAAAGCACATTGTTTTATTATTTATTAACTACCAATTTGATGTTAAACTTTGTAATAATATCCGTAAGCTTTTTGTAACTTTAATTTGTTAACGTTTTCAAAATCTTTATTATCAAGCATTTATTTCATTGATAGTATTAAGTTATTGATACTCTATCAAAATTATGTTAATTTAATATTGTAAACATCTAACAGCAAAGTTTACTAATGTAATTATCTATTACTTAAGTTAAAAATATTAGATTTAAAGTTTTAAAAACTTACTCTAATTATTTTTATTTTGCAATAAAGTTGCAAGTAAATTATGCATGTTTTATTACTATTATATAAGAATTGTGTAATTATATTGTTGAAATATTCCTTCAAGTTAATGATTATATATTTTGAACACTTTGATTAACTACTTAAAGATATATTGAAAATATTGAGTTGTTTAAATTAAATTTTAAACAATTCTTTATTAACATAGAATAGAGTTGACTAATGCTAAAATAATTATTCCAATATTTCTTTTTCGTTTGTATTAAAATTTCAAATAAATTACAATTTGTTTTATTACTAAACAGCCAAGGTTACTTATATCTGTTATTGCTCATACATGGGATTATCTACATACATTTTTGGATAATAGATAGCACACACAATAAAGCAAATTAATTATTTAAAGTTTTATTTTAGAACATATCTTACAAAAATTTCTTGCATTACACTAATTCAGTTTCATTGTAATAGTCAAGTAAACAGCAGTTTAAAATTAAAGATGTTTTAAACCTTATCATTGTATGATATAAAATCTAGATACTGAACAAAATCTGAAATTAAAACAATTAACTGAAAACGTTATTTCACGTATCTCTTGGATGCATTATGTACAATGGAAATAAAATAAAACATTTAAACTAGATAAATAGGGAATGGAACCAATTGCGCACCAAAGAGATACATAAATTTACATCTTACACCTATTTAATTATTTAGCCAGTTCATTAGACAACCAATCTAGACCCTCATACAACCCATTACCCTGAGTGGCACAAGTCGCCTGAATATACCACCTACGATTCTTCAGCTGATTCAAATTGAGTTTATCAGTCAGTTCGGCGGACGACATGGAATTGGGCAGGTCCTGTTTGTTGGCGAAAATGAGCAGAATGGAGTCCCGCAGCTCCTCCTCCTGCAGCATGCTGTGCAATTCACTGCTGGCCTCACTGATACGTTCCCTATCGTTCGAGTCCACCACAAATATCAGGCCGTCCGTGTTGCTGAAGTAGTGCCTCCATAGTTTACGTATTTTGGTCTGACCGCCGACGTCCCATACGGTGAACGAGATGTTTTTGTATTCAACCGTTTCGACGTTGAAACCTATAGTTGGTATGGTGGTAACAATTTCGCCCAGCTTCAGTTTGTAGAGAATGGTGGTTTTACCGGCGGCGTCCAGTCCCACCATCAGGATTCGCATCGCCTTTTTGCTGAAGAGCCGTGTGAAAACGGCAGATATCGTTAATCCCATTGTTAGGCGAAACGCCGCGCACCGTTTACTCTGTTATTTCGTTCGGTTTCACAAGCTACGACGATTTCGTGTCACAAGATGCGTTTAAGGCGTTTCATCCACGGTACGTTGGTGGTGAAACGGCATACACTTGCGGAATTTTCGCACGATACGATTGAATAAATATAACGTCACCTAATATTTTGACAATTGACACGTCTAGTTTGGCGACGGACACGTTCGCAATCATAAACGTCAGTGTAAGAAGGTCGGTGAGTTCATGATAGATGTCACTACGATATTTCTTACAGGGTACTTTTATGGCGATTATTTTATATTTAAATTTTAAACACCTACACGTTTTTTGATGTGGATAATTTGAAATATTTTAAAAATCAAAATGCCAATGAAACAAATATATTATCAAAATAAGTTTTAATAAATAATGTTGTCTTCTGCATAAATTAAACAAAATTGCACCAACAACAGAACTTTTAACTAATATTGTCAAATTATTTGGAAATAAAACACGATTAATTAAAATAAAAAAAAAGAAAATAAATCATCACATGTTTTCAATCAGCTTTTCGTGGGTGCATCTATAATTTGCCATTTTTCTTTAAGAAGTTTAGTAAACGTCTCTACATTTTGAGGCTGGTGGTTTCAAGAGTAAATTTGTCTTTGAAGATGATCCAATTGGCTTAGAGGCCATTGTTTAAAATGTATTAAAATATTTTAGCTCTGACGTGAACTGTTAAAATAGTATTAATATACCATTGTTGTTTTATTCAGTATCATAAAATCTACTATATCCTTATTCTATAAAATATTACAAATATTTTTCGGAATTGAGTTTTCATTTCTTCAAGATATGAGAGCAAATTGTTGTTTAATATATCCCTGTATGTAAATCAGACAAAGGACTCCATGCCAGTATAATTGAAGTATCCGCATAGTATCTCCCACATCTAGTGTAATTAAACAATTAAATGGTAAAACAGCATTTTTACTTTAGTGACATAAACAAAGGCAACAACAACATAATTGGTAACAAAAACTTTCTTCTTCTTGAATTTTGAAGCTTTCAACATTAACTGGCGTTCGCAAAATCCTTTCATGTCCATCTTGGAATATGGAATTTGTTGTAGGTTGACCGTGTTGCTTTTTAGGCTGTGCCAAAACTGGTTGATTTAGTTGACTACCTGGTATTTCATAAAAATTGTTTCTTTCATTGTTGAACAAGGTGTTTTTAGATGAATATTGTAGTTTATCATTGATTGTTTTTGTTCCATTCATTTCTGTAGTTTCCGTTTTAATATTGTTAATTGTTTTGTTATTTACATTACGGTATCGTTGCTTCGGAATTGTGTCTACATTGTTTTGATCATTATTTAAATTATTTTGATGTTTCTTTAGTTTCTTAGGGGAGCAATTTAATTTTGAATCGGGTTTTATTACGACAATTTTTGATTCGTTAATAGGAGTGGCTGGTGGTAAATTTTTATAATATTCATCATCAAATTCACTTTTACCACTGTCTGTATCTGATTCTATGGTGAGAACTCCATGGATTTTCATTGCATCTACATCGTAACGGTTTAACATTGAAATTGAATCTGGAATTAAAAAAATATTGTGTTCATGGTCATTTTTAAACATTGAATGTAATAGATTAGATTAGAATAAGATAGATCCGTAGACTGACAAAGGTTATCTTTAGTGCTCCAGGGATTCCCCAAAGAATCTAATAAAATTGTTTTTATAGTTGAATATGGATAATAAGAAATTAATTAATTGCTTACTGTTTTTTGTCCCCATTTTGATCACAGATGTAGAACACCACTCAAGTATTTTGTGGTAATTATTGAATGCATGCACATCAAATCGATATGCTTAGTATATTATGTTTATTTATGTTTCGGGTATCGAAGTATGAATCGGTATCCGGTATGGTGATTCCAGGGACGGCGTAAAAAATATTAAACATAAATTATTTTAATACGAATTATATACAGTACGGCAAGTGTTTGATCCATCTGAATTCTGAAAGGGACATCATATACAATAGACAGTAAGTCTCCCACTATAGCACATATTGTCTCTGTCATACATGATGTCTCTGTCTAAATTCAGACGGGTCAAATGCTTTTACTACTGTATACGGTCAATCATATTTTGTGTCGATTCTAAAGTTTTAAATTAAGTTCCAATAGTACCATTGTTATAGAAATATTTTGGTCATAACTTTTTTATTTAATGTGAACTGAAAACATAATATTAATTTGCAATTGTTGTAAATGTAATATAAATAGTACTTATACAGCAGGAAAAGCGTCTGACCCATCTGAATATGAGAGAAATATCATGGATGACAGAGACAGTAGACGTCTGCCCCATAGTGGGAGACTGTCTGTCTCTATTGTATATGATGTCTCTTTCAGGATTCAGATGGATCAAACACTTGTCGTACTGTATATAATTCGTATTAAAGTAATTTATGTTTAATATTTTTTACGCTCTTTTCTTTTCGTACTGTATCTTACATATACTTTTCCGAATTGAACTGGACATGAATAAGGCAACTTTAATTTTGTAAGAGATTTTTAATTATAACATGTTATTCAATTTAACTTAACACTTTGTTCAATATATGGAAACAAATTGTTGTTTAATATATCCAGTCCAAGAAGTAGATTCTCATTCCAGTAGATTCCAGTAGAATTGAACCATCCTCATAGGATAATTGAACCTCTACCATATTTTTTATAACTATGGCCATTAATATATATATTTTTTTGTGATTGAATATTATCGCTAACATAACTTTCACTAACCATTTCTTTCAACTTTATTATATTTGTATTATTAAAACATTCATTTAAATGAAGTTTATTTAATAACTCACTCAAGGCACGTCATTATTTTATGACAACAACAATTTTCGGTTGTTTCATCGAAGATCTCAGTATTATCATCCGCATTAGGATTGTAACTTTCGGCGTAAATTTGCCTTTGCCGGTTGAATGTGTCAGTTTCTCTTATTCCGTGAGTGTTCGAAATTGTAGAATTATGGCGTTGTCTCCTGGGTTGTGTAACAACAACACGTCGAGTTTGACTATCCGTTGATGTTTTTTTAAAATTGTCTGAAGTGCTCCAGATATCCACTTTCGTACTATCAATTTTTTTCTGAGCAACTGTCTTTGGAGGCCGTGCATTGTTCAACGTATTTAAACTGTTTGCTGACATACTTGATTTTTTCTTCTTTTTATTGTGGCTTTTGGGTTGACAATTTTCTGATTTCTGCTTCCGTATTGTTCCAGTATTATTATTTAATCGACTTATATTATTCTCTTCTCCGTAAACCGAATGGGAAGTGGTTCTGTTTCGTTCTAAAACATCGATCATATTTTGAGGTGAAAGAATTAATTCTAACTTGGGCTGTATTATAATAATTCTTGACTTGTCAATTGGGGTAGATGGCGGTAAATATTTGTAATATTCATCATCAAAATCGCTTTTGCCACTGTCGGAATCTGAGTCCCACGCAGAAATTCCATGGATTATCATTGCCTCTATGTCGCACATGTCTTAGTTGGAATCTAAAATTTAAAAATTATGTTAATTGTTACTTATACCTTTAAAGTTTAATTAATAAAATTATACAGTAATAGTTGCGAGATGAAGAAGTATTATGTACTTACGTTTCTGATTAGGTTACTCAAAGACTGAAAATTATAAAATCTCAGTTGACTGTCTAATCTAAACACTTTTATAGGTAATGTTGTGTTTGCGGTTGATAAGTATGAACCTATGCAGAACGTACGTCGCTATCTGCCCGCTTTACTTCTAAATTGCGGGCGGTGTTGCCAATTTGTGTTATAAGTCGTATTTGGAGAAATTGTAATTTATTTTTATTTGACATTATATCATGCTTTGTTCTGGCAAATAATTCGAAAGAAATGAAACGAAACAATAAATACGGAATTAAAATTTATTGTAAGAGAGGATATTGTTGTCTAATGCACTTAAGTATGGCATTGAAATGGCCCCCATTTCGGAATTTATTTCTCCAAATAAATTCATGCATATATGAGAGAAATAAATCTTCTGTAGTTCCAAATTGGTGACGAAGTTTCCTTTTGCATCCCATCCACATGTTCTCAACATTTTGAGTATGAACCATATTATTTTCAAGATGAACGAAATTTTGCTGGTGGATATTTTCAAAAAAAAAAAAGAAATGGAAACCTAATGTAACCTAACCTGACCTATTTTTCAGTTCATTAAAAATAGAATATAAAAAAATTGTCAATAATGTAATTTGTCAATTTCTGTTGAATTTTTGAAAATTTTGTAATTTTTATTAAATTTAATATTGACAATTTTTTTTGATGAACTTTCTGAAAAAAATATAGGTCAGGTTAGGTTATATTAGGTTTTTATTTATTTATTTTTTTTTTTTTGAATATATTTTATTTTTGTTGAACTTATTGAGAAAAATAGGAACACAATATAAAAAAAATTGTTCATAAAAATTTCAATGAAAAATCTCATTAGTCATTATTTTTCAACTTAAAATTGAATTTTCTATAAGAAAATCTTAATTTTTTACTTGTTGAAAACATACTCTTCGGCGCGAGTACAATATTTTGAAAAAAATAATAGGAAGAATGTCTTTCTTTCTATTTTTTACAGCCAAAATTAGGAGCTGCGAGTCTAAACAATTAACAAAAGTTTTATACGAACCATAAAAGTAAAGCTAAACATTACATATAATCTCCAATTTGAAAGAAAAGTATACTAATTATTAATTATTATTATTATTTATTATTATTAAAGAAAAACTAGTTAGGAATTTTATATAAAATTTGGTACCTCATTTGAGACTCCAATTACCTCAAAAAATAACTTGTTTAAAATTTAAGAACGAAATAACAATGCTGAAAATAAACAAATAATAATAAGTACATTTTAATAGAATAAACATATCAAAAATACCATTAACAAATAAAACTATGTAAAAATACAAATACACAAAACGAGGCACAAGACACAAAAGCGCAAAGACTAATAAGAAAATAATGAAATGAAATGTGAATGGCAACACAGCGTATGAAGCTCACGCCGGTTGTCGGTGACGTACGTTGGGGATATACCCATACTTATCAACCGCAAACACAACATTACCCTTTTATAATAGTCTTGAATATTTTGAAGTGTTATCAAAATATGTTAACTTATTGATTATTACGCTGGTGATACAATAACAACATCGTGTTCACGGGTTATTAGGAAAATGCAGTTCTGCTAAATAACGATTTTAATGATTTCAACATAAATGTTAGCTTACGTCATCACCTTCACCGAAGGACCGATGCGAGTTAAATAAGTATATTTAACAGTTTAGATAAAACTTTATTTTCTACAATTTACACTGTTCAATAAAGATGCTTTATGTACAATAATTTCTGCTAGACTGCCATCCACCCCCTTGGATGGGCCTATTTAAAATAAGTGGACGAAAACATTCCCATGCCTAAATCACGAAGAGATAAGTTAACTAACTATATACAAAACTATATCTAACATAAACACTAATATAAACACTAATACATTTAACTTGCGAGTTAAATGTATTAGTGTTTATATTAGTGTTTATGTTAGATATAGTTTTGTATATAGTTAGTTATCTTATCTCTTCGTGGTTTAGGCATGGGAATGTTTTCGCCCACTTATTAAGAGTATCCCTTAATGGGGTTAACGTAAACATTCCCTATTTTAAATAGGCCCATCCAAGGGGATGGATGGCAGTCTAGCAGAAATTATTGTACATAAAGCATCTATATTGAACAGTGTAAATTGTAGAAAATAAAGTTTTATCTAAACTGTTAGATATACTTATTTAACTGGCGCAGTCGTACGGTTCACTTCAGTGAAACTATCACGTCGATTTCAATCGTTTGGAAGTGAAAGAACCACATTCCGAAGAAGCATCCATTAAGGAAAATCTAAGGAACAAATACTACAATTAAACACAATCAGCCGAGGACCATCCATCGAGGAAATCCAGAGTAACACATAGATGCAACACAACAAGAAGAATCTACGAGAATCCAACTGAGTTAAGTCCATCGTGGAGAAACCATTAAGAAGAGATTCAGGAAATCAAACAAGTGGAACTCCCAACTAGTTACGTCCATCGCGGAGAAACCAGAAGGAAACCACAAATTAAACCATCCCACACGCTGAACTACGTCCATCGAGGAGAAGTCCACGCAACGGGGATAAAATTATAAATTTTATGTAAGTAACTCATGTTTTCCCATTAACATTTTAAAGAATTGAAATTGAAGCAATTCAGAATTAGAGTACTAAAAACTGCTAGAACTCGATATTAATTTCAAAATTAAATTTATTAACTAGTAAAAACAAACAAGTAAATCAAAATGGCTCAAATTACAATTAAAGACATGATGGATACCATTCCTACCTTTGATGGTGATTCGTCCAAACTTCGATTTTTTATTGGGAGACTGGAAAAAGTAGTTAACAAATTTTATGATATTAAGGACCCCGAAAGTTTAATAAACGACTACATCACCGCTTCTATTACTAATAAACTACGAGGCCCAGCCCTCGCAGTTATTGAAAACTCAAACGCAACTTCGATTACACAAATTAGAACGGAATTGATTAGACACTTTGGTGATATTAGAAATGAGCATAGTTTGTTGTACGATCTTCACCAGTTACGGCAAAGCCGCAGCGAAACCGCTTCGGATTATTACAATAAAATTTACGAATTATGCAATATTTTTAATAATTATGTAACCCTAAATGAACCGAATCCAGAAATGCGACACATGAAATTAGAACATTTTAACCAAAGCGCCCTAACGGTATTCCAAGCAAATATAAAACCAACTATATTAGCCTCAATGTTAAGGGTAAAAAGCCCAAGAAATATGTTAGAAGCTCTTGAATTCGTAAAAAGCGAAGAAAAATTCAATTACTATGCTTCTCAAGTTCAAACAAATTATAATAGACCACCCAATCAAAATTTTTCCCAAGGTTCCCAAAACCAAAGAAATTATAATAGACCACTCAATCAAAATTTTTCCCAAGGTTCCCAAAATCGCCAGCATGGTCAAGGCGTCCCCAACAGACAACAAAACTTTCCCCGTAACCCTGTAAATTTTCGAACTAAACAAAACAGAACCCAACACCCTACACCAATGAGTGGTGTATCCCACGTTAGAGCCAAAACAATCAATTCTCGTCAAAATCAGTCACCTAAATTTCAGTTTGAAGAGCTCTATAACTTAGAAAACAATAATCCAGTCGACACTAAAACCAATCAAAACGAGACTACTTACGAATTTAACGAAGAGAGTCCTTATTATGAAAAATTTTCGGGACGACCAATATTCAAAACCGACAAAGTAATTCAATTCCACACAAATCCCAACGGAAAAAAAACTTCCTTACATCCAAATAAAAAACCCTCAATTAAAATTACTTATCGACACAGGCTCTACAAAATCTTTTCTTAATCCTTTAATCGCTCATAAATATTACCCTCACAAAATAATCAAAGAACCATTTATTGTTACAACAGCATTTGCATCATCCAAACACGACGAGGTCATGCAAACAAAGGCATTTCCAGAATTTAATAGTAACGAGGTGATAACATTTCATTTATTTAAATTTCACGAAATTTTTGACGGTCTAATAGGAGTAGATAACATGCATATCCTACAAATAAAACTAGATATTCCTAATAACATTCTAAGCACCCCAAATTCAAATAATAAAATTCTCTATCTACAGACTAGTAATAACATATTAATTCAAAAATTTATTCCCGGTAACACCACAATAACATTACAAGTGCCTACAACAATCTCCGAAGGTAATATATTAATTCCAAAACAAACAATTCAAAATTGCAAAATTCCTGAAATATTAACGACAGCTAAAAATGGTAAAGCACTTATAGAAATTTCAAATGTATCAGATGACGAAATTAATTTTTCCTTACTTTACCCGCTAAAAGCCTACAAAGCAGACAATAATTTCGAGCTGTATAATTTTCATATAACAGCAAAAGAAACTAAATTAAGAAATATTTCCGAAATTATTAGGACTGATCATCTAAATTCAGAAGAAAAAAAAGAAATCATCAAACTCTGCACAAAATATAAAGACGTCTTCTTTAAACCAGATGATAGTCTAACCTTCAGTAATCAAATCACACACAGGATTCGTACTACAGACGAAATACCTGTTTTTACTAAAACATACAGATACCCCTTCGTACATCGCGAGGAGGTAAAGAATCAAATTAACAATATGTTAGAACAGGGCATAATCCGTCCTAGCCACTCTCCTTGGTCCGCCCCTATTTGGGTAGTACCTAAAAAATCAGACGCTTCCGGAAAGAAAAAATGGCGAATAGTTGTGGATTATCGCAAATTAAATGAAAAAACAATAGACGATAAATATCCAATACCAAACATAACTGATGTCCTGGACAAACTAGGACGTTGTAATTATTTCTCCACTCTAGATTTAGCCAGCGGTTTCCATCAAATCGAAATGCACCCTGACGATGTACAAAAAACGGCTTTTAATGCCGAAAACGGCCATTACGAATACGTCCGCATGCCTTTCGGTCTAAAGAACGCCCCGGCGACTTTCCAACGAGTTATGGACAATATCCTGAGAGAATTGATTGGAAAAATCTGTCTTGTGTACCTAGACGATATTATCGTTTTCTCAAACTCCCTTCAAGAACACATTAACAATCTTGAACTCGTGTTCGGTAAGCTACGCAAGGCACACTTTCAAATTCAACTAGACAAATGCGAATTCTTAAAAAAAGAAACATCATTCTTAGGGCATATAATTACAAAAGAAGGTATTAAACCAAATCCAGACAAAATAATCGCAATAAAAAAATTTCCAATTCCCAAAACTAGTAAAGAAATAAAAAGCTTCCTTGGACTTTTAGGTTACTACAGGCGCTTCATTCCCAACTTCGCACATTTGACCAAACCAATGACCAAACTATTAAAGAAAAATGCAAAAATCACTTTAACACCGGAATACATAAATTGTTTTAATAATTGTAAAGAACTGTTAATGAACGACCCAATCCTTCAATATCCAGATTTCACAAAAACCTTCAATTTGACAACAGACGCGAGCAATTTCGCAATAGGCGCCGTTCTGTCACAAGGAGAGCCTGGCAAAGATAAACCCATTGCATATGCGTCCAGAACCCTTAACGAAGCTGAATGTAATTATAGCTCCATTGAGCGCGAATTGTTGGCAATAGTTTGGGCAACAAAGTACTTCCGCCCTTACCTGTATGGTCAAAAATTTAAAATTTTTTCGGATCATAAACCATTACATTGGTTATTTTCAGTCAAAGATCCTAATTCACGACTCACCCGTTGGCGTCTTAAATTGGATGAATATAATTACGAAATTATATACAAAAAAGGTTCATCGAACACTAATGCTGATGCACTCTCCAGAATAAAAATAACCGAATGTAATATGCACAATAACGAACTTGATCCAATGGCAGAACTAGAATCTATTCTGGCAAATGCCCCCGAAATGTCAGATGTCGAAGACCTAGACGAAATCCTAGAAACACTAGAAAATGCTCAACCAAAAGACAATTTAGAAATTAACGATAATGCAACCGTCCACACGAGCTTAGAGAATCCTATTTTAAATATCCCAATTTCAGAAAAGCCCTTAAATATGTTCAAAGATCAAATTATTATCAACGTAGTGTTACAAAACCCAAAGAAACCTGTCTTGAAAAAACTATTTGACAACAAAAATCGAACAACCATCGAAGTTACAAAAATAAATTTTGAGCAAGATATAATAAAAATATTTAAAGAATTTACGACCAGTAACAAAACCTTTGCAATTTTAATAAATCAAAAAGAGTACTTCAATCTATTAAATTGTACACTACAATCTAACTTCAGAAATTCTGCTCTTAAGTTAGTCATTTGTAACGAAATCTTACAAGACGTCGAAGATGATCATGAACAAACACACATTATTCAAAAATACCACGAAGGTAAAACAAACCATCGGGGTATCAATGAAACAACAATGCAACTGCGAAACCGGTATTATTGGCCTAATATGACTAATACAATTTCAATGTACATAAACAACTGTCAAATTTGTCAAACATTAAAATACGACCGAAACCCCCCTAAACAAATCCTCAATGTTTCACCTACGCCGTCTCACCCATTCGAAATTGTACATATCGATATATTTTCAGCAAACACACAAAAATTTTTGACGATAGTAGACTCATTTTCAAAATATGCTCAAGCATACCCGGTAACTTCCCCAAACGGAATAAATATAATTAAAGCCCTTATTATTTTCATGAGCCATCATAATTCACCATCAATTATTATCTGCGATAATGGCACAGAATTTAAAAATACAGTTTTCAAAGAATTTACGGATCTTCATCAAATTAAAATACATTTCACAACCCCACACACACACACCTCAAATGGTCCTATCGAACGATTACACTCTAGTCTAATTGAACACCTACGAATATTAAAAACAAAAGAAAAAGACCAAAGCATCATAGACCTAATGCCATTAGCCATACTAGGTTATAATAACAGCATCCATTCAGCAACAAAACACAAACCGAGCGATCTAATTAACGGCCACCTTAAAACGAACTCACCTTTCGACATTGACATTAACAAAAAAATGATGAATAATTATATTCTCAAACATAAAGAATTAACTCAAGAAATATATAAAAACATCAAAGAAAAATTAATTACCGATAAAACAAAGAACATTACCAATATTAATAAAAATAGACACGAACCACTGGAGTATACACCTGGTACAATAGTCTATCACAAAACTGACCACAGGAACAAGCTTGCCAACAAGTTCAAACCCTATGTAGTAAATAAAAATTTAACACAAAAAATACAAACAGTCAATACAAATTATAACAAAAACAACCTAAGAAGACCACTGTCTAACCGATACCATTCTAATGCAAATCTCAAATATACCGAATAATTTAAAAATACTCTTCCCAGACTACCTAAAATTCATGTTAATCGAACAGTTAAAATATATATATATATAAAAAAAAACAAACACATAAATATTACAGTATAATACAGTATTTATTATATTCCTAGTAGATTTATACTACTCTAATTCAAGAATTGTATTCCCTGTTCCTTCGACCAATACATGAGTTCTAGGCAACGCATAACAGTATAATTGTAATGTATTATGTATTATTAGTATATTATTGTATAGGTATTATTATGTATGTATTGTTGTAAATATTATTATGTACGGCCCTTAAAAAAAAAAAAAAAATATATATATATATTTATATATATATGTATGTATGTATATATGTTTAAATAAGATAATAATAATATTTTTTTTTCTTTCCTTCTAAGGCCCTCTCTAAGAAGGGAGGAGTTAAATGTATTAGTGTTTATATTAGTGTTTATGTTAGATATAGTTTTGTATATAGTTAGTTATCTTATCTCTTCGTGGTTTAGGCATGGGAATGTTTTCGCCCACTTATTAAGAGTATCCCTTAATGGGGTTAACGTAAACATTCCCTATTTTAAATAGGCCCATCCAAGGGGATGGATGGCAGTCTAGCAGAAATTATTGTACATAAAGCATCTATATTGAACAGTGTAAATTGTAGAAAATAAAGTTTTATCTAAACTGTTAGATATACTTATTTAACTTGCGACGTGCTCACATCTATTTAGACTAGTTTTGTTTTATAAGCAAATCTGAAGTATTTGTTTACATTTAATAATCGGGGCAGTTCTTAAGAAAGAACCAGGCAGTCAAGCTTTAGATGTCAGGAACGTACCGATTGGCAATCGGTCAGACCGTCTGACTCACGCGGCGTCTAACGGCGGCGACTCATCCCTTGCTTCTGATTGGTCGACTTCGACGTTATGCTCAATCATGCGTATCGAAAACTTTCCCAACAGAATTGAAAATTTTCCCATACAATATTTGAATATTTCTTTGATAATATCTAATTAAAATTTCATAATTAAATAAATTTAGAAAATATTAATTAATTGTATAAATTTATAAGGGGAAATAATTTTTATAAAAAATAAAAATCGAACAAGTGTATAAAAAGATACATTAATATTATATCAACAAAAAAATATATTTTTAAATTTTATAATAAAAAACAACACAATTAAAAGATATATAAATCTATTCCAGTGGATGTTGTTTCTTTATACAATTTAAAATGCTTATAAAACACATTGAGATTTTTATATTTATTTCTCCATATAAATAAATAAATAAACAAATAATATTTATTAATAAATAGAAAATAAGTTAAAAAAGAATGAAAATACATATTTAAATAAATACATTACGATTGTCCATATAGTAAAATAAATTAAGATTGTGTTTAAAAAAAATAATGAAAATAATAAAAATTTAAGTACAGCTCTCGAATAATCTATAAAGTTAAATATCTAGCAATATATTAAAAATGATCTTACCAAAGAAATAAAAATATAATGTCTTAAAAATAAAATAATTTGTAATAAATTACAATTATTTTCTTTGTTTATTATTATTTAATTTGTATTGAAATGCGTTTATTGTTCATAAATTATCAATTATAAAATTATCTTAACTTTAAAAATGTAGTATATTAATTATAATGTTTATAATACCATATAAACAATTATTTATTATAAAACAATAGGTGATATTTGTTTAAAATTCAAATGTTGTATAGGAAAAATTTCAATTCGGTTGGAAACGTTCTCGATACGCATGACTTAACAAACACTCGGCGTCGACCAATCAGACGCCAGAGATGAGTAGCCGACAGTAGCCGACATTTGCCGACATTAGCCGCTATATAAGACGCTCTCGTGAGTCACACCCGTCAGTCTGTTATCGACCTCTGCATCGACCGGATGGGGGAGCTGGGGTGGTGGTCCTCGCTACCATACCCTCCTAGTTAATTCAGTTGGGCAGTTGCATGGATAGTATATAAGAATAAATGCATGCTTTAAGTGACAATATTTAAGAATACATTAACTCGATTAAGTGGAGCATGAATCAATTAAAAATAAATGCATGGATATAACTTTGCATGAATAGTTTATAAGAATCAATGCATGTTTTAAATAATAATATTTCAGAATAAATCAACTCTACATGGATTAAGTGGAATACCACTCGAATAGAAATAAATGCATGGATAAAACTTTGCATGAATAGTTTATAAGAATCAATGCATGATTTACATGACAATGTTTCAGAATAAATCAACTCTAATTGGATTAAGTGGAGTTTCTATCAATTAGAAATAAGTGCATGGATAAAATTTGCATGAATAGTTTATAAGAATCAATGCATGATATAGAAGACAATATTTATGCATGGATAAAACTTTGCATGAATAGTTTATTAGAATCAATGCATGATTTAAATGACAATATTACAGAATAAATCAACTCTACTTGGATTAAGTGGAGTTTCTATTAATTAGAAATAAGTGTAAGGATAAAATTTTGCATGAATAGTTTATAAGAATCAATGCATGATTTAAATGACAATGTATCAGAATAAATCAACTCTACTTGGATTAAGTGGAGTTTCTATCAATTAGAAATAAGTGCATGGATAAAATTTGCATGAATAGTTTATAAGAATCAATGCATGATATAAATGATAATATTTATGCATGGATAAAACTTTGCATGAATTGTTTATAAGAATCAATGCATGATTTAAATGACAATATTACAGAATAAATCAACTCTACTTGGATTAAGTGGAGTTTCTATCAATTAGAAATAAGTGTATGGATAAAATTTTGCATGAATAGTTTATAAGAATCAATGCATGATTTAAATGACAATGTATCAGAATAAATCAACTCTACTTGGATTAAGTGGAGTTTCTATCAATTAGAAATAAGTGCATGGATAAAACTTTGCATGAATAGTTTATAAGAATCAACGCATGATTTAAATGACAACGTTTCAGAATAAATCAACTCTACTTGGATTAAGTGGAGTTTCTATCAAACAGAAATAAGTGCATGGATAAAATTTTGCATGAATAGTTTATAAGAATCAATGCATGATTTAAATGACAATATTTCAGATTCAACTCTACTTGGATTAAGTGGAGTATCAATCGAATAGAAATAAATGCATGGATAAA
Organism: Aethina tumida; assembly: GCF_024364675.1. NCBI lineage: Eukaryota > Metazoa > Arthropoda > Insecta > Coleoptera > Nitidulidae > Aethina > Aethina tumida. The sequence goes on from NC_065436.1 coordinate 33,091,847, forward strand.
ACTTTGCATGAATAGTTTATAAGAATCAATGCATGATTTAAATGATAATTTTTCAGAATAAATCAACTCTACTTGGATTAAGTGGAGTTTCTATCAATTAGAAATAAGTGCATGGATAAAACTTTGCATGAATAGTTTATAAGAATCAATGCATGATTTAAATGACAATGTATCAGAATAAATCAACTCTACTTGGATTAAGTGGAGTTTTTATCAATTAGAAATAAGTGCATGGATAAAACTTTGCATGAATAGTTTATAAGAATCAATGCATGATTTAAATGACAATATTTCAGATTCAACTCTACTTGGATTAAGTGGAGTATCAATTGAATAGAAATAAATGCATGAGTGGATAAAACTTTGCATGAATAGTTTATAAGAATCAATGTATGATTTAAATGACAATGTTTCAGAATAAATCAACTCTACTTGGATTAAGTGGAGTTTCTATCAATTAGAAATAAGTGCATGGATAAAACTTTGCATGAATAGTTTATAAGAATCAATGCATGATTTAAATTACAATATTACAGAATAAATCAACTCTACTTGGATTAAGTGGAGTTTCTATCAAACAGAAATAAGTGTATGGATAAAATTTTGCATGAATAGTTTATAAGAATCATTGCATGATTTAAATGACAATATTTCAGATTCAACTCTACTTGGATTAAGTGGAGTTTCTATCAATTAGAAATAAGTGCATGGATAAAACTTTGCATGAATAGTTTATAAGAACCAATGCATGATTTAAATGACAATGTATCAGAATAAATCAACTCTACTTGGATTAAGTGGAATATCAGTCGAATAGAAATAAATGCATGGATAAAACTTTGCATGAATAGTTTATTGGAATCAATGCATGATTTAAATGACAATGTTTCAGAATAAATCAACTCTACTTGGATTAAGTGGAGTTTCTATCAATTAGAAATAAGTGCATGGATAAAACTTTGCATGAATAGTTTATAAGAATCAGTGCATGATTTAAATGACAATATTACAGAATAAATCAACTCTACTTGGATTAAGTGGAGATTCGATCAATTAGAAATAAGTGCATGGATAAAACTTTGCATGAATAGTTTATAGGAATCAATGCATGATTTAAATGACAATGTTTCAGAATAAATCAACTCTACTTGGATTAAGTGGAGTTTCTATCAATTAGAAATAAGTGCATGGATAAAACTTTGCATGAATAGTTTATAAGAATCAGTGCATGATTTAAATGACAATATTACAGAATAAATCAACTCTACTTGGATTAAGTGGAGATTCTATCAATTAGAAATAAGTGCATGGATAAAACTTTGCATGAATAGTTTATAAGAATCAGTGCATGATTTAAATGACAATATTACAGAATAAATCAACTCTACTTGGATTAAGTGGAGATTCTATCAATTAGAAATAAGTGCATGGATAAAACTTTGCATGAATAGTTTATAAGAATCAGTGCATGATTTAAATGACAATATTACAGAATAAATCAACTCTACTTGGATTAAGTGGAGTTTCTATCAAACAGAAATAAGTGCATGGATAAAATTTTGCATAAATAGTTTATAAGAATCAATGCATGATTTAAGTGACAATATTTCAGATTCAATTCTACTTGGATTAAGTGGAGTATCAATCGAATAGAAATAAATGCATGGATAAAACTTTGCATGAATAGTTTATAAGAATCAATGCATGATTTAAATGACAATATTACAGAATAAATCAACTCTACTTGGATTAAGTGGAGTTTCTATCAATTAGAAATAAGTGCATGGATAAAACTTTGCATGAATAGTTTATAGGAATCAATGCATGATTTAAATGACAATATTTCAGATTCAACTCTACTTGGATTAAGTGGAGTATCAATCGAATAGAAATTAATGCTTGGATAAAACTTTGCATGAATAGTTTATAAGAATCAATGCATGATTTAAATGAAAATGTTTCAGATTAAATCAACTCTACTTGGATTAAGTGGAGTTTCTATCAATTAGAAATAAGTGCATGGATAAAACTTTGCATGAATAGTTTATAGGAATCAATGCATGATTTAAATGACAATGTATCAGAATAAATCAACTCTACTTGGATTAAGTGGAATACCACTCGAATAGAAATAAATGCATGGATAAAACTTTGCATGAATAGTTTATAAGAATCAATGCATGATTTACATGACAATGTTTCAGAATAACTCAACTCTAATTGGATTAAGTGGAGTTTCTATCAATTAGAAATAAGTGCATGGATAAAATTTGCATGAATAGTTTATAAGAATCAATGCATGATATAAAAGACAATATTTATGCATGGATAAAACTTTGCATGAATAGTTTATTAGAATCAATGCATGATTTAAATGACAATATTACAGAATAAATCAACTCTACTTGGATTAAGTGGAGTTTCTATTAATTAGAAATAAGTGTATGGATAAAATTTTGCATGAATAGTTTATAAGAATCAATGCATGATTTAAATGACAATGTATCAGAATAAATCAACTCTACTTGGATTAAGTGGAGTTTCTATCAATTAGAAATAAGTGCATGGATAAAATTTGCATGAATAGTTTATAAGAATCAATGCATGATATAAATGATAATATTTATGCATGGATAAAACTTTGCATGAATTGTTTATAAGAATCAATGCATGATTTAAATGACAATATTACAGAATAAATCAACTCTACTTGGATTAAGTGGAGTTTCTATCAATTAGAAATAAGTGTATGGATAAAATTTTGCATGAATAGTTTATAAGAATCAATGCATGATTTAAATGACAATGTATCAGAATAAATCAACTCTACTTGGATTAAGTGGAGTTTCTATCAATTAGAAATAAGTGCATGGATAAAACTTTGCATGAATAGTTTATAAGAATCAACGCATGATTTAAATGACAACGTTTCAGAATAAATCAACTCTACTTGGATTAAGTGGAGTTTCTATCAAACAGAAATAAGTGCATGGATAAAATTTTGCATGAATAGTTTATAAGAATCAATGCATGATTTAAATGACAATATTTCAGATTCAACTCTACTTGGATTAAGTGGAGTATCAATCGAATAGAAATAAATGCATGGATAAAACTTTGCATGAATAGTTTATAAGAATCAATGCATGATTTAAATGATAATTTTTCAGAATAAATCAACTCTACTTGGATTAAGTGGAGTTTCTATCAATTAGAAATAAGTGCATGGATAAAACTTTGCATGAATAGTTTATAAGAATCAATGCATGATTTAAATGACAATGTATCAGAATAAATCAACTCTACTTGGATTAAGTGGAGTTTTTATCAATTAGAAATAAGTGCATGGATAAAACTTTGCATGAATAGTTTATAAGAATCAATGCATGATTTAAATGACAATATTTCAGATTCAACTCTACTTGGATTAAGTGGAGTATCAATTGAATAGAAATAAATGCATGAGTGGATAAAACTTTGCATGAATAGTTTATAAGAATCAATGTATGATTTAAATGACAATGTTTCAGAATAAATCAACTCTACTTGGATTAAGTGGAGTTTCTATCAATTAGAAATAAGTGCATGGATAAAACTTTGCATGAATAGTTTATAAGAATCAATGCATGATTTAAATTACAATATTACAGAATAAATCAACTCTACTTGGATTAAGTGGAGTTTCTATCAAACAGAAATAAGTGTATGGATAAAATTTTGCATGAATAGTTTATAAGAATCATTGCATGATTTAAATGACAATATTTCAGATTCAACTCTACTTGGATTAAGTGGAGTTTCTATCAATTAGAAATAAGTGCATGGATAAAACTTTGCATGAATAGTTTATAAGAACCAATGCATGATTTAAATGACAATGTATCAGAATAAATCAACTCTACTTGGATTAAGTGGAATATCAGTCGAATAGAAATAAATGCATGGATAAAACTTTGCATGAATAGTTTATTGGAATCAATGCATGATTTAAATGACAATGTTTCAGAATAAATCAACTCTACTTGGATTAAGTGGAGTTTCTATCAATTAGAAATAAGTGCATGGATAAAACTTTGCATGAATAGTTTATAAGAATCAGTGCATGATTTAAATGACAATATTACAGAATAAATCAACTCTACTTGGATTAAGTGGAGATTCGATCAATTAGAAATAAGTGCATGGATAAAACTTTGCATGAATAGTTTATAGGAATCAATGCATGATTTAAATGACAATGTTTCAGAATAAATCAACTCTACTTGGATTAAGTGGAGTTTCTATCAATTAGAAATAAGTGCATGGATAAAACTTTGCATGAATAGTTTATAAGAATCAGTGCATGATTTAAATGACAATATTACAGAATAAATCAACTCTACTTGGATTAAGTGGAGATTCTATCAATTAGAAATAAGTGCATGGATAAAACTTTGCATGAATAGTTTATAAGAATCAGTGCATGATTTAAATGACAATATTACAGAATAAATCAACTCTACTTGGATTAAGTGGAGATTCTATCAATTAGAAATAAGTGCATGGATAAAACTTTGCATGAATAGTTTATAAGAATCAGTGCATGATTTAAATGACAATATTACAGAATAAATCAACTCTACTTGGATTAAGTGGAGTTTCTATCAAACAGAAATAAGTGCATGGATAAAATTTTGCATAAATAGTTTATAAGAATCAATGCATGATTTAAATGACAATATTTCAGATTCAACTCTACTTGGATTAAGTGGAGTATCAGTCGAATAGAAATAAATGCATGGATAAAACTTTGCATGAATAGTTTATAAGAATCAACGCATGATTTAAATGACAATGTTTCAGAATAAATCAACTCTACTTGGATTAAGTGGAGTTTCTATCAATTAGAAATAAGTGCATGGATAAAACTTTGCATGAATAGTTTATAAGAATCAATGCATGATTTAAGTGACAATATTTCAGATTCAATTCTACTTGGATTAAGTGGAGTATCAATCGAATAGAAATAAATGCATGGATAAAACTTTGCATGAATAGTTTATAAGAATCAATGCATGATTTAAATGACAATATTACAGAATAAATCAACTCTACTTGGATTAAGTGGAGTTTCTATCAATTAGAAATAAGTGCATGGATAAAACTTTGCATGAATAGTTTATAGGAATCAATGCATGATTTAAATGACAATATTTCAGATTCAACTCTACTTGGATTAAGTGGAGTATCAATCGAATAGAAATTAATGCTTGGATAAAACTTTGCATGAATAGTTTATAAGAATCAATGCATGATTTAAATGAAAATGTTTCAGATTAAATCAACTCTACTTGGATTAAGTGGAGTTTCTATCAATTAGAAATAAGTGCATGGATAAAACTTTGCATGAATAGTTTATAGGAATCAATGCATGATTTAAATGACAATGTATCAGAATAAATCAACTCTACTTGGATTAAGTGGAGTTTCTATCAATTAGAAATAAGTGCATGGATAAAACTTTGCATGAATAGTTTATAAGAATCAATGCATGATTTAAATGACAATATTACAGAATAAATCAACTCTACTTGGATTAAGTGGAGATTCTATCAATTAGAAATAAGTGCATGGATAAAACTTTGCATGAATAGTTTATAAGAATCAATGCATGATTTAAATGACAATATTTCAGATTCAACTCTACTTGGATTAAGTGGAGTATCAATCGAATAGAAATAAATGCATGGATAAAACTTTGCATGAATAGTTTATAAGAATCAATGCATGATTTAAATGACAATGTTTCAGAATAAATCAACTCTACTTGGATTAAGTGGAGTTTTTATCAATTAGAAATAAGTGCATGGATGAAACTTTGCATGAATAGTTTATAAGAATCAATGCATGATTTAAATGACAATGTATCAGAATAAATCAACTCTACTTGGATTAAGTGGAGTTTCCATCAATTAGAAATAAGTGCATGGATAAAATTTTGCATGAATAGTTTATAAGAATCAAAGCATGATTTAAATGACAATTTTTCAGATTCAACTCTACTTGGATTAAGTGGAGTATCAATCGAATAGAAATAAATGCATGGATAAAACTTTGCATGAATAGTTTATAAGAATCAATGCATGATTTAAATGACAATATTTCAGATTCAACTCTACTTGGATTAAGTGGAGTATCAATCGAATAGAAATAAATGCATGGATAAAACTTTGAATGAATAGTTTATAAGAATCAACGCATGATTTAAATGACAATGTTTCAGAATAAATCAACTCTACTTGGATTAAGTGGAGTTTCTATCAATTGGAAATAAGTGCATGGATAAAACTTTGCATGAATAAATCAATGCATGATTTAAGTGACAATATTTCAGATTCAACTCTACTTGGATTAAGTGGAGTATCAATCGAATAGAAATAAATGCATGGATAAAACTTTGCATGAATAGTTTATAAGAATCAATGCATGATTTAAATGACAATATTACAGAATAAATCAACTCTACTTGGATTAAGTGGAGTTTCTATCAATTAGAAATAAGTGCATGGATAAAACTTTGCATGAATAGTTTATAGAAATCAATGCATGATTTAAATGACAATATTTCAGATTCAACTCTACTTGGATTAAGTGGAGTATCAATCGAATAGAAATAAATGCATGGATAAAACTTTGCATGAATAGTTTATAAGAATCAATGCATGATTTAAATGAAAATGTTTCAGATTAAATCAACTCTACTTGGATTAAGTGGAGTTTCTATCAATTAGAAATAAGTGCATGGATAAAACTTTGCATGAATAGTTTATAGGAATCAATGCATGATTTAAATGACAATGTATCAGAATAAATCAACTCTACTTGGATTAAGTGGAGTTTCTATCAATTAGAAATAAGTGCATGGATAAAACTTTGCATGAATAGTTTATAAGAATCAATGCATGATTTAAATGACAATATTACAGAATAAATCAACTCTACTTGGATTAAGAGGAGTTTCTATCAATTAGAAATAAGTGCATGGATAAAACTTTGCATGAATAGTTTATAAGAATCAATGCATGATTTAAATGAAAATGTTTCAGATTAAATGAACTCTACTTGGATTAAGTGGAGTTTCTATCAATTAGAAATAAGTGCATGGATAAAACTTTGCATAAATAGTTTATAGGAATCAATGCATGATTTAAATGACAATGTATCAGAATAAATCAACTCCACTTGGATTAAGTGGAGTTTCTATCAATTAGAAATAAGTGCATGGATAAAACTTTGCATGAATAGTTTATAAGAATCAATGCATGATTTAAACGACAATATTACAGAATAAATCAACTCTACTTGGATTAAGTGGAGATTCTATCAATTAGAAATAAGTGCATGGATAAAACTTTGCATGAATAGTTTATAAGAATCAATGCATGATTTAAATGACAATATTTCAGATTCAACTCTACTTGGATTAAGTGGAGTATCAATCGAATAGAAATAAATGCATGGATAAAACTTTGCATGAATAGTTTATAAGAATCAATGCATGATTTAAATGACAATGTTTCAGAATAAATCAACTCTACTTGGATTAAGTGGAGTGTCTATCAATTAGAAATAAGTGCATGGATGAAACTTTGCATGAATAGTTTATAAGAACCAATGCATGATTTAAATGACAATATTACAGAATAAATCAACTCTACTTGGATTAAGTGGAGTTTCTATCAATTGGAAATAAGTGCATGGATAAAACTTTGCATGAATAGTTTATAAGAATCAATGCATGATTTAAGTGACAATATTTCAGATTCAACTCTACTTGGATTAAGTGGAGTATCAATCGAATAGAAATAAATGCATGGATAAAACTTTGCATGAATAGTTTATAAGAATCAATGCATGATTTAAATGACAATATTACAGAATAAATCAACTCTACTTGGATTAAGTGGAGTTTCTATCAATTAGAAATAAGTGCATGGATAAAACTTTGCATGAATAGTTTATAGAAATCAATGCATGATTTAAATGACAATATTTCAGATTCAACTCTACGTGGATTAAGTGGAGTATCAATCGAATAGAAATAAATGCATGGATAAAACTTTGCATGAATAGTTTATAAGAATCAATGCATGATTTAAATGAAAATGTTTCAGATTAAATCAACTCTACTTGGATTAAATGGAGTTTCTATCAATTAGAAATAAGTGCATGGATAAAACTTTGCATGAATAGTTTATAGGAATCAATGCATGATTTAAATGACAATGTATCAGAATAAATCAACTCTACTTGGATTAAGTGGAGTTTCTATCAATTAGAAATAAGTGCATGGATAAAACATTGCATGAATAGTTTATAAGAATCAATGCATGATTTAAATAAAAATGTTTCAGATTAAATGAACTCTACTTGGATTAAGTGGAGTTTCTATCAATTAGAAATAAGTGCATGGATAAAACTTTGCATAAATAGTTTATAGGAATCAATGCATGATTTAAATGACAATGTATCAGAATAAATCAACTCTACTTGGATTAAGTGGAGTTTCTATCAATTAGAAATAAGTGCATGGATAAAACTTTGCATGAATAGTTTATAAGAATCAATGCATGATTTAAACGACAATATTACAGAATAAATCAACTCTACTTGGATTAAGTGGAGTTTCTAACAATTAGAAATAAGTGCATGGATAAAACTTTGCATGAATAGTTTATAAGAATCAATGCATGATTTAAATGACAATATTTCAGATTCAACTCTACTTGGATTAAGTGGAGTATCAATCGAATAGAAATAAATGCATGGATAAAACTTTGCATGAATAGTTTATAAGAATCAATGCATGATTTAAATGAAAATGTTTCAGATTAAATCAACTCTACTTGGATTAAGTGGAGTTTCTATCAATTAGAAATAAGTGTATGGATAAAACTTTGCATGAATAGTTTATAATAATCAATGCATGATTTAAATGACGATGTATCAGAATAAATCAACTCTACTTGGATTAAGTGGAGTTTCTATCAATTAGAAATAAGTGCATGGATAAAACTTTGCATGAATAGTTTATAAGAATCAATGCATGATTTAAATGACTATATTACAGAATAAATCAACTCTACTTGGATTAAGTGGAGATTCTATCAATTAGAAATAAGTGCATGGATAAAACTTTGCATGAATAGTTTATAAGAATCAATGCATGATTTAAACGACAATATTTCAGATTCAACTCTACTTGGATTAAGTGGAGTGTCAATCGAATAGAAATAAATGCATGGATAAAACTTTGCATGAATAGTTTATAAGAATCAATGCATGATTTAAATGAAAATGTTTCAGATTAAATCAACTCTACTTGGATTAAGTGGAGTTTCTATCAATTAGAAATAAGTGCATGGATAAAACTTTGCATGAATAGTTTATAAGAATCAATGCATGATTTAAATGACGATGTATCAGAATAAATCAACTCTACTTGGATTAAGTGGAGTTTCTATCAATTAGAAATAAGTGCATGGATAAAACATTGCATGAATAGTTTATAAGAATCAATGCATGATTTAAATGAAAATGTTTCAGATTAAATGAACTCTACTTGGATTAAGTGGAGTTTCTATCAATTAGAAATAAGTGCATGGATAAAACTTTGCATAAATAGTTTATAGGAATCAATGCATGATTTAAATGACAATGTATCAGAATAAATCAACTCTACTTGGATTAAGTGGAGTTTCTATCAATTAGAAATAAGTGCATGGATAAAACTTTGCATGAATAGTTTATAAGAATCAATGCATGATTTAAACGACAATATTACAGAATAAATCAACTCTACTTGGATTAAGTGGAGATTCTATCAATTAGAAATAAGTGCATGGATAAAACTTTGCATGAATAGTTTATAAGAATCAATGCATGATTTAAATGACAATATTTCAGATTCAACTCTACTTGGATTAAGTGGAGTTTCAATCGAATAGAAATAAATGCATGGATAAAACTTTGCATGAATAGTTTATAAGAATCAATGCATGATTTAAATGACAATGTTTCAGAATAAATCAACTCTACTTGGATTAAGTGGAGTTTCTATCAATTAGAAATAAGTGCATGGATGAAACTTTGCATGAATAGTTTATAAGAATCAATGCATGATTTAAATGACAATATTACAGAATAAATCAACTCTACTTGGATTAAGTGGAGTTTCTATCAAACAGAAATAAGTGCATGGATAAAATTTTGCATAAATAGTTTATAAGAATCAATGCATGATTTAAATGACAATATTTCAGATTCAACTCTACTTGGATTAAGTGGAGTATCAATCGAATAGAAATAAATGCATGGATAAAACTTTGCATGAATAGTTTATAAGAATCAATGCATGATTTAAATGACAATATTTCAGATTCAACTCTACTTGGATTAAGTGGAGTATCAATCGAATAGAAATAAATGCATGGATAAAACTTTGCATGAATAGTTTATAAGAATCAATGCATGATTTAAATGACAATATTTCAGATTCAACTCTACTTGGATTAAGTGGAGTATCAATCGAATAGAAATAAATGCATGGATAAAACTTTGCATGAATAGTTTATAAGAATCAATGCATGATTTAAATGACAATGTTTCAGAATAAATCAACTCTACTTGGATTAAGTGGAGTTTCTATCAATTAGAAATAAGTGCATGGATAAAACTTTGCATGAATAGTTTATAGGAATCAATGCATGATTTAAATGACAATGGATCAGAATAAATCAACTCTACTTGGATTAAGTGGAGTTTCTAACAATTAGAAATAAGTGCATGGATAAAACTTTGCATGAATAGTTTATAAGAATCAATGCATGATTTAAATGACAATATTTCAGATTCAACTCTACTTGGATTAAGTGGAGTATCAATCGAATAGAAATAAGTGCATGGATAAAACTTTGCATGAATAGTTTATAAGAATCAATGCATGATTTAAATGAAAATGTTTCAGATTAAATCAACTCTACTTGGATTAAGTGGAGTTTCTATCAATTAGAAATAAGTGCATGGATAAAACTTTGCATGAATAGTTTATAAGAATCAATGCATGATTTAAATGACGATGTATCAGAATAAATCAACTCTACTTGGATTAAGTGGAGTTTCTATCAATTAGAAATAAGTGCATGGATAAAACTTTGCATGAATAGTTTATAAGAATCAATGCATGATTTAAATGACTATATTACAGAATAAATCAACTCTACTTGGATTAAGTGGAGATTCTATCAATTAGAAATAAGTGCATGGATAAAACTTTGCATGAATAGTTTATAAGAATCAATGCATGATTTAAATGACAATATTTCAGATTCAACTCTACTTGGATTAAGTGGAGTATCAATCGAATAGAAATAAATGCATGGATAAAACTTTGCATGAATAGTTTATAAGAATCAATGCATGATTTAAATGAAAATGTTTCAGATTAAATCAACTCTACTTGGATTAAGTGGAGTTTCTATCAATTAGAAATAAGTGCATGGATAAAACTTTGCATGAATAGTTTATAAGAATCAATGCATGATTTAAATGACGATGTATCAGAATAAATCAACTCTACTTGGATTAAGTGGAGTTTCTATCAATTAGAAATAAGTGCATGGATAAAACTTTGCATGAATAGTTTATAAGAATCAATGCATGATTTAAATGACAATATTACAGAATAAATCAACTCTACTTGGATTAAGTGGAGATTCAATCAATTAGAAATAAGTGCATGGATAAAACTTTGCATGAATAGTTTATAAGAATCAATGCATGATTTAAATGACAATATTTCAGATTCAACTCTACTTGGATTAAGTGGAGTTTCAATCGAATAGAAATAAATGCATGGATAAAACTTTGCATGAATAGTTTATAAGAATCAATGCATGATTTAAATGACAATGTTTCAGAATAAATCAACTCTACTTGGCTTAAGTGGAGTTTCTATCAATTAGAAATAAGTGCATGGATGAAACTTTGCATGAATAGTTTATAAGAATCAATGCATGATTTAAATGACAATATTACAGAATAAATCAACTCTACTTGGATTAAGTGGAGTTTCTATCAAACAGAAATAAGTGCATGGATAAAATTTTGCATAAATAGTTTATAAGAATCAATGCATGATTTAAATGACAATATTTCAGATTCAACTCTACTTAGATTAAGTGGAGTATCAATCGAATAGAAATAAATGCATGGATAAAACTTTGCATGAATAGTTTATAAGAATCAACGCATGATTTAAATGACAATGTTTCAGAATAAATCAACTCTACTTGGATTAAGTGGAGTTTCTATCAATTGGAAATAAGTGCATGGATAAAACTTTGCATGAATAGTTTATAAGAATCAACGCATGATTTAAATGACAATGTTTCAGAATAAATCAACTCTACTTGGATTAAGTGGAGTTTCTATCAATTAGAAATAAGTGCATGGATAAAACTTTGCATGAATAGTTTATAGGAATCAATGCATGATTTAAATGACAATGTATCAGAATAAATCAACTCTACTTGGATTAAGTGGAGTTTCTATCAATTAGAAATAAGTGCATGGATAAAATTTTGCATGAGTAGTTTATAAGCATCAATGCATGATTTAAATGACAATGTATCAGAATAAATCAACTCTACTTGGATTAAGTGGAGTTTCTATCAATTAGAAATAAGTGCATGGATAAAACTTTGCATGAATAGTTTATAAGAATCAATGCATGATTTAAATGACAATATTTCAGAATAAATCAACTCTACTTGGATTAAGTGGAGTATGAATCAATTAAAAATAAATGCATGGATAAAACTTTGCATGAATAGTTTATAAGAATCAATGCATGTTTTAAATGATAATATTTCAGAATAAATCAACTCTACTTGGATTAAGTGGAATATCAATCGAATAGAAATAAATGCATGGATAAAACTTTGCATGAATAGTTTATGAGAATCAATGCATGATTTAAATGACAATATTTCATGCTGAATCAACTCTACTTGGATTAAGTGGAGCACCAAACATTTTAAAATAAATGCATGGATAAAACTTTGCATGATTAGTTTATAAGAATAAATGCATGAATTAAATGTCAAAATTTGAGACTAAATCAACTCTACTTGGATTAAGTGGAGTATCAATGATTTAAGAAGAAATGCATGGATAAAACTTTTCATGATTAGTTTATAAGAATAAATGCATGAATTAAATGACAACATTCCATGCTGAGTCAACTCTACTTGGATTAAGTGGAGCATCAAACATTTTAAAATAAATGCATGGATAAAACTTTGCATGATTAGTATATAAGAATAAATACATGCGTTAAATGTCAATATTTCAGACTAAATCATCTCTACTTGGATTAAGTGGAGTATCAATGATTTAAAAATAAATGCATGGATAAAACTTTGCATTATTAGTTTATAAGAATAAATGCATGCGTTAAATGTTAAAGTTTCAGACTAAATCATGTCTACTTGGATTAAGTGGAGTATCAATGATTTAAAAATAAATGCATGGATAAAATTTTGCATGATTAGTTTATAAGAATAAATGCATGAATTAAATGTCAAAATTTCAGACTAAATCAACTCTACTTGGATTAAGTGGAGCATCAAACATTTTAAAATAAATGTATGGATAAAACTTTGCATGATTAGTTTATAAGAATAAATGCATGAATTAAATGACAACATTTCACACTGAATCAACTCTACTTGGATTAAGTGGAGCATCAAACATTTTAAAATAAATGCATGGATAAAACTTTGCATGATTAGTTTATAAGAATAAATGCATGAATTAAATGACAACATTCCATGCTGAGTCAACTCTACTTGGATTAAGTGGAGCACCAAACATTTTAAATTAAATGCATGGATAAAACTTTGCATGATTAGTATATAAGAATAAATGCATGCGTTAAATGTCAAAATTTCCGACTAAATCAACTCTACTTGGGTTAAGTGGAGTATCAATGATTTAAAAATAAATGCGTGGATAAAATTTTGCATGAATAGTTTATAAGAATAAATGCATGAATTAAATGACAACATTTCAGGCTGAATCAGCTCTACTTGGATTAAGTGGAGCATCAAACATTTAAAAATAAATGCATGGATAAAACTTTGCATGATTAGTTTATAAGAATAAATGCATGCATCAAATGTCAAAATTTCAGACTAAATCAACTCTACTTGGATTAAGTGATTTAAAAATAATTGCATGGATTAAACTTCGTCAAAACCTGCTCACACCTGACCATGATGACCCAACCAGCTACTGGAAAGACAATAAGGCAACAATGTAAGGGCATTAAAGGTAATAATTCATAATTTTAATAATCCATGGAACTATATTAATTGAAGTGTTTTGATTAATAGCAGGTAGGACCAGAACGAGACTGGTGTTAACCTAGCAACTGACAACGCAAAGTAAGTTTTTGAACATATTGATTTTAATTTCATGTCCTCTTGCATCATGATCTTTTGATTTATATATAAATATGTGTCTGAAAAATGTAAGAAAAATATCTTTTATGATTTTCAGGAATATTTTAATTCTATTTTCGTTGTCTAATCTAATCAGACATCCTTTCCAGCCCAAATAAAATAATAATACAGTTGTGTTAAATATTTGGTATAATATTCAGGAGTATTGTATTCATATATATCATTTAAATAATACTAATAAGGCTCTCTCTTTCAGCTTAAATAAATAAAAGAAAATTTAATTTTCCCCTTTTTGTTGGTCATATTACTGACCAACAAATTCCCTTCTTGTTCATCAAATTATTGGTCAACAAATTTTCTTTTTGTTCATTTTTTAATTATTTTTTTTTTGCAGGAATTCATAATAATTAATAATTTTAATATATTTACAGATAATAGAGTATTTAGTATTTTAGCAAATTGTAACTTAGTATAAGGCTGCATTTACTCAGCGAAGATTGGTATTTTCGCCGTAATTGCAGCGATAAGCTCACCTATAAATTACTAACCCAAAATTATATTTTTAAATTGTAAGGCTTGTCATAGGATTTTCAAAATTGTACTTTTACTGCAATGATACAATTTTGAATTATGTCCTATCTGATGACGCACGAAATGCAGAAACAAGCGGAAATGTATATTTTTAAATATTAGAGTTATTAATGGCTAGTTACAAATTTGCTTACCTTCCTCCTCAACTTCTCAAATGCCTCGTTCAAGTTGATAAAAACATTAATTGTCATTGCTAATCTTATTTAAATGCTTCTCACGCATCAAAAATCACAATATCGCAAAATCCCAAAATTGCAAATTTTCCCCTCCTTCTATCCGAAATTGCAATTATAAGAGATGCAATTGAATGGCGGCGACCATATAAAATTACACAACCTACTTGACCGGCGAGATTTGGCCCCATCTTCTTTCCTCCTTCTCTAACTCAGCTTATTATCTGCATCTCGCACTTCTACAGACACAAATGAAAAGTTGGAGTTTTGAATCGAATAGAATCAAATTAATTAATAAAAAAACAATTTTGCTTAAATATTTTATTATTAAATTAAATAATTTCTGTTGGGCCGTAACAAATTGACAACTACCTATAAAATTAAGTTGTCCATTTTATTCAGATTATATTTATGCAGTCGGTTTAAAAAATAAATACTCTTTAGTGTTTCAAGAAAATTGTCTAAATATCGAATAAAAATAGAGGTTAGTCTTAATCTTTCCAAAATTAAAGATTTAAGTAATTTTTTATATGCGATTGAAGAAAGTTTGTTTTAAAAGTTGAAACAATGATTTTTCATAAAAAAAATATTAGAATTGAATTAATACGAAAATTAAATATTTGTTTTGTTTTAGATCATAAAAATTTACTTTATAAATTACTTTATTTCGTATTATACTAAAATTTAAACTATATTGTTTTAAAAAAATATATAATATATACGTATATGTTTTTAATACTTTATTGATAACAAAATTTTTAAATTTTTTAGTATCTTTGGTGGGTTTGAAACATTTTTTCTAAATACAGCGCATTCGCTAAAGAAGAGGTAATAACAAATTCAAGTTATTCAAAAATATATATTTATAACTATAAACACCATAAGTTATATATAGTGAAAATTGTCTAAAATATATGTAAAATATATGATTGCAAATTTCCATTTTTATTTTATTCATTGTAATCGTATTTAGATATATTTAAATGATTAAAAAATATATATAGAACAAATGTAATTATATCGATGTATCCCAAAATGTAATTAATTTCTATTCTAATCTAAAAATTTGCGATAAAACACACAAAAATATAATAATAATATCCCTCATTAAAAACACAAAAACCAGTTTTAAGAAACATGGAATACCACGACATACATTTACAAAGTTACCTCGACGAACAATTTGTAAAAAATATTGAAAACTTGCGTCTGATTCTTATCAAAATCTAAAACCATTTAAACAGTAAACATTTTTTTGTGCGCCAACGACCTACAGAAATGCACATAAAACCACTTGTTGCGATTCTTGAGAAAATTTAAGTATGTTTTCATTAGGTCAAATTAATTTAAAATTTTTCTTTGAATATTTTATTATAAAATGAAATTTGTCTACAATACAAATTCCTAGTCAAATTGTAGAATATTTAATTAAAAATGGTAATTAGCATTTTATTGAATACATTTGCAAAATCTTTTAAATAATAGCTAAGTAGAATTGTAGTAGTATGTATTTGTTTATATTCAATTAGAATTATATTAGTAAAAATTATAATTTAACATATAAACTTAGGGCAATAATAATTTAAAATTTTTGTATAATTCATAAAATCCTTGGTTGAAATTTTAAAATACCAAATTACAAGTAAGTACATTAATTAGTATAATTAACTATTTTATGTTAAAATTTAATATTAATAAAAACAATACTAATATATACTTGAATATGTTAAAGAAGTTCAAATGTTATTGAAATCATTCTCAAACAACAAAAATCCAATTTTTCTCCTTCTCCTCTCTAAAAGTGGGATTCTTAGAAATAAACAATTGAAAGTGCCGGCAACACAAATTTGCACGGCTTACTTGACGGCGTATCCGCCGATCGCTACTTTCATCTTTCGCCTATACTCGTGATATGGATTTTTCCATATAGAATTAAGAGCTCATCTTTGAAGAGAATTTTTAAAGGTGCGTAGGACTAAATTTTCAATGTCGGAAGTTAAACAAATATAGTCGTCGATTATTTTGGTCCACCCTAATATATATAGAAACTATTAAAATTATGTATTTTTATATAGCTTATTTATCTTCTGCCGCTCTTGTTATCATATTTGTCCAATTCTTTGACATCATTTTTGCACTGTTTATATTAATTGATTTTTTTGCAATAAGAATATTCTGAATATTTCATATACGCAGAGTTAGTTTTAATCCTAGTATTCAAATAATAATAATCCAAATAATTCATTCAGAGTTTGAAAATTGACTAATAGGAAGGTAACATTATAAAATCATTTTTAATAACAAATATATCAACGACTGTGAATTTCGCCACTTATATATCTATATATTAATTTCAAATTATATATCAACAGCTACGTTGGGGATTCGCACCAAGTTTCATATTCCCAAGTTTATGTGGTGCTATAAGAACATTTGATTACTTCGCGGTTGATATAAACATGTCTACGGTCCACTTCAGTTTCGTTCCGAATGAGAAACCGAATCGTGTCGAGTCCAAAGGTGTCGAACGTGTCTAACTAAAATAACTAGTTCACAGAAAAGTCGGTTTGCCGAATGACCACACTGCTTTCTGTCAGTCCGCATGTAGTCCACTACAGTGCACTGTGGCCATTCAGCAAACCGGGTTTCTCGGGTCTAAGACGATTTTGGAGTGCTCGTTTTCGTTCATCATGTTCGGTTTCCGAATCGAAACGCGACTGTCGTGGATACGCATGCTGTTTTTAGTATTAGTTTTTTCCAATTTTATATTTACCTGCAAAGCGTTTTAAATAAGATTTGTGGTCGGCATTAATTGACGACCTTGAGTCGGTGTGAATATACTACATTTTTGTTTCAATATAATTATGAAATTAATAATATAACTACAATTATAAAATAAACAATGATAATAATGTAATAAACAATCAATATTTATTTATGGTTAATTTAATTGTAAAAATATATTATATAATTATTAAAATAATCTTATACAATAAAATAATTCTGAGAGAAATACTATGATTTTGATTTCAAACACAAATGTGTTAATTAACTATCCGTTTTGTTAATATTAATATTGTTCACCGTACAAATTGTTCATTAAATTCTAAATTATTTAATACAAATGTATATTTAATATAACTATTAAAAATAATTATATAGTAGGAACATTATTGCAGATATCATATTATTCGGTTTTAGAACTATAAAAAAGGACAAACATTTATTTTATATCTAAAGTGTGGAAAATAATATTCAACTATAAAATTACTGATAAATCTTAAACATTGGTACTTTTTAGAATAAATTTGGTATAGATTTTATTAATTCCACTCGTTCAATAATAATCATAATAACAAGTTAGTTCAGATTAATGAAAACCAAAAGAGAAATTTTCTTTTATATTTGAAGAACTTCAAATTATTTACTGAATTATTAAGTTTGTTTAATTGATCTGATTTCAAATGTTAATATTAAAAAAATATGTTGATTAAAAATTAATGTTGTATTTAATTTAAATATTAAACGAAAACTTTAAATTAATTTGAACCATACAATATAATTAAATATAATTATTTGACTTTTTTAATAAAGAATCATTTTATAACTTGAAATAATTTACTTTTATTATAGTGGAAATGGAATACATAAAGATAAAATTATAATATTTATAATATTTTATTTTTTGCTGATGGAATATTCTCCGAATAGTCCTTAATTTAGTAAGCTTTTAAACACTTGTTTTGAAAGTACCATGTTGGGATAAGATGGCAAAGTGCTTTGAAAATTGGTTCACATAAAAAAAATTGTGTCAGTCTTCATGGAGAATATTTTGAAAAACAAGAAACAATTAAATTTTGTTCATATACGTGTATCTCGAAACTGATCGAACATCCAAATGTATCTTCTGGCAGTCTTAACTATCATATTTGCCCAATAATTTAACAGTATTTGTACTTTGTTTGATGTATTTGTAATATAAATATTCCGAATACTACATTTCTGTACAAACTTATAATAAATATTTAATTTTACATTTGTTGTATTATTTAGGTCTAAGATGGTTTTATTATTAAATTGAATATCATGTAAGACTTAGTTTTAATCCTAATATTAAGGTACCTTAATTACCTTAAAGTTTTAGATATTTTTTACAGTTAGCTGCTGAAAACTAAAAATTTTATTAAATAAATGTTATTTTACTGCTTATAATTAAGCATTTAATTTAAATAAATAAATATTTACTAAAAAAATTGATTGTTTATTATAATCAAAGTAGTATACCGTATCAAAAATGATGAGCGTGTCTACTCGCATATTGAGACGGAACATCAATACCCCTTTGTAAACAAAAAGGAAAGATATACATGCAATTATGTGGGCGGGCCGAACTGACTGGAGGGGATCATTTGGTTTTGCTGCGTTTAGCATGCGGTTCGTCTCCGCAGACGTTGTTTTTAGTATATTTTATTTAATTTTTGGGATACATTTTTATTTTGAAAAAAGTAGTTTATTTTTAGAATACTTATTTTTGTTTTTGATATACCCTCAAAAAATATTTCATTTTACAGATTGAAAATTATACAAAGTTACGAAATTTAAATGGAGCATCCGAAGAACTCGAACTACATCCCTACGCATACGGAGAGTTACTAAATGCATTCGCAAAGATTAATTTACATTGTGCGCCGGCGCGCACCAGCACGGCGCATTGTCTCTGAGAGTAGGGATTCTTACTACCGGACAAAACTTTTCTCTCTTTGTCGTGCATCCATCTCTTACAACATCCAGACACGAAGAGCATTTTTCGTACGGTATATCGTTACACTAACAGACTTTTACTACAATTTGGCAATTTGACAATGAAGTCAAATAGTATAGTATTGTAATTGCTCTGATTTGTGATGAAGCTCGTGTTAAAGAAAATTCTGGACTGTGATACATTTGTGTAGATCTTTAGTCGTTCACTGAATAAGCGGTTTTTAATTAATACACGATATATGCTTAGAGTGAAATCGTGACCAATGATCACATAATAATTTATTATCCCATAACTTACAACTAAAAAGTATGACTATTTTTTAACACAAGTTAAATGTATTAGTGTTTATATTAGTGTTTATGTTAGATATAGTTTTGTATATAGTTAGTTATCTTATCTCTTCGTGGTTTAGGCATGGGAATGTTTTCGTCCACTTATTAAGAGTATCCCTTAATGGGGTTAACGTAAACATTCCCTATTTTAAATAGGCCCATCCAAGGGGGTGGATGGCAGTCTAGCAGAAATTATTGTACATAAAGCATCTATATTGAACAGTGTAAAATGTAGAAAATAAAGTTTATCTAAACTGTTAAATACACTTATTTAACTTGCGACGTGAGTTAAATGTATTAGTGTTTATATTAGTGTTTATGTTAGATATAGTTTTGTATATAGTTAGTTATCTTATCTCTTCGTGGTTTAGGCATGGGAATGTTTTCGCCCACTTATTAAGAGTATCCCTTAATGGGGTTAACGTAAACATTCCCTATTTTAAATAGGCCCATCCAAGGGGATGGATGGCAGTCTAGCAGAAATTATTGTACATAAAGCATCTATATTGAACAGTGTAAATTGTAGAAAATAAAGTTTTATCTAAACTGTTAGATATACTTATTTAACTGGCGCAGTCGTACGGTTCACTTCAGTGAAACTATCACGTCGATTTCAATCGTTTGGAAGTGAAAGAACCACATTCCGAAGAAGCATCCATTAAGGAAAATCTAAGGAACAAATACTACAATTAAACACAATCAGCCGAGGACCATCCATCGAGGAAATCCAGAGCAACACATAGATGCAACACAACAAGAAGAATCTACGAGAATCCAACTGAGTTAAGTCCATCGTGGAGAAACCAGTAAGAAGAGATTCAGGAAATCAAACAAGTGGAACTCCCAACTAGTTACGTCCATCGCGGAGAAACCAGAAGGAAACCACAAATTAAACCATCCCACACGCTGAACTACGTCCATCGAGGAGAAGTCCACGCAACGGGGATAAAATTATAAATTTTATGTAAGTAACTCATGTTTTCCCATTAACATTTTAAAGAATTGAAATTGAAGCAATTCAGAATTAGAGTACTAAAAACTGCTAGAACTCGATATTAATTTCAAAATTAAATTTATTAACTAGTAAAAACAAACAAGTAAATCAAAATGGCTCAAATTACAATTAAAGACATGATGGATACCATTCCTACCTTTGATGGTGATTCGTCCAAACTTCGATTTTTTATTGGGAGACTGGAAAAAGTAGTTAACAAATTTTATGATATTAAGGACCCCGAAAGTTTAATAAACGACTACATCACCGCTTCTATTACTAATAAACTACGAGGCCCAGCCCTCGCAGTTATTGAAAACTCAAACGCAACTTCGATTACACAAATTAGAACGGAATTGATTAGACACTTTGGTGATATTAGAAATGAGCATAGTTTGTTGTACGATCTTCACCAGTTACGGCAAAGCCGCAGCGAAACCGCTTCGGATTATTACAATAAAATTTACGAATTATGCAATATTTTTAATAATTATGTAACCCTAAATGAACCGAATCCAGAAATGCGACACATGAGATTAGAACATTTTAACCAAAGCGCCCTAACGGTATTCCAAGCAAATATAAAACCAACTATATTAGCCTCAATGTTAAGGGTAAAAAGCCCAAGAAATATGTTAGAAGCTCTTGAATTCGTAAAAAGCGAAGAAAAATTCAATTACTATGCTTCTCAAGTTCAAACAAATTATAATAGATCACCCAATCAAAATTTTTCCCAAGGTTCCCAAAACCAAAGAAATTATAATAGACCACTCAATCAAAATTTTTCCCAAGGTTCCCAAAATCGCCAGCATGGTCAAGGCGTCCCCAACAGACAACAAAACTTTCCCCGTAACCCTGTAAATTTTCGAACTAAACAAAACAGAACCCAACACCCTACACCAATGAGTGGTGTATCCCACGTTAGAGCCAAAACAATCAATTCTCGTCAAAATCAGTCACCTAAATTTCAGTTTGAAGAGCTCTATAACTTAGAAAACAATAATCCAGTCGACACTAAAACCAATCAAAACGAGACTACTTACGAATTTAACGAAGAGAGTCCTTATTATGAAAAATTTTCGGGACGACCAATATTCAAAACCGACAAAGTAATTCAATTCCACACAAATCCCAACGGAAAAAAACTTCCTTACATCCAAATAAAAAACCCTCAATTAAAATTACTTATCGACACAGGCTCTACAAAATCTTTTCTTAATCCTTTAATCGCTCATAAATATTACCCTCACAAAATAATCAAAGAACCATTTATTGTTACAACAGCATTTGCATCATCCAAACACGACGAGGTCATGCAAACAAAGGCATTTCCAGAATTTAATAGTAACGAGGTGATAACATTTCATTTATTTAAATTTCACGAAATTTTTGACGGTCTAATAGGAGTAGATAACATGCATATCCTACAAATAAAACTAGATATTCCTAATAACATTCTAAGCACCCCAAATTCAAATAATAAAATTCTCTATCTACAGACTAGTAATAACATATTAATTCAAAAATTTATTCCCGGTAACACCACAATAACATTACAAGTGCCTACAACAATCTCCGAAGGTAATATATTAATTCCAAAACAAACAATTCAAAATTGCAAAATTCCTGAAATATTAACGACAGCTAAAAATGGTAAAGCACTTATAGAAATTTCAAATGTATCAGATGACGAAATTAATTTTTCCTTACTTTACCCGCTAAAAGCCTACAAAGCAGACAATAATTTCGAGCTGTATAATTTTCATATAACAGCAAAAGAAACTAAATTAAGAAATATTTCCGAAATTATTAGGACTGATCATCTAAATTCAGAAGAAAAAAAAGAAATCATCAAACTCTGCACAAAATATAAAGACGTCTTCTTTAAACCAGATGATAGTCTAACCTTCAGTAATCAAATCACACACAGGATTCGTACTACAGACGAAATACCTGTTTTTACTAAAACATACAGATACCCCTTCGTACATCGCGAGGAGGTAAAGAATCAAATTAACAATATGTTAGAACAGGGCATAATCCGTCCTAGCCACTCTCCTTGGTCCGCCCCTATTTGGGTAGTACCTAAAAAATCAGACGCTTCCGGAAAGAAAAAATGGCGAATAGTTGTGGATTATCGCAAATTAAATGAAAAAACAATAGACGATAAATATCCAATACCAAACATAACTGATGTCCTGGACAAACTAGGACGTTGTAATTATTTCTCCACTCTAGATTTAGCCAGCGGTTTCCATCAAATCGAAATGCACCCTGACGATGTACAAAAAACGGCTTTTAATGCCGAAAACGGCCATTACGAATACGTCCGCATGCCTTTCGGTCTAAAGAACGCCCCGGCGACTTTCCAACGAGTTATGGACAATATCCTGAGAGAATTGATTGGAAAAATCTGTCTTGTGTACCTAGACGATATTATCGTTTTCTCAAACTCCCTTCAAGAACACATTAACAATCTTGAACTCGTGTTCGGTAAGCTACGCAAGGCACACTTTCAAATTCAACTAGACAAATGCGAATTCTTAAAAAAAGAAACATCATTCTTAGGGCATATAATTACAAAAGAAGGTATTAAACCAAATCCAGACAAAATAATCGCAATAAAAAAATTTCCAATTCCCAAAACTAGTAAAGAAATAAAAAGCTTCCTTGGACTTTTAGGTTACTACAGGCGCTTCATTCCCAACTTCGCACATTTGACCAAACCAATGACCAAACTATTAAAGAAAAATGCAAAAATCACTTTAACACCGGAATACATAAATTGTTTTAATAATTGTAAAGAACTGTTAATGAACGACCCAATCCTTCAATATCCAGATTTCACAAAAACCTTCAATTTGACAACAGACGCGAGCAATTTCGCAATAGGCGCCGTTCTGTCACAAGGAGAGCCTGGCAAAGATAAACCCATTGCATATGCGTCCAGAACCCTTAACGAAGCTGAATGTAATTATAGCTCCATTGAGCGCGAATTGTTGGCAATAGTTTGGGCAACAAAGTACTTCCGCCCTTACCTGTATGGTCAAAAATTTAAAATTTTTTCGGATCATAAACCATTACATTGGTTATTTTCAGTCAAAGATCCTAATTCACGACTCACCCGTTGGCGTCTTAAATTGGATGAATATAATTACGAAATTATATACAAAAAAGGTTCATCGAACACTAATGCTGATGCACTCTCCAGAATAAAAATAACCGAATGTAATATGCACAATAACGAACTTGATCCAATGGCAGAACTAGAATCTATTCTGGCAAATGCCCCCGAAATGTCAGATGTCGAAGACCTAGACGAAATCCTAGAAACACTAGAAAATGCTCAACCAAAAGACAATTTAGAAATTAACGATAATGCAACCGTCCACACGAGCTTAGAGAATCCTATTTTAAATATCCCAATTTCAGAAAAGCCCTTAAATATGTTCAAAGATCAAATTATTATCAACGTAGTGTTACAAAACCCAAAGAAACCTGTCTTGAAAAAACTATTTGACAACAAAAATCGAACAACCATCGAAGTTACAAAAATAAATTTTGAGCAAGATATAATAAAAATATTTAAAGAATTTACGACCAGTAACAAAACCTTTGCAATTTTAATAAATCAAAAAGAGTACTTCAATCTATTAAATTGTACACTACAATCTAACTTCAGAAATTCTGCTCTTAAGTTAGTCATTTGTAACGAAATCTTACAAGACGTCGAAGATGATCATGAACAAACACACATTATTCAAAAATACCACGAAGGTAAAACAAACCATCGGGGTATCAATGAAACAACAATGCAACTGCGAAACCGGTATTATTGGCCTAATATGACTAATACAATTTCAATGTACATAAACAACTGTCAAATTTGTCAAACATTAAAATACGACCGAAACCCCCCTAAACAAATCCTCAATGTTTCACCTACGCCGTCTCACCCATTCGAAATTGTACATATCGATATATTTTCAGCAAACACACAAAAATTTTTGACGATAGTAGACTCATTTTCAAAATATGCTCAAGCATACCCGGTAACTTCCCCAAACGGAATAAATATAATTAAAGCCCTTATTATTTTCATGAGCCATCATAATTCACCATCAATTATTATCTGCGATAATGGCACAGAATTTAAAAATACAGTTTTCAAAGAATTTACGGATCTTCATCAAATTAAAATACATTTCACAACCCCACACACACACACCTCAAATGGTCCTATCGAACGATTACACTCTAGTCTAATTGAACACCTACGAATATTAAAAACAAAAGAAAAAG
Organism: Aethina tumida; assembly: GCF_024364675.1. NCBI lineage: Eukaryota > Metazoa > Arthropoda > Insecta > Coleoptera > Nitidulidae > Aethina > Aethina tumida. The sequence goes on from NC_065436.1 coordinate 33,117,505, forward strand.
ACCAAAGCATCATAGACCTAATGCCATTAGCCATACTAGGTTATAATAACAGCATCCATTCAGCAACAAAACACAAACCGAGCGATCTAATTAACAGCCACCTTAAAACGAACTCACCTTTCGACATTGACATTAACAAAAAAATGATGAATAATTATATTCTCAAACATAAAGAATTAACTCAAGAAATATATAAAAACATCAAAGAAAAATTAATTACCGATAAAACAAAGAACATTACCAATATTAATAAAAATAGACACGAACCACTGGAGTATACACCTGGTACAATAGTCTATCACAAAACTGACCACAGGAACAAGCTTGCCAACAAGTTCAAACCCTATGTAGTAAATAAAAATTTAACACAAAAAATACAAACAGTCAATACAAATTATAACAAAAACAACCTAAGAAGACCACTGTCTAACCGATACCATTCTAATGCAAATCTCAAATATACCGAATAATTTAAAAATACTCTTCCCAGACTACCTAAAATTCATGTTAATCGAACAGTTAAAATATATATATATAAAAAAAAAACAAACACATAAATATTACAGTATAATACAGTATTTATTATATTCCTAGTAGATTTATACTACTCTAATTCAAGAATTGTATTCCCTGTTCCTTCGACCAATACATGAGTTCTAGGCAACGCATAACAGTATAATTGTAATGTATTATGTATTATTAGTATATTATTGTATAGGTATTATTATGTATGTATTGTTGTAAATATTATTATGTACGGCCCTTAAAAAAAAAAAAAATATATATATATATATTTATATATATATGTATGTATGTATATATGTTTAAATAAGATAATAATAATATTTTTTTTTCTTTCCTTCTAAGGCCCTCTCTAAGAAGGGAGGAGTTAAATGTATTAGTGTTTATATTAGTGTTTATGTTAGATATAGTTTTGTATATAGTTAGTTATCTTATCTCTTCGTGGTTTAGGCATGGGAATGTTTTCGCCCACTTATTAAGAGTATCCCTTAATGGGGTTAACGTAAACATTCCCTATTTTAAATAGGCCCATCCAAGGGGATGGATGGCAGTCTAGCAGAAATTATTGTACATAAAGCATCTATATTGAACAGTGTAAATTGTAGAAAATAAAGTTTTATCTAAACTGTTAGATATACTTATTTAACTCGTGCTCACATCTATTTAGACTAGTTTTGTTTTATAAGCAAATCTGAAGTATTTGTTTACATTTAATAATCGGGGCAGTTCTTAAGAAAGAACCAGGCAGTCAAGCTTTAGATGTCGAGGGTTAAAGTACGTTTGTTGTAATAAAGCGTATTATTGTGAATTTAGTGTTTTAATCAAACTAAAAAGACAGATTAACAGTCGCTAATCTATCATAAATACATGTTACATGCAACCGTAATAGTAATTACACTTTTAGTTTTTTCCCATTTTCAATTCTATTTTATAATTAACGATTATTAGACAGATAGATACGTTTTGGAAACTTCAAAATCGTGGACTTTCAATATTATTTTGAACCCGAAAATCTGGTTTCGTGAACCCACGTAACAAAACGGTGCTTTTTAAAGCTATGTAACACAAGAATGATGTCTTCGAGTAGTGAACATTCGATTGGAATTGACATTCACTCAGTGAAGCTCCTGAAAACTAAGACGACTCCACTCTGCTGGGAAATTCAGATAGTCTAAGGAAAATCAGCAGAAATTCAGGCTTTTGTACTGGTAAGTCATAGATGTCAGTTAGTGGTAGCAATTCGGAATCGGAAACTGCAGCCGACTACAATTTTAAAATTCGATTACCTATAAACCACCAGGCACGACACCTTGCTTTCAAAAATTTATGCATCAATAAAATTGGCTCCACTAGGGTTAACACAAAAAATGATTCGCTTGTTGAAGAAACCATTAACCAAATAAGTAATTTAACACTTAATTCAGAATTAAATAATTCTAACGTACTAATACAAACAGTATTGTCAGATTTTAAAAGTGAATATCTACAAATTGTTCCTGAGTTTACTGGCACTTCTTAGTGAATTTAATCGTTTCTTTAATCGTTCATGTGTCTCCTGATAATAAACAGCAAATGGACGAAGACAATGACACAATCCACACAAACATCGAAAATTCTATTTGCGAACTTCCAATTTCCGAAGAACCTCTTAATGTGGGATCAAATCAAATTCATTTTCTGTCTGTTAAAACAAGAACAAAATTAGCAAGTATTATGCCATTATTCGATAACACAAAACAAAGAATTACAGTTCAAATTTCAAAAAATAATTATCTAAGCGATTTTAATATAAATTTATTAAAAAATATGTGCTCCAAAAATTAATTATTACTTCTATTTTGACAATGATACAATTCTGTTCAATCCTGGAACAGAATTTTAACAAAAACCTTAAATTCAGAAAATGTAACAAAATTCTAATAGATATAAAGGCAATTGATGACCAACAAAATTTGTTGAAAAAGTTGCACGAAGGAAAATGCAGCCATTGCAGTATCACTGATACTATTCTAAAACTTTCATCACGTTATTACTGGCCCAATACACAAAAGTCAAAAATTACATAAATAATTGCGAAACTGATAGAAAACCGTTGAAATTAAAATTCAATATTACTCCCACACCTACGAAACCATTTAAAATTATGCATATAGATGTTCTCAAATACGAACACCATAAATTCCTTACAATAATTGATGCATTTAGTCAATACGCACAAGTATATTACTTGGAAACATCTCAAGCAAAAGAAATAAGGGAAAAACTATTAACCATCTTTTCACACCATTCAACACCCACCATGATAGTATCAGATAACGGCCCTGAATTTAACAGCGGACTTATCTCTGAATTCTTTGTTTTACATAAGATAAAAATACATTTTTGCAGTCCACATCATCCTGCTAGTAATGGTTTAATAGAGAGATTTCACTCCACCTTTCTTGATCATCTGAACATATTAAACAATAGACCAGAATTTTCTAATGATTCTCTTAAGGTTAATACTCTTCTAGGAACCATAGAATATAATAGTAAAACCAAGTTAACACCATTTGAAATCCTAAATTATGATATGCAAGAACCTTTAGATATTAATTTAGAAACCACTATTTTCATTAATTTCATTCAAAGTCATAAAGAAAAATTGGTTGCTGTATATGAAATCATAAACGAACGACTTTTAACGAATGAAACTACAATTATTAATAAATTAAATGTTAGAAGAACGAAGAAATAAGTAATTCTAATAAGACTTAATATTGTTTTGAATATATTTCAATATATTGAGAATTTTTTATCTTTTCGTGATCTTAATTCTATTCACATCGCAGAAATGGAAAAACCTCCCCAAATCAACTTAAAACATTTGGAATTTACGAAATTGTCCAATAATATCCAACAAATCGAACCAGAACACTGGACATTTACCACCTATCGGAAACCACCTTCTTATATGTTTTACTGTTATGTGTAGGAGTTTTCAACATAATAAGATATTTTAAAAGAAAATCAATCAATCCAAAGGAGACCAGGAACAATCTTCAGTCATCCCAATTCAACGTCGGCGACGCCAAAATTTAACTTTCACCAGAGTTGATGGACTACGATGGGAGGAATTACATTGCACAACACGATGACTCCAAAAGAAACTCGAGACCGCTCGATCAGCATAACAGAGTTTATATATTAACTTTTTTTCTGTTGCACAATCACTCAATCGTGTTTTTTAAAAATAAAAGTTAAATTAATTGTTGATTAAAATTTATTCGTCATTCGAAAACAAACGCCAATTTAATATTTTGTAACAAAAGCAGTCCTCTTCTTTTTCCCGGAAAAAGTCTTCTTCCTCATTAGTGTTATAGGTCTCTGCGTAAACTTGTACTTGTGGACAATTTTCCGCTGTCAAGGCACGTTGAAGCTGTTTCTTAGGTTGTGTCACTAGAGCAGGTTGTGTTTGTTGACTATGTGATGGCACATCGTTAAGGTTGTTTGATTGTTGGTCAGAATTGGGTACGGGTTGATGAGCTTGTTTCTTAAGATATCTTACAATAGCAAGTTGATTCTCTTGATTATCTGATATCATTTCGCTTGAACTAAATGGGTTTTTCTGTGAAAAAAGGTTTTGTTGACTAGTTGAGGACTCTCTAATCATAGTATCAAATCCATATTTTGTATTAAAACTAGTTGCCTTTTTAGAAGGCTGTTCTTGAGCAACATCTTGGTTTTTCTTATTATCAATTGGGATGGTCTTTTTTCCAACTTCTCGAATATTATTAACATATTTTTTTTCTTCAATGGTCCAATTAATGGCAAATTTTCGGTCAGAATTATGGTGTTCCTGAGAGATAGGATGTCTTTGTTGACTAATTGATGTCGCTACATTCATATGATTCAAACTGTTCCTGGAGCTAGTTTCAAAAGTGCCGGGTTTTTTCTGAGCATCAGTTAAAATGATTGTTCCGGTACTACTTTTATAATTTATAACATTCTCTTTTTCGTTATTCGAAAGAGAAAAAGTTTTTGCCTCGTGAGGAGTAAGAATAAAGTTTTTCACGGGTTGATTTTGTTGACTATTTGATGTCGCTACATTCATATGATTCAAACTGTTCCTGGAGCTAGTTTCAAAAGTGTCGGGTTTTTTCTGAGCATCAGTTAAAATGATTGTTCCAGTACTACTTTTATAATTCATAACATTCTCTTTTTCGTTATTCGAAAGAGAAAATGTTTTTGCATCGTGAGGAGTAAGAATAAAATTTTTCACGGGTTGATTTTGTTGACTATTTGATATCGCTACGTTCATATGATTCAAACTGTTCCTGGAGCTAGTTTCAAAAGTGCCGGGTTTTTTCTGAGCATCAGTTAAAATGATTGTTCCGGTACTACTTTTATAATTTATAACATTCTCTTTTTCGTTATTCGAAAGAGAAAATGTTTTTGCATCGTGAAGAGTAAAAATAAAATCTTTCACGGGTATATTATTAAAATTTTGCTCCTCAAACTTTTGGGTGTTTATTTTCTTTTTCCATTGTTTAGATTGACAATTCCGTTTGTGCACTGCCGGTTGATCAATTTGAGGTTGAATTTTCTTTTGAATTGTCCCAGTATTATTACTTACGACACCTTCATTTCTATTATCCGAAGGGGAAGTTATTTTATTACTCATTTTTATTAAATGTTGAGTTGAAAGAATTAATTCTGATTTAGGATTTATCATAACAATTTTGGACGTATCAATGGGGCTGGCTGATGGTAAATTTTTATATTCATAATCAAATTCGCTTTTTCCAGTATCTGAATCTGAATAATCACTCAGACGAATTCCATGGATGTTCACTGCTTCTAAATCGCTCATTTTTAACTTTGAGATTGTGTTTATTTTCTTTTTGCTTTTCTTTTTCCGTTTTTTAGATTGACAATTCCGTTTGTGCACTGCCGGTTGATCAATTTGAGGTTGTATTTTCTTTTGAATTGCCCCAGTATTATTACTTACTACACCTTCATTTCTATTAACCGAAGGGGAAGTTATTTTATTACTCATTTTTATTAAATGTTGAGTTGAAAGAATTAATTCTGATTTAGGATTTATCACAACAATTTTGGACATATCAATGGGGTTGGCAGGTGGTAAATTTTTATAATATTCATCATCAAATTCGCTTTTTCCAGTATCTGAATCTGAATAATCACTCAGACGAATTCCATGAATGTTCATTGCTTCTGTATCGCTCATGTTTAACTTTGAGATTGACTTTGAAATTAAATATATGAGTCTTTGATTGTTAAATCATACTGTGAAGGAATATTAATATTAGATACTTTATAATTTATGGAAAAAGTTTACTTACATAATTCTTGTTGCTCGTATATAACTTTTCACATATAAATACAGTAATTTTGGATACCTTATGTCACCAATTCTGAAATATATTTCAATCAGGTTATATATTATATTATTGTTTACATTATTTAACAATAAAACTATTACAATTAAAGGAAATACAAAATAAATTTGGATTATTCGTTCTTTTTGGTTTGATTACACTATAAGTTATTGATTAAATGGAATTTATCTACAGTTATCTCGATTATCAGTTTTTGTTGTCATCAATAGATAAATTACAAACTTAAATGTTTATTTCAAGTAATTTTACAATTATTATAATATCGTCAATAAAGTCATTATTAAAGCAGATTGAGTAAATATGAACAAAATAATGTAAATAAGAACAAAAAATATAAATAAATATAATAAAAATAATTCAATGATCTTATCAAATATTACAGGTTATATTTAACATATAACTTTACTGTTTGAAATTTTTTAATTTATTTTTTATTTTATTTTGGCTTTTTGTATTTTAAAGGTTTCTAATTTGGATTTTAATTCTCTTGTCCAAATAATCAATGAGTTAAAAATAACACAAATTTACTCGTTTGTTTGGTTCTCTTTTATTGTTGACGAAATTAACAAATAAAAACAATACAAAATATTATTTATTCTAAAAAAATTACGTTAAAGATCACAAACTTAGAAATCAACATTTATTATTTATAAAAGTAAATAAGAGATCAAATACATAAATCACTTTATCCATCACATAAATTAAAATTAATCTTTTTCTGACTTCCCATTGAAGTTGTCGTTTTTCTTTTCTTCAATGACGACAATTTTTGATGGGTCAACATTACACGGGGGCGGCATCAAACTGTAATACATCTCGTCAAATTCATCTCTCCCACTGTCAGAGTTTTCACTGTCGATCAAAATGCCGTGCACTTTCATGGCGTATATATCGTCTTCACCGAAGTTGAAGTTGCTCTCTTTATTTTTAGGTCTAGGCTTTCTGTTTCTTTTATTTTTTCTACCAACGATTTCAGTCCACCGTTCAACTTCGTAAGATGCTGCGGCCGCCGAATTAAATTCTTCATCACTCGTATCCGTCGAGTTGCCCCATTCCGGATCATAGGAAGTGTTGCGTAATGGCGAACTCATGTACCATCCATAATCGTCACTCGAATCAGTTTCGTTATTTTTTAAAGTCTCTTGTGATAACCGGTCGGTATCATCCGAGTGTTCATCTGGTGTATTCTCGTTACTCTTAAATGATAAGTCTCCGTTGTTAAAAACTGTATTATCTAATTTATATGTCTCTTTTTCATCATTATTGGACGTAACTTGTAAACTTAATGGATGCTCTTCTAGAGCTTGTACATCAAGTTCTTCATTTGTTTTACATGCCGATTCTAAAATAGCGTTTTCTACGGAGTCCATTGTTGATCTACAATAAGTTCTATCAACATTGGAAGCAACTTGGACGATTTCTTTCATAACATCCGCATTATCCAATTTATTAGTCCTTTTCATTGAACCAGTGTATGGTTTTTTTAAATAATCTGTTGATTCGACATCAAAGTTTTCATTGTTCTTCTTTTTTGAACGCTTCTTTCTGGTTTTATTAGATTCAGCTTGCTCTTTTGCCGAAATATTTCCCGACCTTAATTGTTCATTTTTGTATAAAGAATCTCCGCATTTTCCTGACGTTTTTTCAGGTAGTTGAACTGTTGATTTCTTTTTTACGAGTTTGTCCTTTTTTGTTATTTTACAATCTGTGTTTTCTTCTGTATCGCCCGTAGCTTCTCTTGAATTCACGAAACCATCATTTGGAGGTATATCCTCTAAGTTTCGTTTCTTTTTAATATTTTCTGAATTAGTATTTGAATTAGATTGATGTCCATTTGTTGATTTATTCTTGCCGCCAGGTTTGTTTAATTTCTTTAGTGTCACCATTTCATCCAGGACGATTTGCTTGCTGTTTCTTTTAATTTTTCTACAAATGACTTGAGCCCACGTTTCAACCGCGTCTGACACAGCGGGTGCCCCATTAAATTCATCACTCGTATCTGTCGAGTTACCCGATTCTGTATCATACGAAGTGTTGAGACATGAGGAACTCATCGCATCCTCATCGCTTAACTCGTTTTGATTATTTTTTATGCCAAGTTTGGATAACTGTTGGGTAATACGTAAGTTACTATCCGAATTCTCACCTTCAGTACTTGTCAACGAATTATCTAGTAGGGACAAATTTGGTAAAGAGTCAAATAATGCATATCCGTAATTCAGATTAAGATCTGAAAAGCGACGGAACGTCTCTTCACAAGTTACTTCATCTAGACTTGCATCGTTTAATTTAAATGTCTGTTCTATTGTATAAGATCTAACTGGCGAACTTAATGAATGATCTCTTAGAGTTTGTACATCAGCTGCCCTATCTGATTCTGGAACCCCGTTTGAATAATATTTATCAATCTCAGAAGCAATTTGGAGGAGATTATCAGTATTTTTTGTTACATCCTGCCATTCTTTTAAATCCCCACTTGATTCCGCAGCAGAATTTTCTTTGTTCTTCTTTTTTGAACGCTTCCTTTTTTTGATTACATTAGATTTGGGTTCTTGTGGAGGTTTCACTAAATCATTTCCAGAATTTAAGTGTTCTTTAACGCTCGCAGAATCTTTTTGCGTATCAGCTGAAGTTTCTTCTTCAGGTAATTGAATTGCAATTTTCTTTTTTCTATGCCTCTTCTTTTTTGTTGTTTTGGGCACTGTGGTTCCTTCCTCAACCTCACATACGTCCACACTTCCAACTTCTTTCTCGTTTTTCGTTGTTGCGACGTCACCTTCTGTGTTCGTTAAACCAATATTCGAAAGAGCTTTCTTTCGACTACGTTTCTTCTTCGTTTTGACTGAAATAGTTTTTGGATCAGACTGATTTTCATTTGTCGATTTGTTGTGGCTGCCGGGTTTGTTTAGATTCTTCAGTACCTCTATTTCTTCGATAGTAAATCCATATAAACTACAGAGTTTTGAATTAATCTGTTCCTGATTTGGTAAATTCTCCTGGCTTCGAGGACAAATGCAACACTGTTGAACAGGGGAGCTTTGTTTTCTGAACATTTCTGAATTGTGTTCTACAATTTGTCTCACTAAAATAAAAAAGCAAGTAGTCAAATCTAGAAATATAAAACGGGAAACTCACTTTTTACCAAACCATATTGATCTTCGTTTATTTTCCACTCAGGTTCACCATTGTCTGCAGTCGTAGCCTCTATGATACCATTCTTAATGAAATCCTCCAACTTATTCACTGAAAACAAAAAATACGTTACAACGAGTAATTTAATTAAAAATTTATCCACTCACGAGGTACAGCTATGGGACCCCTATAATTTGATATTACTTTTACCGAAGGAATACCCATTGAAGTGTTTAATTGAGACGGTGAACATTTCGGTTCTTCAAGAGTGCGATCATCTATTGGACATTGGTCCAATATAACAAAATTTGACTCCGTAGGCCAAGTCTCTTCACAGTTGATACAGTTGTGACATATCATTTTTTCTGCTGAAACTAATGGTGAGTTTTTGGCATGGACAACAAATTATGAATGGAAATTATCACACATTTAAAAATAAAACTTATTATCTAGTAACTTACTTGGCACGTCCGGCGTTATAAGTTTATCGGGTATGTGAGGTGGTCTCTTCGCTGAAATCAACAAACAAATATTCTTATAATAACTTAATTTGTTTAATTTGTCTTCTAATGAAACCTAAATACTGTCAATACGTCTATAAATATACAAAAAGAATATATTTATATTATTTATTAGGTCGTAAATCATTAAAAATTTCAATTTATTTATATTAAAGATAATCAATAAAAGACCAACTATTTCTCTCACTTACTTTTGTATTCTTCTTCGTACAAATTAACATTAGATATGGCAAAATGAAACTTTCTAATTACAAAATATTAAATTATTAAAGGAAATCACCTTTATGGGATATTAGTTTTACATTTTGCGTAGCAGTAATTCAGAAGAACCAGAGTGAGAATAAAATAATAATAAATTGTTAAAAACACCAACTTTCACTAAATTTGTAAAAATACATTTCCTACGTCTTTTACGTATCTCGACTACGTTCAACCAATTAAAATGACTAACCCGTATGGTTGTTATTAATTAATTGGATAAAATACAAATAAACTTCCTGTATACAAATACACAGATGAAATCGTAAACAATAAATATTATACATAGAAACTACACGAAATACGAAATAGTGGCCCCACATATTATATAATCTATTGTTAACTTACTTTTTCTACGGACAACTTTACGCATACGACTCATCCAAATGACCATCAAAATGCTGGTGATAGGTGTTAACACTAAGAAAACCCTTCGAAGTAAATTAAACCGATTGTTTGATAAACACGACAACATAACCTCATATATTATTCGCAACAACGAAATAAAACTAATGTTGTTATCTGAATATAAAACTTAATCTGCATTCCGTTGTAAGTGCGCATAATAAACAAGGAAGTGTTTTGATTCGTTTATTTGGGAGATTTACGTACATTCATGACTCATTGGGAACCACATTTTTCAATTCTTATTTAATTAGATTTGTTTAGATATAACGAAAGTTTTTATTCCATATTTGTATCGCAATCAATATTTGTGTATATATTTTTGCAAAGAATAATTATGTTCATATTTAGTGCAGAATAACAGATAAATTAAAAACAGAATAAAATCTAATCTACATAATTATATCAACTTATTAAAATATATTAAAACTATAAGTTGTATTACTGGAATTGGATGTCAATACTTGTTATTCTTCTATCAACTATGCAACTGGTCAATCTAATTATAATTTTTCTTACTTGATTAAATATAAGTCCCATGTTACCAAAACCGAAAGAAACTAAGGTAACTAAGATAGAAGGGTGATATGTTGTAAAATGGACAATTAAACAATCAAGAACAGATTTATGTTATATTAAATTTCAATGAATATTTTGTACGTAAATTTTCCTGAGGTACTTTTAAATGTGTCTCTTCGCGCCATTTTGTTTCATAAGTCTTATCAGTCCTTTTTAAACTATGGGTCGCAACCCCAAATGGGGCCGCGAGAGATTTTAATGTCAAATATTTAAACACACATTGTGCAATTTTTAATTTTAGATTTTTATATGTTTCTAAACGAATTCTTAAACTATATATTTTCATATGTATGTGTAAATTGTTACCTAATAAATAAATCATCAAAAAATATATATTTATCTTTTATATTTACATGGGGTCAGAGGCGTTTTTTAAAAGTTCATCTCTTTTTATTACTATATGACGTCAACTAATAATAACACCAAAGAATCAATATAAGAAATGTTATTGACGTGGTGGATATTTTATTAAATAAATGTCTGTTGTTAATTAATTAAATTTAACAAATACGGGACAAAAAATCGCGTATTAGCTATATCTTGGAACGGTAAATTTTATTGGCTATTTTGCTGACCATATCTTTTATTTTCAAAGGGTAGTAAAGATATTTGGTATAAAAGAGATTTTGTGACAAAAGCTCTGATCATCATCAATATTGATTTTCTTTTTTTGTTTTATATACAGTGTTCCTCATTAGACTCAAACCTCACGAGCCACCACCACCAGACGTCAACCTTGTAGAAAATATAGGGGAATACATTTATAACCAAATTCCATATTTCGATACATTTCAAATTTAAATGAACTGGTCACAGCAAAGAGTTATGGCTATAATGTTTAACATTTTAAAAAGTTATAACTTTAATAATGACCAGTTATTAGAATTATACACAATCAAAGTGTCTAGGTAACACCCAGAAAAATTGAATTAAATTAAAAAATAATATAATTTATAAATTATAAAATAATATAACTAAATATAAAAGAACTGTATAACACATTTTTTAATGCAAAAATAATGTTTTTTTACTTATATCAAATTTTTGTAAAAATACTTTTATTATTATAGAAAAGCACCATTTAAGTGACAAAAATTAGTACAATGACATAAAAGAAAGACATCCAGTGGGATAACTACCCTACCAAAGGACCGTTCGGAAACACTCGGAATCCGGTAGAAAAAGTATGGGATGCTATGAAAAGAAGACTTTTGAATCACCAAAATCATTATGGGGACCACCAGCAACTATAAGCTGATATTGAGAATGCCAAATCAATGTAAGGCGGTTGTAAATAACCAAAAAGCTCTGTCCCGATATTAGTTTTTAATAAAACAATACATATGGCATAATTATTATAAATAACAATAGATATTTGGATAATAGGTGGGTGTTATTATTTTAATTTTTGAACATCATTTTAAAATATTTTATTTATTTAATTAGTAACACTTTACTTACATTATTACACTTACTAATTCATTGTATTTTTACATTAGTTTTTTTTTTTTTTGTTTTACTGTAATAATTTAAAAATGTCCTCTAGTCACTTCGACTATGTTTATTATTCCGTTTCTCAGGATAATATTTTAATAAATAGTCTAATAAATTGTTAGTTTTTAGCATAAAATATTTTTTTAACAAGTTCACCGCCAGAGAAGGAGGTAGATATTTATATATCATCTAATTCCTCTTACCCGAGTCTTCAATCAGTTAATATTCGGTAAATTTATAACGTACCCTTTTCGTATTCCGTTCCGGTTTTCCAATTAGATTTATAAGCAATAACTTCAGGTATCTGTGTAATTTCTTTTGGTTTCATTTTTGCGATTCCCAAAGGTGGAAAATTAATTTCATCAAGAATTATGGTCTCTTCATCATGTTTGGAAGACCGTCTCGGTATAGTCGATGTGTTTTTACGTGTTATCACTGGTTGCCTCTGTTTGTTGATGTATTGTTTTTTTGAAACACTGGATGGAGTGTCAAGTTGTGTAAATTCTATATTATTTTTGATCGAATTCCTTTTCTTGCGACTTACGGTTTGCCAACTTTCCTCGTCCATCCTTGATTATATAAATTCCACAACTTCTAGATTCTTGAGCAAGGACAGCCGGTCATAATTTTCAAAAGAGCAATTTAAATATTTACTTAAATAATTATGTGGTGTTGCATAAGTTTTAAAATTTTCATATTCACTTTTGCACCTCTTTTTCTTCTTCCTAATTTTTTTTCTGGGACACTGCTAACTTTTGAGGAGACGTCAGTACTTTTTTAATTGAATTGAATGTAAACTATTTTAAATTTATATGCTTTGTGTTAATATGTGCTATTAAAATGTATAATAAAACTAATGAAAGATGATATGGCGACTATATATTTAGAAATTTATCTCTAATATGATTCATAGCAATTTTTATTTGTATGTGAACATTGAAAATCTATTGGATTTTGGAGATTACTATAATATCACAAACAATTGTCAAAAATTATAATGTATATAATTATCTCAAGATAATATACTTGAAATACAAATAAATTTAAAGTTGGCAGTTATAGAGTCTGCTGATAGAAGTGAAAACTTAGAACTTGATACTCCAAGCAACAATTTTATGTATGTTTATATGGTTTTTTATTATTTAAATATGTTACGGGCTGTACAAGATCATGATAAAATATAAATACAATTCAATTGAAATAACAATTAATATACAATCATATTATTTATGGATAGTATTTGTATTTACTTAAATTTCAATGTACATGATTTTTAACATTATTTTAATTGTTTGCATCATTAATTTCAACAATACTTATATTTTTTGTACTTTCAATTATTTCATTTTGTTTTAACAATATACAATAGGCTTATGGTAACTAAAGTAAGAAATCAAAATGTTTTATTCAAATTTATCTCAGTATCGTGTAAAAGCGGCATCGATTTTCGTTTTATGTTTTGTAGTACGAGTTTTCGATCACTGGACATATTTATATAAATTTTTCAGTAAATCCATTCAATTTCACTTATGAGATATACACAGCACTATACGTCAACTGTATAGCTACAGATATACTGCTGCTGCAGATAAGCGTGTCGGTGACGCGAACGCACGAGATTTCACCTATCCAACAAGTGTTTAAGGCGCATAGCACATTACGCGTGTGCCAGTTGTGAGCATGTCAATGACGCGAACGCATAATATTTCCCTAAAAATTTCGAATATTTCTATATAGAGATTCCTTTCAGACGGCATTCTCCTCTATGAACCCTCCACTTTCAAAACAGTAATAGATATTAGTAAAATTTTACCAGATTTCAAAATGCTCTGAAATCTATAGCTGTAACTCACCCTCTAGTTCCGGGATTTTATTCTTAAGGTCTAGTTTTCGGGGTACCTCTTAAAACACCAGCAGACACATAGTTTGTTGGTCTAGTAACCGAGGTTGCCAGCTAAACCAACAAATTTTTTCTTTTGTCTGGATTTATTAACAAGAAGGGCGAGCACGTCGGTGACGCGAACCCATAAGATTTTCCCCTACCAAAAAGTGCCCAACGCGGCTAAAGAAAACAAATAATGACAAAAATTTAATGGTCAATAGTACACAAATACAATAAAAAATATATACAAATAATTTATGTACTTAATAAAGGTCACTTAAAAAATCAGTCATATTTCAAGCTAAAAATCCCATAATTAACCTTAACGAATTTCTTCTTTTTGTTCTTTATACTATTTGAACATCTTTCAATATGTGCTCGCGAATGTCGATTATTATTTGGCACAAAGTTAAGTCCATCGTCTACAAATTCTTCCCTAAAATCCGCATGAGTATCGTGATTGTTTCGAGTTAAGGCTCTTTCTGCTTCTGTCAAAGCATTATTGTTGTTTATAGCTTGCAAATTTAGTCCGACACGGGCTACACTTGCAAACGTGTTTTTTGGTCGTTGATTTGGTTTTACGATCTGACTGTTTGAATCCTTTGGGGTAACCACAACTATCTTTGATGTATCGATAATCGTGGGGGGTGGTTGGTTCTTGTAATATATTTCGTCAAATTCGTTTTTTCCACTGTCATCACTTTCACTATCATAAATTCCATGTATTATCCTGCACAGCTCATCATCCTCCAAAGAAAGCTGGTCATCATAAATTTCCTTAGAAAATTTGTCTGAATTTGTTAAAATGCTTGGAATACTTGGCTGTAAAGCATCCTGTATTAATGTCAGTGGGCTAACATTCCAGGGTGATTTAATTCCGTTCTTGTTTTTCAAGTTTTCGAAACTGTAATATTTATTATTGGAATCCGGATATTCTTCCTGAGTGGTTTGAATATATTGATCAGATTGAGTGGGGCGATTATTTTTAATCACGTTCTCTTTACCACTGCTTTGTTTTTTCAATTTGGAAGATATTTCTTTGTTTTTAACGTTATGAACCGACGCACCGGACAATACACCGTCATATTTTTTTTTCCTAAACGAACGAATTTCTTCGAATGTTGTAATGGGAGTTGCCTCCTTGTTTTTAAACAAATTTGTCGCTTCTTTTTGTTTAAATGTTGGTTTACAAGCATCTGTACTCTTTTTCACTTTTCTATTTGTTTGTTTTGGAACAATTAACTTGGGTTCTTTAGATTTAAGGTCAGCTGATTTTTTTCCAGGTACAACAGAAGTGGATCTTCTCGTTTGCTTTTGAATATTTGGTGCCGTCTTACTTCCAATTAGGATTTCATTCAAGTTTTGTATTTTTTTAAAATCCTGATTATTTTTTGTACTGTGTTCATCCTCCGTTTTTTTATGTTGACTTATAAACGGATTGCTCAAATCTGTATAATTTTTCGGGGCTCCTGTTTTGGTAAGTCTAACCTTCCTTGAATATCTTATTCGCGGTGTGTTTGGGATTTGTTTGAGGTAAATATCTAAAAAAAAACAGTTTATTTTTTAATGATTTATAAGTGCCAGTAAAAGAAAATATACATATTTATAAAACTAAATTAAAACTCGATTCAAAACAGCACTCTTTATGAAACAATTTTTAATAATTTGACATTATTTCAAAGTAGTACCTTAAGTTTGGTGTCGATGAGTCACAATTTGTTGTGTTTATATCTACGACATCCACTAATACTGATAACAGATCAACTTTCAATTTGCCAAAAAATGAAATTAATACATTTATATTATTACTCACAGTATAGAATGAAGCCAAATAAAATAATAACGATCCAAAACATCTTTTCAACAACTATAAACCCCGATCATTCTAGCAACACCGCCGTACGATTGATAAACACAAGTAAACTCTTACATCGCCTTCAACTAGTTCGCTTCAGCAGGTTGAGAAAAATGCACATGCATTTTGATGTGAATGTCGTATCAGGAAGTTAGGCAAACACGATCGCACATCCAGTACTCTCTCAGCAGGAATCAAGTTAAGCAGTGTGGTACCGGATTCCCGACATTGTTTTTGTTCATTTATGAAAGTAGTATCCATCATTCAATCAAATAATACCAATATCTGTTCAAAAGTTATCAGTGTTCCAGAAAAAAAGGATTAGGAAAAAAAAAGTGAATTTGGAAATACATACATAGTATTTACAGAACTTTATAATCTACTTAGTGCTTCAATAACAATACTGATATAAAAAAAATTGAAAATTTATTGTTCATTCAAAAAACCGAGGCAACAAGAGACACAATTTGAGCCAACAACCAGTAGCTGTGGTCGCCAATCAGATGACAAGACTGTTTTCTTATTATTTCTGTTACATAAAATCGGGCGTTCTCTACATACAGGCTTCGTGAAAATGCTGGAATCACTATAAGTCTCTCCATCAGAAGAAGAACCTTGCATTAAGGTGGTTTTAGAGCCACAGGGAGCATTGGGTTATCTGCACATGCTGTAATTGTTTTTTAACAGGTGAATCTTGGTACTCATTATGTCACTAGGATAGCCGTATTTGAACATGGCGTGAACGTGGTGTGAGACATCATGAGCAAAATATGACTTCAATTATTGCTTTTGGAGGTAGTTCGGTATCAGTGTGAGATTGAAGTTGAATTATTACTACAGAGTTCTCATATTAAAACGACAAACTATATATGCTCGATGTTAACATAACATTAGTTATTCAACCAATTATTATTCCATTTGGACCAGATTTCGTTTTATAGAGCTGACAATGCCCGATCTCATCATGCGAGACTTATACATACTAATCCAATTGAACACGAATCAGTCGTCTTCAACGACAAATTTACAGGCCAAACCACCAGCCTCAAAATTTAGAGGTACTTGTTAATGCACTTAGAGAAGAATGGCAAGCTATGTTGACTATTTTTGAATATGCCAAGGAGGATGGAGACTGTTCATAGGGCAAGAAGGGACCGACCAAATACTGATTAGAAAAATGTAGTGGTTAACATTCTGTTTATTTTTTAATATTCATTAATTTAGTTTTATTAATACCCCAAGAGACTTGGTGATGTTAGTTTTATTATTCATTTAAAAATTCTGTTGTTCATGTAATTTTATTTAATTTATGTAGGATATTGTTTATGAAAACTGGTTTAAATGGTTAAATAAATCATAATATAATTGTTGTTAAAGAATAAAACACATTTTTCATCTTTTTCCTTTTAAATTATTTGTTCTAGCATTATTTAGTATATAAGAATAAATTAACAAGTTAATAATATGCAAATTGGTTATTAGAAAATGATTAAACTTATTGTTAAAACAAAATGTAAATATTATTTGAATTTGTTAGACATTATATAAACATTGAAAATACTTTTAAATTTCATATTTATTAGGATTGTTATGGAAATTATTAACTATCTTTTAAATTTAAGGATAAACATGTTTTCCTATTGAATGAAATAAAACGCAAATAAAATTAGTACATATATATTTTATTGGTTTGACTGCAACGCCAAATTGGCTTCACATTTCAACAACATGGCACACCTTACATGTATCTGTAAAATAATATATATATATATATAATATATCTGTACATAATCTGTTAGCATTGATTTTATAGATCCTCTATACATAGATAAATAACATTCTCGAGAGGCGTTACTCTCATATTTCATTAAAAGGCACTTCATAATCATTGTCTTCTCTTTTCTTTATCGCGTATCTAACTACCAAACAGGCTCTTACATCATACCATATTTGAGCTTGGTACCCTAGTCAATAATTTGTTTTTTCATTTTGTTCAAAACAATTGCATAAATTCTATATACAAACAATATATTGTATAAATTCTTGATTGTACAAGGGTAAACACAAACACATTTCAGGTATAGTCAAATTTATAAATAAATAAAAAATACTGTTGTCACAAATCAAAATTTTGAAATTATCACAGAATGCCCACCGTTTCATACTGTTTCACAACAATCACAAATCAATGATCCGGGTGATTATCGATTGTTATTAAAACAATAAATCACATTAAGCTTTGCCTTTTCACCAACTGCAACACATTACCAACTTTTTTCACAGCTATTGCACTACATTTATATGTAAATCATTAGACACGTCAATCTGAATCCTGTGATAAAATGTGGAATGTGGAACATTTACGTGGAAATTACAATCTTAACATTAAAACTTATAGAAAAGATAAGCAGATGCTAAATTTTTACATATTTGACAATTCTAAACCAGTTTTTGAATGAAGACATTCTGTAAAGCTTGTATAATATATAACATTTATTTTTTTCAAATATAACACAGTTTCCTGTTTTCATTATAATAATTACAAGCGTTTTTCTAGAGAACGTTATCCCTTTTTATCATAATTATAATAAGCACAAAGTGAGGTATTTTACGTTAATGCGTACGTTAACTTTTAGGTTCTTTAAAGATAAGACATATGGAGGGAAGTGACACTCGTTCCACATACTTTTCTGTATCACAGCCAAGAATTCACATGGAAAAATATACGTGATGATACAAAATTACTTATTTCTGCAACTCGTGAGTTGGAAATAGGTAATTGTGTATTAACAAATATAAACAACATTAAAAAGCATTTATCTATATACATGTATAGGTACATACACATATATGAAACATTTCATGTATTTTTTGATATCTAAATTTTCAGTGAGCAAAAGTTAAAAAAAACAAACTGAACGGCCAATAACTTAGATAAGTAACAATTTCTAAAATTAAATTACAAATGTGCATTGAACAATATTTTTGTTAACAGATGCCAGTTTTAAAATCACATCGATTTTTAATCAGTGAGATCAAAAATTCAGTTCGTAAAATCACACACCAATGACAAAACGTAAAAGAAAATGTCGTTTAATGTATAATTATTGTTGTTTTGATAAAAATCAACGGGCTCCGAAATTTGTTGTACCCATTCATATTAACAAAAACAATAGTCCATTGCAATATTCCTTCAGTTCATGTGCAAACACATCAAAAATTCCAATTAAAAGTAAAATAAAATACAGATCTTTGTGAACAATATTTTAAAAGCAGTCCTATATCACACAAATCTTCAATTTGAGATCGTAAGTGACGATTACAATGCGAATCGTCACCTGTGCTTTCTCTACGTATAACAAAACCATCACTAATTTTTATTGTTCATGTTTTAAAAATTATATCACTCAATTTTAATACTCCAGTTCTGTCAGCATATAATTTGCATCCTGCCCATCTTATATTGTCATGAAGAAACTTACATCCTACTATTTTCAACACTTTCATTGCACTAATTTTTTCTGAGTACAGCGTATTAAAGCCAGACAAATATCAAAACATCATTTTACTGTTTTCTTTTGGATGTTTTGACATTTATCTGCGACGATAATATCATTTTAAAGCAACAGTATATTACCAACGTTCTATACAGCAACATATCTTTTTGAAAACCATATGTATATCGACATAATTAATTGATTAAACTGTTCTTATTCACAATAATTACAACATCAGAAAACTGTACAAAAACCAAAACAAAAATCAACAACCACTAATAACTCTTCATTCCGCCCTTGGCCGCCTCGCGTTCTGCTCCTCCTCGCACATGTCGTCGGGCGCGGACCACCTCCTCTTCCTGTCCGGAGACGCCGACGACGGCTGCGCGTGCGCGTGCATATTCACCGGCTGGTGCATCTGATCGACGCCCTTGGGCGGCGTACTGTTGACGGGACGCGACGTTATGGCCGTCGTGGTGGCGGTCGTCATGATCGTGCCGGACTTGATCGAGGGCGGCGTTTCGCGTGGCGTCAACGAGATGAGGATGTCGCCAACGTTCAGCGGATGCACGGACAGACCGTAGCACTGCTGGGTCCTCTCCGGATGACACGAGGCCCAGCCCCTGCCCATCACGAAGTACGGGTGCTCCACCTGCGATTCGACCTCCACCTGCAACCAAAATGTTCAGTTAACGTCCGGTCGTACGGTTTGGTTTGGGGCTTGTGTGTGTCACGGTGCGCAAACTTGTCCGTCGATGATGTCATCGACGGCACAAGTGCATCGGCTGTGAGAAATATGCCGTCCATCTCGGAACTCTACTTTCGTCCGTTTCTGGGCCCCAGGCAAGGTATCAACAAGGTCGCTGACCACACGTATGAGCATGTTTCGCACTGCATTTTAAAACGGGGCGGAATTGCCCTTTGATATTTATAGAAACGTTGTTCGTACTTCGCATTGGACCGTTTCCCAAAGTGACATCGGACTTTCAAAAGAACGAAAAACCACGTTGAATGAACCGAGAGCACTTACATCCCGTACCACTCCTGTTTTATTGCAACATGTGTTAATACGGCGTGGGCAAAATGTATTTCAGCATAGCAATTTTCGCGTGGGTGAATGGTTTTACGGTTCTGGCTGGTCATGAAACGAAATATAAAAAAACTGTTATGAAAACACGGCTCGCGTTATATTTATACGCTGGCGTTCTTAACCGAAAGGTGAAGGAAACGGTCAGAATTCTGCCGCGGTGGGCGAAGTTTTCGTTTGTGTGGAACACCTGTTGGTGGGGGTTGCAGATTAAAAAATCGTTTGTTAAAACTAACAATGGGGCGTAGCCTTAATTAAACACATATAATTAATTAAAAGACTAATACACATGGGTGCTTAAAGTTTCCGTGAATAAACAAATCGATGAATTGAAACATAAATACGACGGATCCCAGTCAGTTGGATGTTTATAAATAAGAAAAGCGATTCGTTCTTTCAATAAACGCGTTGGCGGATGATGTAAAGCGTAAGTAATGTTTACACACACACACCGACTGATTTATTTTCGAAGCTCGTTCCGATATTTTTGAATTTTGCACACGAATGTACACGAATACCTTTCCTTTTAGCTTTAAGAATGACACATAGTACAAATGCGATTTGACTTTTACTATGACCGATGTTATTTTTTCCGTGAAACAATTTACTAGATGGCTGCGGGCCAAAAAAAATATTATCTTAATACGTTTGGCAGGGTCCCGTTTTTGATTATCTACATTTAGATCGTCATTCTGAAGTTTTAAACATAGTAATTGGGTACGAAAATAAATACGTCGGGCATTTTATGCATATCAGACGGAGTAGAAGCGTTTTCAGACGGATGATTTATACTAATACGCCACTTTCATCTTTAATAAATGGCTTTGTTGGTGTTTCATCTCTGCACTTTTAATTAATTACGTTTCAAACAACTACAATTAAAAAGAAACACGCCCTATAAAATATTTCAACTACGTGCCTGAGACCACATTAAACATGGACCAGCGTCACATATTGACAGGACATAAGCGCAAGTGTCGGATGTCATCCGTCCGTACGAGGCCACTTGGACGGGCGTATCGGAGAACCTGTCCCCAGCTCTTTCAGACTAGTTCTTTGATCGACCACTGAATATCTATTATAAATCTGGTTCTATCGCTAGTACTACTACTACGTGAGCGGCGTCAGGAATGCCGCACCAGTCACGCACTGTGGAAGTCACAAAAAGCTCGTAAAAGTACTTAATTTTTTGCTCTGCTGTTAAGGTTTTACTAACACCCGGTCGTATACGTTAATGCGCTGGTCCAATTGTTAAATATTGGTGCGTGGTTCGTTCCACTGTGCGAGGTGGTACCGAAGTAAAATGAGGCTCTTGTTCCGGGACTGGATGTCCTTGAACGTCCCAGGCCTACTCTTCTTTGGTACGGTGGCGCGATCACAGACATATTTGTTGTGGAGTTCTTTGATAATATGGCGCCGCGTTGAAATTTCTCTTTAATCATTTATTATATCTGCATGGTGACTGTCGGATTCGGGCCCGGTCTTCATTAATGCCAAGCCCCATAACACACAACGACTTAATGGATGAGTAATGAACAGTTCCTTTTGTGTTGCCCAGAAAATACAATCGTTAGCGCGAGCCCCAGGGTCGTACCCGTGCACTTGTAAACAATTTAGCGGTCGTAATCTTTACCTGTGCACGTCTTTGATTGTAGCTAAGCGTAATGGTAGCAGTTCCCGCGGCCCTGTTCTCGATCTTCACCACGGTGCTTTCGGCAAGCCTCAGTTCCGGATTGCTGTCAGCCGACGCGATGAAGTCCTCCGTCCGCATGTCCTCGACCCGTCTCAGCTCCCCGTTGTCCAAGCGGATGAGCGAGCCCTTGGTGAAGCTGCCCGGAATCGTGTTGTTGTTGATGGTCTTCTTCGGCGATCTGGGCGGCGAAATGGTGGCCGCCAGCCGCTTACGGCCCTCCGTCGGCTTCTGCAGATCGAGGGGACCGTTGCGCACGTTGTCCTCGGGTCGGGTCAGGATGCGGTGTTTCATCGAGCCCTCCTTGCCCGACGGCATCTTGAACAGGGTCTGGCCCTGCGGTTGGATGGAGGTGGGGGTTTGGGGCGGCGTCCGCTTGTCCCTCAACATCGTTTTGACCGACGAGGGCGGACTGAAGGTGCTCGGTGGCGACAGGAACGTAGAAGTGCTGCTAGGGGTTGGGATCGTGGGGGAGAAGGTGTCCATCGGAGATAGGGGTGTTGGAGGCATGGCGTAATTCCTGCTAAGCATGTACGGGTGGTGCTGGGAGTAAATGGGGTATTGGAAGTAAGGGCCCGGAAACACCCTTTGGTACGGGTTGAACTGGCTCAGGTCGTCGTTGGCCTCTTCCTTTGTTTGGGCCAAATTGACGGGACTCATTGGTATCGTGGGCGGGGAGGGGTATTTACTGATCGGTCTCGAGGGTGGTACCAGAGGAGGAACCAGTCTGGTACCATTTGGAGACGTTGTGTTTACCCCATTGTAACGACTGAAAAATAAAAAGCGAATTAAATTCTGTTGCTTGAAAAGGTTTAAACAAGTGGACTTACCTAGTAGAAAGTGGTTTTGGTGCTGGTACTAGGAACAGCTCTTGCTGTTGCTTGGGGGGACCCCTCCAAGATTCTGAATATGTCATGTAGGGTATTCTTCCCTCCACACCAGCGGAAATCATCGGCAATCAGCCTTCTCACACCTTTTCTGGAACAAAGGATATGTTTTTTTTATAAATCTGCCATGAATTAACTATGTACTACAAGTGTGTACACATTTAACGCTTTATTAAGAGTGAATCACGCGAGAGTTCTTATTGGAAAGCCCACACGGTACTGTTTGTGTTAGGCCAATACCAGATGTATCGTTATAAATAAATTATCTATATATAGTACTTAATCATCAACAGTTTAATAAATCCAGTGCGATTCCCATATAATATACACTTTTCAGTTCATTGTTGCGCCGAATAGGGCTTTACAAGTCTTCGATCTCTAATAAACACATTTTATCACATCGAACCAATATTACATTAGATATAGACTGCATGATGCTATTCACACCAACACAATGCCGCACACACACATACTGATTTCAATGTGGATCAACGACCTGAAATTTTATAGTCATATTTTTTAGGTCGGCACATTTTCAACACATGTAGTTTTATTAGCATATAAATTTAGTGGCGTATTAATTGTTTAAATACATTCGAAAGCTGGTCGATGCGGCTAAATTCCGTGTGCGTTTCATTTATGTTTTTATTAGCATGTCGTTTGGATAGCATAACGTCGTAGTAAACAAAGTGGTTACTACGAATTTTTCGCCCACGACTGATTTTATTTGGGTTTAGAAAGCGACGGTGGTAGAGCGCTGCGCATTCAAAAGTGCATTTTGTAGTACCGTACTCGAGTACCTTTCAATTCACCTCCATTATAATCCTATTATACAACAGAACGGGGCACCACTCGAGATTGTACGACCCTCTTAACACGACAAAAGGTTTTACAACAAATAGCCATAAAACCACGCCCGATATAATCCTTTCGGGATGCAATGGACTTTGGCAGCGTGTTGTAAAGTGTCTCCCCCTTTTTTATTTTATACCCGTCAATTGAAGAGATTTAAATAATCTTTTTTTTTTTTGTTGACCCTTCTAGTGCGATAGCCAAACTCCAAGAGTGGCGAACAAAAACAGACAAACGGACATGTTTTATCAAATAGTGGATTGTGTGGCGGCGCAGAAGGGAAGCGTAGTACGAGTAGTAAAAAGGGAGATAGAAACATTCACATTGCGGACGTCTGGGATATACGTGGGCGGGTGGCGGCGCTTTATTGAAGTCGATTCATGAAATCGCTTTTAGCCACCCCCCTGGACTACGGCATCGATCCGCTGACGGTGACTAGGGCAATACAGGGTTACTGGGTCGCTCCCTGGTTTTCATTCACTTTTTTCCACCCCTACCTATCTTACTGTATGTTGGTGTAATGATACGGCAGTTCCGAAATGTAGCATTCTATTTATAGTAAGTAATATTGTTACTACACAGTTTGTAATTTCCATATGTAAATTTCTATTCAGCGTTGATTGTGTAACTGGAGCTTAATACACTCTCGATATTATGAATTATTTAAACATTATTTTGCAATAATTAGAGATAATTCATACGTACGTACGTTTCGCAGGTGTTTTTGTTTACTATAAATTGCGTGTGCATAATCTTTGTACGGTTTACGTAACTATGTTTAGTGTAGTTTTTGTTCAGTTTGGTCGCAGTCAACTGCAAACAAGTCAAGTTCGCCCACCATTATAAATTTGCATAAGAAAAGCTTGAAGTTAATTCCTAAATTGTTATTGCTTGTACAAAAAGAAAGATTTCTAAGTAGGGTAACAGCCATTCTATGAGAGTTGAACATTACACCTTATCTTTAACTATAATCATAAAATTATAGTAATTATTTTAATTATTTATACGAAATGTCAACCTCTGTCTTTTTAAATAGGTAAATATAAACACAGAAAATCAATTTTTGCTTAAATTATTGTTGCCTTTACCAAGTGCTTGCACTGCCATCTCTTCGGTGATAGCTAAACACATGTCGATGATGTATGTTTCTGTATAATTTGCATCGCACTAATTTAATTAAATTTTTTAAAAAACAAATACAGTACCAGTGTGATAAACTTCACATTAAAATTAATTGAACGGGTCAATAAAGTCGAGAATTATTAAATGAAAACTAATTGAGTAATAGATACATTTACATTTTAGTTTTATTAGCTTACATATAGTTGTAGTTAAAATAAATTACCTCATAATTTTCCTGGTTAGGTTTTATTAGCATTTTAGTCGTTTTCTATTATTTTATGACAGACATATATTTGAAAAACTCGTTTTATAATAAACTTGTATGGTTTGCATTCGGTAAAGATTCAAATGTAAAGTTAGAAAACCCAATGCCTAAATAATAAGTTAACAACACAGATAATTTATTCATTAAGCATTATCAAGTCAAGTTCGCCCACAGTTTCCCCACAATCGTGGAATTTCGTGTGCAACGCCGTTGTTTGCGAGGATGGTTGCGGTTGCGCAACCGTTGACATTTCGTGTTTTATTGAACAGCTGATTTACACAGCGAATAATCGTAAATTGCACTCTCTAAACAATTGATCATTAAGCCGCGATGCAAACATGGGAAAGTGCTTTATTACACTGATGATTCTTCTCTTGTGAGTGTCTGTGTGTTTGTGTATAGTACGACGGTTGCACAACGTACGGTACCAGCGTCCTTATTTTTGGCGGCATTTTTTCACGGTGCGCGCTTATCGAGTGGGGCCCCCACGGTTTCTCCAGCCACTCCTCGACGGCCATCTCTCTTTCTTTTTATTATCTCGTCGGGCTTTTATTATTAGACATTGCGTCACTGCCTTTTCTATGCGTGCCTGACACCCGACGACCGCTTCTTGCGGTTCAATACAATGGTAATCGCAGTTCTTCAGAAAAACACATCATAGATGACTGTATTCGGACTTTGGTGCTGTCGGTACTGAAGCACCTGTGTCATAGTATTGTACTAACAACATTAAACATGTTATTAAAAGATATAGGTGCGTTTAGTTGATGTCATTAGTTAGTTAATATATTATATTTGACCAGTACCATTAATCTCATAGTACATTTCATCTTCATCAGTACCAAGAGTTTGCCGAGTCATATGACCATCATAGATGAATCTACTGGATCTTCGATACTAAAGAACCTGTATCACAGTACCAATAACTTTATTATGTTACTAATATATGAAGGTGACCCATTTTTATTAGAATATAAATATATAATGTATTTGTTAGTACCATTAGTCTGATGGTACTTTTTTATATTCATTATAAGTTAACTGTATTTTATTTATTCCATTTGACCAGTATCAACAGTTTTATGATTCTAGTCATAAAACCATCATAAATGACTGTATTCGATCTTCCGCAGTGAAGTAGTAGTGTGTTATAGTATTGACTTCTAACATGTTATTAACACATGAAGATCCAGTACTATTAATCTGATGGTACTTTTCAGTTTCATTAGAAATTAATTGTATTTTATGTAATCAATTTGACCAGTACGAACAGTTCAGTGATTCTAATCATAACACCATCATAGAAGGCAGTCTATAGGTACTGTCGATGCTGTAATCTATGTCTTGTATGTACCAATAATTTCTTACATTTCATTTAAAGAAGAAGAATCATCCATATGAATAATAATATATTATATATAGCAGTACCATTAAACTGATGTGGTACTGCTCATTTTTATTAGAAGTTAAACGTATTATATACATTTTATTTGTTGAGTACCATCATTATATGTTAGAAATCCCAGAGTGGTACCTCAATAACTGCACACGAATATTAAGAAAAAATAAATAAATATTGAGCCATGGTATCGGTGTTTTTCCGCACAGTGCGAACGGTTGAGGAAGGTTATGTGATGTAACCTTCGCCTTGCACTCTGCTTCAACTCACCACGGTTGTGTGTGTGTGTGTGAGTGTTTGTTAATCGTTACTACGGCGACCTTGTCCGTGCCTGGTCCCCCCATGCTCCACGCCTCACTCCATCCTCGCAATCTTTATTCTTCGCGCGATTCTAATCGCTATCCAAACACAGTTTAATTATGCAAGGAACCGTTCGGGTCGACGATGACTTTCCTAGCGTAAAGCGCAGGTAGATAAACGAGAAACTCTCACCCCCCGCGACGTTCTCGAGTGGCGGTGGTTATTGTTTAAAAAAAAAACATAAAATGTTGAATGTAATTTATACCTGAACGGCACAAAAACGAGTCATTGTTCCGAATTAGAAGCGGCCCGAGGGGCTTTTGTTGTTTTGCACTCGACCACTCGACATTATGATGTGCCTTTTGGGTGTTGCGGTGGAAAAAAGCCCGTTTTCTCGGTAATTATTCGAATTGATTAACCGACGACAGGTTTTCCATTTTTTTTGCGACGGTGCGAGGCAGTATCCATTGATGAGTGTGAATGTACACGTCAAAATGGTCGTGATCGATCGCCAATCGTGCAAACATCGATCAACATGTGTTTGTTTTAATTCGAAAATGGAATATTCAACGCTATTGCAAAACAATTCAATTTAAATTGACCGTTACGACACCCAAGGTTGTAAACTTGAACCCCGATTACTCACAATTTAATGGTCGGAGCATATTTTTAGAACAATTGATTAGTAAATTACTGAAAACAATGCTAGTGAAGATTATTATGAGTTTTTTATGCAGCCTACACTTCGTTATCGCTGTCGCAAACACAGTTCAGTTCGCGTTTGTATCAAATTTGTTGTGTTTCCGGATGTTATTATGTGCAAGATGTGATAAATAATTATCAAGTCGCATAAACATGTGGATTTCCTTTGATATTAATACACTGACGAATTTTAGCACATTAATACATTTTTATAAAGGCCAAACTAGCTCATCCACCATAATTTCAATCACTCGCCATTTGATTCGTAGGTCAACTTTCACATTTTAATTGAATCATTGTTGTTTTAATGGCTCCAGTTAACTGGTACGACTGGTATCAACACGGAAAACTTTGGTTATTTCTTATTATCATCAAAAAAATGTACAGTAAGTTTTATTAATGGTCTTGCTTTAAATTGCAAAACTTTGAGCCTGATAAAAAACTACTAAATTATCATAAAATTATAAATGTGATGAATATTAATAGTACTGGACATAGCTTGTTTACTCACAATCAGTACTAATTTACATGTGCATATTTTTGTAAAATTGTACGTTGGATACAATTTCGGTACAACTTTTCCTTCGAGGTTCAATGGTACCGTATCAATTTGTGTAATTTATCGATGTAATATCACTATTAATAAATAGTGCGTATTTATAGCCATTCCAGATAATTTACAAAATCCGAAGATAAATATTGATAAAGTTAATTAACGTCACATCATCCAATAATACACGAACACATCGTCCCATTTACAAAAGCAAATATCCCATAATCGAAACGACTTTGAAAGTGGAAGTGGTCGCTTGTTTATTTTCTTTGTCATAAACGACACCAGTTAATCCAGTTTATAGAACGCAGCATCTCATTTCCTAGCCTACCTAAATTGAACGGGTTAATCCTTTTGTTTCAGAGACAGTACCACCGGTCACAGTGCACCAACATCAACAATAACCAAAGCACATCACATCTGAAGTTCAATAAATAAACACGACGTCGATGACGATGATGGTCGCCTAACGCACCAGACCTCACTCCGTTACCGTACCGTCGAACCGTTCGCGTGCATGCCCGTCGTACTACTACGAGAATCCACTACTATAGGCACCACGCACAAAACTGGTATCTCTCCGCCGTAAAAATCTCGCGTGAAGAGCCCGATGTGAGTCACTCGGTAGGAGGAGGCGGCTCGGCGGGTGATGGAGAGGGGGGGTGGTGTCGACCGGATTCCGAGAAATTCGAGAGATAAATCGTTTCAGGCATTTCATGCCAGATTACAGGTTGTATTGTGTGTGTGGATCGTGGAACGTAGCGCAGAGGCGGATCCCGGACTCTTTTTTCCCCCACGGGATCGGCGGCCGCGACGACGAAGGGGACCGAGGGTACGTTTCTTTATTGCAGGTTCACGGTACGGTGTTACTGTTATACACGGATCGGGTTACACCCAAAACAAATACCATCATCAGTCGAAACGTGTCCGGTGTCTTAAAGTGCGGAGTGGGACAACTGGTTAAAATGTTTGGAGTGGCAAAAAACTTGTAAAGATTTGTTTGATATTTTGTAAAAATTTAACCAATAAAATTTTGACAAAAAATTGAAAATTTTATAAAAAGTTATAGAAAAATCTAATATTTCATCTGAAATTTATATAAAATGATAAAAACAGTAAATTATTAGAGAATTTCATGAAAAAGAAGAAGAAAATCATTTCAATAAATTGACAAAAATTGTAAAAATTCAATAAA
Source organism: Aethina tumida (assembly GCF_024364675.1). Taxonomy (NCBI): domain Eukaryota; kingdom Metazoa; phylum Arthropoda; class Insecta; order Coleoptera; family Nitidulidae; genus Aethina; species Aethina tumida. Next base: position 33,147,104 of record NC_065436.1, read on the forward strand.
TATAGAAAAATTAATGTAAAATATTCATATAAAAAATAAATAATATTTTTTTATATAAAATAAAAAAAGTGAGTCAATTATAAAAAATAGGGTCAAATAAAAAACTAAAAAAAAAACATGAATATATTTTTCTGTGCAATATTTTTAAAAAATTTAATTTTATACATTCAATTTACAAATATTCTTTAAAAATCAAGAGTAAAATAAAAACTAAATAATTGAAAATTTAAAATTTATAGTAAATTATAACAAATAGACTATAAATATTAAAAAAAAACTTGATTTTATGAATAAAATTATTCAAAAATTAAAAAAAAAAATGTGAATATATTTTTCTGTTTAATATTTTTAACGAATTGAACAAATACAATTAGAATACATAAATATTTACAAATATTATTATTTAAAAATATAAAATAAAGTTTAAAATAATAATAAAAAAGATTTTATTAATAAAATTAAAAAAAAAAACTAAAAAAGGATGAATATATATTTCTGTATAATATTTTTAACAACATTTAATTATAATATGAATATATAAATATTTATAAATATTATATAAAAAATTAATAGTAAAATAAAAATAAATAAATTGAAATTAAATTAAAAATGTTTAGTAATAAAATAATATCAAAAAACTAGATTTTATTAATAAAATTACTCAAAAACTAACAAAGTTATAAATATTATTTAAAAATTATAAATGAAATATAAAATTAAATAAATTAAAATTAATTAAAAGAATACAATCGAAAATTTATAGTAAATTATAAAAAATAGACTATAAAAAATATCAAAAAAAAACTTGATTTTATGAATAAAATTATTCAAAAACTAAAATAAATATGAATACATTTTCATTTATCTTTAACAAAATTGAATAAGTACTTACAATTATAATATATAAATGTTTACAAATATAAGTAATAGTAATAGTAAGTAATAAAATTAAAAATTTACAGTAAATATAAAAAATAGAGTTTAAAATAATATAAAAAATGATTTTATTAATAACATTATTACCAAAAAAGTGAATATATTTTTCTGTCTAATATTTTTAACAAAATAAGAACAATTAGAATATATAAATGTTTAAAAATAAATAAAAATTAATTATAAATTATAAAGACTATAAAATGATGTAAATAATCAATTTTATTATTAAACATATTAAACATTTTTGAGAAAACAAAATGTATTTGTTAAGAAGGTTGAAAACGACAATTGAATTAATTTTGTATAATTTATAAAATTAATTTAAATAAATTGCTGACACAGTTTATTTATGAATTAGATTTATACATTATGGAAAACAACAAGTTTTCTTATGTAACAAAATAAAAGAATGCAAATCTAGAATTTAAAATTCTACTTAGTGTAGAATCTATTAATCACTTTAAAATTTCCAAAACCTAATTTAATTAAGTATAAAGATTAAGATAACATTTAATGTTACAAAAATAGTTTCATTTACACACACGAGATTTTCAATTGAAATTCAAAAGGTCGATAGTATTGTTAAGCAATTTTTTTTTATTTAATTAAAATTCCCCGACACATTAGTGACACCATAATCTTATCGTTCAATAATAAAAAAATCAATGGATCAGTAAAAAATACTACAGATAACCGATTACTTCTGTTACTATGCCGTACGTAGTATTCTGTTTCATTTTTATTTATGTGACAGGTAAACAAAATTATCATTTCATTGTAGCCCGTGTTTCTCAATGATTTTATCGTGGCGTCCTGTGAATCCCCGATCGCAATTCTGGTACCATTCATCATTCTATATCGCTGTGCAAACACATGCTAGACCCTCGATTAACCAATTGCCTTGTTTCGCAGCGATTCATAAAAATCCCAGGAGCGCAGGTGAGTGAATGGTTAATAAATGCGAAACGAACTTTATAACAATTCAATCGGGCTTTATTACACCACATCGGAGCCGGCCATTGTGACTACAAGCACAATGCACGTGTAGGCCACGAAAATTTATTACGATCATTTGCCCGTAGTTAATCGGCAACGTATTATTTTCGCGTTTTTACGTGGGACGCGCGCATTTATTAATAACGCGTTGCCTTATTCAATCGCCTCTTGTAACGTCCAATTGAATCGTGAGAAATCGTTTTTCCCGGCACGTTTTACAATAACATCGGCATTACTGTTGTTGTCTCGACCGTGTACGCGGTTATAATTGCATAAACAACCCGTATATAAATTGCAACGTTTGTGTGTGTGTGTGTGTGATTTTCCATGTGCTTCATTAAATGTAGGATCAAAACCTTCAAAGTTACAATTACAGATTTCCTTTTCATTTTATTGTGTATAAAACCGATTTTCCATATTAAATGTAGCATCAAAATCTTCAGTTACAATTACAGATTCCTTCTAATTTTACAACCTGGCCAGAATAACTTTTAAATAAAATGCAGGACACCGCACAATCTTCAAGGTTATAATTACAGTTTCCTTTTAATTTTACATTCTGGTCAATATAGAGTATTTTTATTTCAATAACAAAGTATCTATTAGTAGAAATTACTTTCATCAAATATGTTTGAGATACTATTTGATACTAATATAATTACTAGTCTTTAGGTCATTAATTAAATGAATATATTAATAGATTACTTAAAATAACTTTTCAATAATATTGATATTTAACTCATAAACAACTCGTATATGAAATGTAACGATTGAATGTGTATACAAGTAAGATATCTTCCATGTGCAGATATAAAAATTAAATGTAGCATCAAATCCTTGAGAGTTACAATTACAGATTCCTTCAAATTTTTCATCCTGGTCAGCATAACTTTTCGAAAAATTATAGGACACTGCATAACCTTCAAGGTTATAATTACAGTTTCCTTTTAATTTTACATCCTGGTCAATATAAAGTATTTTTATTTCAATAATAAAGCATCCATTAGTCGGAATTAATATCATTAAATATGTTTGAAAACTATTTGATAGTAATATAATTGCTTAGAAGCCTTTATGTCATTAATGAAATAAATATATTAATAGAATACTTACTATAATAACTTCCGATAATATTGATATTTAATACATAAACAACCCGTGTATGAATTGCAACGTTTGTGTGTGAGAGTGTGTGTGTATGTAAGCGATCTTCCATGTGGCCGGATTAATTACGTTGCCAAAGACGCGTTGCCATCAGCCCGGAGACTGGAGCTCATCGTTAATTGGCGGACATGCAAGTGTCTAGCATCTCTTTGTTTGATGTAACGTCAGTGGTTGCAGCGCACAGGATATTGGAGTCAATAAATAATTGACCCCTTCTAAGCTGACACGTGGCCGATTGCTCCATCAATGTGTCTCGTTTCAGACAATGAAGTTTTTAAATGCCAGACGGTCCGTACTCCACTTATACAAGCGATGGCGGCAATAAATTTCAACTAGCTCTAATGCACAACGATTCATTATCAAGGTCATGACGGCATCGCGATTTATTTTGGAAACCGTGGAGGAAAAACATCGTAAATCGGGACCGTCATAACCCTAGCATTAACCGTTTTATCGATTACCGACTGTGAGTTTAGAATTCGAATTGTTTATGGGTGATAAATCGTTGTTGTTTAAACCGTTGGCTCTCGGTTTGTTTTCCAGACTTTTATTGTCATTGTAATTTCCCTGCCGCTGAACTTCTTCTTACTTACTGCCGTTCGATATTAGCTTTGCACATCTCGAAACCGGTGCGACGTCAAAGGGGATGATGAATGGCTCCGCCGAAAAGGATTTCTCTTGAACATGATGAATGCGAGATTTTGTTTACTTGAACGGAAAGCTGGAATCGATCGTCGACAATACGTTTCCTGCAAAAACATATCAAAAGGAGGAAACGTGCCTTCGAAATTGATTGGGATTTGGTGAATGGATCCAATTGTGCTCGTTCAATGGAAGAGTGCAATTAATAATTTCCAATTTGTATATCATTCACTCGTTCCGTGTGAGTAAGTCCGTGTTTATTTATGTCGCTTCCATAGAAAGGCATGACTGTTTTGGACCCGAGGCGGTAATCAGTGGAGGATGGAGCTTCCTGTGAGTTAAATAAGTTTAGATAAAACTTTATTTTCTACAATTTACACTGTTCAATATAGATGCTTTATGTACAATAATTTCTGCTAGACTGCCATCCATCCCCTTGGATGGGCCTATTTAAAATAGGGAATGTTTACGTTAACCCCATTAAGGGATACTCTTAATAAGTGGGCGAAAACATTCCCATGCCTAAACCACGAAGAGATAAGATAACTAACTATATACAAAACTATATCTAACATAAACACTAATATAAACACTAATACATTTAACTCCTCCCTTCTTAGAGAGGGCCTTAGAAGGAAAGAAAAAAAAATATTATTATTATCTTATTTAAACATATATACATACATACATATATATATAAATATATATATATATATATTTTTTTTTTTTTAAGGGCCGTACATAATAATATTTACAACAATACATACATAATAATACCTATACAATAATATACTAATAATACATAATATATTACAATTATACTGTTATGCGCTGCCTAGAACTCATGTATTGGTCGAAGGAACAGGGAATACAATTCTTGAATTAGAGTAGTATAAATCTACTAGGAATATAATAAATACTGTATTATACTGTAATATTTATGTGTTTGTTTTTTTTATATATATATATATTTTAACTGTTCGATTAACATGAATTTTAGGTAGTCTGGGAAGAGTATTTTTAAATTATTCGGTATATTTGAGATTTGCATTAGAATGGTATCGGTTAGACAGTGGTCTTCTTAGGTTGTTTTTGTTATAATTTGTATTGACTGTTTGTATTTTTTGTGTTAAATTTTTATTTACTACATAGGGTTTGAACTTGTTGGCAAGCTTGTTCCTGTGGTCAGTTTTGTGATAGACTATTGTACCAGGTGTATACTCCAGTGGTTCGTGTCTATTTTTATTAATATTGGTAATGTTCTTTGTTTTATCGGTAATTAATTTTTCTTTGATGTTTTTATATATTTCTTGAGTTAATTCTTTATGTTTGAGAATATAATTATTCATCATTTTTTTGTTAATGTCAATGTCGAAAGGTGAGTTCGTTTTAAGGTGGCCGTTAATTAGATCGCTCGGTTTGTGTTTTGTTGCTGAATGGATGCTGTTATTATAACCTAGTATGGCTAATGGCATTAGGTCTATGATGCTTTGGTCTTTTTCTTTTGTTTTTAATATTCGTAGGTGTTCAATTAGACTAGAGTGTAATCGTTCGATAGGACCATTTGAGGTGTGTGTGTGTGGGGTTGTGAAATGTATTTTAATTTGATGAAGATCCGTAAATTCTTTGAAAACTGTATTTTTAAATTCTGTGCCATTATCGCAGATAATAATTGATGGTGAATTATGATGGCTCATGAAAATAATAAGGGCTTTAATTATATTTATTCCGTTTGGGGAAGTTACCGGGTATGCTTGAGCATATTTTGAAAATGAGTCTACTATCGTCAAAAATTTTTGTGTGTTTGCTGAAAATATATCGATATGTACAATTTCGAATGGGTGAGACGGCGTAGGTGAAACATTGAGGATTTGTTTAGGGGGGTTTCGGTCGTATTTTAATGTTTGACAAATTTGACAGTTGTTTATGTACATTGAAATTGTATTAGTCATATTAGGCCAATAATACCGGTTTCGCAGTTGCATTGTTGTTTCATTGATACCCCGATGGTTTGTTTTACCTTCGTGGTATTTTTGAATAATGTGTGTTTGTTCATGATCATCTTCGACGTCTTGTAAGATTTCGTTACAAATGACTAACTTAAGAGCAGAATTTCTGAAGTTAGATTGTAGTGTACAATTTAATAGATTGAAGTACTCTTTCTGATTTATTAAAATTGCAAAGGTTTTGTTACTGGTCGTAAATTCTTTAAATATTTTTATTATATCTTGCTCAAAATTTATTTTTGTAACTTCGATGGTTGTTCGATTTTTGTTGTCAAATAGTTTTTTCAAGACAGGTTTCTTTGGGTTTTGTAACACTACGTTGATAATAATTTGATCTTTGAACATATTTAAGGGCTTTTCTGAAATTGGGATATTTAAAATAGGATTCTCTAAGCTCGTGTGGACGGTTGCATTATCGTTAATTTCTAAATTGTCTTTTGGTTGAGCATTTTCTAGTGTTTCTAGGATTTCGTCTAGGTCTTCGACATCTGACATTTCGGGGGCATTTGCCAGAATAGATTCTAGTTCTGCCATTGGATCAAGTTCGTTATTGTGCATATTACATTCGGTTATTTTTATTCTGGAGAGTGCATCAGCATTAGTGTTCGATGAACCTTTTTTGTATATAATTTCGTAATTATATTCATCCAATTTAAGACGCCAACGGGTGAGTCGTGAATTAGGATCTTTGACTGAAAATAACCAATGTAATGGTTTATGATCCGAAAAAATTTTAAATTTTTGACCATACAGGTAAGGGCGGAAGTACTTTGTTGCCCAAACTATTGCCAACAATTCGCGCTCAATGGAGCTATAATTACATTCAGCTTCGTTAAGGGTTCTGGACGCATATGCAATGGGTTTATCTTTGCCAGGCTCTCCTTGTGACAGAACGGCGCCTATTGCGAAATTGCTCGCGTCTGTTGTCAAATTGAAGGTTTTTGTGAAATCTGGATATTGAAGGATTGGGTCGTTCATTAACAGTTCTTTACAATTATTAAAACAATTTATGTATTCCGGTGTTAAAGTGATTTTTGCATTTTTCTTTAATAGTTTGGTCATTGGTTTGGTCAAATGTGCGAAGTTGGGAATGAAGCGCCTGTAGTAACCTAAAAGTCCAAGGAAGCTTTTTATTTCTTTACTAGTTTTGGGAATTGGAAATTTTTTTATTGCGATTATTTTGTCTGGATTTGGTTTAATACCTTCTTTTGTAATTATATGCCCTAAGAATGATGTTTCTTTTTTTAAGAATTCGCATTTGTCTAGTTGAATTTGAAAGTGTGCCTTGCGTAGCTTACCGAACACGAGTTCAAGATTGTTAATGTGTTCTTGAAGGGAGTTTGAGAAAACGATAATATCGTCTAGGTACACAAGACAGATTTTTCCAATCAATTCTCTCAGGATATTGTCCATAACTCGTTGGAAAGTCGCCGGGGCGTTCTTTAGACCGAAAGGCATGCGGACGTATTCGTAATGGCCGTTTTCGGCATTAAAAGCCGTTTTTTGTACATCGTCAGGGTGCATTTCGATTTGATGGAAACCGCTGGCTAAATCTAGAGTGGAGAAATAATTACAACGTCCTAGTTTGTCCAGGACATCAGTTATGTTTGGTATTGGATATTTATCGTCTATTGTTTTTTCATTTAATTTGCGATAATCCACAACTATTCGCCATTTTTTCTTTCCGGAAGCGTCTGATTTTTTAGGTACTACCCAAATAGGGGCGGACCAAGGAGAGTGGCTAGGACGGATTATGCCCTGTTCTAACATATTGTTAATTTGATTCTTTACCTCCTCGCGATGTACGAAGGGATATCTGTATGTTTTAGTAAAAACAGGTATTTCGTCTGTAGTACGAATCCTATGTGTAATTTGATTGCTGAAGGTTAGACTATCATCTGGTTTAAAGAAGACGTCTTTATATTTTCTGCATAGTTTGATAATTTCTTTTTTTTCTTCTGAATTTAGATGATCAGTCCTAATAACTTCGGAAATATTTCTTAATTTAGTTTCTTTTGCTGTTATATGAAAATTATACAGCTCGAAATTATTGTCTGCTTTGTAGGCTTTTAGCGGGTAAAGTAAGGAAAAATTAATTTCGTCATCTGATACATTTGAAATTTCTATAAGTGCTTTACCATTTTTAGCTGTCGTTAATATTTCAGGAATTTTGCAATTTTGAATTGTTTGTTTTGGAATTAATATATTACCTTCGGAGATTGTTGTAGGCACTTGTAATGTTATTGTGGTGTTACCGGGAATAAGTTTTTGAATTAATATGTTATTACTAGTCTGTAGATAGAGAATTTTATTATTTGAATTTGGGGTGCTTAGAATGTTATTAGGAATATCTAGTTTTATTTGTAGGATATGCATATTATCTACTCCTATTAGACCGTCAAAAATTTCGTGAAATTTAAATAAATGAAATGTTATCACCTCATTACTATTAAATTCTGGAAATGCCTTTATTTGCATGACCTCGTCGTGTTTGGATGATGCAAATGCTGTTGTAACAATAAATGGTTCTTTGATTATTTTGTGAGGGTAATGTTTATGAGCGATTAAAGGATTAAGAAAAGATTTTGTAGAGCCTGTGTCGATAAGTAATTTTAATTGAGGGTTTTTTATTTGGATGTAAGGAAGTTTTTTTCCGTTGGGATTTGTGTGGAATTCAATTACTTTGTCGGTTTTGAATATTGGTCGTCCCGAAAATTTTCATAATAAGGACTCTCTTCGTTAAATTCGTAAGTAGTCTCGTTTTGATTGGTTTTAGTGTCGACTGGATTATTGTTTTCTAAGTTATAGAGCTCTTCAAACTGAAATTTAGGTGACTGATTTTGACGAGAATTGATTGTTTTGGCTCTAACGTGGGATACACCACTCATTGGTGTAGGGTGTTGGGTTCTGTTTTGTTTAGTTCGAAAATTTACAGGGTTACGGGGAAAGTTTTGTTGTCTGTTGGGGACGCCTTGACCATGCTGGCGATTTTGGGAACCTTGGGAAAAATTTTGATTGAGTGGTCTATTATAATTTCTTTGGTTTTGGGAACCTTGGGAAAAATTTTGATTGGGTGATCTATTATAATTTGTTTGAACTTGAGAAGCATAGTAATTGAATTTTTCTTCGCTTTTTACGAATTCAAGAGCTTCTAACATATTTCTTGGACTTTTTACCCTTAACATTGAGGCTAATATAGTTGGTTTTACATTTGCTTGGAATACCGTTAGGGCGCTTTGGTTAAAATGTTCTAATTTCATGTGTCGCATTTCTGGATTCGGTTCATTTAGGGTTACATAATTATTAAAAATATTGCATAATTCGTAAATTTTATTGTAATAATCCGAAGCGGTTTCGCTGCGGCTTTGCCGTAACTGGTGAAGATCGTACAACAAACTATGCTCATTTCTAATATCACCAAAGTGTCTAATCAATTCCGTTCTAATTTGTGTAATCGAAGTTGCGTTTGAGTTTTCAATAACTGCGAGGGCTGGGCCTCGTAGTTTATTAGTAATAGAAGCGGTGATGTAGTCGTTTATTAAACTTTCGGGGTCCTTAATATCATAAAATTTGTTAACTACTTTTTCCAGTCTCCCAATAAAAAATCGAAGTTTGGACGAATCACCATCAAAGGTAGGAATGGTATCCATCATGTCTTTAATTGTAATTTGAGCCATTTTGATTTACTTGTTTGTTTTTACTAGTTAATAAATTTAATTTTGAAATTAATATCGAGTTCTAGCAGTTTTTAGTACTCTAATTCTGAATTGCTTCAATTTCAATTCTTTAAAATGTTAATGGGAAAACATGAGTTACTTACATAAAATTTATAATTTTATCCCCGTTGCGTGGACTTCTCCTCGATGGACGTAGTTCAGCGTGTGGGATGGTTTAATTTGTGGTTTCCTTCTGGTTTCTCCGCGATGGACGTAACTAGTTGGGAGTTCCACTTGTTTGATTTCCTGAATCTCTTCTTACTGGTTTCTCCACGATGGACTTAACTCAGTTGGATTCTCGTAGATTCTTCTTGTTGTGTTGCATCTATGTGTTGCTCTGGATTTCCTCGATGGATGGTCCTCGGCTGATTGTGTTTAATTGTAGTATTTGTTCCTTAGATTTTCCTTAATGGATGCTTCTTCGGAATGTGGTTCTTTCACTTCCAAACGATTGAAATCGACGTGATAGTTTCACTGAAGTGAACCGTACGACTGCGCCAGTTAAATAAGTATATCTAACAGTTTAGATAAAACTTTATTTTCTACAATTTACACTGTTCAATATAGATGCTTTATGTACAATAATTTCTGCTAGACTGCCATCCATCCCCTTGGATGGGCCTATTTAAAATAGGGAATGTTTACGTTAACCCCATTAAGGGATACTCTTAATAAGTGGGCGAAAACATTCCCATGCCTAAACCACGAAGAGATAAGATAACTAACTATATACAAAACTATATCTAACATAAACACTAATATAAACACTAATACATTTAACTTGTGTGATGCATTTCGAGCGAATTTGTTTATTTGGAGGTCGACACATGACATTTATCGCCTTCGATAAAAGTGTGTTGTTTATAAAAAGAGACGTTACATAAATCAATTGATAAAATTATGTTTTGTATTTATGTTATTGTATTATTTTGTTTAATTTACTTATCGTTCCGTTTTTTTTATTCGAATTAATGGATTTAGCCTTCGATCAACAGTTGCGGTTTGCATGAAACATCTGGATATCAAAATAGCTGAGTTGCTAAAATCACGACGGAGATAAAGAGGTAAGTCACTCAGAAACACACATCCCAAACAACTTGTTATTCATACTATACATTAGATAAATAAATTAGTTCCAAAGTATGTGAGGAAACTTATGTTATCATCTTCTAAATGCAGATGATGGTGTTTGCCAAGACATCATTTCGTATTCTTGAGAAGTAAATTTCATTATACATTTCCTCAGGAATGGCTTTTAAAAGTTTCTCGGCGAGCAGGAAATGTATTCCGACAATCGATCCGACTCTCTGTGCAAGCACGTCTATTTCATCTTGTTCCAGTATGGTCGAGGTCCATCCATTCATCATTCCCACTGACACGGACCTAAATTCACGATGTAAACACGTAAATGGCTTTCGAGGGGTCTTTTGGGAATCGCTAATGGAGAAAACTTCAATATTGTCTTATAACATGCCACGAACATTCATCTCAACTTGTTCCACATTTCAATAAAAAAACTAAATTTATGTTATACATTTCTTTGCTTTAAGTTTGAGCACTTCATTGTTTTTTTTTTGGTTGGAAGGAAGTTGTCGGAATGTTTCTTAAGGGTTAGCAGCTTATTATAAATCCGCCGAAGCTTGCCAGAAGTTTTTGGTTCCAACTTATCGATCCCACTTCGCTTTCCTCGTAAGTAAACAAGAGTCACCTTTAATCGTGCCGGTCTCCATTCATGACATACCCGTTACCATGACTGTGATTTACAATTGCATTCACACGTACCACAATGATACATGTCTAAAAAGTTATCCGAAATATGGGTCAGCAGTTTCGGCGGCGGAGAACGGGGGCGGTTTACGTGTGTAGCGGCGTTTGTACGTAGTGGAAAAGGGGCGGCCGCCTCCGTGCCCGGAGACCGGCGGCGGCGCGGGCGGCGCTCCGACGGATGAATGGGTCGCCGTCTCCATGGCAATCGCACGACACGCACGCCAAGGCTGCATTGATTTTCGGCCGCCGCACGAGCCAAGGTTGTGTGTGTAACCGGTCCGGCGTTGTCGGCTCGCCGCCCCCCTCGCACCTGGACGGCACAAAAGTAAAAATCGAACTGAAGAAATACAGTTTTCTTTTATTATTACCTCTCGTCCACTGTGTTAATAATATGAGTACTGAAAAAAAATTTGACGACATTACTGAAACTGAAATATTAATAGAACAATTAAAAAAATTGATATCTGACACGTGCAAAATTAAAAACCATTCAATCTTTATCATAACCTTCAAGGTTACAGTTACAGTTTCTTTTTAATTATATGTCCTAGTTCACTGTAAAATTGTTTGAGGAAATATTTAATATGTAAAAATGTTTAGGTTATTAAGGTAGAATCATTATTAACAGCGGACGGACCAAATCTAGATTTATAACCTTTAATGTTACAATTAAAGACTCCTAATTTTACATCTTGACTAGCAAAATTAATTTTCGACAAAATGCAGTGTGCTGCACAACCTTAAAGGTTATAATTATAGTTTCCTTTTAATTTTATATTCTGGTCAATATAAAGTATTTTTATTTCAATAATAGAGTTATCCATTAATTGAAATTAGTATCATCAGATATATTTGAGAAAATATAATACTTGCCTTTAACATTAATTAAATAATATTTAAAATAATAAGCCGATAATATTAATATTTAATACATAAACAATCCGTATATAAATTATAACGTATATGTGTGTATGTAAACCATATTCCATGTGCAAACATAAAAATCAATTGTAGCATCAGAACCTTCAGAGTTACAATTACTAATTTTCTAATTTTACGTCTTGGCCAGAGTAATGTTTAGATAAAATGCAGGACACTACACAATCTTCAAGGTTGTAATTACAGTTTCCTTTTAATTTTACATCCTGGTAATTTATTCATTTATTTATTAAACATCCCGTATATAAATTATAACGTTTGTGTGTGTACTACAGATTCCTTCTAATTCTGCCTCCTAGTCAGAATAACGTTTAGATAAAATGCAGAACTCTACACAATCTTCAAGGTTATAATTATAGTTTCCTTTTAATTTTATATCCTGATCAATATAAAGTATTTTTATTTCAATAACAAAGTATCCATTAGTTGGAATTACTGTCATCAATTAAGTTTGAAAAACTATTTTATAATAATATAATTACTTACTAGTCTTTATGTCATTAATTAAATAAACAATTTGAAAGAATATGTTAAAGTAACTTTTCTATAATATTGATATTTAACACGTGAACGGAAATTCAGAATCAAATCAATTGCAGGTCCATTTAATATTTAGCATGACCTCTAAAGTTAAATTACAGATTCCTTTTAATTTTACATCTTTGCTAGTTGTTTTAATAATCAAAATTGTTTGAGGAATAATTTAATATTAATCGGATGGCTTAAACAACTTTATGACACCAATAAAATATTAATAAAACAGTAACGAATTCCGAAGCATCGATTTGAAAATAATTTTCGTGTCCTGAGTGTTTTTAATCATTCATCTTCGATTAGTAATGCGCCCATTAACGTACATTATATACATTTCAGGCTCATTCATCCATACGTTCGTGATTACTAATATCAAATCAATAAATTCCAACGTAGCATTGATTTTTTTGAGTCAAGGTTGGCCGTAATAGTCGGATCGCTTACTTAATACATATATCTATATATAATTGAAACGTTCCATATGGAAATAATTACACCGCAATTGTTTCAATAAAGTTTCCGTGTAAACATAAATATTTCATGAGCCAGGCAGCGGGACGTTATTACGACTTTGTGATGGAATTGGACGTTATAAATAGAAAATTGTCCGTCCGTGCAAAACATAAACGAAATTTGGCATCGGTGCGACGCGAATTTTAGGGAACAATGGCCAAAATGTTCCAGTCCACGCCATTCATTAATCTCTCGTTTAGCATGTTGTTCCCGTTTAAGGAATAACGAATGTTCGGTGAGGTCGTTGACTGATTTTCGTTCGGGTAATTTGATTTTTTTTTTTATGATTTCGTCCTGATGCACCGTCTGGAGGACGGGCGTGCAGTTGCAGAACAATGTAAACGTGTTAATTAAGTAGTTGTGTTGTCTGGCAAATCATAGGTCACAGTTGAAGGTTAGACCGGTGATTTTCAAGTAAAATTGCCGCTTATGTAACACAACAATCGGCTAAACGTTTCTCTAATCTGCACTGAATAATGTATGCATTCATTCATATGAACTGATATATAAATAAATATGATTGCATCCATTACCAGTGCTGAGGTAAGCAGGAACACCATAACATGAACAAGTCAGGAAATTATTTGTAGACTTGATTACTGTTTACTACGTTTTTGTTTTTAAAATGGGGGAATGCTGTTACTGTATCCACTGAACGTTAACAGCAAAGTCCTAGTAATTAATAAAGGTAATACCGAATAATCTAAAATAGATTATTCGCCTTCAAATATATGAATCAAAGTACTCAATAAAGAACCAGTTTTGCACTTCCCATTTAAGACCAATTCCTTAATCCACTAACAGAAGAAATACAAAATTAAGCTTCTGAACTCATTTTAAACATTGTAAAGTAGTACCGAAGGTGGTTATTTGGTTCAAAAGATATGAATCAAAATTCATATGTAGAAAAAGCATTTCGAACTGCTTAATTAAAACCAAAAATACAACAAGTTTCATGAATAATTTAGAGCACTGTGCAATGGTACTACTAGAGATGTTTGGTTTAAGATGTATCTCAAGGTGTATAAATAAAAGAATCATTTAACATCAGCTTCTTGTTCCTTTAAAGAAAACAGCATTAAAATTTCGGAACATTTCCACTGTTGAAAATAGTAGTTAATCAAGATATAAATCAATAGGAAAAACGATTTGTCCTCTCAATTTAAAACCAAACTCTTGTTCCATTAAAGAAGGAAAGACAACAAGTTTATGAATTCATTTTCAGCATAGCAATGTAGTATTAAAACATGTGAATCAAAGTACTCAATAGAGTACGAGTTTTGGACTTCTCATTTAAAAAGAATTCTTCAGTCCACTAAAAGAAGAAAGGCAACATTAAGTTTCTGTACTGGCTTCAAACATTGTAAAATATTACCGAAAACTGTTTGTCCGTGGTTGACGGACGTTTTTTTAATAGTTCCTTTATCAAAATGTTGTTTTAATATTTAGAAAATTCCTGGTTTTGCTAAAATTGTAGAATGGAGTTTCATCAAATTTGGACGCTTTGAAGTCGCCATCTGTAGTAACGAAAGTATTATCATGAAGAACATGAAACAGCTTCTTCTCTTCTAAGTTCTTAATCCATGTCATCATTATTTGATGTAAACAATTTCATTGTGATGATGGATTTCTTCTAGTTTGCTTAAACTGGTTAATGGACTCACATTAAATTGAAAGATTTTACCTTTCTCTATCAAGATGCCTTTATAAATATTTTAAGATTCTTAGTTTTAAAGCCTTAGTCCATCCTTTTCCCTTTTTGACCATCAAGTCACCATCTTTAATAAGGAAAATATGATCACAAAGTTACTTTAGCAACAACAATAATTTAGACAGCTTATTGGCTTTGAAGGACTTATTCAATCTCATCATTATTTGCAGTAATCTATTACTCTGAGGTTAATGGATTTTAACCAGTATTGCTAAAATTGGTCAATGGAGTAAAATCTAATTAGAACGTTTTCAACAATTTTCTTATCAAAACGTCGTTTTAATGTTTAAAAGCTTCTGGATGGCATAGAGCTTTATCTAACATAATTTGAATATTTTGGCTTTAATAACAAAAATATCATCACAAAAAATATCAGTTATCCTAACACTTCATAGTTATTAAGGCCTTAATCTATCTCATAATTTTTTGCTGTGAACAGTTTCCATGTGGTTGATGGATTTTTCCCAGTATTTCTTAAACTGGTTAAAAATTACCATTCTTATAAATGAAAATGCATTCTTAAAGAACATCAGTTTTTCTGGATTCTTTTATGTAAATGTCATTATAAATATTTAAAAGGTGATTGATTTTAAGACCGTAATCCACCCCTTCATTACTTGTAGCAATTTGTCATATAAAGATTTAATATTTTGGCTTTAAAGGCCATCTTTAATAACAAAATTATAATCATGAAGAACTTCAGTCGCCCTTATTATAAATTAAACAGATTTTTGTCTTTTAAAACCTTATTCATGTCATTATTACTTGCAGTAAGTATATTTAAAACCAGACTTGTTCCATTAGAGAAGGAAAGACAACAAGTTTATGAATTCATTTTCAGCATAGCAATCAATGTATTAAAACATGTGAATCAAAAACCCAATAGAGTACGAGTTTTGGACTTACCATTGAGACCAATTCTTCAGTCCACTAAAAGAAGAAAGACAACATTAAGCTTCTGAACTGGCTTCAAAAATTGTAAAATATTACCGTGGTTTCATCAAATTTCTTAAATAAATTCGAACATTGTAAAGCGGTACTAACAAAGATGTTTGTCTCTTTCAAGAAGACATAGCATTTAAGTTTATGAATTTGTCAACTATTGAAAGTAGTATTGTTGTGGTTTTTTTGTAAATTTCTTACTTTTAAACCATTGCTAGAATATTTAATAATTCCAGTCAAAATTCCGGTACATCTTTACTTGAGACATAAATGTATTAAAAAATAATATGGTCAGAATTAACAGCAGGTTCCTGGTGGACTCTGGCTCACTATAATTGTTAAACTGGTTGGTATTTAATACGCAAAGTTCCCTTTTGAACATTTCTCTCCCGGCATGAACGAAAATCTTCAAAAAGAAACCGCCTCGTGCGGAAGCCCAACGGGAAACTCGTTCCCCAGTCACTTTCCAGTCGCAAGGAAATTAAAATGCCGGAAAAATATTTTATTGCCGCGACACCGAACCGCAGAAACGTTTGTGCCGTTTCGCCTATAAACGTACCGCACAATAAATTGATTGCGACGCAGCTCCAACCAGAGCAATAAATCTATTAAATTCGCGTTGCTGAAAATAACAATGACCACCGTCCCACCGTTTCGAAATTAAACAATGCGTTGCGAATCCACGCCAAGAACACTTCCTGTCATTATTCAATAATCACGGCCAATGGGACGTTATTGATTTGTCGGGTCGCGATTGATGTGGTATAAATATAGAGTCTCCGTGACACTGACTCGACATCCGAAGTGCGCGGGGGAAAAATCGACGGCACACCGGCTAAACGGATTATTCACGGTCAATTTTCACTTTTAACGGCACAACAAACACGTCGACTTCCTTGCAGCACCTTCCCGCCTCCGATGTCGCGTTCGAAAAACGCAAATTCGATTAAAAACGACGTTGTTATTATTAGGAAATGAACGAGGGGAAACTAATGGCGAACTTTGTTGTAGTGAATCAGTTGGCAGCTCTTTGAATACTAGCGCTATAAATACGTTTGTGAATGATTCAACTTGGATGCGGTTTAATTAAATTGGCTTTTTATCGCAGTATCTTTTTATCGCGTTTATAGAGGCGATTGTGACAACGAGCTATTTAATATGTTGTAGCCAATTAATATGCTTACGGTGTTAATGCCAATAAAGATAGGAACTAGCTACGTCAATAGTTTTTTTTTTCAAAGCTTTATCTATTAATTTACTACAGAGATGTGATGTGTTGAATAAAAATAGCACTTTTTAAATGAATCATTGGAGAAATATCGATTTGTTATGAAAGGTCAAACTCATTGAATCAATAACCTAAATGGAAGTTACCGAACAAGTCTGTACTTGCACTTGTACTTCCTACAATTTATGGGCACAGATCATACTAATGCAAATATTCCAGACCGCAAAATGTGATAAAGATGGTGAGACAAACATTAACAATGGTTTTAAATGATATAATGATAATAAAAATTACTTGTTATAATTACCTCAGCAACAAGAATTAAATTAACATAAAAATGCAAATAATTCAACCAGAATGGCTATTTATTAATTCCATTATGTAATGTTTGTGTTGTTTCACACTTAGTTAATGGTCAAAACCAATATTGGCCCAATATCATGGTGATCGAACAAAAAATAAACATGGAAGACCACATCAAAAATAATTTAGATCAAACGTCGAACAATAACGTATCCAATTTACTTATGTAATTGGCCCCGTGGATTCGAGTTGTTTTCGCTGGAAACTATCACATATTTATCATACGAGAACACGTCAAGGTTACATGGACAATGTATAAATTCGGCAGACGGGTTGGTAACCGAAGGCGCGTTAATAAATTATTCATCCTTCAAATTACGTGAATGACTGTAATTTTATTTACATTTCGTGCATTCTGTCCGGTTCCTACAGGAAAACTGTTTGTCCGTGGTCGACGGACTTTAACCAGTTATGGCTTAAATTGGTCAATGGAGTCAAATTAAATTAGAACGTTTTTTTAATAGTTCCTTTATCAAAATGTTGTTTTAATATTTAGAAACTTCCTGGTTTTGCTCAAATTGTAGAATGAAGTTCCATCAAGTTTGAACACTTTGAAGTCGCCATCTTTAGTAACGGAAGTATTATCATGAAGATCATAGAAATAGCGTTTTCCCTTCTAAGGTCTTAATCCATGTCATCATTATTTGATTTAAAATTTTCCTTATGATGATGGATTTCTTCCAGTTTCCTTAAACTGGTTAATGGACTCACATTAAATTGAAAGATTTTAGCTTTCTCTATCAAGATGTCTTTATAAATATTTTAAGATTCTTAGTTTTAAAGCCTTAGTCCATCCTTTTTCGTTTTTGACTTTAAAGTCACCATCTTTAATAACGAAAATATGATCACAAAGTTACCTTAGCAACAACATTAATTTAGACAGCTTATTGGCTTAGGACTTATTCAATCTCATCATTATTTGCAGTAACCCATTGCTCTGAGGTTAATGGATTTTAACCAGTATTGGTAAAATTGGTCAATGGAGTCAAATCTAATTAGAACGTTTTCAACAATTTTCTTATCAAAACGTCGTTTTAATGTTTAAAAGCTTCTGGATAGCATAGGGCTTTATCTAACATAATTTGAACATTTTAGCTTTAATAACAAAAATATCATCACAAAAAATATCAGTTATCCTAACACGATATTTTTATAAACATTGTATGTCATAGTTTTTAAGGCCTTCATATTCAATATCTCATAATTTTTTTGCTGTGAACTGTTTCCATGTGGTTGATGAATTCTTGCCAGTATTTCTTAAACTGATTAAAAATTACCATTCTTATAAATAAAAATGTATTCTTAAAGAACATCAGTTTTTCTGTATTCTTTTATCAAGATGTCATTATAAATATTTAAAAGTTGATTGATTTTAAGACCGTAATCCACCCCTTCATTACTTGCAGCAATTTGTCATTTAATATTTTGGTTTTAAAGACCATCTTTAATAACGAAATTATAATCATGAAGAACTTCAGTTGCCCTAGCACCAATATTATTATAAATTAAACAAATTTTAACGAGTGTTGCTTAAATTAGTTAATGGATTTATATCAAATTAAAACATTTTAGTTTAATCAAAATGGCTATGATGTCATATGAAACATTTTAGCTTTAACACTATCATTCTTTAAAAAAGAAAATGTCTTCATAAAGTACACTAATTACTCTATTAGGATGTTTTAAAGATTTAAAAACAAAAAATGTTTTAATCCACCTCTTTTTTATTTGTATAAAAAAGTTTTCTCTGGTTGTTCATTTCATTTACCCAATATTTATGCCGTTTTCTTTAATTGTCTTCAATGTGTCACCTTTAGTAATAAAAATATCATCATCAAGAACATTAATTCCTCTAGCCATGTGTCTTTTAAACAATTTAAATATAATAACTTCCTAGCTTTTAAAATCTTAAGATGTCATTTTAAAGATTTACTATAAAACATTCTTTGACTGTTCAAGCTACAACCCATCTCTTTGGTATGCTTCATGGAATTTAACCAATGACTCCAAAATTATCATATTTATGGTAAATAAAAAAATAAGACTTTAGATTTAAAAGCTTCAATACTATTTTCTCAAATTTGTGCATCAAAGTAACCACATTTAATATCAAAAATACTTCAATTCCCCTAGCAAGATGTCGTTAAAATGATTTAAGTATAAAAGCTTCTTTGCTTTTAAGACCTCAACCCATTTCTTTTTTATTTATAATAAATTGATTTTCTGTGATTGAAGAAAATATATTAATGGTAACACATCTAATTGGAATATTTTAACCATTTCAAAAAATGAAAATAATATTGTCAATTCCTCTATTAAGATGATATTTAAGGCATTGATCCATCCTTGACAACCGTAACATCATGAAAGATTAATTTTGTATCCTTCGTTTCCTTCGAAAGACGTCCAGATACATTTTTCAAGTTCGAAAGGAAGAGATAACATTATAGAACATAATGAACCAAATAAACTCCCCCTAACAATGATGTAACAGCCCGTGCGACTCGTAAACACCGTAAAATTTCGATCAGATCGATCGTCATGCGACCTTTCCTAGCCCAATCTGGTTTGAAGTGGGGTTTACCGGAGGGCTCCCCTTTTCACTCTCCACACAACATCAGACACCGCATTTGGCGTGCCACCACTCGCCGAATTAATATTTCATTAGTCGATGGAAACTTTGAATGGCGCCGAATTAATTCCGGAATGCGGTTAATTAGTTGTGCGTTAGAGCTCGGCGACACGGAACCGGAATAACGACGTAATATTTGACGGTCAATAACAACTTACATCGACGAAGATGGCGGGCTCTCACCTGTAACACAGAAAAAAAGAAACGTATGAAAAATTTGAGCAACAAAAACGGTACCACGACTTGGCGGTACCGGAGTAAAAAATCGTGCGTTGCAAACGGCCATAATTACACATTGCGGGCGTCTCGTGGATGGAGAGAAGATCAGCCCTGAAATTTCTCTCCCACGATCGGCATGTTATTACGGGGTTATTTTATGCAGGAACGCGAAAATGCCGCACATGTGGCACACGGTCCTTTTTTTTTTTCTCCTCGTTTCAAACGCCCGGCGTAAAATTAAGCCACTGGGAACCAACAGAAGCGGAATGGTTTTTTTGCGTGACGCAAAAACGAAGGACGCGACTAAATTAATTGTGTTCGAGAAATAAAATCTTGGTTGCCGGGCGCTGGTTTTCTATTGTGACCGTTGCAATGGAACGAACCAAAACAACATAGTAGAGTTATTTTTAAAGCGCGTTAATATGCTGGTTACGACCAGACACAACAGTGTTATTCCTTTAATTGCGAACGCTACGAGTCCGCAATTAACAATAATGTCAATTATATTAATCTTATCTCGTGAAAGTTATGTCCCCCGTGGATTACAAGGATTTTAAATAAACATATTTATTTGCGGATGCATATCACCAGAATTAATTATGCTGATCTTATTTAATCCTCTACGTTATGTGTCGCTGTTGTTTTGGCATAGATGTTGCTGTTTTCGTATGGCCAAACATAATCCCACCAGAAGAGATAATCATTTATCTCTCCTTCATTTTGTTGTTGGTTCAGTAGGTTTTAAGGGGGGATAAAGAGTCACAACTGAAGGAAAACCGAGTGGTGCCAATCGTAAGTTTACAGTACAAAGAAGAAAAAATCAGAAGAACATTGATATATCATCAGAATTAATTATGCCGTCTTATTTCATCCTCCACATTTTGTGTCGTTGTTGTTTTAGTACAGATGTTGCTGTTTTCGTATGGCCAAACATAATCCCACCAGAAGAGATAATCATTTTCCTCATCTTCATTTTGTTGTTGGTTCAGTAGGTTTTAAGTCATAACTGAAGGAAAGCCGTGTGGTACCAATCGTCGTAATTTTATAGTAAACAGAAGAAAAAATCAGATGAACATTGATATATCACCAGAATTAATTAGGCCGTCTTATTTAATCCTCCACGTTTTGTGTCGTTGTTGTTTTGGTACAGATGTTGCTGTTTTCGTATGGCCAAACATAATCCCACCAGAAGATATAATCATTTTCCTCTTCTTCATTTTGTTGTTGGTTCAGTAGGTTTTAATTGGGGATAGAGTCATAACTGAAGGACAACCGTGTGGTACCAATCGTCGTAAGTTTACAGTAAAGAGAAGAGAAAATCAGAAGAACATTGATATATCACCAGAATTAATTATGCCGTCTTATTTAATCCTCCACGTTTTGTGTCGTTGTTGTTTTGGTACAGATGTTGCTGTTTTCGTATGGCCAAACATAATCCCACCAGAAGATATAATCATTTTCCTCATCTTCATTTTGTTGTGGGTTCAGTAAGTTTTAAGGGGGGATAAAGAGTCATAACAGAAGGAAAACCGTGTAGTATCAATCGTCGTAAGTTTACAGTAAAAAGAAAAAAAATCAGAAGGACATTGATATATCACCAGAATTAATTATGCCGTCTTATTTAATCCTCCACGTTTTATGTCGTTGTTGTTTTGGTACAAATGTTGCTGTTTTCGTATGGCCAAACATAATCCCACCAGAAGATATAATCATTTTCCTCTTCTTCATTTTGTTGTTGGTTCAGTAGGTTTTAATTGGGGATAGAGTCATAACTGAAGGACAACCGTGTGGTACCAATCGTCGTAAGTTTACAGTAAAGAGAAGAGAAAATCAGAAGAACATTGATATATCACCAGAATTAATTATGCCGTCTTATTTAATCCTCCACGTTTTGTGTCGTTGTTGTTTTGGTACAGATGTTGCTGTTTTCGTATGGCCAAACATAATCCCACCAGAAGAGATAATCATTTTCTTCATCTTCATTTTGTTGTTAGTTCAGTAGGTTTTAAGGGGGATAAAGAGTCATAAGTGAAGGAAAACCGTGTGGTACTAACCGTCGTAAGTTTACAGTAAACAAAAGAAAAAATCAGAAGAACATTGATATATCATCAGAATTAATTATGCCGTCTTATTTAATCCTCCACCTTTTGTGTCGTTGTTGTTTTGGCATAGATGTTGCTGTTTGCGTATGGCCAAACATAATTCCACCAGAAGAGATAATCATTTTCCTCATCTTCATTTTGTTGTTGGTTCAGTAGGTTTTAAGGGGGGATAAAGAGTCATAACTGAAGGACAACCGTGTGGTACCAATCATCATAAGTTTACAGTAAACAGAAGAAAAAATCAGAAGAACATTGATATATCACCAGAATTAATTATGCCGTCTTATTTAATCCTCCACGTTTTGTGTCGTTGTTGTTTTGGTACAGATGTTGCTGTTTTCGTATGGCCAAACATAATCCCATCAGAAGATATAATCATTTTCCTCTTCTTCATTTTGTTGTTGGTTCAGTAGGTTTTAATTGGGGATAGAGTCATAACTGAAGGACAACCGTGTGGTACCAATCGTCGTAAGTTTACAGTAAACAGAAGAAAAAATCAGAAGAACATTGATATATCACCAGAATTAATTATGCCGTCTTATTTAATCCTCCACGTTTTGTGTAGTCGTTGTTTTGGTACAGATGTTACTGTTTTCGTATGGCCAAACATAATCCCACCAGAAGATATAATCATTTTCCTCTTCTTCATTTTGTTGTTGGTTCAGTAGGTTTTAATTGGGGATAAAAAGTCATAACTGAAGGACAACCGTGTGGTACCAATCATCATAAGTTTACAGTAAACAGAAGAAAAAATCAGAAGAACATTGATATATCACCAGAATTAATTATGCCGTCTTATTTAATCCTCCACGTTTTGTGTCGTCGTTGTTTTGGTACAGATGTTACTGTTTTCGTATGGTCAAACATAATCCCACCAGAAGAGATAATCATTTTCCTCATCTTCATTTTGTTGTGGGTTCAGTAGGTTTTAAGGGGGGATAAAGAGTCATAACTGAAGGACAACCGTGTGGTACCAATCATCATAAGTTTACAGTAAACAGAAGAAAAAATCAGAAGAACATTGATATATCACCAGAATTAATTATGCCGTCTTATTTAATCCTCCACGTTTTGTGTCGTTGTTGTTTTGGTACAGATGTTGCTGTTTTCGTATGGCCAAACATAATCCCATCAGAAGATATAATCATTTTCCTCTTCTTCATTTTGTTGTTGGTTCAGTAGGTTTTAATTGGGGATAGTCATAACTGAAGGACAACCGTGTGGTACCAATCGTCGTAAGTTTACAGTAAACAGAAGAAAAAATCAGAAGAACGTTGATATATCACCAGAATTAATTATGCCGTCTTATTTAATCCTCCACGTTTTGTGTAGTCGTTGTTTTGGTACAGATGTTACTGTTTTCGTATGGTCAAACATAATCCCACCAGAAGAGATAATCATTTTCCTCATCTTCATTTTGTTGTGGGTTCAGTAGGTTTTAAGGGGGGATAAAGAGTCATAACTGAAGGACAACCGTGTGGTACCAATCATCCAAGTTTACAGTAAAAAGAAAAAAAATCAGAAGAAAATTGATATATCACCAGAATTAATTATGCCGTCTTATTTAATCCTCCACGTTTTGTGTCCTTGTTGTTTTGGTACAGATGTTGCTGTTTTCGTATGGCCAAACATAATCCCACCAGAAGATATAATCATTTTCCTCATCTTCATTTTGTTGTTGGTTCAGTAGGTTTTAATTGGGGATAAAGAGTCATAACTGAAGGACAACCGTGTGGTACCAATCATCATAAGTTTACAGTAAAAAGAGAAAAAATCAGAAGAACATTGATATATCACCAGAATTAATTATGCCGTCTTATTTAATCCTCCACATTTTGTGTCCTTGTTGTTTTGATACAGATGTTGCTGTTTTCGTATGGCCAAACATAATCCCACCAGAAGATATAATCATTTTCCTCATCTTCATTTTGTTGTTGGTTCAGTAGGTTTTAAAGGGGGATAAAGAGTCATAATTAAAGGACAATCGTGTGGTATCAATCGTCGTAAGTTTACAGTAAACAGAAGAAAAAATCAGAAGAGCATTGATATATCACCGTTTTGTGTCGTTTGGTATAGAAGTTGCTTTTTTCGCATGGCCTGACATAATCTCACCAAAAGATATGATCATCTTCATTTTATTATTGGGCCACTAAGTTTTAAAGGTAGAATGAATAGTTAAAGCTAAAGGAAAACTGCGTGGTACCAATCAGCCGATTAATTGTTTAAGTCTACACCAAACAGAAGAAAAAAATCAAAAGAACAAACATCGATATGCAACAACCAGCGTGCAGATACGTGTCCTGGCGACCGAATGAGCGAGGTGTTCGGTTGCATTTCGGGCATCTCGTCTCGCATCCCCGGAATGCAACGTCTCGTCTCCGTCAGTCAAGAAAGCCATTGTTCCAGCCGATGTTTCGCCGTCTTCACGATTGCAGCGTGTGCGTCTGCGGCCGCCAAGGCCAAACGAGACACGGACTCGGAATTAATTCAATCGGTTCGCGTGCAAATACGCCAAGATATGATGCGGCGGCGGCGGCGTTGACTTTGGCCGAACCCAACCGCCGCCGAATCAATTCCTCCACGCCCCCGAAACGTTCGTGATCGTCCAAATGGGTTTTTATAAATAGAAAATAGGCCAACGTGATGTCAATGTAAGATTCATCGTGTTCGAAAACTGAATATGGCTCTATTGGCTTTCGTCGAGCTCTTCGTCGGGTTGGCAATTTGGAGGCAATGACTCGAAGTGAAATCGAAATTGTTTAGACGCAGCAAAGTGGAATCAATTAAAACATGACAACGATTAATCGACTGGAGTTGAAAGTTGGGGCGACGTGCTGAATGAACTCGCATCGATCGGTCATTGTTGGAGAAGGACTTCGGTTGGCCCGGTTGGTGTTAGATAAGCGTATTTGATGGAGTGCGCCCAGTCACGGCATGGGGATTTGTGAGCGAACAAAAGCCGACATTCCTTGATTTTTCATAATTGCAATAAAGTTGAACAATGTCTGCATGTGGCCCTTACTTTCTTTTTTTTTATTTCAGACGGCGGAATTACGTGATAGCGGGAAATTAGGAGTTCTTTGTGAGGCACTGGGAGGTTTTATGTGTGTGGACGACCTTTGCCGCAAGATTAGAGGGGTCACAACCCTCCGGGGCAAAGTAAAATAAAAGTCGTCTCTTTGTTGTACTCTCCTCATCAATTCGATTGTGTTTGTTTGTGTTTTCCCTCATTGGCCTTGCTAACAGATCTGTTTCCATGTGAATGATCCGCTCCCTCCAGTGAGTACAATTAATTCCGATTCAGTATTAGCATATCATTATTGGACTACGTTAATTTTCTGTTGTGTGCTTACATAACATAGGTCATATGCATTATTTATAAACACAAGTCATTCCGCTTCTTTTATTCATTATACCGGCGAATATGGCTCGATCATAATCGCTGTTATGGTAATTTTCTGTACTTTGACCTCGAGGCACTTCAAATTTTAATCTCCTGCATCTCGGATATTGGTCGTAAAACGCTTAATTGGTTGCCACCGTCTTTAATGTTTACACCGTTTTAATTGTGTTTATTTTAATTAAATCTCTTTGATCTGCTAGAATTTATATTAAGACGGACGTTTTATTAATTAAATAGTTTTAATTTTAAAAAAAGGTTTAACTTAAACGATATGAAATGAGATAAGATCAGTTTCTAATTACTTTTTAAGAAGAAAGTCATCATCAAGTTTCATGAATAAATTCAAACATTAGTAAATAGTACTACTAGAATGTATTACTTAAAAGATATAACTCAAAGTGCATAAAAACTAGTCCATTTAAGATTAATTCTTCAATCAATTAAAAAAACCCAACATTATAAAGAAGTATCGAAACCGATTATTCGCTCCAAAAGACATTAATCAAAGGTCATAAATAGAAAAAATCTTTAATTAATGCCACAGACACATCAAGTTCCATTCTACATTCGAACAAGAATGAAATGGTATTACAAGAGATATAAGATAAGATAAGACTCAAAGGGTATCAATAGAAGAACCATTTAACATCAGCTACTTGTCCAGCAAACACAGCATTCAAATTTGTGACTTTTTCCTCTGTTGAATGTAGTACTAAAATAGTTCGTGTTTTCCAAAAGATATAAATCAATGAAAAAAGGATTAGTCCTTTACATTTAAGACTAGACTTCCTTTAGACGAAGAAACAGCAAGTTTATGTTTTACTTTTGTGTTTTACGATCTCTAAATTCGAGCAAAAAAGAAATGGTACTACTAGAGATGTTTGGCTTATACGATATGACTCAAAGGGTGTCAACAGAAGAACCACTTAATATCAACTACTTGCCTAGGAAACACAGCATTAAAATTTGTGAGCTTTTCCTCCGATAAATGAAGTACTAAAATAGATGGTATTTTCCAAAAGATATAAATTAATAGATTTGTCATCTAGATTTAAAACCACACTTGCTTTAGACGAGGAAACACAGCAAATTTATGATTTCATTTCCCACATAGCAATTTAGTATTAAAGCAGATTGTTCTCCTCCAAATGTAATTACTCAATAGAGGATGAGTTTTGTTCTTCCCATTTAAGACGAATTCCTCAATCCACTAAAAGAAGAAAGCTAACATTAAGATTCTGAATTGGTTTCAAACATTGTAAAGTAATGTCTAAAGCCATTTTTTGTTTCAAAATATGTGAATCAAGGTTTATAAAGAGAAAAATCATTTTGAACTTTTTAATAAGAACCAAGGAGACATCAAATTTCATAAATAAATTCGAACATTCTGAAATGATACCAGCAGAGATGTTTGGCTTAAAAGATGTAACTGTGTATCAATAGGAGAATCATTTAATATCAGTTACATTACACATCATTGAAGTTGGTTAGATTTTCCACTATCAACAATAGTTCTAAAATAGTTGATATTTTACAAAAGATATAAATGGATAGAAAAAACGATTCATCCTCTACATCATACCTTACTCTTGTTTCTTTAAGTGAGGAAACACATCAAGTACATGAATTCATTTTAAACACAGCAATGTAGTATTAAAACAAATTGTTGGATTCTAAATATGTAAATCAAAACGGCGACCAATAGGCGCCGAGTTTTGATATTCCCATGAAAGACGATTTCCTCGATCTACTAACAAAAGAAACACAACATTAAGATTTTGCACTCGTAAAGTAGTACCGAACGCGGTTATTTGTTCAAAAGATATGTATTAAAATTTAAAAAAGCAACGTTTTGAATTCCTTCATTAAAGTTTAAATTTGATGAAATGGTACTACCAGAGATGTTTGGCATAAAATATATAACTCAATGTGTGTCCCTAGGAGAATTTTTTAATACTAGCTTCTTGTCTCACTAAAGGAAAAATAGCATTAAAATTTATGAACTTTTCCACTATTGAAAATAGTACTAATGCCGTTGGTGAGTTTTAGAAGGTATAAATTAATAAAGAAAATTGTTGTTTATACCTTCTGTTGTTCTCTACATTTTAGACTAGACTCTTGCTCATTAAGATGAGCAAACGAAGCAATGTTCCACTCCAATCAAAACCAATATATGACTCAAAGTACTCAATAGAAGACGAGTTGTGGTCTTTCTAATTAAGTTCAATTCCTCGAACCACCAAACCCGTTTTAAACATTATAAAGTAATTCTGAAGGCAACTGTTTGGTTCAAAAGTTATGAATTAATACTCATCAACAGAAAAAACTTTGCACTCCTCATTTGGGACTAGAAACTCAACATCAAGTCTCAATTCCTTATATGACCGAAGCAGTTTGTGTATCAAAGTTCATCAATAGAACAAGACATTTGTTATCCATTTTTAAAATCAACTTCCTTTAGAAGATCATGGACTCGTTCCATGTCTTTATAAAGCAGTACCAAAACTGAATGTCCTTGTGTCTAGCATTTTAGTCTTAAACAAGACCATTTTAAACATAAATATTTCCGTTACACCATTGAATCTTGGAATGATTTAAGCATGCTAAATAGATGGTTTGTCTTAGGTTAAGACTCTCGACATGTCGACGAATTTAAAGGTTCCACGTATCAATAACGATGAACGTTGTCCGATTTGCAATTCAAGTGCAAACTCGCAACCTTCACGCTCCTTCCCAATTTCGTG
Source organism: Aethina tumida (assembly GCF_024364675.1). Lineage (NCBI taxonomy): Eukaryota > Metazoa > Arthropoda > Insecta > Coleoptera > Nitidulidae > Aethina > Aethina tumida. Next base: position 33,175,661 of record NC_065436.1, read on the forward strand.
TTACAATAAAAGCCGTCCTTTCGCGTCAACCACGCCTGCACTTTAAATATCATTAAAATGATTTTGAATGCAAGTCCATAAATAACGTGAGATGCTGGTCTTGTTTGATGTGGCGTGTTTGTTAGTTGATAACAGTTGCAAATAGAGATAAGATGTAATGATAGTAGTACTAACCTCGGTTACTAAGTTGATTTCGGTGTTGCAACGTTCGCGATCATGCAAGCGGTTGTATTTCAAGGTGCACGATCTCACTAAACCATTAATGCGCTTGTAAATTAATCGCTTTTATCAATTTCGAGTGGTGCAAAGAACAAGGTCGAATCGAATGAATTTCACAAATAATTTTGTTATTGATCTAGAATTTGCCGGAAAAATTAAATTAGATATGCGAAGCAGTAATGAGGGAAATTATGACCGCCACATGATCAAACCTCAGGAATGCGATTCGAGGCATGGTAAATTGACAGAGGATGTCTAATATTTGTTGTGAGTAAGTTGTGGTCGGCAATTTTTAAATTTACCAACAATTTCCGAGAAGGAAACTCATGACGTTCCTGCTAAAACCCCATAAGATAAATATTGATTTGTCATATTGCGAGTTGTGTATTAAAATTTGCGGTCTACGTGGACATAAACATTTAAAAGTCAATTTACGACAAATGCAATATGCAATGCGCCCGTCTACGATTCAACTGATTTTCTATCGTAATTATGCACATACATAATTTCTTACATAACTGCAGAATGACACGTAAAATATTATTTTATAATATAATATTATTACGGTATTGTAATCGTGAAGTAGCACTTGTGAAAACGAAAACGCAATTTTATGGTCTGTCGGCCTATGGAAAACGAGATGAAGTAACTAAAGCCAATCTAAAATTGAACAACGATAAACGATTGTTTCTATTACTTATTATTTTTTTATGTACGTTTCAATATAGTGTGGAACAGCTAAGTAGAATTGCCTTCGAATGGTTTTGTTTGATTAACATTAAAAATTAATTTATAGAGGAACTTCTAAATTATTTTTTTTTAATAAATTGTTTTTGGAAATTTATTTAAAGACTCTGGAAAGCAACATATACATAAACATTAAATTTCAGTTTTCAGTTTTATAGAATGAAATTTCCTTAACGGATGAAAAAAAGAATAAATACAGAAGACATATCAAAGAAAAATTTTAATGCCAATTTCCGTTTATTCCAACTGAAGTTATGAAGTTTTACTTTTTTCCATGTTTAATGTGTCACCAGCACTTTCCTCTAAGTAACATGACAAGAAGATATGTTAAATATTCCCAAGATGAATAATCAAATGTTTTAAATGTACATTTAATTGACAACTTGAGAAGCCTTTTATCCTGGCAAGTATATTCGAGTCAAATTTCATATTCCAGCCCCACATTTAATCTCCCGAGTGATATTTTATTTTTCAAATTTACTGTAGAAATTAACTTAAAAAATAAATTTTTGAAGGGATCCTTAATTCACGTTTTAACCATTGATGACTCTTATTCAGGAACTTCATTTAAGTTACATTCTTCTGAATAAATCTTTGAATAGCAACAAATATATTAATATCATTAATATTGTCAATTTATGTATGAGCCACCATTTTAGAAGCTGAAATATGAAAATATTTTTCAGATTTCTTTCAAACCTCCTTCTATTAATAATATTTTTTCCTTACATTATTTAACCATTGATGTCTGGGTTCAGGCTCTCTATTTTGGTGGTAAATATCAGTATCTCTAACGGCTGATGTAAAAAGGTATCAAATGCGGAACTTATGTCAAAGAAAACTTCATTTGATGTCAAGTTTATCAATTTTCTTTTCGACTGAAGTTATGGAGTTTAAAATTTTTCAATTTTTAACATGCTACCACCACTTTACTTTATAGATACAGGAAAAGGATTATAATAAAGAATGTCGCAAATGTTCCCAACATAAATAATCAAATACACATTTAGTTGGCAAATTAGTAAGAATAATTGATTTCTCTGATAAGTCAGTGGTATAAGCCATCTTCTTAGAAAATATTTTTCAGATTTCTCTCAGGGCCACTTTTATTAATAAAATTTTCTACACCTAGTAAATACTTATATGTGGTATGTTTAATAATTCTTGATAGGACGAGTGGTATTTAATTGTTTTCAAATTTATTGCAAACATTAGCAATATAAAATAAATTTTTGGATGGATTCCTAATTTATTTAATCATTGACATGTGATCCAGTGTGTGGCCACCCGGTATATACTATAATGTAGTATGTGGGATAATTCAAAGTCTTGATAAGGCTTGTCATGGTTCGACTGAAAGTCTAATAATTAAAATTATAAATTTATTCCATTCGATTGTATTTAATCACAGATTTGGTTAAATGCTTATCAACAAAATTAATTAAACCACTCAAGTAGTTCATTTATATAAAAGCCGTAATTTAAAAGATTTAATCATAACACAAGTAGTTTTTTAAATGAATGATGATAATACTGCCGATAAACTTATGACACACAAAAAAGAAATCTAAATTGTCACCAAATTAAAAAATAAACGGATGATATTATTTCGAATGACTTAAAAAATGGTTGTTGTGTAACACGTATTTATAGAAATTATAAGTAATAATACGATAATTAGTTTCGCTGCCTGTAAAAAGCCGTTTTTAGTCGTTAATTAAAATAACTAAAATTATTCACCCATTTAAGGTAAAGAACGTATAAAAAATCATCAGTTCCATTTAATAACAAATAGTATTAAAGCTGTGAAATTGATGCTTATTAAATTGAAAACACCTATGAAATTTACTTTTTATTTGTGTCCTCGCTGTACGAGGGATGTCGCCGTGTTTGGTATAAAAATTAAATACGGTGAAATAAAACGAGCCTTTTTGTTGTACAATAAAATTTTTACATTATTCTTTTTACGATGTGGTCCACACCTACATACGTGCGGACAAACGATATTAATAACCTTGTATCAGTTCTTGGAATTACGACGAAATTTCCTGGCACTCATCCTAATTCGTTCGATAATAAACGATCGAATCGATAATATTACAACAGGCTTATCAATTAATTAATCACTTAAACTCCCAATTGACAATGATAGATAACTCGATTACGATAAACCGACTTCGCTATCACACTAACAGAGAGATAGTGAGATTTACATGTATAATGAATTTTATTATATACTCAGTGACCTAGAAATAGCTCAGTCCAGTAAATAAATAAAACTTATTTCAAAATTCTATTCGTTCTTCTGGTTATTTTGTCAAACATCTCAAAAACGCTGAAGGCGCATATTAGTCTGATTTGGTTGACCATAGACATAGCACATTCAAATATATTGACTTTTTGAGGCACTATTTAACAATACATTCTCAGTGAGGTGAGAAAAGCTGCTGACATAACAATCACGTGGGAATTTCGGGAGCATTTTGGGTTAGTTTCGGCCCAAAAGTAATTTTTTTTTACTCGAAAAACAATTATTTTTTATTTTTTAAGTGCGAGGTGTAGCTTAAAAAATAAATTTCAGTACTAAGAAAACTTCGAAATCGACAGAATTAACCGTTTAATGTCAATGAGAAAAGTTCAAAAAAAACACCCATTATTTTTTGAGAGACATTTTTTTTCTTTTGATCATTCGTGAGCCCATAAAGAGCCCAAAATTCTTGCATGTAAAATTTTTTGATTCGGTAGCCCCAGCCCTTAAAACTCAGTGCGGGATGAAGCTACATTTTAAACCAGTTCTTAACTTTTGGACCGAAATTAGCCCAAAATAGCCCTAAATTTCCATGTAATTGTTATGCCGTTCTGGCGAAGTGTGGGATGCAGCTTTTCTCACCTTTCTTAATGGGATTTATAGTATTTTATTCAATATCATACTGTCAATGGAAGGAAGAAAATATTATACTTTAGAAAAGAGGGAGACAGCAATTAAAATAAAAATCAAGATGTAAATGTTGTTGACATAGCTAAAAGGTCTTCTCTTGCAAAAAGTAGGCACGCTGCTATATTTTTTATACAAATGAAGGGCTTCTTTGCTGATTTTCTATCATAGAGACTATAAGAAGCTGGTCTTTCTTATGTCTTCGTTTTATGGTACTCATCAACACACCGACTGCGGTTTAGCGTCAACGAGGTGAGATGCCCACCTCATTTGATCAACGCCAGAGTAATTTGATGAGTGTCGTGGAGATCCAACTGATTATTACATTTAAAAGACTGACACTGATCAATATATTCAATATATTTGCCTGAATTTCTAATCATTTATTTATCCGCACAACCCTAAAGTGTACACCAAACTATCCGTTCTAATTTCTATGCCTATGTCTGCGTCCTGACGCAACTGGCCGTTCGAAAGAAATCGCGGGCGCGTCTTTTATGGCGAACGCAACGAAATAATAAAATAAAAGTGGAAATGCGGGACTTGCATCAACAGTGAAATCAAATGCGCTTATTTGGTAATAGGAAACGGCGCAACACCGGCTTTTCTACGCTCGATTTTTCATATCATTATTATTGACCGGATCGTGTGCGTATGTATCGAAATCCGTTGCGTATGAGTAGATTTCGTTTGCAATTGTTTGTTTTGCTATTGATATCGATTTGTGAGTTTCTTTTTATTTTCAATTCCGCAACTGTTTGTCTGTGGCATTTTTCAATAAATTATTTTTCGACTGGTTTAGATAATTGTTGTTTTCACGGTAAAACGTTTTCTTTTATTTGTTTAATTGGTTACAGTTGTAATTTACTTTATACTTCGTAGTTAATTGGACGTTGTTGTCAGTTAATTATTAAATTAATGGTAATTAGTTACATCGATTACATTTATGATAATATTATTTGAGCTAATACTAATAATTGATTTTCTGGTTTACGTTTGACGTTATTTCCAACGCTTTGAAGTAAAATTCTTAAAAATTATTAAATTATGATTAAAATCAAATTTCAAAGTAGCTTTTATATTATATACATCGGGAATTTAAAAACAAAGTAATTAATGTTAGGAACAATAAGACTCCACTAATTTTTATTAAAACATCTATTTTAATATTGGATTGTTTTATATAAAAAATTATAAAAAATAAATATTAATATTTTTTATATATATTTAAATTTCAGAAAATTAATGTTGTACTTTTCTTACACAACATGTACATGTATGATGTATTAAATTAAATAAAATCATATAATACATATTTAGTTATTATACTATAAAATTATTAATTACTAGTATTAATTTTTATACAAAATCAAAAATATTATTCAAATATCATTTTTCAAATATTAAAACATATTGTAGTAGAAATTTTGAACATTTGAAAATTAGCTACAATTTTTAAAGCTCATTTTTTTATTGAAATTTATAGTCTCTAAGTAAATATAATGTAATAAATTGAATAAAATTGTTTAATATTATACATATTTAATATAATTTAAAATTATTAATTATTAGTCATAGTCCTGAATTTTTAAAAATCAAAAATATTATTCACATAAGTATTGAAATTTATTGTTGCATTAGTAAGTTGAGCAGGTGAGAATTGGCAACAACTTCTAAAGCTTTTTATTAATTAATTATTTTTATTAATTTAATTATTAATTATTAGTATTATTCCAGAATTTTCAAACATCAAAAATATTATTTAAATATTGTTTTTACAAGTATTAAAATTTAATGTTGCATTAGAAAGTTGAAACAGTTGAAAATTAACAACAATTTTTAAAGCTCAATTAATTTTTTTATTAAAATTTGTAATTTTAGGTAAATATAATGTGTAAAACTGAATAAAACCATTTAATACATATTTATTTAATATAATATAAAATTATTAATTATTACTATTATTCCTGAAATTTCAAAAATAAAAAATAATATTAAAATATTGTTTTTACAAATACTGAAATTTATTATTGTGTTAGAAATTTAACTTAAAACTGTTGAAAATTGGCAACAATTATTTTTTTATTAAAATTTATAATTTTAGCTAAATATAATGTGTAAAATTGAATAAAATGGTTTAATACATATTAATTAATATAAGATAAAATTATTGATTATTTGTATTATTGCTGAATTTTTAACAATCAAAAGTCTTAACCAAATATTGTTTTACTAATACTGAAATATTTTGTTATAATAGAAATTTGAAGCATTCGAAAATTTTTAAGGCTTCGTAGTATATTTTATTCGAATTTATAATTTTTGATAAATATAATTAATTAATTATATTAGTAATTAAATAAAGAACTATAAAAAAACATTAGTATTAATTCTGAATTTTCAAAAATCAAAAATATTAAAATATTATTTTTACAAATATTGAAATGTACCGTTGTATTAGAAGTTTGAAACATTTTTTGTGCTCAGTCATTTTTTATTAAAATTTATATATATATATATGTTAGCTTACGTCATCACCTTCACCGATGGACCGATGCGACGTGCTCACATCTATTTAGACTAGTTTTGTTTCATAAGCAAATCTGAAGTATTTGTTTACATTTAATAATCGGGGCAGTTCTTAAGAAAGAACCGAGCAGTCAAGCTTTAGATGTCGAGGGTTAAAGTACGTTTGTTGTAATAAAGCGTATTATTGTGAATTTAGTGTTTTAATCAAACTAAAAAGACAGATTAACAGTCGCTAATCTATCATCAGAAGTGGGATAAAGGATATCTTCTCGTGAATTATTTCCGGAAGAGAGGACCTAAAAAAATATTTTTTTTTTTTTTGTGTTTCTTTGTGAACGAACAATGGCAGACAATAGTGAAAAACGCGACCGCGCAGTAAGTCCGAACGTTGTGAACATTACCGAAAGTGCATCGGAGAGAGACTAGCAGCAAGAAAGTAACAACAGATTCCAAAAACAAAACATGGAAATTTTATCGACAATGGCCAACGCCCAAACTACTCAAGCAACATTGAAGATGGCTGCGCAGAAGGTTTAAGTGTGGCTGCAGCGCAGTTTCGACTTGTAAGATTTAGAAATTGCATTTGAGGAACATGACTTGAATTTGTCAGGAATGGACGAGTGGGTTACGAAAGAAATAAAAGAACAACCGAATGGATATTTTAGACATCTTGTGAAAAACTTTGCAACTTTAACAGCACCGATATCTGCACTGTTACGTGAGGGAAAATCTTTTGAATGGACATTTAAATGTGAAAATGTACGATTGATTTCTTATCCGATTTTCAACATTTTTGATCTGGAATTGTCAACCGAACTACATACAGAAGCAAGTTCGTTAGGATTAGATGTCGTTGTTAGCTGTCGAATAGAGGAAAGTTGAAACCAAAGTATCACGGACCCTTTGAGGTAACGCATTGTTTACCTAATGAGAGGTACGCACTCCGAAGGATTGGCAGCCGAGGTAGAACTACAATAGCAGCGCATGAACAGTTACGAACCTGGCCAGATACAGAAATTCTATAAGGTATGATGGATATAGATTTATTTAATAAGATTGATGTGTGAATGTGTGTAAAGGTCCCTGCTTAGTAGGCTGTTTAAGGTCCCTGTGTATCAGGCTATATGTGAAGGTCCCTGCTTAGTAGGCTATGATTAAGGTCCCTGCTCGGCAGGCTATTTTTAAGGTCCCTGCGTCGCAGGCTATGTTTGAGGTCCCTACTTTGCAGGCTATGTTTAAGGTCCCTACTTTGCAGGCTATGTTTAAAGGTTCCTGCTCGGCAGGCTATTTTTAAGGTCCCTGCTCTGCAGGCTTAGATTGTTGTGTTCTGGGTCTGTGAGACAAGCGGGTAATAGACCTGGTAGTGGTTGAACCGCCTCTGAGCTCCTGGCTAGAATATGGTATCTTTTGATAGCACTTGAGAGTCATGGGTGTAACAGACCTGTTGATGGTTGAGCCGCCTCTGTGCTTCTAGTGGTTGTTAACTGTGCCACATAACAGTCTATTTTGTTAAATGAAATAAGGTTTAGACTTAGTTCTTCGAATATATTTTGAGCTTGTACTGCTGTTATAATGTTTACAGATTACCGGTGTCAGGTGAATCTTTGCAAAACTGTGGAAGGTGCGAGGACGCCCCACATGTCAGGAAGGCCGTGTTAGCTTACGTCATCACCTTCACCGATGGACCGATGCGACGTGCTCACATCTATTTAGACTAGTTTTGTTTCATAAGCAAATCTGAAGTATTTGTTTACATTTAATAATCGGGGCAGTTCTTAAGAAAGAACCGAGCAGTCAAGCTTTAGATGTCGAGGGTTAAAGTACGTTTGTTGTAATAAAGCGTATTATTGTGAATTTAGTGTTTTAATCAAACTAAAAAGACAGATTAACAGTCGCTAATCTATCATATATATATATATATATATATATATATATATATATATATATATATATATATATACATATATGCATTTAGGTAAATATAATGTAATAAATGAAATAAAATTACTTAATACATACTTATTTAATATAAAATAAGATTATTAATTATTAGTATTTCTGATTTTTTAAAAATCAAAAATATGTGCAAATATACAAATACTGAAACTCATTGTTATATTATTTGAAGTATTTGAAAATGTTCAATAATTTTTAAAATTGTCTAATTTGTTTTTTACTCAAATTTATGATTTTTGGTAAATATAATGTGATAAATTAAATAAATTTGTTTCATACAATATAAAATTATAAATTATTCATATTAATTCTGGATTTTTAAAATATCAAAAATATTATTCAAATATTGTTTTTATAAATATTGTGGTACTAAAATTTTGAAACAGAAAATTTTAAAAAATTTTGAAAAATAATAATTAATAATAAAATATAATATTTCAAATTTGAATTACTTTATTTAAACTAAAAAAAAATAAAATATTATATCCTAATTTTATAAATATTAGGGATTTGAAAAAAACATTTCTTCCTTAAAAAATAATAAATTGTTTGTCCCACAATGTAAATTTTTTTAATATCCACTATCTATATATATTCTGATTTGAATATTTTTTTTGAGAGATCTATAATTTTAAAAATTTATATTAATACCTTTTCATAAAATTTATGAAAATTGGTGAACTTTTTGTGATTTTTTAGATAATTATCAAGAATAAAAAAAACCATTAAACCTAATCGAATCGTCATCAAGAGAAAGACAAAACCCAACAAGAAAATCATTCGATGGTCGTCGATTGATGCACGCAAAGGGCTACACGGCAATATCATCCGTGAACCATAAAGAGCGGGCACCGGAGTGTACGAAGAAGTAGTAGAAGAGAACGAGGAGGATCAGCGGAGAGGCACACACGAGACGTAGTGTGCAGTACTCGGGGAAAACGGCCGAACAATGGCCGTATAGTAACAGGCGATAGTAAAGTCTGAAATTTACTACGACCGGAGAACAGCATTCCTGCAAGTCAATCGTTAAAGAGAGGCGAGCTACTGTGCAGCGGACCAGCAGCGCACTGCCCACTTTCAACACTGAACCCGGTTAGCGGGCGGCCACTCCACGCTTTGCCGGCACGAACTTCGACTTGAAATAGAACTCATGCAAATTCATTTAATTTTTTTTTCTTTCTTTCTTTTTAGACACGTTAAGCTGCCCGAACGGATAACTGAGCCGGGAGTGAGGCGGCGTTGCGATGCGTCGTCCGTGGACCATTCATTTCGGACGGCGGACGTGGGAGTTATTATTATTACATTTTTTTTTCTGTCGTCGACGTCGCACACGGGAGGAACACGAAGTCGGGATTGGGTTGTTTGTAAACACGTTGGCCGGAGGTGAGACGTGATCGGAACGCTGCCGATCCGACCGGCCTGGCAACAAGGCTAGAAACGAGATTTTCGATACATTTGGGTTTCGTTGAGAAGGATGTGGAAACCAGATTTTGCCCGGACCGCATTCCGTCGTCGTAAGCGCGTCGGCCAATCGTCGCTCGACGTCCGACGTCGGAAATTTACCCGCGACCAACAGGTGGACCTTACCTCTTTGAATGAACCAGCAGGGACGAGGTTGTACTCCATGTGCAGGACGAACTATCCCCCGGAACACACACCACCGGATAGTACCGTACTACTCGCAGTCAATTAATCCAATGGGCGAGTCGTCCAAACGGCGGGGAACTAACAGAAAAAATTCCTGCGGGATCGCGCCCACAGCTGATCCGGTACGCGGGGACGTGTCGTCGTCGGTTACAGCAGGACGCAGGACGGAGTGTCTGACGACGAGGCGCGAGAGAGACTGGCGAAACACTGAACGAACGGACGGACGAACGTGTGTTTGTGTGTGTGTGAGTGCGGTGCACGCGAACGGATCGGCGGAGGCCCCCAAACCGATTCGCGGACCGGCTTCGGCCTGCCCGCCTGCTCCGTGCACGCCTGCAATCGCCATACTTCCTCTTTTCCACTTGTTACGTCCGAACGCGGGCCCTGCAGGGTTGAAGGACAACCGACTGACATAGGGACTTTTCGATTATGTCTTAGGCTACTCCGTACTTTATGTTTCAGAAAGTTCAGTCAACCATCTAACTTAGCAAAAACTTTAAAGGATTTATAATATTTTCGAACAATTTTTTCAAATATTAGAAAAGAAGAAAATCTAAATAAGTGATAAAATAAACTAATACACACATTTAAATGTTTAAAAAACTAGTAATTTATTTTTTTTAATTAATATTTAATTATACTTGAACGAAAAACTATTAAAATTTTCTGTTATCAAAAAAACATACATATGTATAATTAAAATCAGTATAAAAATAAACACACGAATAATATATTTTTTAAAAGATTTATCCAAAATAAATTAATTAAAAAACAAATTTCAAATAGAAAAATCAAGTAAAAACTAGTTCAGAAAATTGTTTACCAATTTAATTAAAACTCAAAAATTCTAAAACTTTTTATCAAAAATTTTATTACAATATTTTACAAAATTGTTTTATTAAAATTTCTACTTTTTTATTTATTTTATTATAAAATACACACAAACTATTGAGATTGTAAATTAAATTTTTCTAAAAATTTAAAAATGATAATAAATTCTACTTTTAAAATATATTTTTCGAAATTATAATATTATATAATATTTAAGCAAATTTATTTAATTAAAATTAAATCTCATTTTATAAAACATTTTACTAAAAATTTCAAATTAAAAAATTAAGACAACTTTTGGAGGGAGTCTAATAAATTAAAAAAATATATATAAATTTTTCGTATTTTTTTTTGAAAACTAAATGAACAAAAATCTATGTAAACGTCAATTAAGATTTTTTATAATATATGTGATATTTATGTGTTTTATTAAAACTTCTACACATAATTTTTTTATATAGATATTTTATTTTATTAAAAAATAACCACAAACCAATGAGATTATAAAGTTAAATTTTTTAAAAATGTAAAATGGTTTAATGGTACTAAATTCCACTTTTAAAATATAATTTTTGAAACTCTTTGAACAAATTTATTTATTTAAAATTAAAACTTATCTTACTAATCATTTAACTATAAATTTCAAATTAAAGATTATTTTTTATCGTTTTTTGTTTTTTTATTAACATTTCAATATTTTAAAATAACCAAACAATTTATAGTGATTGTTAATTTCAAACTTTTTAATAACAATAATTCATTCTAAAACATATATTTTGATACTTTCTAAATAAATTTAATTAACTAAAATTTAAACTAAAAATAATAAATTTAATAAAAATATTTAAAAATTAAAGAAAAATCTATTGAACTATCAATTAGGATTTTTTCATAACGTTGTTGATTTTGTTGTTGATATATATTTTTAATTGATATATATATTTAATTGTCAATTAATTTTTTTAATATATATATAATTTAAAAAAAAAACTAATCGAACAATTAATTGTGATTGTTAAATTTATATGCAAAAAAATAAAAAAAAATAAACAGTTTAAAAATAAATTATCTTTTATCTTTTTTTTTGAAAGTTTCTAAATAAATTAAATTAATTAAAATTAAAACTCAAAGTAATCTAAATTTTACTACAAACTTCAAAGAGAAAAATTAAAAAAATATTTGAAAATTAAGAGATAATACATTAAAATGTCAATAATATATTTTTTTATCTGACGATTATTTATAAAAATGTCTAAATATTTTTTTTAGTCTATTTGATTTTTTTTATTGAAAAATAATCAACAATTCGTTGTGATTATGACCAAAAAATTTAATTAATGATAAATTCTTCTTTTAAAATTTAATTTTTGAAAGATTTTAACGAACAAAATAATTTTTTGAGAATTTTTTTACTAAAAATAACCAAACAATTCATTGTGATGATTAAATTTAAAGTCGAGCAAAAAATGTAATTAATTATAATAAATTCTCCTTTCAAAATTTAATTTTTGGTAGAAAAATATATTAAAATTAATAGAATTCAAACTCCCATCAAAAATAAATTTAGTAGAATATTAAAAATTATAAAAAAAATATATTTAACCACAGTTTGTATTTAATTATTGTATTTTTAATATATTTTCCTTTCTTGGTTTTTATATTTTTAAAAATGTAAACAAAAATTGTACATTTTCCCCATAAACCTTAAACAAACTTTATTATTATTTAAATTATAATTTGATATATTTGACTAATATAATTGATATAATTTACAAAAAATATGAAGCTATAATAAAAAGCGAAAATTTAACTAAATTTTGATAAAAAATCGAATTTAAATCAAGTAATTTAATCATTAATAATATTAAATAATATATTTAATATACTTAAATATGAACTTCTAAAACTTAACTGTTCGGAAAATACGCCAAATTCTCGCTTAAAGATAAAAAATATTTTTCCAACATTACGCAATCTGGCAAAAATTCCTTTTAAACAAAAATTAGTGCGAAACACTTGAGGAAGATTTAGATAATTATTTTTATATCTAACAGATACATTTGATATTACTATGAATTTTGTAAACATGGAAAATACAAAATAAAAATTTGAAGTCTAACAAACAAATCTTCAAGTATACACGAGACCGAAACGTGATAAAAAATTGATTCTTTAGATAAATATAGAACATCTTTTTATTTTTATCTAATAACTGATAATATGTAGGTACATTATATTTAAAAATTAAACACACACTTTAATTTTATAACCATTTTAGGTTTTCACAACAATTTCTCGAATTAATTTGTGCATTAAAAACTTTTTAAACAACAAACACGACTTAAACAGCAGCAGAATTTAACAAAAAATGATAAAATAAATGTACGCTTTCAAATATGGGCATAATAAATAAATATGTTGTATTCCTGAAAAACACACATCATAAATAACTTTGTAATTCCAAGAATCCGAAGAAATCTCAGGAAATATAAACGCTTAGAGACGGCAAATATTTCTTTATTGTGAAACCCGCTGACATTTGCTTTCACGGTATCACGTACAAAATGGATTCAGAAAAATTTTTAACACCCATTTATTCGGGTGCCGTAAATTTTTACACAAAAACATTACAAAATTGTAATGTGTTCGCAGTGAGCTTTGAATATGCGATAAGATAAGGAATATACACGGTGTGTTTACATTGTGTGTCAATGAATTGATTTTTTTTACACAAGCCGATGAATTAATAGTACAACCTTGAGATAAACTAGATAAACTGCGGACAAATTTATAAAAACGCAAGATTTATGCGACCGCAACCTATTAAAAATAAGTAACGTTTTACTAGCTGCCAAATGTTTGGCATATTTTCGGCGGCTTCTTCCGCAAATTACGCGTGGATGAGGAGCTATTTCCCGCAATCGGACGGTTTATTTACGTACTATTTTTGACCCTCTATAATCATAATCACCGGACCATTGTTTATTTACGTTCAATACCAACTTGAACCCGCTTATTTATATCTCCTTTGCGATGTGCATAGGTAAGATTGGCCGGTCTATTAATAGGTTTTATAGGTTCACACACACATGGAGGACCGGCTGAAGTTAAGTAGCCCGTGTTAATTGGCATTTCTGAATTGTGAAACGAGAAACATGAGACATTTCCGTATGATTCACGTCACAATTATTATAAATATACATTTTATGCGGCAATAAACGATTGCGGTTCCGAGGAAATGGTAAAAATCCTTTGAAGTCGGATAAAAGTCGAGTAACACACATTTCTCCGACTACTTGGACAAACGTTATCCAACAAACAGTGTTTACAGTAAAACTGTACGCCCGATAACTTTTACTACAAACTCAAACAGCCGATACTGAGAAAACGCCTGTACGGAATTTAGCAACAATATTTGCACAGCGTCTTCTTTTTTTATTGCAATGTACACAAAGTGTGTTTACACTGGAGTATTTGTGACATGTCTCTCCAAAATGTGCGGACCAGAAATAATAAATTGATGCCCGTGTGTGTTTGTTTATCGGGTGTCTATTTTTGGTGTTGCAAAAATTTTTGTTTGTTTACTTCATATCTAATGTTCTAGAAGTTTAACCAAGATGTTTTTTTTTGGAACTGTTGTTTATTCGAATTCGTTCTGTGAGAGCAGTATGTCAAAATATAATTTATTTATGAATTAAAAGAAAAAATACTCTTTTATTGAAAAGTTTTAATATTTTTTTAATTATCAAAAAAGTATAAAAAAAATTAGTGACAATTTAATGAAAAAAATTACTCATTGGAAATAATAAAGAACATGGACTATTTTAAATAAAGAAATATAAAATCAAGTCTATAGAAAATAAATTCTTTATAATAATTTATTGTAGTTTAATTAAAACCTTTCATAATATAAGATAATTTTACATTTAAATTTTCTAATAAACAATTTTCATGACCTTACTCATTAAAAGAACTAAAGAAGTAAGGAAAAAATTAACGAAATTTTAATAAAAATTTCATTTTTAAAATTATTTTCAAAAAAATATAAAAAACTTATTGATAATTTAATAAAAAATACTCTTTTGAAATAACAAAAAATATGAAAACTTTTTAAATAAAAAAATATATAGTCAAGTAACATAAAATTATATAAAAATAAATGTTGTATTGTAAGTTTAGTTTTTTTTTATATTGATCTTCATATATATTTTTTTCAAATTAAACATCTACAATTTTTCTGTAAAGAATAATTTTTATAATAATAGTGGTCTTCGAAAGGATTAAAAGAAAGAAAAAATTTTAAATTAATTAACACTTAATTTTTATATATATTTTTTCAAATCAATCTTCTAAAATTTAAAGAATAATTTTTCATAACAAATTTACTTTTAATAAAAATCTCATTTTTTTAATTATACGTGTATAATAAATATTTAAAATAATTTTCAGAAAAATTTAAAAAATATGGTTAATTTAATTTTAAACAATACAAAAATAAGAAATGTAAATTATATTTATTAAATTGAATTTATTGTTATAGATTTGTTCATTAAAATTTTTATAACAATATTAAATGATTATATTTTTTAAATTGACTTCAAAATGTTAAAGGAGAAACATACATAAATTAGACTTTAATTGCAGTAGGATAAAGAAATAAATTTGCAGCTTGGCTAATTCTATAAAAAGAATTTTCAAGGAAAATTACTCATCTAAAAAAATAAAATAAAAAATTAGCCAAATTATTAAATATAATTAATTTATATATTTAAACTATCCCACCACAAAGTTTTAATAAATATCCAATATATTTAAAATACGTAAGAAAACTTATTCTTCATATACAAACACGTACAATAAATTTTTAAATAGTTAGTAAAATGTATTAATAAATTATAGTATTAATTAAAAAATAAAAATGGTTTAATTTAAAAAAATATAGTTAATTATTATTGTTGGATTCAAAATCTTAAAACTTTGATAAACAAATTAATAAATATAATTCATAATTTTCAAAATGAACTAACTAAAATCAAAATATTATTTAGTATGAATTTGTAGAAGGTTAAATTAAGGACAAATTTTCATATATCAAGAAAAACAAATACAATAATAATAAATGACAGAATTGTTGAGAGTTAGACACAGAAAAAAATATAAAAATAAAGAAGAAGTCTGAAAGATATAGGTAGAAACATAATTTTTTTATAAATTAAATTTAAACTCATGATAAAAAACCACTAGGCCCTACTCTTCTTTGATCTAGTGAATGTAATTCTAGATAAGTCAAAATTTCACGTTTTTAGTAGAACACAAGGTTTTCCTTGTTGATCTGGGATCCAACGAATCCCCATCCACTAACCATATTCTCACAGTCCTTGAACTAATTTCAGGAAGTCCTATTTCCTTCAGGTTAGCTTAATTTCAGTTGAGGACAAGATTCCAATTCAAATAGTAAATTGCACATTATTAATACATTTTAATAATTTCCTACAATTATAGACCTATAATAAATTTTTGTAATAAATTAATATTTTAAAGTTTAATTCAAAGTCTTCTTAAACTAAACCCAAAATATTCTTAAGTATGAATAAGTTAAAAAATACACCTAAGATTAAAAAAAGTTGTCACAATAAGCTTTATATGATATTATATTATAAAGGAGTTTATTCGAAAAATAAAAAAAAAAATAGGGTAGAAACGTGAAGCTTGGCTAACCCATAAAGAGCTTTCCAAATCTAACTTGCATTTTCCCGCAATGAATAAATTTCGTAGCGTTATTCCACTCGAAACTTAACTCACCTCAGCACATACAAGTAATACACGGTAATACTCCGGCAGCAACGCTTTAATGAATTAAAATGAAGAAACACTTCAAGTATTCATGGCGGCTTAAAATTACCACCGGTGGCGGCAAACTTCATTTAAATTAACATGCATGTCTTACAAAGTCCCAAAATCCCGACGAATTTCAGCGTCGACGACAGAACGCCATTCGAGGAGGGCATTAGAAATTATTTGTCATTTCGTTAAGGCTTCCCGGTTGACAGGGCCGTTCTAACCGTACGTAGTTGAATAATGGCTGTATCTACGTGAGTACATAAACGATTATAGTTTATTACGCTATTAGTTAAACTAAGCAACACACACATGTACTGTTTTATACCATACGTTTGCAGCAATTTATATCTGTTAAGAGCGGCGTTTTATTTCCTTTTTCACGGCGGGTAATAGCTCCAGGAGAGTGAACCATTATCGCGTCGGAATGGGCTGGAGGAATTGTTGAAATGTTGCATTTCGGTGGGGATCTACTCAATGTTGTCGTAAAATTCATAAAATCGAATCTAATATTTTGCGCCACGGTTTCGTATACTAATCTAAGGTAGTGTTATTTCTTCAGACATAAAGAAGAATTAAATAAATACATATTTGAGATTTTTTTGTAACAATTATAAATAAAAATCTATTTTTAAATAAATATTCAAAGAGTGTATACTTTTATTTTTCCCTTTTTTAGTAAATATTATAACATTGGTGTGATGAGTTAATTTCTAGGAACAGTGTACACAAATTTTCTGTTAAAAAAAAAAAAAATCGAAAATTTAATTAAATTAAATTACTGCACGGTGGGTAATAGCCACCATTACCTCGTAATGGACAAAAATAATTGTCACAGAGGTGTTACATTTCAGGTGGTGATACCCCAAACAAACGTTGTTAATTCATAAAACCGAATCTAACAACTCGCCCCGGCTCTGCGCCATTGTGAAGAAATAACACACCCTAAAAGGGCATGTCTTGCGTACGGGTTTCTTGCCCGCGAAATTGTTTTCTTGCACAGCCGCCGTGCTATTGACTCGACAATGCGAATTAGTCGTTAATGGCCGACAATAACGAGCCGATTATGCCAATCAATTGATTTCGTACTGAAAATGAACCGAGGGCGATTTTTTTTTTGTACGTACGCCGCATTATGAGGATTTATTTATGTGTCGATTGTTTATGTGCAAGATATGTAATTGCACAGAATGAGAATGATCCGGTGCGGCTTTGCAATTTTTTCTGATATGCTTCGCTGCGATAGGGTGTGTATAGGTTAAATTATTGGTGGTTTTGTTTCGAAAAATCGTTAATTATGTTACTGGTGAATAATCGCCTTAGCCGCACTATAAAAAACACGAACGAATAGTAACCAAGGATAATTGGCTAATATTACTAGACTGAGAACCATTAATAACGATTTTGCTTATTTTTTTTATAAAAATTCACTTTTCAAATGTAAACTTGTGCAACAACTAGTTTATAATAACTGTACCGTTGTGTTATTCTAATTTAAATGGAGAAAAAAATAACGAAGAGTCGAAATGGCTGGTTAAGAACAAAAATTAATCACATCACCGATTTGAAAACTAAAAAAATTCAAATATGAATTAAACACGATTAGCATAAAAAAATGATATTTATATGAATAAACCAATTTATCTATTTCAAATTATACTGAGAAAAAATGTAAAATATGTTTATAAATATTTATTTAGAACTAATGAGTTGAAACTTTTATGAACAACTGAAAAATAAATAGAAAAATCACTAAAATTTGGAAAAAAACAAAATAATAAATAAAGTATATAAATAGGTTTTGTATACAATAAAATAGTCACAAAAAGGTTAATAGGAAGATAAAAATCTCTAAAAATATAAATTTAAAAATTGTTTCATTTGTAATCCAATTCAACAACGTTGTTAATGAAAACTAATGACACATTTTGAAAGTTTATAATCAAATTTACATTTAAACACTTTTTTTTAATATTTAGAAATACTATTACTTCTAAGGTTTCTTGTAAATTTTTTAATTGTCATCCAATTCAACATCGTTAATGGAAACTGAAGACATATTTTGAATGTTCATAATCATATTTAGAATTAAGCTCAAAAACTTTTAATTTTTTAAAAAGACTCTTACATCTAAACTCTCCAGTAATTTTTTTTAAGTGTCATCCAATTCAACAACGTTGTTAATGGAAACTAAAGACATATTTTGAAAGTTCATAATCAAATTTACGATTAAGCTCAAAAACTTTTAAGTTTTTAAAAGTCTATTACTTCTAAACTTTCTAGTAAATGTTTTATTTGTAATCCAATTCAACAACGTTTTTAATAGAAATATTCTGAAAGTTCATAATCAAATTTACAATTAAGCTCAAAAGCTTTTAAATTTTTACAAGGGCTATTATATTACTTCTAAGGTATATAGTAATTTTTTTAATTATAATCGAATTCAACAACGTCGTTAATGGAAACTGATAACATATTTTGAAAGTTCATAATCAAATTTACATTTAAGCTCAAAAACTTTTAAGTTTTTAAAGTTTTTTAGTAATTTTTTTAAATGTAATCTAATTTAACGACGTTGTTAACAGAAGCTAAAGACATATTTTAAAAGTTCATAATCAAATTTAGAATTAAGCTCAAAAACTTTTAAGTTTTTAAAAAGACTGTTATTTCTAAACTTTTAAGTGAATTTTTTTGTCATCTAATTCAACAACGTGGTTAATAAAAAACTAACTTTCTAGTAAATTTTTAATACTAATCCAGTTCAAGAATGTTATTAATATAAATTGAAGACATATTTTAAAGTTCATCATATTTACAAGTAAGCTCAAAAACTTTTAAAATATTAAAAAGGCTGTTGCTTCTAACTTTCTAGTAAATTTTTTAATTCTAATTCAATTCAATAATGTTATTAATATAAATTGAAGACATATTTTGTAAGTTAATGTAATAATCAAATTTAGAATGAAGCTCAAAAACTTTTAAATTTTTAAAAAGAAAATTACTTCCAGTAATTTTTTTTAATTGTTATCCATTTCAATAACGTTGTTAATAGAAATTGAAGACATATTTTGAAAGTTCATATTCAAATTTACAATTAATCTCATAAACTTTTAAAATTTTAAATTTACAATTAAGCACAAAACTTTTAAATTTTTAAAAAGGCTTTTACATCTAAACTTTCTAGGAATTTTTTAAATTGTAGTCCAACGTTATTAATAGAAATTGAAGTTTCCAAAAAGTTCAAAAAGTCTTTAAATAAAATAATTAGAAAAAAAACTAGGAAAACCTTTTTTCTAATTACATACCAGTGAAACAACTTTATTATTTAAAACTGAGAGCACACTCAATTTTGAGTTTTTCACATCAATAAATTCCAATTCATCCGATTTAATTGGTGTGTAAACAACCAAGACTTGAAATATTTGACCTTATCAAGGAAACTCACGAGGGCCACAAATTAATACAGACAACAATCGTGAAAGCCTATAAATGCACATCGCATCGCATCAAACCAACATAATTTATATTTGTTTTTCCATATACGTAGAGAAGCTACGTTTGATTTTCTACGTAACCGTCCATTTATCACATAGGAATAAATTTTCGATGGAACGTTCTATTCGCCTGACAAACTATAAATCACCCGGTAATGGGCTTTTTGAATGGAGTAACGAGTTTATTAGTGATCGTCGAAGATTTGCAATTTTAATGCACGCCGGATTCATATCGGGATTTTAATTTATCGAGTCTCCACCGTATCTAATGGCGGTGCCCAGCTTATGACGGACTCCGGAATAATTATTTAACGAGACAACGACGTTATTGCAACAGTTACGACACCATTACCCAACTTTATTGATACATTACACCACACAAATAATATTTTTCCGACACCTACACGTAAATAAACCGAAATTGACCTGCATTCTTAAGATAAAACTGTCCGGTGACCCACATGGTGTGCGCACGGACGTAATGTAAGCATGGTGCCATAAATTTTGCGAAATCATAAACAGGACTGTCAATCGACAATTAGTAAATCTTCAACTACTCATGCGGCAAATGTAAATATTTTAACAACCACCAGATGTTGCCCGAAGCTGTAAACGTTCCGAAACGACGAGAAACACAATTATGCATTGCCCAAATATTACGCAATTACGGGGCAATTTATTTCTATTTTGACTGGATTAAATGGTTTCATTAAGTGCGGACGCCGGTTACTAAAATTAGAAAATTGGCTTCGAGCGTTCATTCTTATTTGGCCGGTCAAAATTGGGAAACACCTATTAAATTGTCAGTCATTGAGTAAATATGTGATCGTTTATAACGTGAAC
The DNA here is from genome assembly GCF_024364675.1 of Aethina tumida. Lineage (NCBI taxonomy): Eukaryota > Metazoa > Arthropoda > Insecta > Coleoptera > Nitidulidae > Aethina > Aethina tumida. Next base: position 33,196,700 of record NC_065436.1, read on the forward strand.
CGGATTAATTAAGGAAATGGGGGGGAATTTCTTGCGAAGAATTTTTATTACCAGGCCTACAGAAACTACGTTTAAGTAACCGTATATACAAAACAACTACCAGTTTTTTTACAACGGAAAAATCTGCATCTATTACAAACGACTTTAACATTTACACTATCTACGCTGTTAGTGCGTTTTTTTTAATGAGCATGACTAAACAATAACGTTTGTTTGAAAATCAATTAAAATGCTTCATTAAGCCATTTAATATGAATCAAAATTTCCATTCATCCACTTGTTTATGTTCGAACGATAAATTTAGATAAGCCGCAATTATTTTCCTATTAGTGTTACTTTTGAACTTGCCTCACAAAAAATACTATAAAAGAAATATGCATGATTACTTATTTACATCTAGTGCAAAGACTGTTATTATGTTACTTTGTATTAATTATAATTAATAATGCGCCCTTTGACACTCAGAAAGTAAGAATGTGATCAATTATCATTTTATCAACATTTGGAAGAGCACAACAATCGTTTGATTGACTCTTGTACCGAACACGTTTAGATTTCATGACGTCTTCGTTTAGTTTGAATAAATAAATAAAATTCTTTATTTTTAAATGAACTGTTTAATTTAAAATATATTTTGGTTCGCAATCAAATCTAGTTATTATAAAATAGTAAAATGGGATTATCAAAAATAATCTACAAAATTATTTATAATATATTAATTTAGAACACTTAATAAGTTTAAATGTTGTTTATTGCACAATCCATTATTATTTAATTTATTGGTAGCAACTTGAGTATTACATGTAGCAATTTTTTTCATTTTTAAATATATTGTTTAAATTAAGATATATTTTTGGAAGTTCAATTTAATTAATAGAAAAATATTAAAATGTTTCAAAAATTTTCAAAAATAATCTACATGATTAATCTTTTTATTGCACAATTTACTGATCCATATATTATTCAATTTTATTGGCAGCAATTTGTGTGGTACACGTACCAATTTTTTTCATTTTTAAATGTATTGTTTAAATTAAATTATAGTTTTGGATGTTCATGATCAAATTTAATTTAATAAGAAAATATTAAATAGATCTAAAATTTCAAAAATAATCTACAGGATTATTTATAAAAAAATAATTTAAAACACTTAAAAAAATTAATAGCTGTTTATTGTACAATTTACTGGTCCACTTATTATTTAATTTATTGATAGCAAAATATATATCTAGAAGCTCATGTTCAAATTTAATTAATAAGAAAATATTAAAATGTTCTAATTTTTAATTAATCTAATTTTTAATTATTAATTTTGTATACCAAATATTTTCATTTTTTAACGAATTGTTTAAATATATTTTTGTTATTTTAATATATATAATCTGTATATTTTGTAAATATGTTTCTTTGCAAATTGTTAATATTGGAAAAAATTAGTTACTACAAAATTAGTTACAAAAAATACTTCTTTCACTAATTTATTGACCAATTGGTCAATAAATTGGTATATTTATATAATAAAGCTACATATGTTATTACTTTTTAATTAAATGTGGTTTTATTCAACAATTTATTGGTAGCAATTTATGTATTATTGCAGGTATAAATTTTTAGACAGTACTGCCAACATTTATATTATTAGGTTAGGTTATTTTAATATCTGTAACTTATATATATTTGGAGAAAAACTTTTAAAATCAGTACTAAACGCACACAAAACTCTGAAATTATTAAAGAAATATTGAACAAATAATATATATGTTAATTTCTTGAACAAATTTTTTATATATTGTTTAGTGTCATACATAATAATTCATTGCGTACTTTGACCCTTAGAAAGTAAAATAGATGTGATCAATTCCCATTTTATACATATTTTGGATGGGCACAATAGATCGGTTGGCTCTTGAATCGAAACCGTTTAGATTCCATGCGAATAATTTAAACGCTTACCTCACAAAGACCATTTTTATTTGTGTATAAAATTTAACTGTGCGAAAATTCTATTCAATTAGCATACAACCTAATGACCAGACTTGTCCACTTCGACCGGGGTTACGTCATCCGAATAAATATTAGCATTACGCGTTTTTTCAGGTCTTTCTCACATAAAAAAAAACACTTTACGACTGACCATTCGTAAACATTCAATGGGCGAATTTTTTTATTGTTGTTTAGTTGCCGAGTTACAGCCGATAAAAATGTAACGATTTCGCATCAACATACTTATGTGATACTTTTCTGTTTTACGAGGTGCAGCTTTATTTTGGGGGGGGGGGGAACTCAATTTGCAATTTTATTATGAGACAACCGAGTGGGGGAATCCCCGAAACAACTGCGGTTTTCATTATTCTTTTTATTATTCGGCTGTAATCACGAATGTTATCACGAATGGATGTGATGATTAAATGATGTGAGTGTAATATAATGTTAAAAGATAATCTATATTATTTAATTATTTTATTAAAACTGACCATTCATAAAAATTCAATGGTACAATTTTTTATTGTTGCTTAATTATTGGAATTAAAGCCGATAAATTATAATGATTTTGCATCAACATACTTATGTAATACTTTTTAGTTTTACGAGGTGCAGCTTTATTTTTGAGGTGGATCTCAATTTGCAATTTTATTATGAGACAACAGAGTGGGGAATCCCCGAAACGACTGCAGTTTTCATTATTCTTAGTATCACGAATGGATGTGATGATTAAATGATGTGAGTGTCATATAATATTATAAAAATATTTTATTTTGTTTAATTATTTTATTAAAACTGACCATTCATAAAAATTCAATGGTACAATTTTTTATTGTTTCTTAATTATTGGAGTTAAAACCGATAAATGTATAATAATTTCTCATCAACATACTCATATATATTCAAGTGTTACGAAGTACAGCTCTGTTTCAGAAGTTAATTTATAATTTTAATGTATGGCAACAGGGTAAAGAATCCCCGAAGCAACTGCAACTTTCATTATTCTTTCTATCACATATGGATGTAATAATTCTATGATGTGAATGTCTAATAAAGTTAAAAGATTATTCTTAAATTATTTATTTATATTATTGTTCATAATGGGTTGAAGTTCATGCTGGGTTGAAGTCGATAAAAATGGAACCATTTCTCATCGACATACTTATTATCACCTATGTATGTAATATTTAGATGATGTGAGTACCTAACAAAGTAAAAAAATTATTCTTAAATTATTTATTTATATTATTAAAACTGGCCGCTCATAACATTCAATGGACCAATGTTTTATTGTTTAGTTGTTGAGTTAAAGCTAATAAAAATGGAACGAATTCTCATCAACGTACTTATCTGATAGTTCAAGTTTTACAAGGAGAAGCTTCTTTTTTCAGGAAAACTCGATTTACTACTTTAATGTAAAACATCAGGGGATTCCCGATATAACTGCAGCTTTCATTATTCTTACTACCACCTGCGGATGTGACAATTAGATTTAGCTGATAAGATTAAAATTTTTTACACATTATTTATATTACTAAAAGCTGACGCAATAATTTGGAGAGTTGCATTTTTAATTTAGTTGCTGTGTGTCGTGCAAAATATTATAAATTTAAAAAACATTAATCTAATCTATTAAATATGTTACACGGCTGACACTCTGAGCGCATTTAAAAATAATTATGTAGTATTAATGTTAATGAGGAGGAAATTATCGCACGTATGTTTATTTATAAATGCAAAAATAGGCATTCTAGTCAAAACAAATATTCAACATTTCGAAAATACACAATACAAATAATTGGCAATTTGAACAGTCCCACCACCTTTGAAGACGGCTTCTAATTAACGGGTCTTATTTTAATACGTAGGAAAATTGAAGCTTAGGCGAGAAGATAAATGGCTGGGAGGTCTTTGATGTACAAGGCTTAATATAAACTCGCGTCGTGTGAATATTAAAAAAAAAAATTGCAAATGTTCTTTGTATTATCACGAACAGTAAATATCATTCAACTTGCACTATCTGCGTTGTAAATTAATGTGAAATGTGCCTGTGTACAATACGTGCATTATTTTGTTGTAAAACACTTTTGAGGGCAGTGTAATTTGGTTAGATGCAACTTTTTAATTGGGAAGTTGAAGCAGACTTGAAAAAGATCAAAATGAACGTCTGATACATATTTGTCTTTTAATAAGGGATCAATATGCTCTTACATTCATTCAGTGGGTACAAATATGGATGCAATAAAAATAACTTCTAGGAAGGCTTCCTCCAATTATACATTTTTACTTATTTAGTTTATTTGTTTGTGTTTGCAAGTGTAAGAAGTCTTCTTAAATGGCATTTTTCTTTGATCCTCACTCATAAATCATTGTCTTGCTGTTTTACTTACGCTGACGACTCCTGGGGCGTCCGACGTTTATCTTAACCTCTTTTTTTTAGTGAATAAAATCAAATAAAACCAGTCACCAGAAGCACTCGAAGTGTTCTAAAAGCGTCGAACAAAAAGACGGACTGTCAAATATTTAATTAACGTCCTCGTGCTACTCAAACGATTCATTAAAATCACCTGCCAAGCGTTGAGAGCAAACACTTGAAGGTATACACCACCGCCTATCGCGGAGACGTAATTTAAATATAAACAGTAGCCGGCGCCGGATAACTTTTTTTTCTTCTGTTTATTGTATATAACAAATGCGTATCAACTGGTGCATGCGACCGAACAAGTTAGCCGTGCGTACCGGTCTTGCTTTACTACTACTCTACTACAGGAATGTGGTGGGGTTACTACGTCCACTCGTCCAAGCGAAGGAACCACGTCGGAACCGGGCGCACGCCGTCACCGACCGTTCGGTCCGCTGCGGTAAGAAAGTTCAGGGCGTGTAGGAGATGTTTTGAAGATGAAGTGGCTGAAATGTGTGCACTCTTCTGTCTCCTCGCTTCTCTCTTTCAGTGCCGGCAACCCCGTACGTCGTGCCGTAAACGAAAGCAGATTGTTGCACGTCTGGTGGTTTTTAATGGCACCCGTGATTTACGCTCTCGGCATATCGGCGGGGAACGGTCGAGGAGCACACAAAGGCGAAGGCTCCTTTGCTTCGGTAAAGGATCGAGGCGAAACAATGAAACGGAACATTTCCTCGACAAGTTTTGAAGATGTTACAGTTTTTAATGAGATTAGATATTGGCAAAGTGGTCTGCGTAAATAAATCGTAAAACTTGACGTGATTGTCTATTTTTAGTGAACGTAAACCACTTATTTTGTTTGAATAGATAAGACTATTGATTGACTAATTGAATTTGTCACATCATTAATTCAAATAAGATTAAATTAAGTTTATTGGCTTAAGCATATTGATATAGTAGTCATTTATCAAATTTATAATTATCGTAAACACTTTAACAATAATTGTTAAAAAAACTCGCTGGGTAATGTTTTTATACATATTTTGAAGGAATTGAAATATGTTATTCCACAAGAAAGAGAATTCTAATATAAAGAAGTCATAGTCTATTTTTGATTGTCATCTGCAATTTAGATCCAATTTTAAGGAAAAAATTAATCAAAAACTTAAGTTGAATGAAGAGGTACATTAAAAAAATTCGTTACCTTAATTAAAACAAACGCTCAAAAAGATGTTACTGTCGATAAAAAAAAGAAAGACAATTACCCAACATGTCTTATTTTATTAGATATTATAAAAAATCATATATTTATATTGATATTTCTAATATGCAAAATTTTAACAAAATAATAAGAATAATAACATTATTTAATTCTATTTTTATCTGCCTGATTTATTGGAAAATGAAGATGTACTAGTGATGAATGTCAAAAATATCACTTATCTTAACCAGAACAAACGGCAAAAGAAAATGTTGCTAAACAGAAAAAAAATTCAAAATTAAATTGCCCAAGATGTCATATTTCTATTTCACTTCTATTAGTGTTCTAGTTTATTAGTTCTAATTTAAATAACAAGATGACTTAATGGTAAGAATTGAAATTTTTTGAATTTTCAATTATGATTTATAAAGTAAAATGTACTTGAAATTAACAATGTAACTTAACTAAAATATTTACAGGACGTTTAACTTTAAACTAAACGCAATTCACATAAAATATCGCCACTGTACAGGGTGTTTTACATTCGTGGTCACTTTGAAGTTTATGGGAAACGGCATGGTAAAATATCTCTGAAAAATATTCACTTTTCGTATGGAAAATGATTACACGGATTTAATTAATTTCTTATTTGACTAAATAAAAATATAGGTTCTTCCTTTTAAAATAAAAAAATATTGATGTTTCAAATTCGCTTAATTTCACCTGGTTTTTCTTATATAATTTGTTAAGAAATTTTGAAACATTGACGTGGAATCTTTTAAAAAATATTCCAAGATTTCAAACATTTCATTGCCACGTTGGGAATCCTAATGCTATAAAAAAGTCATTTAAATAATAAAATGACCTAATGGTAAGTACTGAAAATTTTTGAATTTTCAGTTGTGATTTTTAAAGTAAAATGTACTTAAGATTAACAGTGAAATTTGACCATAATATTTACTGTGACTTCAAACTAAAAGTAATTCACATAAAATATCGCCACTATACAGGGTGTTTTACCTTCGTGGTCATTTTGAAGTTTATGAGGAACTGCAAGGTTAAATATCTCTGAATAATATTGACTTTTGGTATGGGAAATAATTACACGGGTTTTATTCTTATTTGACTAAATAAAAGTATAGGTTCTTCCTTTCAAAATAAAAAAATATTGCTGTTTCAAATTCCCTTAATTTCACCTAGTTTTTCTTAAATAATTTGTTAAGAAATTTTAAAACATTGACGTGGAATCTTTTAAACAATGTTCCAAGATTTCAAACATTCCATGGCCACGTTGGGAATCCTAATAGTATAAAAAAGTCATTTAAATAATAATATGACCTAATGGTAAGTACTGAAAATTTTTGAATTTTTAATTGTGATTTTTAAAGTAAAATGTACTTAAGATTAACAGTGAAATTTGACCATAATATTTACTGTGACTTCAAACTAAAAGTAATTCACATAAAATGTCCCCACTATACAGGGTGTTTTACCTTTGTGGTCATTTTGAAGTTTATGAGGAACGGCAAGGTTAAATATCTCTGAATAATATTGACTTTTGGTTTGGGAAATAATTACACGGGTTTTATTCTTATTTGACTAAATAAAAATATAGGTTCTTCCTTTCAAAATAAAAAAATATTGCTGTTTCAAATTCCCTTAATTTCACCTAGTTTTTTTTAAATAATTTGTTATGAAATTTTAAAACATTGACGTGGAATATTTTAAACAATGTTCCAAGATTTCAAACACTCCATCGCCACGTTGGGAATCCTAATAGTATAAAAAAGTCATTTAAATAATAAAATGACCTAATGGTAAGTACTGAAAATTTTTGAATTTTCAATTGTGATTTTCAAAGTAAAATGTACTCAAGATTAACATTGAAATTTGACCATAATATTTACTGTGACTTCAAACTAAAAGTAATTCACATAAAATGTCCCCACTATACAGGGTGTTTTACCTTTGTGGTCATTTTGAAGTTTATGAGGAACGGCAAGGTTAAATATCTCTGAATAATATTGACTTTTGGTTTGGGAAATAATTACACGGGTTTTATTTTTATTTGACTAAATAAACATATAGGTTCTTCCTTTCAAAATAAAAAAATATTGCTGTTTCAAATTCCCTTAATTTCACCTAGTTTTTCTTAAATAATTTGTTAAGAAATTTTGAGACATTGACGTGAATCTTTTAAACAATGTTCCAAGATTTCAAACATTTCATTGCCACGTTGGGAATCCTAATACTATAAAAAAGTCATTTAAATAATAATATGACCTAATGGTAAGTACTGAAAATTTTTGAATTTTCAATTGTGATTTTCAAAGTAAAATGTACTTAAGATTAACATTGAAATTTGACCATACTATTTACTGTGACTTCAAACTAAAAGTAATTTACATAAAATATAACCACTATACAGGGTGTTTTACCGTCGTGGTCATTTTGAAGTTTATGAGGAACGGCAAGGTTAAATATCTCTGAATAATATTGACTTTTGGTATAGTAAGTACTGAAAATTTTTTATTTTAAATTATAATTTTTAAAGTAAAATATACTTGACATTAACAATGGATTTGGCCAAAGTATTTACAGTACGCGTAACTTCAAAACTAAAGGCAATTCACATAAAATATGGCTACTATACAGGGTGTTTTACGTTCGTGATCATTTTGAATTATACACAGTATACCATAGACATTTTGGATAAATTTCATTGTGCACAAAAATTGAGAATCCAAAAAATGTCAACATTATTCAAGTTATCTGACACAAGTGAAAAAAACAAACATTTACCAATTCAATTTTTTTGTATATCCATTCCAGTATTATTTTTGTGCCATCTATTTTAATTAAGGTAAGTAATATTTTTGATGTTCATCACCGGTACGTCTTCGTTTTCCGATAAATCAAGCGGGAGAAAATAAGAAAAAATGACACGGCAAAGTAGTGTCAACAAAAGGTCGATGGCCCGGTCTGAAAAGCATTTACGCCTCTACATCCACTACGTGATGTCATTGGCTTTAAATTGCTCTTGTTGCCCCCGTGCAAAATCATTGTTTCGCTCCTAATCCACCGCAGCATCTATGCAGTTTTCTTATTGCGGCCGTTTAGCGTGAAGAAAACTGTGTTAAACTTTAATCTACACTCGTTGTTTTTTTCTTGGAACGGAACGCTTTAAATAATCGAGAGTTGTGGCATTCCCGGAATCCAGTTAGGGGCGTAATGTTGCGGTCGCAGCAACTATAATAATGCAACAACGAACCGAGATTAAAAACAGTAAGTTTTAACAAACTCCAGGCTTCAAAAACGGCTACCGTAAATCGGTTTCCGGGAACGAGCAGTTGTAGTAATTCCAGGCCGGTTTTTTAAATGGAGTACGGCGACGTTGACAAACATGCAATAATAATTAATCAGCATGCAAATTCATTGTAATTTTATCTTTCTCCCCTTGACTAAGGTAAGTAAGTATACATATTTATACGATGCGAGACGCCAATGACCTCACGCCGTGAATTTATGCCAGCCAATGTTTTTCACTTTGTAAATTTGTCGTACACACACACTCACACACGCGAAGCCTGCTGACTGGACAGACGAAAATAGTAAACGTGCATAATTTTCGTGAAACGATGATTTGGTAGAAATACCTGAACGCACCAGACTTGGAACAAGCCACTGCCCCTCGGACTATTTCCATTACGCGGTGGCTGCGGTTATTTCAATCGAAGCACAAGTTTTCGAACTTTCACTGAACGGATCCATTTGTTTTGATGAAACGGTCAAACAACTCGAATAGATCGTTACATCAAGTTCATTTGGACAATGAAAAATCGTCGCACACAGATAAAATATTACCGTCAATTCCATTAATTTATAAAAAAAATTTTCAGACAATTTACAACACTTAAATTATCATCAAAGTATTATTTTTTATGTTTATCGCAGATATGTTGCGAATGAAACTTTCCTTTTCTTGAAATATTATTTAAAAGTTTCTGTGTTAATTTCTTTAAGTTTTTTTCAACAAATTATATAAGAAAAATCAAGTAAAATTAAAGAAATATTTATGTAGTTCCTCATGAACTTCAAATGAATAATGGATGCGAAACATCCTGTATAGTACAAATATTTCGTGTGAATTGTCTTTAGTTGAAATTTACACATAATGTTAATATTTTGGATGTACTTGTACACTATTAATCTCAAGCACATTTTTTATGCTCTTCCTCATTCAACCTCAACTTCAAATGGCTCATTAACTAAAACACTCTGTATGGTGTAGTTGTTACGTCTGAATTGTCATTAGTTTTAAGTGACAAGTAAAGTAAATATTTTGGATGGACTTATTCAGTTAATTCAACAAATTATTTGAGAAAAAAAATGAAGAAATTAAACTTCAAACTTCGGTAAGTATTTTATTTTAAATATAACAATCTACTCTTTTTTACTTAGTCAAATAAGAAATTAAGTAACCTCAATTAATGTAGTCATTCCCCATGTCTAATTAAATCAATAATTTCAGAAATATTTAACCATGTTCTTCTTCATAAACTTCAAATGGACCATGAAATAAAGCATCCTGTATGGTGCGAATTGTCTTTAGTTTCAAGTGATACATAATGTAAATATTTTGGATGGACTTCTTTGATAATCTCACATTTTACTCATAAATTCAACAAATTATTTGAGGGAGAAAGGAGAAATTAATTAAGAAATTCGGTAACTATGATATTTTAAATGTAATAAGCTGCTCGTTTTTACTTAGTCAAATAAGAAATTAATAAACTTCAATTAATGTAGTCACCATACTCTTTCTCATAAACTTCAAATATACCATGGACTGAAACACCCTGTATGGTGCAGATATTTCACCTGAATTGCCTTTAGTTTTAAATGACAGACACATAATGTAAATATTTCGGATGTAATTCAATTTTAAGCATATTTTACTTAAAAATTCAACAAATTCTTTGAGGAAAACCAGTTGAAATTGTAGTAACTTTTTTATTTGAAATTTAGCAACCTGCACATTTTTACTTAGTCAAATAAAAAATTCTATTGATGTAACCATTAATTAAGGAAAGTAGTTTTTTATGTTCATTACTGGATTCATTTCATTTTCTAATAAATAAAGTGGATAAAAATAAAGATATTAAAAGTAATATCAATAGTAAATGAATCCATAGTTCTAGAAACAATTATTTTTTTTCACATATAAAATATTATCACGTTTCCATTCATTAATGAAAATTTGACTGACAATTTAATACACTTAAATTATCATCATACGGGTCGCCCGCCATTAAATTTGAATACGTTACCCGACTGTCAAGCAAGACATTTAAAAATTAAAATTACCTAAATTAAAACGAATTGGAAAACACATGTCCAAATTCAAAGGGGTTAATTAATTCACTCACCCCTTTCGGTATATTAATGTGATTTTATAAACACCCACATCGCAACAATTTTTGATTGATAATTGGATCCTTTAATTAGCCACTATAATACCATACTATGTAATCATGAGGGATTTTAATTTTTCCCATGTTTTCAATCGGATAAGATAATGAGAATTGATGTGCCATCCGTTAACCGGAAAAAACAATCATCGTTTTTGATTTACCGATAGTTGAAAACTTGTTTTGTAGGCCAATTGCATTTTTGTGCAACGTGAAATGTGTGAAACTTAATTTTACTCGGTACAAGCGTTTTCATTTAATCCGCTTCTAGACGTCGCATATTATTACTCAGCAAGTTTACAGGTAAGGAGAAACGTAAGCTGAGCCAAATTACCTTCAATTCTGTTACACGTGTCTGTACATTAACGAAATGAGCCAGTTTTATTTATCTGGGCTTAGTTAAAATTAAAAAACTCAGCAATAAACTCAAAAGTTTACTGTCAATGGCATTATCAATAAATTTTGCAATTCCCAGAAAGACGTTAGTAATTATATTTTAAAAGAAAATTTAATTGAATGTTTAGGCAAATTTATTTTTACGGCATAATTTATTCCGCCTTAATGCTTTAAGCGACATTAGGTAGGTTTTAAAAATAACTTTTTAAGATAAATCCTGTTTTTTAGCACAAACATTTTTTATTTAACAACTCAAATAAACGATTTTAATGGATATTTTATACCGGGCAATTCCGAAAATCAGATTACCTCATACATTAAATTGTTGATGAGAAAGTAGCAAAAATAATTAAGATAATTTTTTTTTTAATTTTTAGTTCATGAAGGACACAATCAAATACATCCACGTGCTTACCATGGTAATTTAAAATTTATAAAGTATTAACCGTTAAAGAGAATAAAAGGTTTGTATTGTATTTAAATAGGTTAATAGTTATAACTAATGTTAGTGTTAATAGTGGACTGTGCCGCCACAATTTAAATATTTTACAATATCATCAAGATCCAAATCGTTTATCATTATAAATGGTTAATGGCAACTGCGCATTTTTATCATTTGGAATTCCCAGACCCATTCCAAATTTTATGGTCAAGTTATAAATTATTACCCAACATTTTTGTTAAATTTGTGAAATTTCAATTCACAAAAGTACTCTAACGAAATTAATATTTTCATTTTACAGGTGTGCCAATTACAGTGGTGCCCACAAAATCTAAAAGATCCTTCATAAAAGGGTGTTAATTCAGAATTTGTCCGTTCAGTATAAAAAATTTATTTCAATATCCTATATATTTTTTGTCACACGTTTTAAAAAGGACGAAGAATTTACTTTAAACATACAAAATTGCAGCAACTTTAGAAATTTTTATTGTCTTGATAAAAGTGTACAGAAAATATCCATATTTATGCCAGGTATGCAGTATATTTGACAACAAAAATACGACAATATAATTTATTATATTATATATTTATATTTTTATTAATATTTGAAAAAAATTCAAAAGTGGACCAACTATTAAATAAAACAATCTTTCGTACATTTAGCCTTCCTTTATTTAGTAACTAGTAGCCTATCCATTATTTTTAATAACTTCTAAACCCCTTTTTACATCGATTTCAGTAGCTTTTTAATATAATTCTTAATAATATTTCTTTCCATTAATTTTAAATTTCTTCATAAAATTCATTAAAATCTGATCTTTTTGCATGGATTTTCTGGTCAATTTTATACCAAAGCTTTTCAATTGGATTTAGTTTTGCCTTTTATACTGGCCAAAGCATTAACTTTTAGTGTTCGTTTTATAATAATCTCCTACAAAATGACTTCCTTTATTTCTTGATTTATACGGGGTTGATAACAGTCGCTAACAGCAAAAATTTTTACTTTGTGTCCACGGCTCTGTCTTTTATTTTCTACCACTTTTGGGAACTCATTCCAGTGAACTCCTTCTGTTAAAATTGGACATTATCCTTGTTTAAATGTTTCTACAATTTGTTGTATTGAATATACGGTTTGGTTATATTATTTATGAACTTATAAATTTATATAAAAACTAAGATATCCGTATATAAAGGAAGGTACGAAATATTTAGACACTTAACAATTATAAAATTAATTTAAATTAAAAAGAATTGTTTTCTTTTAATAAAATGATTGCTTTTTAATTTGTTGCTCTACATATGAGCGATAGTGTACGTATGAGTTTGATTTGGTTGATTAAAGAAATAGCACATACAAATGTATTTAGGTTTGTGGTACTATTTGAGAATATTTTTAATAGTAAGAATTAATAAATTATTTTGCTATTCATTTCTTTTATTTCCATAAGGTAATGAAGAAATTTGGTATTAAAGGTTTCTTCTCTGATTTGGAAAACCTTACGGATTAAATTTACATGACAAAAGCATTTGATCATTCGAATTGTAAGTTGTTAATTATTTGTAAATAAAAATAAAAAATTGTTTTTGTTTGCCTAAACAGACTCAAATCTCACGAGTCGCCACTGGAACAAAAGGTAACCAACAAAATATTAACATATTTTTTAAAAGATAATAAATATATATTTTAAAAATTTGTGCTGTCTCTGTAATCAGCCACATTGACCACTTATTTTGTTTAAGATTTAATTTAAGTAGAAATTATTTTGTTTTAGGTTGAATGAATAGTTGTTGAAATTATGTAATGTAATTACTTTAAATAAAATATAAATTATTTTGATTGCATTTAATTAGAGGTGTGTGTTTCCTAATTAACATTAAATAGTAACATGTGCTATTTCCTGGCCACCATCTTTATTTATTACTCCATAAATTAAAAAAAAATATTTGTTAATTTTATTGTCACAATCATGCAATGTGACATTGAGTTTTTAAATGCAAGTTAAATGTTAACAGCATATCAAAAGTTGATTAATTTATTATCGTTATATAATTTATCTCTAATTGTTGTGGGAGGACGATTTGTGTGGGCCACCGCATAATTTATTAATACTTAATAGCGTCGTACGACGATAAAAAAATATTGGAATAACGCCTATGAATCTCACCAACTTACGTTAACACATGCTGGGAAATGTATGCTCCCTTTAATTGAAACTAAATTCGCAACAGAATTTTTATATTAAGCGATTCGACATAAACGTCTCCAAAAAATCATGGATGTGCAAATTAAAGATTCAAACATATAAAGTAACATGTTCATAGAACCATAAAAGTACATTAAAAACATAGCCGGAATCATGATGGAACAGCGGAATAGAATCCCATTAAAACGAAACGTAAATCTCCACCTCTGGCACGTAGAAGCCATAAACTTGTGCATAGAAACCAATTTTTTTCCATCGTCGCCTTAGTCTAACCTTGAAAGGTCACAGCTAAACGGTCACACATGTTATGCAATACATTTCAATGTGGTCGCGAATTGTGTGTATTTGCATAGATATTATTCGCTTGTTTACTTTTTATCGATTTCGTATTAGGAATGTGTGTGTGTGTGTGGACGGCCATTCGATTTATTCGCATGGTGTCATCGTGAATGATGTTATAAATAGTGATCCTGGTCGCTTACTAATATGGATGGTATTCCACGCACTTTTACATGGGACGACGCGCCCGTCTGCATTTGGTTTTATTTATATAAATAAAGCGCGACCTTTTGCGGAAAAGGTCGCCGCTGTTGTCCTGGAATGATGGTCCCTTAAACCCATATCAAATTAGAAAATTATCACATCGGGCAGTACCGCTCCACAAGCCAGTGGTGGCGGGAAGCCAACGGATCAACTGCAAGCCCAATCCTCACCCAGGGAGGTTCTAGGACCTTCCTCACATTGGGCTTGTTCTTCCGGAACCAGTTGACAGGGGGCTGGCATCTTTGTCAGTCCCGTCTTCTGGTTCAACTTCACCCGTATATGTCCTATATACGCCCTTTCCCCCATATGTGTTATCACATATGGTTCCTCTTTTGGTTATGATCTCCGGATCGGTGCCCGGAGAGGGGTTTACACTTTCCCCTCTCTGTCCCAAAAAAAAAAAGAAAATTATTAATTAACTATACTTGAGAAGTTTTCATTCAAGACCAGCGTCTCCACTGTTTACATAAAATGCAAATTACAATAATTAAATCCCTTTATGAAATTTGTCAGGAAATAAATCTAATCCATTTAATACTGTAACTGAAAATTCGGTGGATCATTCTAAATTAGACGCATCTAAGATTCTGATCCCACTCAAATCAGATGATCAAGAAGAACTATCGAATTAGAACTGCATGGAAGAAGTTCAAATTTAAGTTTATCGTAAATTATTTAGTTTTAAGATATTATATTCTCACCAGTATTTTGAAACTGAAATTCTTATTAGTACAAGAACTTCCTGCCCCAAATTATTTAGGGAAATTTTGTTTGATGAGGAGAGCTAAATGATTTATCGTAAATCATATAATATCCTAATCGCGTCAATATTTTGCAATTTTTTAGAGTTATTAGTATCATCCTTCTTTGACAAGAAGTTCCTAATCTTAAAATATTTAAGGAAATGTTGTTTAATGACTCTTCCAGCTCAAATTAGATGAATGAGAAAAACAAAACGAATCAAAACTATAATACTACTGGATAGGAAGAACCTTCATATAATAAATCATAGTATTTTGAAGTATTTTAGTGTCGGTAGTACCATTCTTCCTTGACAATAAGTTCTTGAACTAATTTATTTAGGAAAATTTTGTTTAATGACTCTCCCAACTCAAAGAAATTGATCAAGAAGAATTAAACGAATCGAAACTATAATACTGCTGGACAGGAAGAACCTATACAGAATTTTTTTGTACATCATAGAATATCCTAGTTGCATCAGTGTTAGTAGTACAATTCTTCTTTGACAAGTACCATTTTTCTTTGACAATAAGTTCCTGAACTTAAATTATTCAGGGAAATTTTGTTTGATGACTTTCCCAACTCAAATAAGATGAATAAGAAAAACTAAATGATTCAGAACTATAATTCTACTGAATAGAATATCTAACTTTTAGAATATCTTAGTTGCGTCAGTGTTTTTTTTTAAATTGATTTGTTGATAGTACCATTCTTCTTTGACAAGAAGTTTCTGAACCTAATAAGATGAACAAAGGGAAAAAATGCCGTCTGAAGTATTTCAGGATATATCAGAATTCTTCTGCTCCGTTAATATCTCTCACTTTATATTTAAAACAATTCGCATTTGCTCCAACCCTTTTTCCGAAAGAATTATAATGTGCTGTCGTATTTTTAGCTTAGTCTGTACAAGTTGTGAGATGGGGAATTTTCAACGAGAGGGATTAAAAACTGGCCACTTCTGACGTTTTCCTCCAACTGGCACCGATCCGAAGATCATAACAAAATGTCTCACATACGTGACAATTCATATATGGGTGAAAGAGGACGTATATACAGGACATGTACAGGTTTTCTGAATAAAAAGACGCTGGCAAGGATGCCAGTGGGAGTTCCGAAGAGCAAGATCAATCTGAAGATTGTAGGAGATCTTCCTGGGGAAGGATTGGATTTGCGGGGTTGAATCCGTTAGCTTCCCATTGCCACTGGTTTGTGAAGTGGTACTGAGTCCCAAGATCACTCCAAAGTTAATCCATCCTGGGGCTTTGTATACATGATCAACTTGCAATTTGTAGAAACTCTTTTTATGCCAGCGAATGATTTTTCTAGTGGTCGTTGTACATTTTTCAGCCCTGTAGGTGCCCTACAGATAATATTGTATGGTAATATTATATATTGCTACTTGTGCGATTATGTTTCGTATATTAAAAATACTAAAAAATAAAATATTTAAAATACAATAATATATATATAAAAATTTATTTACATCACATGTATCATATAAGTATGCATAATAAGATCTTGTCAATTGTTACATTCATACAGCATCAATTTAATTCTCAGTTCGTGATATTGTTCCTCGTTTCTTGCCTTCATCCTGACCAAATTTAGTTCTTCTTCCTTTATCTGCTGATCTAACTTTGCCACTTTTAACCGAATATTAAGTAATTCGTCCTCGTCAAAGGAACGTATGCTCCTTCTCCTCTTTCTACTACTTGCAGGAGTAGGAGGAAAATACTCGTGTTCAGCTAAGTATTGGCTGTTGTCGTCATCCTGTACATCTTTTATGTCTAATTGTTCATGCACCAACTCTAGATTAGATTCTTGGTCAGATAACATATCTTGGTTTATATTTATTTGAGCTTGTTCCAAGCTTGTCTTTTCCGAAAGAACTAACATATGTTCGGGCACATCAGCCAATACTCTTTCTAGCTCATCCCGCACGACTTGTGAGTCTGTGTCACGGTCGCTTGCCGCATTTTTCTCCAGTTGTGCTTGGTTCAAATCTTGGGTCATAGGCTTGCTCACAATGCTGACTGTTCTGTCTATATCTGAATTAGGTGGTTGACTTGGGGATATTGTTTTGTCGCACGTATGTTCGGCAGGGTGCTGGACTATTTCTTCTCCCTTTGTATGCATGATCGACCTACAATTTTCAGTAGTTCGTTTTACACAGCGCCAGTGAGAGACAGAGCTAACAGTTGTACGGTGCCTCGCGTATTCATAGCCTTGATAAATCAGTGTTTTGTTTCCGCGGCTTGTAAGTCCGTATTTAAACAACTCAGACATATTGGTATTGTTGGGTTAACTTGCTGTGACTTAGTTTATTATATTTTTTAAAGTGCGGTCATTTTTATAATACATTATATACCTGTTAATGTTAATCTTATTACATAAATCGTTATCCTAAGTACAGGTACTATTAATACAATATTAATTTTAATACTATTAATTAGATTACGGATTAAGGACCACTTTTGTTAGTGGATCAATAGAATTTGATTTGCTTAATATTAAACTAATAATCACAACTCATTGAAGAAAATAATAATTCTGTGTTTCTAGTCTAAGATTAACTTTTTTCTGCCTATAATGATTTCTTTAATATTAAATTATATAAATCTAATATAATTTAATCTTGTATAACAACACATAATTGGGATAATCCTAATTCCAAGACACCAGAGAACATTATGTGAAGATGTCTGGTATTGAATGAACGCCACTCAGTTGCCGTTAAATACATTAATAAAACAAATTGATTATGTATGGGGGAGAAGGATGGTGTACGGGGCTGGTTCCAGGAATAGAACCGCGGGCACGGAGGAGGGCAGTGAGGCAGGCACGCTGCCAGGGTGACTGTTGGGTGCTTTGCCCGGCGTCGTCCTGGCAACTAGGCAACCGACACCGGGTCGGCCCATTGACGTCGCGAGACACACGACCCCGGAGGTGAAGGCCACGAGATCCTACTTTCTAACGTTCCACGGTTGGTATTTCTCTGTGTGTGTGTGTGTGAGCGTGCCTCTCCGTCTCTGCGTGGCTGCCGATCCGGGTTGCCGTCGTCCCAGACACCCCGGAACCGGAACGCCAAACTCGGATGGGAATCGATAGGGAAAGTTGTCGGTTCGTTTCGTTGTCTCCGGATGGTTTTGCAGGTGATCCAAATTGATTATCGAATATGATGATGGAACTTTTTATCTACCATAAACCTAAAAAAACACACAATTCGTCACTTATTGAATACTACGGTTACTTTTCAAATCTAATCTAAAATTAAATTACCATTTAATACATAAATCCTTTTTATAATGGGAAAAACGCCTATTCATTCCCCTTAAAAAAGTAAATTACCCACGACCACAACCTTCAATTTATTTAAGGTGTATCACTCCTTTCCTAGTAGAATAATCGGGGCTGAATGATACATTCAAACCGGGCACTAATATATAACACCGTAATTATACACCTTCCATGTGGAATTTGAAAAATCCCGGACCGTTAATGACGTAAAGTCGAGACCGCCAGTTTGTGTCCGTATCATTAAGTTCGTTAGTAATGACGGTGGATGAAAACGGTCCGTCGTACCCCAATTAAGTCTGGGCTCGAATCTTCGCATCAATCTCTAAACGGTTGGTTTTCACCTGGAATATTATAGAAATTTATTTAGTTTGTGCACAAATAACTGAAGTTTTGTCTCTAGGAATTTCGACATGATGGGAAAGTTTATTGACTTAAAATTATGCCATTAACATAAACATTGTAAATGTAATGTAAATGGATGTATCAACTGTCACTCTGCGATTATGATCAATTTGAATTTCTAATTGGACACTATTCATGTGAAAATGCAAAATGAGTTCTTGTGGTGTAACTAATGAGTACACTGTTAATTTTATTGCTAATTTGCCTAATGTCCTTGGTATAATAAAATTAAATATTTAACGAATTACCCTCAGTATTTGAAGAGCGGGCAAAATATGTAAATGTCACATTCTTCATAAAAAATTATCAGTTGTAAAAAATGTGGATCACATTTAATGGAATATATTGTGTCGACAACATATTTTGACTTGAAAAATTAATAATTGATCGAAAACTGCTTATTTTTCTAATAATTGTTTAAAACATGAAACCTTAAAATTTCCCAAATAATTAAAAAAAAAATTGTTGGTTTAAAATTTTTTTTGCTAGCGGATTTCTTAGATTTAAAACATTTTAATAGTAAAAAATGTTGAAACAAACAATCATTTAAATGTTTGAAAATTTCAGAATTACAAAATCATTCAAATGTAATATTTTAGATTTAAAACATTTTATTAATTAAAAATCTTTCAAGGAATATTTAAAAAATGTATCAATAGTACGTGAAATACAGACAGGGTAAAAATTTAAATTAGTTTTAAGTTTACTGTGACTATTGATTTCAAAACACAACAAAAGACACTTAAAGTTTTTATCTATTAGAAAAATATTTCAATATTTGAAAATTTCAAAGACATCCATAAAATCAGTCAAACAAAATTTTTTAGATTTACAACATTTTAATAGTTAAAAATATTTCAGTGAATATATAGACTCTATAGATAAAAAAAGTAAGACAGTAAATTAAAATTTGTTTTAAAAAGTTCACGATTATTATTGATTTCAAAACTTTTAAGGGGAATTATCTGAAATTATAACAACTTTATTATTAGAAATTGAAAACTGGTTCAAACAAAAAGGAAGTGTTCATAATTTTTTTTATCAGAACAAAGTTTGTCATTAATTAAAGTGTAATTTATAAAAGTATATTGTATATTTTCACTTTACTTATATTTGAATTTATTACTATTATTATTTATTTATTATTTTGTTACTCCACTTTTATTTTAATTAATTTAATTAAATTTACATTAAATATCTATAAAATTGCATTGCCCACAAAGATAAATTCAATTCATTACTTATAATGAACATGATCTCACGTTTAAATATACAAAATTCAGCATAACCACGAACAAAAAGAACAAAAAATAAAGGTGTCACACGAGCGAGAAAACCGCGGGTGCGTGGGCCGCCACCGCGCGTCCGAAATTCTCGACGGAAACCGGTAAAGAAAGTTTTATTCGAGAGGAGTCACACCGCACATATCACCTATGCAAGCGGAGTCAGTGACAAGGTCACACCCAAGGCCGTTCGCACCGTCGAGGAACGGTCCGGAGCGCGGCCCCGAGCAAATATTTAAATTCCTACGTGCCCCGTACGCTTCTTCGTTTGTCTTTCAGTTTAGTGTCCCGGTTCGTTTATTCAAATTTATGCGGACGTTTGTTGGCTTTGGCCGTCGCGAGCTGCACCAGAAACGTGAAAAGAACAACGTCCACACGAGATGTTTACACGAACTATGATCGGGTGGATGATAATGGATTTCGTTGGGTTTTTGTCCCGGCACGAATTAATGTGTATTTTCCTTAATTGGATTCCAAACAGTAAATATCGTACAGAATCTATGTTACCATAGTGTGTATTTAGAAGTTCTTAATGAAAATCAAAGTTAATTTTATATTGACATTTCGATTACACTTAATAATTATGTGTGGACGTGCAAAAATGCCTAGTATAATCCTAATAAGACAATAACTTACCTAAATGTTCATCAATTAAATCAGCCACTGGATGGTTTCTCATATCTTTGAACAAAACAAATATCTTTTGTTAATTAAAGTAAAATTAAATTAGGTGGCCCAGAGAACTATTTAAACTTGTAATACATTAAGAAGGAATAGAAAATATACATTTAACAGTCTCGTAATAAGAATAAGGCTATTATTAGTTTTAAAATTTCGTCAAATAGTTATTTATTCCATTAAATGTATATTATATTATAGAATTTACATATTATAATTACGAAAAAATCTAAAATTCTATAAAATGGTACTTTGTAGATGTTATATTATTAGAGTCATCATAAAAAACTTTTAGTAAAATTAGACTACTTATACTGTAAAAAAATTAAAATTTTTATTTATTAAACAAATATTTAAATCTCTTGAAATTTATCTTTCAAACTTACCATCAATATCCTCAAGAACTTAATTAATTATGTTATCATACTGCGTACTTAAAACTTCTTACTGAAATTTTAAGTTAATTTTATGATATTTAATGTTGGCATTTCGATTACCCTTAATAATTATGTGAGCATTATTTTGGACGTGCAAAAATGCCTAGTAAAATCCTAATAAGACAATAACTTACCTTAATGTTCGTCAATTTAATCAGCCACTGGATGGTTTCTCATATCTTTGAACAAAACAAATATCTTTTGTTAATTAAAGTAAAATTAAATTAGGTGGCCCAGAGAACTATTTAAACTTGTAATACATTAAGAAGGAATAGAAAAATTACATTTAACAGTCTCGTAATAATAGAAAAATTACATTTAACAGTCTCGTAATAAAAATAAGGCTATTATTTGTTTTAAAATTTCATCAAACAGTTATTTACTCTATTAAATATATTTGTATATTGTATTATAGAATTTACATATTATAATTTAGACAAAATCTCAAACTATAGAAAATGGTACTTTGTAGATGTTATATTATTAGAGTAACATAAAAAACTTTTAGTAAACTTAGACTACTTGTACTCTAAAAGAATTAAAATTTTTATTTATTAAACAAATATTTATATGTCTGAAATTTATCTTTCAAACTTACCATCAATATCCTCAAGAACTTAATTAATTATGTTATCATACTGCGTACTTAAAACTTCTTACTGAAATTTTAAGTTAATTTTATGATATTTTATGTTGGCATTTCGATTACCCTTAATAATTATGTGTGCATTATTTTGGACGTGCAAAAATGCCTAGTAAAATCTTAATAAGACAATAACTTACCTAAATGTTCATCAATTTAATCAGCCACTGGTTAGTTTCTCATATATTTGAAAAAAACAAATATCTTTTATTAATTAAAGTAAAATTCAATTAGGTGGGCCAGAAAACTATTTAAACGTTTAATACAGTAAGAAGGAATAGAAAAAATACATTTAACAGTCTCGTAATAAAAATAAGGCTATTATTAATTTTAAAATTTCATCAAATAGTTATTCACTCCATTAAATATTGTATTACAGAATTAACATATTATAATTTAGAAAAGATCTAAAACTCTAGAAAATGGTACTTTATAGATGTTATATTATTAGAGTCAACATAAAAAACTTTTAGTAAAATTAGACTACTTATACTCTAAAACAATTAAAATTTTTATTTATTAAACAAATATTTATGTCTGAAATTTATCTTTCAAACTTATCATCAATATCCTCACGAACTTAATTAAATATGTTATCATAATGCGTACTTAGAACTTCTTACTGAAAATTTAAGTTAATTTTATGATATTTAATGTTGGCATTTCGATTACCCTTAATAATTATGTGAGCATTATTTTGGACGTGCAAAAATGCCTAGTAAAATCCTAATAAGACAATAACTTACCTTAATGTTCGTCAATTTAATCAGCCACTGGATGGTTTCTCATATCTTTGAACAAAACAAATATCTTTTGTTAATTAAAGTAAAATTAAATTAGGTGGCCCAGAGAACTATTTAAACTTGTAATACATTAAGAAGGAATAGAAAAATTACATTTAACAGTCTCGTAATAAAAATAAGGCTATTATTTGTTTTAAAATTTCATCAAACAGTTATTTACTCTATTAAATATATTTGTATATTGTATTATAGAATTTACATATTATAATTTAGAAAAATCTAAAATTCTAGAAAATGGTACTTTGTAGATGTTATATTATTAGAGTCAACATAAAACACTTTTAGTAAAATTAGACTACTTATACTCTAAAAGAATTAAAATTTTTATTTATTAAACAAATATTTATGTCTGAAATTTATCTTTCAAACTTACCTCAATGTCCTCAATAACTTAATTAAATATGTCATCATAATGCGTACTTAGAACTTCTTACTGAAAATTTAAGTTAATTTTATGATATTTTATGTTGGCATTTCGATTACCCTTAATAATTATGTGTGCATTATTTTGGACGTGCAAAAATGCCTAGTAAAATCTTAATAAGACAATAACTTACCTAAATGTTCATCAATTTAATCAGCCACTGGTTAGTTTCTCATATATTTGAAAAAAACAAATATCTTTTATTAATTAAAGTAAAATTCAATTAGGTGGGCCAGAAAACTATTTAAACGTTTAATACAGTAAGAAGGAATAGAAAAATTACATTTAACAGTCTCGTAATAAAAATAAGGCTATTATTAATTTTAAAATTTCATCAAATAGTTATTCACTCCATTAAATATTGTATTACAGAATTAACATATTATAATTTAGAAAAGATCTAAAACTCTAGAAAATGGTACTTTATAGATGTTATATTATTAGAGTCAACATAAAAAACTTTTAGTAAAATTAGACTACTTATACTCTAAAACAATTAAAATTTTTATTTATTAAACAAATATTTATGTCTGAAATTTATCTTTCAAACTTATCATCAATATCCTCACGAACTTAATTAAATATGTTATCATAATGCGTACTTAGAACTTCTTACTGAAAATTTAAGTTAATTTTATGATATTTAATGTTGGCATTTCGATTACCCTTAATAATTATGTGAGCATTATTTTGGACGTGCAAAAATGCCTAGTAAAATCCTAATAAGACAATAACTTACCTTAATGTTCGTCAATTTAATCAGCCACTGGATGGTTTCTCATATCTTTGAACAAAACAAATATCTTTTGTTAATTAAAGTAAAATTAAATTAGGTGGCCCAGAGAACTATTTAAACTTTAAATATATATTATATTATAGAATTTACAATTTATAATTTAGAAGAAATTTGAAACTCTAGAAAATGGTACTTTATAGATGTTATATTATTAGAGTCAACATAAAAAACTTTTAGTAAACTTAGACTACTTATACTCTAAAACAATTAAAATTTTTATTTATTAAACAAATATTTAGGTCTGAATTTCTTACTGAAAAATTAAGTTAATTTTATGATATGTTATGTTGGCATTTCGATTATCGTTAATAATTATGTGTGCATTATTTTGGACGTGCAAAAATGCCTAGCAAAATTCTAATATGACAATAACTTACCTTAATGTTCATCAATTTAATCAGCCACTGGATGTTTTCTCGTATCTTTGAACAAAACAAACATCTTTTGTTAATTAAAGTAAAATTAAAGTAAGTGACCCAGAGAACTATTTAAACTTTTAATACTTTAAAAAGCTATAGAAAAAATACATTTAATTGTCTCGTTAAGTATCAGATAATTATTAGTTTTAAAATATGATACTTGTGCTTCTCAACACATTCTGTTTGAATGATTTACCATCCTCCAATGTTTAGTATGAACCAAAGTGTAAAAATTCATCAAATAGTTTATATTTATTCCATTAAATATGTATTGTAAAAAATTGTACTCTGTAGATTTTTTATAATTATAATCAATATAAAAAGCTATTAGTGAAAATACAATCAAAACAATTAAAATTTATACATATAAAATGTCTGAACCTAACCTAACCTATTTAAATGAGTTATCATAATGCGTACACATAATTTCGGATGTGCAAAAATGCCTAACAAAATCCTAATAGCAATAACTTACCTAAATGTTCATCAGTTTGATCAGCCACTAGATTATGTTCCACATGTTTCCGCATATCTTTAAAGAAAAAACAAATGTTTTTTGTTAATTAATGTAAAATTAAATTAGATGGTCCCTGAGAACTATTTAAACCTTCAATACATTAAGAAAAAATACATTTAATTATCTCTGCATAAGAACAAGTTTATTATTAGTTCTGAAATATCATTCTAGGTCTTTTGAACATGTTTATTAGAAATGATTTAGCATCCTTCAAAATTCAGTATGGATCAAACTTTTAAATATATTTTAAAAGGCACAAATCTGATTATAAAATTTAATATACATTTCACATTCTATTCTATATTTTAATTACTTTAGTCGACCAAATGTTGTAATTTCATTTTAATAAAAAGTGCCTCAATCAAGTTGTCTCCTCACTAAAATTGTTACATGTGTCAGATGATGAAGTGATTTAAAAAAAATGTATATCTTATATACATTTTCTAATTGTCTAGTTTTTGTCATTAGATAGAGTTAAAAAAAAGTTACAGAGATGTATCGAACACAAATACACACTGTACAACAAGACACTTTTTCACAAAACTTGTTATATCTAAAATATAACCTTCACTTAAACATCTGCCAGATTAGGACTTTTTGATTTATCAAAATTCAACAAATAAATGATTCAGTTTTCTTATTAACAATAATTATTCGCTGAACAATACTTTGTCTCTATTTGCATTAATTTACGACAAAATTCTTAGAACATCTTATTCAATAAACCAACAGTGTCAAGTGCAATGACCTTTTGACACTTGGCAAATTCACAGTATTAATTAACAATTTGATTGACTTGTTTAACACTTATAATTTACCATTTATATATTTATTACCAATTTTAGGCTATAACTTAATATATAAATATAACATAATAATTTATCAAAATCAATCATGAATTTCTCCGCAATTTAATATGAATAATAACTCATATTTTCTGTGTAGTTTGTTACGACTTTTAAGGCATATGTACGAACATTATTGTGTTATTATTATGTATGTTTATAATTATGTATTAATTCTCACCTTCTCTGATGCATCTTTTTTCACTTATTTTCATAACATTTTCTTGTGTTAGTGACGGATTTGTTGCATAGGGCGCTCGACTATTTTTTGCACACGGCCTACAGTCTGGGCATCCAAATCAGCACAAATAAAACTGATTAAAATATAAAAAATAGAAATTCACAGAAATTTATATATCGTCATTTTTATTGTGTTTTCGTAATGTTTGACTATTACTTTGACCATTTTAATTTTATGAATTTACGACGTTTTGGGTGCACGGATTATATGTAACATTGGCAACGCTGTACGTGTGTGAAAAACTCAAACGTTTAAATAAATTCTATGAACATGAAAAACAATTAATTACAACATGTAATTTTACATATTTTAATTACGGATAAGAGAATGCATTTCATAATAAAACTGGATATACAGTAGTGGACATTATTATAACAACTTTGTAAAATGTTAATTATTTCAGCCATAACTTTTATTTAATGTGACTGTGCTAATATTGATTTGATATAATTTTATACAGTATTATAAAAAATACTACATTCGTATAATATCCTTTTTGTTTTATAATTTTCACCCATCTGGGAGGCAAAAATTCGACCATTTTTCGAATATACGACAAGTCTATATTCCTTCAAGCTTCTTCAATTGACGTGATAAGTTTATTTAAATTTGTAAAATTTTTATGAATTTATTGATAAACGTGATTCCCTATGTCTGGAGATTTGGACAGACATGACAAAACATCGATGCATAAGACTTTTAACCAATTTTAGATTTGTGTTTTTGGATCGTTTTCATGTTGAAAGACATTTATTAAGAGCATAATTTCTTCAATATATGGAAGCAAATTGTTGTTTAAACTATTCCTGTATATAAATAAGTGTAAGGAGGCTCACCTCAGATGAATTAAAGAATGCCCATAGCACGTTTTACTGCGGGTATAACAAATTTTTTGTGTAGTTTTGTCATTGTGGGTTGTTTATCATAAGCGGAACCATCATATTTTTATACATTAAAATTAATCACTAAAAACTACTCGCCTCTCTCCTTTCCGGTTCAGTGAATGATCCTAAAAACGTCAAAATTGGATTTTCACCTTTTTAGTAGAAATCAGTATTTTTCTTGTAGGTCTGGGGTCAAACAAACCCCCATTCATTAACCATCTTCTCACAGTCCTTGAATTAATTTCAGCAAGTCCCATTTCCTCTAGGCAGGATTTAATTTTAGTTGATGATAAGATTGGATTATTCTTTGGCGTTCGAACTATCCAGTTATCGATTTCCTTTAAAGTTTTTCGTAGTCAGACAATTTTTCGTGGCTACCACTTGACCAATATCTCTAGATTTTTTAAAATACGCGAAACGACTGATTTATTTAGCAGTAAACTTTTGTTTTTCTCGGAGTTGGCAACACTGAATTATCATTTCTCTTATATTGGATTGTTCGGAAAGTAGTTTCGTTTTTTTCCTTCAACTTCACTCTTAAGCGGTATAATTTTTATATCCATTGAGAGCTCATATAGCAAGGCTTGTGTGTGAAAAATTCCAATTAATTCTACGCAGTAGTTTTTGGTTGGTGCCCTTTTAAATATGGAGAGCAATAAGCAGCATTTTCGAGAGCAGTGAAAGACCATAATGTAAAAAATTGCTATAATTTTGTCAGTTAAATATTAAAAAAGTACGTAATTTTTTAAAGAATTAAATTAGATTGATCAGTTGCATTGTAGACTCAACAGTAACAGAGAAAACAATAAACATTATACGGAATATATAGGAATTGGTATCCAATTTAAGTAGAACAGCCCATATCTTAAATATACACACAACCAAACTTACATGGAATCACTTAATATTCACAAGAAAAAATTGTTTTTCATGAAAATAAAATAAATAAAAAGCAAATTTTTTTTTAATGTGTGGTAAGATTTGTTCCTGCAGTATTAGTTTCACTGTTCCTCTGTATAGTAATAGTGAAGCTAACTTACTTATTTTTGCAAATTTTATTTAAAATGCCTAATGGGGTTATACAGGGCATAGTTTCAAAAACCTATTCAAGGTTTCTGGAATTGGGAACCCCATCAGAAGTCTTGAAGGAACCATCACAAAAGGCCTGGACTGCTTTTTAGCTCAAATAACAAAAAGAAATCCCACAATATCCCATCCCGAGCTTCAAACGTGACTTGAGTTAGCTACATGTGTTATTAGTAAAAGACAGTTAAGGGTTCCACAACTATCAACACAAAATAGAGTTGGCCGCTTAAGTTTGTGTTTGGAGCAAAAAAACTGGACAATTGGATATTGGCGAAATGATCCTCATTAGACAATCACCAACCTGCCAAAGGTATGTGGATTTAGTGCTACAACCTGTAGTAAGACTTTTTCCAATTTATTCAGGATGTTCCTCTACATACCGGAAGTGTGCGGGATAATATTAAAAGAAGAATTAGAGCTAGTCATTCAGTCAGTCAAGACATTAATAATTTAATAGAAAGCATGCCACGTCGAATTCGTGCTTGCATTGTTGCTGGTGGCAACACTGAAAACCTTTTATTATTTCTCAAAATCTATTTTACCATAAAATTTATTTTCTAAGAAATTCGAATTTTTGTTATTTGCTCTATATAAAATTTGATTGAATAATTTTGTATATTGTTTTGTAGTAAAATTGGTTGAGATAAACAGTTTTTTATTTTAAAAATACTATTTTGCCAATGAAATACCGTTTCTCGTAAACACTAAGTGAATCCATATAAGTTTGGTTGTGTATATTTTAATAAGTTGCTATAAGTATGGTCCACCATTGTGCATAAATATGTATGCATATAATTGCGTTTTTATTCACCTTCCAAGAGCTCACGCCGACTTTCAAATTAAAACGGCCGGATTAAAACACGGACCTGAAAGCCCAATTACACTCATCCACGCGACCAGATAAAGTGTAATCACCGCTCCCAGCTTCCCGAAACAATTTCATTACGGCCATCGTAAACACATCGGCGCAGCTTCCAAGAATGAAGTAATATTAGCAGGCTAATTAAAACATAAAGGAGTTATTACGGCACGGAAGCCAGCTACTGATACTGCTTCGGATATTTTTAAATTGTCGTTCATATTAAATTGCCTCGACTCTCTCGCACCGCTCGACTAACTGTTATCGTCCGTGCTTCCGAGAATTGAGGATTTGAGAAAGAATGGATGGATGGGGAAAAAAACGACGACAAGGCGACAACTCAATTACTCCTAACAAGTGCGAGCATAAAAATACGAAATGTCGGCCTATAATAACTGTAATGGCAATTAGAAATGAGATAATATTTTTTCGTTATGGTTACCGTGAAAATTCGTGGATTCGGCGAACAGTTGACCCCGTACAATTAACAGGTTGTTGTTCTTTACCATTGTTCGAGATGTAAACATTTGCGTACGGGAAACTGAACAAAAATAATTACAGCCGAATATCAAACATCCGTTTTTGCCGCAAGGACGTCTGGGGTCGGCTATTGTATTTTTTATTATTATTTTGGCGTACGAAAATGACAAAAAAAAAATCAACTCATGTGGGCGGGCTTGCAACTAATTAACTGACACATTTGTCCTCGCTAATTACGTTTATGACGGTCATTAATTAAATGAAATACAGCCGAACAGTTTTATATCATAATTCCATGTGTTGCAACTAATTAAGGGGGAACAATTTAATTTTGATTGTTTAATGAACATTTTATTTTTTGGCTCCCGACATTTAACTCATTTAACTGGTGATTTGTGATGGGCTTCATTTATCGAAATGCAGTGAAAGCCGGATGTGTTATTTGACGCCCACGAGTCGTGATAAAAATGTAATTTTCCTGAGCCAGAAAGCAGATGTGTGTGTTAATACTAGTTTTTTCTGGTTTATTTTATCGAATTTTATTTATTATATGTTTTTGACAACATAAGGACAAAATAAGGAGCATGAATTTAATTATTTTTGTATTCGTCTTATATTTATTTTCAACAATTATCTCTGTACCATATTAAATCATCATATTGCCATTATATGCGAATTTAACTATAGGGTTCATAACCAATCAATGCAATCAAATTATTTTAATGAAAATAATTTCTCCGTTTTCTATTCACAGTTATTCCATTGAAACTATAAATTAAATAGTTATAGGAATATCATACATCTAAAAAATATTTATTTATTAAATAATTTACACATACAGTAGAGGCCATAATTAAAGCAGCTATAAAATGTGAGCTGTACTTTTTGAATTGTGTCAATCTAATTTTATTCTTTAAAATTTGTGTACTTTTTTATTTTTCAATTAACAATATTACAGCGACTTTTTACTTTATAAACGAAGTGAAACTGTAAAAAAAATTATAATTCATCATTATTAAGACCGAGACAAACAAAAATATATAGCTAAGAGTTTAAAGCTAAATAAGACGATAGTTTTTCGTATTATTAATAAATTTAGAGATCAAGTAGTAGCTAGGAAACAATTTGTCTAAGTTCGAAGAAAACTCGATAATAAGATAATTCGCATGTCAAAAAAAAAAATAATCCAATCTCATCGTCAACTGAAATTAAAGTTAACCTGGAGAAGATGGAACATGCTGAAATTAATTCAAGGACTGTGAGAACATGGTTAGTGGAAGGGGGTTTCTTTTGCCCTAGACATACAGTACTGTATGTACAAGAAAAATCCTGGTTTTATGAAAGTACAATTTTGACTTGCTTATGATCACATTAACAGAACTACAGAACTGTCGGAATAAGTAGTTTTTAGTGACAAGTCTAAAATTAATTTATAAAAAAATGATATTAAACAGCCTACATGGACAAAACTATACAAAAAGTTTGTTATATCCCCTTAGACTGATTTATGTATTATGTATATATTAACAATTTATCTTGCTTTTACTGAAAATATGATGCACTTAATAAATGTTTCAACATGAAATCGATTGCAAAGACAAATCCAAAATTGTGACAGATTGGTTAAAAGACTAAAGGATCAATGTTTTGTCTTGTTCGTTCTAATTTCCAGATATCAACCCTATAGGAAACATAGAGGATCACGTGTATAACAAAATTCAACATCACAGCAGTTTAAGAAGCTTGAAGGACTATAGACTTGTATATTCGAAAAATGATTGATTTTGGACCTCCTAAATGGGTCAAAATTATAAAACAAAGAGGATATTATGATAAATTAAATAACAGATTTAAAAATTAAAATTTTATAGAACAAGAACATAGTTTTTATAATACTGTATAAAACAACATTAATACATATAGTGTTATTTTAACAGTTCACATTAAATTAAAGAGTTAGAGCAAAAATATTTTACCATTTATAAAATTCTTATAATAATGTACACTTATCTCTTATCGACAATTAAAATATGCAAAATTACATATTGTAATTCATTGTTTTTTATGTTCATGGAATTTATTGAAACATATGTGTTTTTCCAATTATATAAAAAAGACCCTTCTAAGTATATATAGCTTTTTTATTGAATTTTTAAATGTGTAGCTTATTTCATATTTGTTGTAACCTATAGCGACATCAGCAATATTTAGGCTTTGATTTTTCAAATTAATTATTATTTAGTGCAATGTTTCTTTCGTACTGAAAGAGAGTTAGTTATTCAATAAAATAATATAAATTTTACTAAGAATTAATTCTTACTATTACTTACTTACTTACTGGCAGAAAAATTATATACATTTGAATATCTCTTTGGCCAACCAATCATACGTCGTGTGAAAAAAGAAATATACATTTTAATCCAACCGGACAAAATTTGAGTTAAATTATTTTATGAAATATTTTATAAAATGTCTAATTTATTTTTTTCTGAACACCACAGAATATTAAAAAAATAGTGATTGCATTATTTATTGCTTTTATTATACATTATTCACATACATTCATACTGTCATCTATCTGTCAATTGCCTAGAAATGGTAATGCAGATTTCTGTACTGATTTCCTCCCACTAATTTTTATGACAAACAAAATTTTAAATTTATATAACCAATTTGGTATTCAAATTTGTCCCATACATATACAATAATTGTATCCAAGTGGGTAATGTCCTCATTATTAACTTGGATATTCCTTATTAAATAGATCTAATTGTATAATAGCTCCATTATTTAACAATATTGGATAAATAGTTGTTTTAAAGTAGATACTATGTGGTTGTAAAAATATTCCCATAAATAATTGATACCTCAAATTGTATTTTAATTTCTCGGATTGGATGCAATGGAAACGTTATTCATTAATCGGAAACGTGTTTTTAATACATTTGAAATTAAAATGTTGTGTTATATAAGATTTTAAAAACCATTAAAAATATTTTTAGGAAATTATTCTAATGATACGTTTGTCTTTCAACCCACGTTAAACCGGTTGAAAAAACACACACACACACAGAACAGTCGCTGAAAGTTGTGGTTTTGTAATGAAACGTTTTGATGTATTTATTGTTTCACGTTTTTAATTTTCCATCGTTCTACGAATGAATGAATCCGTTTTAATTAAATTTTAATCAACACAATCGAAATTAATTATGTGTTCCGAATAAAATTAATTGAACGCATCGCTGCAAATCGATGATGATAAATTTCGTCTGTCGTAAATCCCGTACCGAAAATACTCGGAACACTTTTTATTCGATTTGGCCCAGAACGTGTAATAAAAAAAAAAACACTCCAGAGAGGCAGAAGCACCCTAAAAACGAGATAATCTTATCATCCCCGCACTGCACCGGTTTCCCAGGAATCTCGTCGGCCACGGTCGGGGGTGTGTGGGGAGGTGGTGCAACGTGCTTTTTCAAGTACCTGTTCGCCTAGTACCTTTTCGAGTGGCACCCCACCGTTCCATTGTTGGACCCGGCAGCCCGTCCATTGTGCCCGTGTGGTGTCTTTTACACTCGACTTCGCAGACGATCATTGTTTATTCCGTGGCTGCGGATCATCGTTCCGGGAAGGCGCCAATTCCCGAACGCACACTTCTGGCACCCGGTTCCAAGAATCGAAGGCTCTGGTTTGGTGTTTCGCCACGGAACGCTTTTAATGGGGTATCGGGTGCACATGTGATTTCCCCAACGTCGGTAATGCGAGATGGTCGTGCAGCCCCCGTTACTCCTTGCCGCGATGTTATTACGGATTTACACGTTGAAGATAACGATTTCGTTGCGAGCAACGTCAACTGTAACGAACGTGTCTAAGCTTGTTAGATGTTATGCAGTTTTAGTCTGCACGAATTATTCGCGCCTTGTTTACTATTAATTTATCTATGACATATAAATCCACATGCATATTGTATAAATAAGTTGGCCCCAATTTGAGGTACTGTAAATATAGACAGTCTAACCTGGATTATTGCTGAACATCTTAGTTTAATTGCATTAGTGTAACATTAATAATGTACAAATTACAGATAACTGTAACCTCATTTAAAAAGAAAATTCAATGATGGGCAAATAGAAACGGAAATGTTTTATTGTATATTTTTTTCAGAAGATTTCTTATGAGTCATAAAAATACGTCCAATAATTATTTTGAAAATTAAGGAAATTGCTATTTATTAGTCAAAATCAACTTTTAATTATGAACTCAAATAGTATTTAACCACATGAAAATGTTTTACTGTATATTTTCCAGAAGATTTCTTGGGACCCATAAAAACACGTCCAATAAATATTTTAAAAATAAAAAAGTCGCCATTTATTAATCCAAATCAACATTTAATTAAAAACTGAAATAATATTGTATATTTTCCAGAAGATTTCTTGAGTGTTATAAAAACACCTCCAATAATTATTTTAAAAATTAAAGAAATTGCTAAGAAAATCAACCTTTAATTATGAACGGGAGTAGTATTTAACCACATGAAAATGATTTCTTGGGACCCATAAAAACACGTCCAATAAATATTTTAAAAATAAAAAAGTCGCCATTTATTAATGCAAATCAACATTTAATTAAGAACTGAAATAATATTTACTCCACATCGAAATGTTTTATTGTATATTTTCCAGAAGATTTCTTGAGTGTTATAAAAACACGTCCAATAATTATTTTAAAAATTAAAGAAATTGCTATTTATTAGTCAAAATCAACCTTTAATTATGAACGGGAATAGTATTTAACCACATGAAAATGTTTTACTGTATATTTTCCAAAAGATTTATTGGGACCTATAAAAACACGTGCAATAAATATTTTAAAAATAAAAAAATCGCCATTTATTAATACAAATCAACATTTAATTAAGAAATGAAATAATATTGTATATTTTCCATAAGATTTCTTGAGTGTTATAAAAACACGCCCAATAATTATTTTAAAAATTAAAAAAATTACTATTTATTAGTCAAAATCAACATTTAATTAAGAACTGAAATAATATTTATTTCACATGGAAATGTTTTATTGTATATTTTCCAGAAAATTTCTTGAGTTTTATAAAAACACGTCCAATAATTATTCTAAAAATTAAGGAAATTGCTATTTATTAGTCAAAATCAACATGAAAATGTTTTACTGTATATTTTCCAGAAGATTTCTTGGGACCCATAAAAACACGTCCAGTAAATATTTTAAAAATAAAAAATCGCCATTTATTAATACAAATCAACATTTAATTAAGAAATGAAATAATATTGTATATTTTTCAGAAGATTTCTTGAGTGTTATAAAAACACGTCCAATAATTATTTTAAAAATTAAAGAAATTACTATTTATTAGTCAAAATCAACCTTTAATTATGAAGTGGAATAATATTTAACCACATGAAAATGCTTTACTGTATATTTTCCAGATTTCTTGGGACCTATAAAAACGCGTCCAATAAATATTTTAAAAATAAAAATGTCGTCATTTATTAATCCAAATCAACATTTAATTAAGAACTGAAATAATATTGTATATTTTCCAGAAGATTTCTCGAGTGTTATAAAAGCACGTTCAATAATTATTTTAAAAATTAAGGAAATTGTTATTTATTAGTCAAAATCAACATTTAATTAAGAACTGAAAAAATATTTAATCCACATGAAAATGTTTTATTGTATATTTTCCAGAAGATTTCTTGTGAGGCATAAAACATGTACAAAAATTATCTTAAAAATAAAGAAAGTCGTTATTTATTAGTCAAAATGAACATTTAATTAAAAACTGAAAAAATATTTTATCCACATGGAAATGTTTTATTGTATATTTTGCAAAAGATATTTTGGTAGTCCAATAAATATTTTAAAAATAAAAAAGTCGCCATTTATTGTCAAAACCAACATTTAATTAAGAACTGAAATATTTAACCCAAATGGAAATGTATATTTTCCAAAATACTCCTCAAGAAGCATAACAATACGTTGAATAATTATTTTAAAAATAAAAGAAGTCTTTATTTATTAGTGAAAATCAACATTTAATTACAAACTTAAGGAATATTTAAGCTGTATGGAAATATTTTATTGTATAGTTTCCTTGGAAGTCATAAAAACACATCCAATAAGTATTTAATCAACATTTAAAAAAAAAATTAAAATAGTACCACTCGTAAATATTTTATTGTATATTTACACTTACATCAATTTGTTTGTGTACCTGCGACCTTAAAACAGTTCATATGACT
This sequence comes from Aethina tumida, assembly GCF_024364675.1. Lineage (NCBI taxonomy): Eukaryota > Metazoa > Arthropoda > Insecta > Coleoptera > Nitidulidae > Aethina > Aethina tumida. The sequence goes on from NC_065436.1 coordinate 33,232,457, forward strand.
CACTGATTGGAAATCATTCCGCGTTTGTAATTAAACAAATAAATTCCAATATCCATTTGATTGTTTTGCCGTAATTAGCCGTTCCGCAGCTATTGAAAAACAAACGACGCGTTACAGAAGATCCAGACCAATTAAAATATTTCAGTAACGGCCAATTCTTGTCCCTAAGATTTATTTTCGTTTTGCATAATGCAAACTGTGTATGTACTACATGAATCACCGATTCGTAAATTTATAAATACCACTTTTGTTTATAATGTAATTGATGTTTGTGCTTAATGAGTGGGACGGTCCGCCGACTGACAATTAGCAATTAACTAAATACGGACTGGTTGCAGCCTGTCTGCAATCTGTTGCGTCGCTCAACTATTACGAATTTCCTCGAATTGATTTTTTGGCTAATTACACGTCGAAACATTTCGTGGACGGATTCAGCACGATTGGGAAAACTCGAACGACAAAATGTCCCAATTACACACGAGATGGTATCTGGTCGAACAACCTGCATTCCATCCATTCCACCTGTAATGAATGGGAATGGTTGCGGCTTTAAATAGCAGCAAAAATTTAATCAAACTCACTTCTTAGGAAAAACCTGCCTTAAACCGCTCTTTCATAAATTGTTTTACATGGTTTAAACAGAAACTATTTTGTGTCTAGATGATGGTATCTGAAATGCTTTATATATATTTTTTCATTGTCGTTCTGTGTGCGAGGCCGCATTGTGCTTTATTACGGAAAGCTTGAAACAAAATTCTTTGAAGGTAATATAATACGGGCATTATACAAGTCATGCTTGAAATAACCAGCGGCATTCCACAATTGAAAAATTTCAATCCGAACGTTTGAAATTTAAATGTGCATAATTTAATGGCCTGTCCAATTTAAACTCGATTATCGTTCGATTTATCGCTGGCAATTATCCCCACTAATTAAAATACGTTTCTGCTCTGACAAATTCGATAATTTAAAGTCGTACTTTTTTCAATCTTGGCCAACTTACTGATGAGTAGAGTTGCCGAACCATCTTATAATTTTTTAGGGCACTACAAATTTAATTACTTTATTTTTTAATAAAAGTTATACAATATCCTATATTTTTATATATTCTTTTATATTCAATCAAAATAATACTTAACCTTACATCAATAAAAATGAAGGATACTACCTAACATGTAGAAGTAGACAAGGTACTCGCCGATTGCCTATTTTTATAAATTTGTGTACTTACGCCTTATTATTATCAGATCGGATATTGTATTACATTTTATTCTAAAAAATTATTTCACTAAAGACAAAGGAAAAGTACTAGGTTTTTCTTTTCAGAAACATCAACAATTTAAATTCTATTACATTTACTAAGTGTGAAAATAAATCGACCATTTGTTTTTACAAAATTTTGAAGAGAGTATCAAAAAGTCACAGTAATAAATTAACTTTTATAAAAATATTTGATTTACCAAAAGTGAAAATAAATCGTCCATTTGTATGTACAAAAATATTTGTTATAATAAATATGGTATTGGTATAACTGTGAAGACAAACAAATACTGAAATAATCAAATGGTGGAAAAAATAAGTAAAATTATTTTGATCTAAGCTTATTGTCTTTTCAGAAACATCAACAATTGAATTACTATTATAATAGTGTCTCCATTTATTAGTCAAAATCAACATTTAATTAAGAGCTGAAATAGTACTTATTTCACATGGAAATGTTTTATTGTATATTTTTCATAAGATTTCTTGTGAATCATAAAAATACGTCGAATAATTATTTTAAAAATAAATTTTATAAAAATATTTGATTTACCAAAAGTAAAAATAAATCGACCATTTGTATGTACAAAAATATTTGATTTAACTTTACACAAGACAAAAGAAAAAAAAATAGTTTTGGTATAACTGTGAAGACAAACAAAAGTAATCAAATGATGAAGAAAATAAATATAAATTATATTGATTCAAATTTCGCAACAGATTTAGATTACTATGTTTGTCTTTTCAGAAACATGAACAATTGAAATACTATTATAATAGTGTCGCTTAAAAAATTATGAATGGAAACCAATAAGAGTTATTTGAAGAATTAATGTTCTTAAAGATTATGTAATTATACATCAGATTTTTTAACTACGGCTGAGCAACGTTTACCAAAGATGAAAATAAATCAGCTAATTGAATGTAAAAAATTTTGAAGGGAGTATCAAGAAGACAAAGAGTAATAAATTAACTTTTATAAATATATTTCATTTAACGTTACACAAGACAAAGAAAAAAAATATAGTATAATTGTAAAGACTTAAATAATCAAATGATGAAAAAAAAAAAAATAAATATAAATTATTTTGATTCAAATTTCGCAACAGATTTAGATTACTATGTTTGTCTTTTCAGAAACATAAACAATTTAAATGCTATTACAATAGTGTCACTTAAATAATTATAAATAGAAACCAATAAGAGTTATTATGTATAAATCAATAATTATACACCAGATTTTTTAACTGCGCAACATTTATCAAATCGATTTGTATGTACATAACTTTGAAGAGACTATCAAAAAGTCACGGGATAATAAAATAACTTTTTTTAAAATATTTTATATAAGTTCACACAAGAAAAAAAATCACCAGTAAATAAACTGAGTGCAGAGATAAAAGTGTCAAACCGAGCAAATATTTTATGGTGCCCACCTTCCACAAGGATTGCCGATAAACCGTGAACGCAGCAGAAAATTCATTTTTGGGGTTAACAACATGCGTTGCACAATCAATTAGCGGCGGCGCTACTCGGCATCGGACGGTCCAAAAATAAATTGTGGCCGCCGCTCCATTACTCGCATTTCCTTTTATTGTTTGCTAATAAATTAGGTAACAACGGACATAAGATCACGCTAAACATTTCTGTATTACCCAGACGAGCGGGCCGGTTGCCAGCAGTACAGCAGTACCCCCAGTCACTTTACTTTTTCGATCTTATTGTGTTCGCCACTTAATTTACAACGCGGCGCTACGTATTCACTGCGGGGTCTTTTGTGTCATTCGACACAAAAATAGCTTCTATGCTGTTTGCTGGAGTCGACAATGGGACAAAACGGTCTCGGAGTCTCTTCTCAGAAAGCAAACACCTTTAAAAGCAAATTAATAGTTTGCAATGATGGTTCATTGTTGAGTGTTTCGGGCTTTGTGTGTGGGTCACAAGCATGTTTGACTGGGAAATAAATTGTAATGGGATCAGGATTTTCTGGCTTTAATGTTATTTATATGGGAATTTAATAAATACAGTTTATTGTCTTGTCAATAATTTTTATTTTTATGTGACACTTGTTTACAAATTTTAAACTTTGGAATATAGATTTTTTTTCTTCTGGGCCATTCACCATTTGAGTATTTCTTTCTAAGATTAAACAATATCAATATAGAAAGCCTATTTCAAATGTTTCATGCCCAAGTAGACCAAGATCTGATACAAATTGAAAATTTTCTGATAAAAAGATCAACACGATATTTTATAAGTTTGTTCAACTCATATAAACTATATAAAATGTTGAAAAATGAAAAAATTTTGTATGAAATCTATGAATGCAGTTCACTTAGCATTTGAGGGAGTCGTTATCAACTTTTGGGACAATTGTCAGAAAAATAATGACAATTGGTTTACACGAGTCACAACGTTTTACTTACGTTATTATTGATTCATTTTAAGACAACTGGACTAAAAATTAGATTTTCCTGTAGTTTATTTATTAAAGTACTTTCAAGTCTTTATATTGTTTAACAAGACTGTATTTAGTGAATGTGTGATTGCAGTTTCCTTAGCATTTCAGGAGGTCGTTATCAACGTTTTGGGACAATACAAATGTCACAAAGATGATGATATTGGTTTACACGACTCGTAATATTGTTTTACTTATCATATTACTCATTCATTCTAAGACATATTCGTACAAAAATATTAAATTTTGATTTTCAAGTTCTCGTCAGACAATTAAGAATCATTTTTTCTTCATTTGGTTTTCTTCCTAGAAAATCTAGATGATCAAAGGGATAAACAAGTTAAAAAGTTTCACCAATAAATAAACAAATTGGGAATAAGAGATCAAAGCTTCAAAAACGACCAAATGATGGCTGAAAATTTATTCAAACTACCCTAAAATATGAAAAAAAATATTCCTATGTTATTGCTGTAAACAAGGTTTTTTACAATATTGTTTGTTTGCAATAGGAAATTATTTATTTTCACTGTGTACCCACATTAATAAAATTACAAGTCTACCATGTTATTAGTATTTATTTTGCATTGAATAAAAAGGAAAATATAAATAAATATAAATAATTTTCAAGCTGCAAAAAATAACGCATAAATATTATGAATAATTCCGTTGCTATGTAATATGTGCAATTGAATTTCAATTTCATGGATCGTGTGCAATTGAAATGTTATTAAATATAAATTTGTTTTGTAAAATTGCATTCGTTATTGATATTAAAATTTTATATTTATTAAAATAATTTTTTAAAACTCTAGAAATACACAGACATTTATTTGCTTGTAAACAATATTTCATTAAAAATACACAAAACTCAATTTTTCATATAAAATATAAAATGGACAGCTTTAACGGAAATTTTACATAAATATGATTATTTTAAAATATTTTAGTAATAATTTAGTTTTTTCTAGATTATTTTTCTGTTCCAAGAAATTAATACATTTTTCTATTAAAGTAAATAGTATTGTTTGTATTAATTTTGAAATACCTTAGTATATGACCAAAGTGTGTAAACGTTTTTACAAGATGTTTAGTTTTTTGTTATTTAAAATATACCGGTTCTGGTAACTTAGTACAACTCATTTATCATTCTCAATTTCTTTTCAAATTTCGTTAATTGTCAACCTACAACGGCAATCTAGAAATTTAAGACTGAGTCTGCTCAAGAGATTGTTTAGCGGAAGAAGATGGGAGTTACCGCAGAAAAGTCAAAAGATTTGATGTATCCCATACATCCATTTCCCGTATGTTACAACGATATATGGAGACTGGTGATCATACTAGGAGACCAGGGCATTGTATCAATCGTGCTACAATTCCTGCTCAATATCGTTTTTTGAAATTTTTAAATTTGAGACAACGATTGTGACTACAAGGAGGTTACAGACTCGACTATATATATAGTATTGTAATTGCTCTTCATTGTCAAATTGCCAAATTGTAGTAAAAGTCTGTTAGTGTAACGATATATACTACTTTGATTATAATAAACAATCATTTTTTTTTAGTAAAAATTTATTTATTTAAATTAAATGCTTAATTTTAAGCAGTAAAATATAATTTATTTAATAAAATTTTTAGTTTTCAGCAGGTAACTTATGATCTGTAAAAAATCTCTAAAACTTTTTCGGAGATAAATTATAGGAAATTGAATTCTCCTCAAAAAATGTCATATAAAATTTTCTCATAAAGTTGATGGTTGCGTCAGAAAATGAGAAAAATGTCAAAATTTTAAATCAATCCAACTTTAATGTTAAATAACTTTTGAAAAAATGAATATATCAAAAAACTGTAAGAGACATTTTTTGTAGAGCGTTAAATTTTCTATAAAAATCTGCTTTGGTCATTTTGAAATATTATCTTTAACGAAAGTTAAAAAATTTCAAATTCCAAGAAAACACCGTTCCCGTCTTATTTAAACAGGAAATTAAAATTTACGATTTTTTTACCATTTCCAACAAGATTTTCGATATAAATAAGAAAAAAACAACTTTGTCGATTTTTTTGAAACAGTCTGATATATATTGTTAAATTATTTTATATTTATTTATAATTATTTTATATATATTTAATAAAATTTATATATTTTAAATTTTGGTTTATATTTAGTTCTTTTATTTCATCTATAAATATCAAACATAAATGCACAAAATGTATTATATATAATACGATGTAAATTTATAAATAATAATTTTATAATAATATAATTATACTACTACTCAAAAATTTTTAAATTTACAGAAGTGTTCTACAATTATTGCGTTGAGATGGTCACACAAAATTGTTACTTACTAAAATAACAATAAATGTAAATTTGGGGATAATTTATGCGAGCCCGCTTGTTCAGGTCGCAAACGAAACTCGACCTTAGGGTGGTAATGCCATTCTGCAGCCGACAAATGTACTTAATTTATAATTATTTATAATTATTACTTAAAGGTAAAAAAGGAAAGCAGTAAAAATGTAACAAAATATTTTGAATTAAGATAAGATAAGAAGTACGGATCGGTGGAATTATAAAAGATACTCAAATCAAACTATCAATCAATCGTTGGTTGGAGAAGTGGTGGGAGGCGCCCGACAGTAATTGAACATTGCAACATTACTTTATTTTTCTAAAATAAAAGTAGCCTAAGTTACTCATTACATCAGCTACCTGCCAATAAAAATCCCATCAAAATCGGTCCATCCATTTCAGAGATTAGCCGGAATCAACAGATAGACAGACAGGGAGACAAAAATTGTAAAAAATGTTATTTTGGTGTATGTACCGTATTTATATTTATATGCATATAGTAAAAAACGGTTATTTCAATATTACAGACACTCCAATTTGTAATATATAGATTATTAATAATAATGAATTATTATTGGTGTGATGAGCTAATTTCTTTGAGCAGAGTATATAGAATGTCATTTTTCTTCATAATTTGTGACAAACTATGTTGTTAATTTATGACACTTCATTAAATATTTAATTAAAGGTGTTCCCACAATAAAACAACATATCTAAAAAATATACAAAAATATATTTAAATGAATATTATATCAATCTATTGGTTTATATCTTCTGCGTGTGTGATGCGTCCTTTGAACAAAAATATATGGGGTTCAGGTTACTGGATCATGCAGACATCAGATGCGACTTCAGCATCAACTTCAGCACCTCAAACTTGTCGTCGGTGTTCTTGTCGGAATACACGCATCGAAAATTGAAAATGTTTTACACACTGGACAAATTTTGAAGTAAATTCTTGTATGAAATATCTTAAAAAAGGTTTAATTTTAAATTTTGTGATATTTCTGTGGTTACTACTATCACAGTTTTTACGTGATTTAATGTGTGAAAACTTAAATATAGTAAGTTACTAGTTACGTCCTCTTTGTTCAATTGACGACATTATTAGTTACCACGAAATATACCAGAAGTATCGATATACTTTAGCTAGAGATTATTTAATATGTCAAGAATTATATTTTATTTCTGGGAAGATTTACTACTGCCTACGAAATAAATAAATAAATAAATAAATAAAAATTATTACACTTTATAGAAATATGCCAAGAGTTAGTTTTCCTAAATATTTCAGAAAAGGTTACATAAATCAACACTGTGCTGTCTGCTTTATTTACTTTTTATTTCACAAAATTCAATGGATACAAGCCATTTTGAGTTTCCCTAAGAATATCCAACAAAAGAATTGTTCCCATCTTTTTTTACGCAGATCATTATCGACACTCTAATTTTAAGTGCTCGAAAAACACCTCATTAAATGTAAAACGAGCACTGAGTATCAGCTTCGGAAAAAAAAACAGAAACTCGTTCCAAAACACCAAACAGAAACATAATGAACTGTCTGGAATCCAAAGGAATCACGTGCGAAGTATATATTATAATGAAACAATAGTTATGATTATAAGACGATTATTTTCGAATGCGCGTGTCGAATATTAAAATTCTTATGGCTGCTGAGTATTGCAGATTAAACAATGTAAAGATTAACATAATTTTTTAAGGAGCACACCATTGTTTTATATTTGCACAGGTCAATTACACACACATGGTGGGTAATAAATAAGAAATGTTTTCATAAAAATTCCCCTAATCCGATAATTATACGTGGAGTTGATGCCGTGTAATGGCCGGTACTACCTACCAATTTTGAAGTGACGCCCACTCGACAAAATCAGTCCCATAAAAGTACCCCGAAATTAACAACACTTGTCCGGGTAAATAAGGTTTATAATTTTAGGACGGAGAGAGGTCAGAAAATGTGTGAAAATTCCCTCGAAACACGATACTTTACGGGGCACGGATTTACGGCCTGTTAATATAACCGTTATTTATTTTGGCGGTCGTAAAAATTTTGCCAACACTCTCATATACTCAAGAAAAAAAAAGGGTTCAACATTCGGTGGTAAATTTGAATGAAATCCGTGCTCACATCGCTCCAACCCGCTGCGCCGTTTTTCAGAAGAACACCATCGGTGGCAGATGCTCGGGACGACCTTAACCAGAATCCGTATCGTACGTTTTTGTCCCGTAAAGTGGCTTTTATGGCGACCACTTGAAACAACAATGGACGGGCAAGTAAGACCTGTCAATATTGTCGTTGTACTAATCGCAGGCAATTGGCTAGTTAATTGTTTCGGTTTGGCTTACACTTGAAAGGCTGGACGAAATGTTTTTGTTGGAGGGTCAGTGTTGTCTTCAAACCAGAATTTGATTACTTATTTCGTGCATATGCTCAACATCTTTCCAATGCTGATGGAGATAACGTTCCGTAAACCTTTTTGTGGGAATTAATGTAAAACATCCATTGTCTACAACCTTCCTAACGTTGTTCGTAATGATTTCGCCATCGCTCGTATTTTTTGGCGTTCTCATAATTTATGGATAAGACTAGCGATTAAAAAAACTCAATTTGGGACGCCACTTGAATGTTAACAACCACGGGCAACTGTTATAATTAATTATTACTACCGACCATTAGCATACAAAGAAAAATTAATATTCTCCTTCCATAATCAAATAATTGCAATTAGCATGATGTACAGATAAACTAAACAGTCAGTCACTGACGTAAACGTCCACGAATTCCGTCCGAGACGTACTGATTTATTCCACCCGTACACTCGAAGGAGAAAAAAAAAGGTACCAAACACACGTGTACCTGCACGAAGTGCGGCCCTGTTCCCGATCAAAATCAACGAACAGAAGGTACAACGATGCAATGGAATATGAATGAGGTGTGCATTGTTGGCCGGATAATGGAACACCGAAAATAACTTTGTTGCTCCTTTTACGCGAGACGTATTGGTCGATCAAGTGGGGGTGAATAATGTGGGAAATCCCCGGCTCTATGGTCACGGTCCCTTCAGGTGTTTACAACGAATTTAATTGATCGTTTCAAGACAAACGTAAAATGGATATTGATGTGGCACAATTAAATTTGAACAATCAATTGTTGATCACGTTCGTCAAATTTGTTGTTCGTTTCCTGGCGGATTCATATTTGAATTTTTGCCGTGCCAATAAATATTTTGTGTGGCAGTCAGTGAACGTACCCGCGTTTTTGCGGTACGACAATCAACAAGGCGGAACGTTTGCTTTGCTAAATTGTTATGTCTTGGTTCGGTGGTACTATTAAACGTTTACGGTACCAGTTTTGATTGATAGAAATTAAGTCAATCAATGTTGAAGACAATATTATTATGGACTGGTAATGCTAGATGCTACTAACTTGTTTTAATTTCAATTGGACTGGTAATGCTAGATGGTAATAACTTGTTTTAATTTCAGTTGGATACTTCAGAATGTTGGTTCTGCAGACACACTAAAAATTGAAATTTTGTACATCATTTACAATATGTTTTTCTTCTTTCTAGGTATGACAATAATATGGAGATTTTTATAGAACACACCTAGTGCTCAATGGTGTTATTAAATGCTGACTAAGTCAACTTTGATTATTAGCAATTAATTCAATCATTCCTGGGAATATTAATTTATTGTGGACTATATTTTTTGACAGTATTAACTTGTCCACTGGATACTTTTAAATCTAGTTTCTATAATAACAATAAAGTTTGTTGTATTCTTTGCAATTTATTGGTTTTGTTGACTTACAAATATAGATAATAAAATACAATAGTTTTACGTATATTTTCTAAGAATATAAATAATACAGGAATTGTTGAAATAGACTTCTATACATCTGTTTAAATATAGCTACATTGTTGGCAAATGATTATATCATAGTTCGGTTGTATGATTAAAAGTTTTGATTGATACCAATTTAATGAATTATAACATATAAATAATCAGTGTTGACATTTGTAAACTCAAATTTTTATTTTCAAATTTAGCTTATATAGAAACAATAAAGGCAGTGTTATTTATAATTTACAGTATTTTGATGACTTACTTTTAATGAATAGATAATATAATACGGTAGTTTCACGTAAACAATTTAATAATAATAGTTCAATTGATTAAGAAAGTTTTATTTATATACACTAATTTAAATACAATTGGCAAATTACTATCTAGTACTATTAAACGAAGTCCAGACAGTTTTAACTGATAGCAATTAATGTAATCAGTCTTGGAGATATTAATTGATTGTGGACTATATAACCAGCCAGTATTTACTGAATAAATTCTCTCAGATGGAATCTCTAGAAAAATAATAAAGTTTATAATGTTATTTATAATTTGATCATATATCATTTTGATGAGTTACAAATATAGGAAATAAAAACACAATAGTTTTAAGAATAATTTATAAAAATAATAATTGTGTTAATGGCAAATTATTATCTCTTCTCTCGATAGTACTATTTAACAAATATAGAATCAGTTTTGTTTGACAGCAATTAAGTCAATGAATTTTGGAGATATTAGTTCATAATATATAACCAGCTTATATTGGTTTGTTTTAAATTGGTACTATCAAACGAGGTTTGAAAGAAAAAATAAAATTTGCTGTATTAGTTATAATTTACCGCATTTTGATGACTTACAAACAAAGAAAATAAATATAGAGTAGCTTTAATTACAATTTCTAGGAATAATAATAATACAGGAATTGTTTAATAATGCTTTTCCAATTATAATTGTGTTAACGACAAATTATTATCTCTTCTCTCGATGGTACTATAAAACAAATACAGAATCAATTTTGATTGACAGTAATTAAGTCAATGAATCTTGAAGGTATTAATTCGTAGTGGAACATATAACCAGCCAGTATTGGCTTGTTTTTAATTCGAATTGCACTTCCAAACGTGATTTTAGAGAAACAATAAAGTTTGTAGTAGTATTTATAATTTACAGCATTTCGATGACTTTCTTAAAATGCAATAGTTTATGTATATTTTTAAAATGAGATTTATTTAGATAACTGATAACGCAAACTTCGCGTTGTTGAATCTTAAGTCTTGATGGTATCATTAAACGAATACGCAATCACTTTAATTGATATTATTTAACTCCATCAATTTTTATCAGACTCGTTGTGTAATATTGGCTTATTTTATACCCGAGTGAGTACTTCAAAAGGTAGTTTCCATAGAAACACTAAAGTGTGCATGATTACATAAAATTAATTGAATTTTCATATTTATTACAATAATTTATGGATATATTTTGTGTATACTTTATGAGAATAAGAAATTTTGAAGAAGCCATTTCTATTCAAAAAAATTGAAGCCAAAAACTGAAACGTTCTCACAGTTATGCACATGTAAAAGTGTTTGACAAAGAGAATGGTCGCATTGTAGTTCAAGAGCTAGATATTGTCGATGGAGGCAAAACATATCGTTTGCAAATTGGCAAGTTTTCACGCCTCGAGCCGAGTCCATTACCGCTTACAATGGGACGTCGACCGTGCCCTTTAGGTCCCGATGAAAGAAACGGAATAGAAAAGTGGGTGGGACCTGTTTCACAGCGTGGGGCTGAATTTAATGTTTTTTTGATGAAGTGGCTCTTTTTTCCTTTCGGTGCCCCGACTTCGGACAATGGAATCGAAATGGGAACCCTGTCCTCAGACACGCGGAGAAACGTTCCTTTTTTTTTTGCTTACAACGAACAGGTCAGGAATTATGAAAAGTTCAACGAAACTGGTGACTAATTAATTGTGTTGGAAATATGTGAGGAATCCCCCACAGCTGAAAGGAGCGTTTATTTTATTGGACGGGCTTTGATTGGCCTTTCGCTTTGACAATTGGAAGCCCCAATATTCAATATTGTTGTGTCTCGTACATATAATACAAACGTAATGTATTCAACCGGACTAGGAAATCGAAGCCTGACTGTTCTCATTTTAAATAAAACGTGAGTCACAGCTGTTGTACGCCGTACTTCACCATTTTCAATCAATAACATAAAGGCGACGGAACAACAATCTTGATTATCATCGTTACACGTTCACCCCGTGTAGTAACCTTGACTTCTTTTACACTAAATTATTACCTAATTAGTGGCACGTCTTGTGTGCATCAGACAATGGAATTTAAAATAGTCCGGAGGAGAATAACCAGACGTTTTTTGTCTACATTATTCTTCTCAGTCGGTCCGAGTCGAGTAACATTTTTTACCCACACCAAAAATTCCACAACCTAATTGAATTTTAATATTGGTACATTCGAGCGTTTCCAACGTGAATTGCGTTCCATACGAAATATCGCATTCCATGAAGGAATTTTATTGGGTTAAAGGATGACATCATCGGACCCGCAAATGACTAACGAATCCGGCGTTGCATTGGAACGAAAAAAGACTTCCAAAACGAAATTGTGTTATTGCCCGGTCACGGCGGCGTAAAAACACAGCGATGACGCCCGCAAGATGCGAGAGATAAAGAGACGCAACCGAACAATGGACATGGCAAAAAGTCCACCTCTCGTAAATATTCAGTGGAAGAATGGACGCGGTTGTCCCCCGACGGCCACAAAAAATTACTATAATCGGCTTTTAAAGGTAATCATCTTTAACATCAACAGGTCGGTTGATTGTTGTGGTGGAAACAGTCTCGGCAAAGCGGCGGTGGAATGCGGCACGTCGATTGGCCCGGCAATCCTCTTATCGTTGAATGACCCCCCGAAATACGTATATTTTTTATTGGTAATGTCACGTTGGTACGCAAGAGTGTTCATTCAAAGCGGGGCAACTTCAGCTTTTACTAATAATGGAATTTTGAGTAGTGTAGTCAAGTGCTAATTTACTTTATGAGTCAGCTTAGAGGAACAGGAGCAACGCGTTGCATTCGCTAATAGTTTGGAGGAGATACTCCAAGTTTCGCAGGTTCCCAATAAATATAATGAAGATGAACAATTTCATTTTCCATAAACTTTTATTGAATAAATAGGTGAATTGCCACGTATGTAGCCTACCTGGGTGTCATACTTGACAAGAAACTCAGTTTCTCTCGCCAGGTCGCTTTGGTAAAGGGGAAAGCTCTAGCAGCCTTTGTTGCTTTGAAATCTTTCTTCCTTTCTAAACGTCTTTCCTCTTCAGTTAAGCTGCGTGTTTTTAACGCGACAGTCCACTCTCTCTTCACCTATGCTCTTCCTATATGGGGCACCGCCGCCCCTTGGCTCATTAGGTCCCTGCAAGGGACCTACATGAGGCTAGTGAGGTCGGCCCTGGGTGTCCCATACTATATTCGTAACAGACAAGTCTGTTTCGAATACAACATTTCCTCTCTTTTGGAGCTGCGGCGCAAACATGCCCTCAATCTCCGGAGATCTATCTTTCAACACTCTAATCCGGAGATTGCATGCTTGCATGACATCCAACCCTGTGAATCTGACAGATGCAAGAGACCTTGTCTCTTGGCTGTCTAGACCTCTGCGTCTCTCTGGGACATCTTTTCTTTAGTATGTGGCGGTTAGCCGCAAACCTCTTTAATTTTTTCTTTCTCTCTATTTTCCTAAACCTATATGGTAATACTCTTAGGCCATGATCTTCGGATCGGTGCCCGGAGAGGGGTTTTTAGTCGGTTAGTCCGACACTGCCTTCGACTTACAGCAGAAGGCGTCTTGTAGATTTTCCCCTCTTTGACCCAATAAAAAAAAAAAAACGTATGTAGCCTGTGTGTGTTTGTAAACAAGCTTCGTTTATAAGTTACTGAAAAGTTCGTTCAATGATCCCCCGAAATACGTATTTTTTGTCAGCAACGTCACGCTAGTACCCAGGAGTATTCATTGAAAGCGGGGCAACTCCAGGTTTACCATAAAATGGAATTTAGGTGATGTAGTGAAGTGCTAATTTCCTTTATGAATCAGCTAAGAGGAACAAGAGCAACACGTTGCATTCGTCTGTCGTTTGGAGAAAATGCTCCAAGTAAAGAGGTCGCAGGATTTTGGATTCGTATGTTTAGAATAATTAAATTAAAGAACAACCCCATTCCCCATAAACTTGTAATGAATAAATAGGTAAATCGCCCCGTATGTAGCCTGTATGTGTTTGCAAACTAGCTATTTATAAGTTACTAAAAAGTTTGTTGAATGACCCACCGAAATACGTATTTTTTTATTGATAACGACACCCTGGTACGCAGATGTGTTCATTGGAACTTCAGCTTTTTCATAAAATGGAATTTAGGTGATGTAGTCAAGTGCTAATTTACCTTATGAGTCAGCGTACAGCAACAACAGCAACAAGTTGCATTCTCAAATCGTTCAGAGAAGATGCTCTAACTAAAGAGGTTGCAGGATTTTTGTTTCATAGGTTTAGAATCAATGTGCTGAAGATGAATAACCTCATTCTCTATAAACTTCTAATGAATAAGTAGGTGAATCCCCTGTTTGTAGCTTGTATATGTATATTCAGCACTGACCACTTCGTGTATTTCAAGTGGCAATAAAATGAAGGTCTTAAATTTGTTCAATAAATTTGTGTGTGCAAAACAACTATTAAAATTTTTTCTTCCAAACTCAAGCTATAATTGTCTACTTATTTAGTTACGTAAATGTTTATTAATAAATATCAAAGAGATTTTAGTAAAAATGTGTAAACGATATAAAATCATTATCATAATTAAGTGCAATAAACAAATAAATAACGTAAATTAAATTAAAAACGTTTGCTTTAATATATAATTAAATGAAATGGTTAACAAACACAAATAGTGTTTCAATTGTTTTAAGCGCAAACACTCGAAAGTCCATAATCGAATTTAGAGTCAAAGCAAATATTTTAAATTTATCGGGTTTGTTAAATTAAATATCACTAATTTGTAAAATCACGTTTTAAACGCATCTGAATGTGTCCATTATTTAAAATTATCTCGCAATCATGACTGCAGTTAATTTAGCTGTTTTAACGTTGCTTTATGTTAATATAAAGCCGGGCAACAATGGATTTTAATTATGTTTATATTAATTAGTTCAGATAAAATTGATAAGTAATCATTGTTTTCCTTTTATTTTGAAATAATTCATATTAATAAATTCGCAAAATCGGTTTGATGAAGGTCGACAATGTGACAAAATTAATATTCAGCGTGGCTCCCGTCATCTTTTGATACTTAATTATTATTCATGTTTTACAACCAAGCCGAACCCGCAGAATGACATTGTTAATACAATAACAAAGGTGTGCGATAATCGTGCATCGTTTCAATTGCAATTCGTAATAATTTAGCGTTAGAGGATACTATTAACAACTTTCTTTAAAATAACGTTTATTGAACACAATAATTAACAATACAATAACAAAAAGATTAACAAAATTGAAGGTATATAACGAACACTCTGTATAAAATCTGGATCCAAGATCTCCTTGGTTAACGCATATGCCAAAAATAAACTTTTCAAAATCATTTTAGTTAGACCATCAATCTGTTAAAATTTTTGGAAAAAAACTAATAACTCAGAAACTATTGTGTTTACATATTGGACATGGTATGGCCATTTTATTTGTAATTACATGTAGAATTTAAAAATGTATATAGATACAGGGTGTTTCATTGAAAGTAACAAAGTTGATGTGTTTTCCGGCCAAAGTACCTTTTTCTGTTCTTCATAAACTTTTAAACTTAGGTGAATTCGCTTATATCTTAAATTAACATAACCTCAAAATAAATATGTTGTCAGCACTGAGGAAGAAATGATGAGTAAAATACATAAATTATTGCCAACAAATTGTACATAAAATAAAATTGTATATGTAAAACAGTTATAACAAATTTTTAACTGTTACTTGCGCATTCGCCATAATTTTATCAGTTTTTCAAAAAAAAAAAATAGTTAAAATAAATACACAAATGTGCAAATTCATGCAAATAAACTGATGTTGAATTTGAGATGACCCACAAAACTGAATTACTTAACTACGCGCATAAATATAAATGAGTACACAATTATGCATGTTTGATAAATTTGTTTACGAAATCGCTATCTGGACACAATGATTAATAATTCAATTTCGGTTTTTACAGTAGTCAACATCAAACGCGTTATAATGTTTACAATGGATCAAGTAAACAGACTGGCAAGACTATCAGGAATTCGAAAAATATAGTTTCTATAAATTACAAGATTAATGTTAATGTAATAAACCGGTATTTTATTGATAATCTCAATGTCATTAAAAATAACTTATCTACCACATAGAAAATTCCGTTGAACTTATATCTCCGGCCAGGTTTTCTATAAATAATCCGAACAATGAACGCAAATAAATCGTTATCCTTTATAACGGCTGTAGTAACAATTACAGCCCCAATTATCAGCTTTTATTGTTTACAATTTATTGTCTAATTGAATTATAACTGTTATGCTAATAGACCGTCGAAATCAAAAGTCAGTACAATAAACAAAACGTCGTTTCTCAACACCATTTTAATTAAACCACTCTACCCAACTAACTATATTTTGCAGTGGTTAAACTTTGCACAGATGTTCGAAACAATGGAGCCATTAAATGTGAGTCACACGTGGTACGTTCATTTCATATTTCCATCCGAGCTGTTTACGTTTTTACTACGTATCACGAGTCTAATTGTCTTGGATAAATTTAATAGTGATTTGCGGTGAATTTTAAGTATGCAGCTCGGACACCATATAATTATAGCGGATGTGACTCAGTTCGGTTCGAGTTTTTTTAGATTTAGATACTGTAGCCTGCATATTAAATGCGGTTTGTTGGTGTTAGTTGTTTTTTTTTTTTAGTTGTTGCGGTTGATCTTTTGTTTGGGTACGTTGTGTCCGACATCGTCATTGTTATTGTAAAATGCGCCGCATTTAATTGGGTCTTTTATTACGAAATTAACAAGTTCTGTGGCGTTACATGGAAGAGCTGGTTAATTTATGCAGATGCTGCAAAATGATATTACTATGGGGCTGAAAAAACGTTTCTGTTTTAACTTGTCCGAATGTCTAATTGTGATGTTTATTTGCGGCAACAAATAAAATATGTGCAGATAATAAATTTTATTGTGGAATTAATCCAATTACTACGGACGTGCTGTTTACGAACAAAGCTCGATTAATTTATAACACACACGATAATCGAACGAATAAAAAAAACGTAAATACATAGGAATTCGTAACTACTATGTGTACGATTAAGGGAGGTTATCTGTTGCTGTCGGTCAAACAATGATATGTTATCATGTGGCACAGCTGCTGCGGTTATAAAATAATGTTTACGCATCGGGAAAGGGCAAAGGGTTATGCAACAAAAGATTTATTCTATCGTAGTTTTCAGAAGGCATCAATTAATTATCTGAATTTAGTAGTAGAACAAGCAATCGTCTGTCGTATTTATTAATTTTCCATTAAAATAACATTATCTTCGTAATGATATTTTACATTACTAAAGATTGTTAGTTCAATGTCAATTGTTGCTTTAAAATGTATAACTCCATTACGTCGTATGTGGTCCACTATTAAAAAAATACAATTAATTTTGCTTAATAATTATTTTAAATTAATTATTAAAACATTACGAATTTGTTTCATCTTTTCTTTTGTGTGGAATTTACCGACAAACGTATTGCCGCGCCATCTATGAGTGTTAGAAAAAAACTCATTATTTTATACTGATTCGTGTATTTAAAATTATATCTTGCAGGGAGCTGCTTTAATTTTTTTCATTGCGCCATCTGGTAAATTTGATTATAACTTTACTAAATTTATACAGTTTCCTATTAAGGGAAAATACATTACTTACACCATTTTTGTAGACGAAGTGTTAAAAAAACTTGATACTTTAAAGAGTTTTTAAAATAAACGTTTCAATTCAATTCTTTCTCATATTTCCGTAATATTTAATCGAAATGTGTTTAAATTTGGTGTGTTGTATTCTAAATTCATGTTTATAGTTCATTTTAATAATTTTTTTTCATAATGGTACAGTAACTTAGATTCTGCGGGGTTCCCATCTTTTTCTCACTCCATTTTTTGGTAAAGTTGCAGAATCGGTCACTCTAAGGAACATTATGTAGCGCATGCGTCGTGAGGCGCTGATTTCGCGCTTCTTGAACATTTTGAAGTGCAGTGTTGTCGGTTTGCAACGGTCAAAATATTCGAATCATTTTTTATGGTTGAATTATTGTTGTGTTGTTGAGTATGTATTATACTTTTTATTTTTTTGGTAAGTATATTATTTCTTCTAATTTGATGATTATTGCTCATTATTAAAATATTATACTTTACAGATTATATACTCATGGCTTTTTTAAAAACAATATATTATTTTCCTATTCTTCTGCTAATTACTTTCTTAATTTATTTGTATGCTCATTTAATATATTTTACTTCATAGATCTTTCTCATTTTTAAAATATTATACTTTTATTCCTTTAGTAAGATTATTTTTAATTTGTTAGCAGTCATATTTTAAGTTATCTTACTTTATAGATTATTTGTGTGCTGCATTAATTATTTTTTTTGTACAATCTTAATTTATTGATACGGGTCGTTAATTAATTAATATATTTTACTATATACATAATTGTATTGTATTTAATTAAAAATGTTTTTAATTTTTATTATTTTTTAATTTATTCCAATTTATTAATAAATTTATACTATATTTGCATTGAACAATTTTTTTCGAGTTACATAGACCATGACTGTTCCTCGGAAGATCTGTTTCCATCGTACCTCCACGAATTCATATGGAGAAATAAATTTAAAAATCATAATATGTTTATGAGCATTTTAAATTGTATTAGGGAGCAATATCCAGTGGAATAGATTTTTTTGTTTTAATTGATTTTGTTTTTTATTATAAAATATATAAATATATCTTTTTTGTTAATTTTATATTAATGTTGTAAATTTACCTAATTTACCTTTGAAAATTTACCTAATTATTTAATAAAGAACTTTTAATTAGATAGTTAAACTACCAAAGAAATATAGAGTAAATAAAAAATGAATATACTAATTAATAAAGTGATTTGAATTTTATCTCTTTTCGAATTCAACCACATAAATAATATAAGTCATACATAAAAAACATAATAAATTACATATATATTTTTCTAAAAATCATTTCTCTACATATTTCGTTAAAAATGAAATCTGGCAACTATGCTGTCTAAAATCTCCGAAACAGACGATTTCAAATCCAGTTGACGCATGCGCTACAAATATTCCTTAGAGTGACCGATTCTGCAACTTTACCCATTTTTTAATCTAGTAAATTTTTTGTAAAATTGTTAAGGATTTCATATAATTTTCACAATTTCGAAGACAAAGTATAAGATATATTATTCATTTTGAAAAAAAGACACTTTTGATTAGTTTTAATAATAAAAGAATGAAATCTTTTATTATATTTTTTTATTAATCTAATATAAACATAAATTTCATTCACATTTCTATTTGGATTCATATATAAATTTATTTTTGTTTTTGCAAATTCTCTTCTCTGGTTTTATTAAATACTTATCAATTGTTTGATGTAGGTAATTTTTGAATGTTTCTGACTGACTTAATATAGACCCTCTTTTGAATCTATACTATAAAATCTAATGGCTAATTTATAGGAACGTCATTTCCACAATCAAACCACTGATGTAGAAAATTTTCGCATAGCTCCTGACGCTATTCCTGACCAAAATCGTAGGGACACCATGACGTATATATCAAATATTATGTCTTCTATTCAGTGGTATATCTTCGAGAAACTGGTAAAATCGTGTTTCTAGAAATTGAAAATACATTTCTCTAGTAAAATTGCAAGGAAGAACAGTATGGCCTAGTAGTTTATTACCTAATGTTACACCTCAAGCATTTATTTTAAATGCAATTTTTATTACATTACAATTGCCTTTAGCCAAAACATTGTCGTACATATTAAAAAGATATATATTTTTGATTAGACGTGTTCATGATATGCTTGGAACCATTCTCATAAAAGATCATGAGCTTGTCAATAACGGTAAAGATGCATCGTTTTTTACAGTTTTTCGTAGTACTGATGGCGATATATTAGTTTATTGAAATAAAGGTGTAATAATTAAATATATGTCAACTAATTGCAACATATTACCTTCTTTTAGTGGAAATATTTTCTAATTAGGTAAATGTCTTCAGAGATATATTTCTGCTTATCAGCATAGCACGGGCACTTCCAAGATATTCATCTAGCCTTAATAACATGTGTGTATTTTATTTTTATTGTTTACAAATACAAATAACAAATACAACATAAATACTATCTCAGACTATCATATCTTATACCTACTTGACTTTTTATTTCGTGGAAACTACTGAAATATCTCAACTTTTTTTCTAAATTGTTAAAATAATATGACAAACCTAACTGTTTTATAAAATATAAAACGTATAAACTAGGGCAATAAAAAGGGCGAACTCCCCATAATGTACGATACTGTGTGGAAAAAATTAAATAATTAAAATAATTATTAATTATTATTAAATTGATAAACTCGATTGGACCAAAGGTTACAAAAATATAAAAACACAAACAATTTTTAAATTTGAGGCTATATTTCTTCATTATTCTAGCTGGTCCCAAACTTATTTTAGGCAACTTGTACATAATTGTACAGACTTATAAATTATAAATAAAACAAAATTTCTTTTAATTATTTTTATTAACAACACATTTAAAATTCACATCAATAATTCATCGAATCAACAAAATAATTAAGAATTTCATACTTCTATTTTAAAAAGAATTCCTTTATCACATCTATCACAATAATATTTTCTATATTAAATAAATTTATATAAGTAAATTATCTATGGAAAACATTCGTCCCATGAACACTGATATTGAATATACAAAAGTAGTATCAGAGAGCTTTATGTAATAAGTTAATAACTAATAAGAAAATGAATTTTCGTTTTTTTATTTTTATCTTTTATACATCTATAATCATTAACAATAATTCGTTTAAGAGTTAATAAGTTAACTCATCGAGACGTTCGTCATACAACCGTAACAATGCATTTAATTTATTTTATCATTTGCTATATAACTTTGCATAACAATTCTCTCATTTATTTTATTAATTTAGAGATTCTTCCAGAAAATATACTTGCATCCTCAGTCGAAAACCGCGCTCCAACAAGCCAAACAGTTCACCAAACCCCTTTCTGCCGAATTTAACTTATGACTCTTTCGTTCTTGCGTTCGCGACGGAGCCTCAAAATTGTAGTACTTTTCCTTGGAGAAAATGCGTTTCTTCGAACCGTTATACGGCAGAGGTCTCGTATTTTCTTTGTTTATATAATTTAGAATTTTATTAATTTCGATTTCGTCCAACAAATCTTTCCTGTCCGGACCCTTGAACGGTCCCACCGTTCGCTGAAGGAACTGCTCCTTCGTCATCAAACCGTATCTAGGGGCCATAATTAGTTTTTTCATCTCCGGTGTAATTTCGTTGAGACATTTGATGTTCTCGCTGGCCTCTTTGTTGTTGGTGACGTATTTCCGTTTGTGCAACCATTTCATCACCGCCAAATAAACGATCAGTTCGTTTTTCACCTGTAACGTGTCGCTTGTGGTTATCGTTACTATGTCGTCGAAGGAAAGGTCGGCGATTTCGTCCTGTTGCAGGACGAATTCGGCGTTCCGGTCGATTTCCCAAAAAATATTTGACAGCAGTTGATCTTGCAGCTTGGTTATGAGAGCTTCGCCCTGTAATGGAAATAACGTAGTTAATATTAAGCAAGGTGTTTATGTTTGAATGTAAAATTAAAAATCATTTGTTCTAAGAATTTATCACTATTCAATTAATTGTTTTTATCGATTTGTATTTACATAAGTTGTTTCTTAAAATATATCTTTTTTATCTAAAAAAGATATCATTTACGAGAATAATCAATTATCAATTACTTGACTTTAATTTGATAAACTTAATATTACGTATAATAAAAAATGTTCTAAAACATAAAATATATATAAATTGTTAAAAAATGGGCAATATTAATAAAAATCAATATGAAAATTATTTTACTGACTTTAAAGGCCAGCTATAAAATTAAATAATAATAATTTGGTAATATTTATTATTTATTTATTTATTAGATCTAATTTATATGTATACGTGAAAAAACATAACATTAGATTTTAAAAAAACCTCCACGTTTCAAATCTGCTATTTTTAATAAAAAATAATTTACGTTACAATTTACTATTAAAATAAATATTTAAATTTGACAAAATAAAAATGATGAAGAATGAAGATAAAAAATTGACAACTGTCCGAATAAGATTTAATTGAAAATATAATAAAAAAATAATAATTCCGTTTTTATAAAAATCTTAATTTGGTTAATTTATATATTATTTATTTATTTTGATAAAAATATTGAAATTTTTTGTCATTTTTATACTAACCCTGGTTAAGTCCTTCTGTGGAGGAGCGGACGGCGTTGTCATCACTTCCCTTAATCTTTTTAAAACTGGTAAGAGATTTTCTCTTGAACGTATTTGCTTACCAAGCTCCAAGTATATTTCGTAACCTTCATGAGGACGTTTATTCTCACTGGAACAACCCGAGTTGTCGGGTGGGATGTATGCAACACCCATGGTTTTTCTATAAACAGACCAAACTAGGACGATTACTTTTCACTCATATATATATATACAATAGATAGAACGTTCGTTATCAACGAGATGCCTAACCGATACTCCCGTCGAATTAAAATATAGCTGTACGTATTTTTTAGAGTAATATATACAGTAAATGCATTCATTATATTTAAAATTTTGGCCGCCTTTAATTGGATGCGATAAGTCTGTTTGCAAATCAACATGAATTTATTCTTTACAAACACTACAGTTGAAAATTATGCAAAGCCTAATTAACGAACAAAGTTTTGTATGTCTATTGCGACCGTGACCGTTAAATTTAATGCGGTCTTAAATATTTAATCAACAATGGTCATAGGTTAAATGTTGTTACCCAAACTATTCATTTCCGTTTCCCCGCTAATAATTTCTGACTAACGTCATATCTTTTTCACTTGAAGTTCATTTTTTTGTAAAATAATAAAACACAATATTATTGTAAAAATGAAAAAAAAAATAATAATTTTAATAAAATTGCATTATATTTCAATAAATATCTTGTCAAAATAAATTTTAATAAACAATGTCATCTTCTGTATAAATTGAACAAAATTGCTTCAGCTAATGGCACCAAATTTATTGGTAAATTAATAAAACAGTATTATAGTAAAAATAAAATAAAAAAATAGAATTTCATTATATTGTGATAAATATATTATTCACGTCAGTTTTAATAAACAATGTAATCTCTTGCACAAATTGAACAAAATTGCATCAGCTAATGTCACAAATTTCTCCAACCAGTACATGGTCGGTCCCCCTTGCTCTACGAATAGCTCCCATCTTCCTGGGCATACTTATTCTTTCAAAAATTGTGTATTTTTTTAAAAAAGAAAAATACCTAACAATTTTTTATTTTATGTTCTTTCATTGCTTTCTGTGAATTTAAATTGGTTATTCACTAGCTTTCTTTTGCTTATTATAATTATTTAACCTTTGGTCGAATTGAAACTGTAAGAAAAAATATAATTCAGCTTTACCAAGACCGAGAGATCCAAGAAGAGTTTACGGCTAAATAAGTCAGTCGTTTCTCATATTATTATAAAATTTAGAAAAAATGGCCAAGTGGTAGCTGCGATAAAATTTATCTGGGTTCAAAAAACTTGAAAGAAAATCGATAACTGGATAGTTAAAATGTTCAAAAATAATCTAATCTTATCTGAGTTCAAAAAACTTGAAAGAAAATCGATAACTGGATAGTTAAAATGTTCAAAAATAATATAAATTAGAAAAAATGGCCAAGTGGTAGCTGCGATAAAATTTATCTCGGTTCAAAAAACTTGAAAGAAAATCGATAACTGGATAGTTAAAATGTTCAAAAATAATCCAATCTTATCCGGGTTCAAAAAACTTGAAAGAAAATCGATAACTGGATAGTTAAAATGTTCAAAAATAATCCAATCTTATCGTCAACTAAAACTAAAGCCAATCTGGAGGAAGTGGAACTAGCTGAAATTACTTCAAGGATTATGAGAATATGGTTAGTGGATGGGGGTTGGTTTAACCTTACACCTACAAGGAAAACCCTGACTTCCCCACATACACTACCGCTCATATGTAGAGGAACTTCAGAAATGTTCATATGTTTTGTTATAAGTGGGTTTACTTAGGTATTCAGATCGTTATCGTGCTGGAAGATCCATCTTAAACTCATGTTATTTTCGACTCTCTAGAATGTCACGATAAATGAAACGATCTATTATCCCCTCTGCCTTAACCAGCCAGCCAAATCATAACGCCTCCTTTACCGTGCTTAGGTAGGTGTAGGTCTAGTGTACTAAATGCCATCAAATTTGAATAATTGGAATCGACTTTCGTCCATTGCCCATCTGTCCAGATCACATATTCTCTTGCAAAAAGTAGCTTCGTTGCTCTATTTTTGGAAGAAATGAATGGATTCTTTGCGATTTTCTACAGTAGAGACCAGACTCTTTTAGTCTCCGTTTTATAGTACTCACCGACATACTGACTTCGTATATTTTTGATTTATACGGCATGTGTTGATTAAAGGGACCCCAAGATGAATCCACCTTGTCGTAGTCCCGTTGCTCAGTACCACTCCACAACCCAGTGGGTGTGGGAAGCTAACGGATCCAACCGCAATTCCAATCCATCTCCCATCTTTCTCGATTGGTCTTGTTCTTTCCGAACCCAGTTGACTGGGGGCTGACATCTTTGCCTTCATTGTGTCTTCTGGTTCAGTTAACCCATGTATGCCTTGCATATATGTCTGTCATTCCTATATGAATGTTCATATAGGAATGACAGAGAGGGGTTTTTAGTCGGTGGGAATCCAACACTGCCTCCGAATTTCATCAGGAATGCGTCTTTTATAAGATTTTCCCCTGTTTGTTCCAAAAAAAGATAAAAGGGTTGCGAACAGCAAGCATTTTTATTTTCTTATCTACGGCTCTGTCAGTCTTGCGTTTTCAACCACTTTTGGGAACTCCTTTCAGTGTAAATCGTTCTTTTAATAAAATGTTTTGTTGCTCTACATATGACCAATAGTGTGAAAGTCCAATTTTGACTTGCATAGTATCACATTCACTAAACCAAATAGAGGGAAGCTTTTAGTGACTAGTTTAATTTAATTTATAAAAAAAATGGTTCTACGTCTAAACATTCTACAGGGACATCCAATGGAGACGTTTCAATTTGCTTCTACATATTAAAGAAATGATGCTTTTAATAAATGAGTTTAAACATGAAAACGATTTCAAATAAAAATTAAAAATTGTGACTGATTGATTAAAAGACCAAAGCATTCGTCCCAATCTCCAAACAACAACACTATAGAATACATGTGGAATCATTTTTATAACCAATTATTTATAACTCACTATAGCAATTCAAGAAACTTGAAGGAATATAAACTTGTTGTATATTAGAGAAATGGTAGAGTGTATGTCTCAAAAACTTAATTCAAATTTACAGTTACCATATTTATGTTTATGTTATTTTTATTTTAAGATATGTACCATAATATTGATGCCTGTAGAACAAAAACGGCATAACTGATAATTTATTTATTTAGGTTATTAAAAAGTGTTACCAAAACCATCCAATCTTTCTCACTTTAGATTCATAAATGACAACATTCTGTATAGCAGTAGAAAGTATATTTATTAATCATTGTAAAAATAAAAAAAAATATACAATATATACATTATAAAGTCCCATTCAGCATTAATTAAAAAAATAATAAATAAATAAAAAAATTTGATTCAGAAAACCGGAGTCTTGGCCAGATTGAATCCGAATTTGAAGGGGCTGGCAGGACAGCTGCAGGCGGTGCAGCCGGTCGAGGCGCATAGCTTGACACCAGTGTAGGCGCCCAAGTAGAAGCAAACGGCAAGTATGGCTATGACGAGCGGCAGATAATAAACGGAAGTCTTGTAACGCTTCAGTCTGCCCCAAAACGTCTTGCTCTTCTCCAAATCCTTCCTGTACAGATACATGCGGGCGGACAAATGGTCCATCTGTTTCTTTATCTTCTTGACGACGGGACATTTTACGTGAAGGATGCGATGCATCATGGGCGCTTCATCGTACGGAGCCAGCTCGCCGCAGTTGCAGTCGCTCATTATTCCGGATTCGACTTGAGTTTTAAATGTCAGTTTGTTTGATTTGAGTTTTATTTGTTGCCATGAGGGGGTTTATTGTTGGCCGCTTTTTATTAGTGCAATTGTTTGTCGATAAGCGTTTTTATTGGTGTGTATTAACCCTGAGTCGAAATTGTTCTGTGTTGATACCGCCACGTTAATTGTTAGACAAAATAGAACGTCCTAATTAAAAACTACTCGCCACTTTGTTGACTCATTGTGTATTTCGGATAAACATTTTAGCATAATTAGCCAAAACAAATATGATGCGTCGCGTGGTTATCATTATACCTTTATAGTTAATTGAAAACGTAATATGTACTAGAGTTTATTAGATTTTTTTTTGGTCATTCATATTTTCCTGGCTTTTGATAAGAAAATTCGATTAAGATCTCATACTCATACAATTAATACTTATATATCCACTTACTTTTTTTTATTATGAGAGTTGTTAATCTATTTTTTTCTTGGGGTTTTAAATGCTCCAAATTTGTTTGAAGCGGTACGAAAATCGCCGAAAATTCCACTGTGAAAGGTTAAACAGCAACACGGCATCACTAAATTTTACAACAAACACAACTAAGGAGAAACATTTGCACGAAAATACTATAACGAATTTACTTAAAAGTTTGAATTAATTTACAGAAAATGCTCAACATTTATAACTTGCTGTGATTGAAATTTTATCATTTGATTAATGTACATTTTATCATTTGATTGAATATTGTGTAGACAAAACTAATTACGGAAAATAATTAAATTTTTCGTCCTCCACTATTTTATGCAGATAAAATCTTTATAATAATTTATTATATATAATAATTTAATAATAATGGCCCATTATTATATTAATAGGAGTATTTTCGTTAGTCACATATATAATTTTATCAGAGATCACTGATCTACTATATACTTTAATACTTGTAAATTTCAGATCAGATATAATCAGAATATATGCCTTTAAATATGTTATATAGGTATTAAAATCGTTTTGATATGATGACAATATTAAACATTGAAATTTATCAGCAATATTAATTTTAGTTAGAGAGAATTTACATTATAGATAAATAAAATCTTAAAGGCAAATGAAATTGTGGTTTTCTTTTGAACTAAAAAATATACATATTATATCGACAATTTAAATTATCATATGTTTTGAGATAAGCACAAGTTTTAAAGTCAAAATTATATTATTAATGTAACAACACTGTGAGTGTTACAACACATATATAAAATTATATAAGTGAAATATTGAAGGTAATATTCATATTTTTATTTGAATTAAATATTGGACAACATAATATACATAAAAAGTGATAATATACAACAAAAAAATTGAATATAATATAAAAAAAATTCTCAAATTTTCTTTTTAATAAACATTAAAAAACAAAAGTCAAAAATGGACAATCAATGAGTTTAAAACATATGGCAAAAAACATTAAAACAATAATAATTAATTAAATACATTTACAATACAAAAATGTAATTTTAATTCAACAAAATAACAATAAAATTGGAGTGTCTGTTTGTAAATTGAAATAACCGTTTTTTACTATATGCATATGAATATAAATACGATACATATACCAAAATAACATTCTTTACAATTTTTGTCTCTCTGTCTGTCTGTTTGTTCCGGCTAATCTCTGAAATGGCTGGACCGATTTTGACGGGACTTTTATTGGCAGGTAGCTTATGTAATAAGGAGTAACTTAAGCTACTTTTATTTTAGAA
The DNA here is from genome assembly GCF_024364675.1 of Aethina tumida. Classification (NCBI taxonomy): domain Eukaryota; kingdom Metazoa; phylum Arthropoda; class Insecta; order Coleoptera; family Nitidulidae; genus Aethina; species Aethina tumida. The sequence continues at coordinate 33,260,640 of NC_065436.1, forward strand.
AAATTGTTTTATTTTAGAAAAATAAAGTAATGTTGCAATGTCCAAGTACTGTCCAGTACCACGCGCAGCTCACGCGCATGCCACCACTGAGCCGTCACGTCGGACGCTCTCGAATGAAGTTGCGGATACAGCTAGTTAATCATAAAATTAATTTAAATTAAAAAGAATTATTCTTTTAATAAAATGATTATGTCTTTTAGGTATTTCTTACGTTTGTAGTAATTTTTTGGGAATCCAGGAAGAATTAGAATTATTTATTTTTACTTTTTTAATGATTTTTCAGGAAATTAGTATTAGCAAAAAAAATAAAAATCCATAAATTTTTAAAGTGAAACATTTAATCAGTACGAATTTAACGTATGAATTTTATCCTATGGATTTTAATTGTATGGAAATTGATCGTATGGATTTTGATCATATGGAAGATGATCGTATGGAAAATGATCGTATTGATTTTAATCGTATGGAAAATGATCGTATGGATTTTCATCGTAAGAAAAATAATCATATGGAATTAGGTCACTTTACGTGTTTTTGAGATTTTAGTAGTTTTTTACGTTTTTAGTAAATTTTTACATCGTTATATTTATATATATATACTGTATGTATATATATTTCTTTAAGGCTACCACTCGTAATTGTAGCAATTAATGCACCAAGAAATTTTGAAAGTATGGCTCATTAGTATTTACTACTCATACGGGAAATTTTCTTCGAAACTAAATTGTTCGAGAGGAGCGAAATTTCTTCCAATTTTGCTTTCACAAGAAATTTATTTCACAATAATTTTCACATGAAATTTTTATAATTAAAAATTTTTTGGTTATAGAAGTAATGTATATGTTCTTCTTGAAAATAAATATTGAAGAAAATAATATATAAAAAGGTAAATAGAAACAAAACAAAAATCACTCAAATTTTCTTTTAAATAAATGTTAAAAGCTCTTCAAACAAACATAAAAAATGAATCTAAAATATATGTTAGGTTAAATATTAAAATATTTGTAAGAAATATTTAATAAAAATTAAATTAAATTTATTTATAATATTAAAATATAATTTAAATAAAAATAAATAGATATTGAAGAAAATAACACGCAGTATGACTCACTACAAAATAAAATTTGTACTTTTTGTTCGATTTTGACAAAATTTTTTGAATTATAAATGATAAAATGTCACATATTTTGACCCAAAAGCGAAACCTATTTTTAGCCCTGAAAATTGAAAAAATCATATTAGCAAATTTTTTATAATAAATAAATATAACTACACTACCGGTTTAAGCACCCTTTAAAATAGGTATATGCAAAATTTCACAAAAAAAATTATGTGTATTCATAATTCTGTGAAAATAATATTTTTACTAGCGATATAGACATTTATTTGTGGTTATTTTAACATTAGTAATTTTAAATCCTATTAAAAAAAGTTTCTAATTAACTTAAAAACTGTTAGTCCTTAGTTTTAATTTTCTAAATTTTATTGAACAAGCAAATAATTAGATCCTAAAAATTCGGAACTAACTTAAAATCACATTTCTTGAATTTTACAAAGACTGGACTAAATTGCACTGCATTTCATTCAGAAAGTTACTGTGAGTGAGAATTGTTTTTTCCGGTTAATGTATTCTGTACGGGAGAAATACCTATTTATGTGAGAGGGCTACACATCATTGAAATGGTATTTGACATATGTTACGTATCTTTAGGCTTCACAACGGACATAAGTAATATGTTGTTACAAAAATCTTAGAAAAATATTACCACTCTGAGGTAATTACTTTAATTTTTAGTTAAACTAAAAAAATGGAGGGTTAAAAAACGCCTGAGTAATATGTCGGGATCCACAGCGGTATATTAAAATATTTGCAATATTAAAACACCATTTTAATTCAATAAAATAAGAATAAAAACAATGTTATGTTAAAACATATCTTAAAAATGTTGTCACACTAAATCCAAGTAATAAAAAATTAAAAATTATGTTTATAGCACTCATACATTAAAAGACCACCAATTTAGTCAGTTTATGTAATTTAGTTTGGTTATTTTATTTTCTATCAAATATTATATAGGATTTTTCTCCGTTTATTATTGCAAACTTAAAGCAGTATGGTTTCAAAACATCATTCTGTATTCACTCCATTAGTATCCGGATTAACCGGATTATCAGTCCTATAATTGTGAGTGAATTAAAAGGGCTCATATGAAATTCAAATTTGTTACACACAGAACTTTTATTTATATTTAGAGAACCATTCACCATGGGCATTCCACAATCGAATTGCCAACTCCCTACAGTCTATTTATAAACCGACGAAAATAATAAATTCTTGGATACATAAATTATCGAAAGTGCATCCCGAACGCGGAATCAGGTTGATCAACAAGTTCGAAATAGACTGTTGCAAAATCACGAACATTTCGTCCGGTATAAATAGTCAAGATTAAAATATACGTCGAGGTTAACATACTGCGAAGAATGGACCGAATGTTGAATTTAAAGTGCAGGTGTATAATATTTGTGTTTAGATCCGAAGTGTACGGCAAATACAATATTTAAACGAGCATTATAAAAGTAATTAAACACATTCTTATCGCTGTGTTAATTACCGGGCAATAGAGTACAGTAGATAGTTACACCAGTTAAAAACTGAAACAATTTCAACATGCTAATTCGACCATTTTATTGTGTGCAATATATTTCCTCTTTTAATTTAATGATGTTAATCAATTTCAAGTGCACGAAGGATGCGGGTCCACGTTCAAGTGCAGAAAATTTACAATTAACATTGAGAATTAACATGTGGGTGCAAGTACACGTTTTTTATAACCACAGGACCGTCACCAAGAACGGAATAACCCCCTACGACTTAAAATATGCGTTAAATTATTGATTAAGGCCGTTTTCTCCTTGCACAACAGTTGGAAAACGATCGATTGTTGAGAACGAGGGAAGTTAACGTGAAACTCGGTGGTTGATAAGTAACATCGCATGACCTAAACGTTGTTGCCATCACGGTTTATTTTTAGGAATTATTTTTCCAGCCCTCTCGCATATTTGCAAATAGTACCGAAATAGATTCGTGTTATAAGGAGGTGATGAAAATAGTTGGGTTTAAAATAAATTCGATTACACTTTCGGTGGAAAATTGTTTAATTTAACGTCTAAGTTATTTGGAATACATTAAATGTATTTTAAAAAATGACTGGATTAACACTTCTAAATAGTAATTAGAATTAATTATAAATTCATATATTGTATAAATGTTTCCTTTTAGATTAATTGAATTGACCCGATGTTCAGTTCAATATCAGATTAATACATTTCTGTTAATTAATATACAATGATACACACTTTTAATAATTCAACGCTTTAAAATGTTGTCAATTAATATTGACATAATATTATTCTATGATGCATTAAAAATTACGTTTTGGTCCTTGAAATTATGCCAAAATCCTCTTTGTTCATGTGTATGAATCAAGTGACCAAAATAAATTTAATGAAATCTTACTTATAGTTAAGAGTATTTATTTCTTTTTGTGGAACTATGAAATTAGCGATAAACTTCATGTAAATTATATATGTAAAATATTAAAGTAATGTTTATATTTTTCTTCGAAATAAATATTGGAGAAAATAATTTGTATAAAATGAAAAAAAAAAATAATAATAATAATAAAAAGTAAAACAAAAATCACTCAAATTTTCTTTTTAATAAATGTTAAAATGTCTTCAAATATTCATAAACAATGAGTGTAAAATATAATTCGAGAAATATTAAAATATTTGCAATAAATATTTAATAAAAATTTAATTAAACACAATTAAAATATTAAAATATAATTTTAATTAAACAAATAATAATAAACGCACTGTTATGTTACAAATTTTATAAAATCCTAAATATAATTATATGTGACAAATATTAAAGGTAAAAAAGTAAATACAATGAAAAAAATTAATATAAAGTAAAACAAAAATCACTCAAATTTTCTTTTTAATAAATGTTAAAATGTCATATGTCAAGAAATATTAAAATATTTAATAAAATACATTTACAATATTAAAATATGATTTTAATTCAACAAAATAATAATAAAAATAGTGTTATGCTGAAATATGTATTAAAAGATTTTGTCATACAAAATTCATATAATAAAAAATGGAATATAATATTTATAAAACTCTTACTCCTACATTAAAAATGATATATGTATGTTTAATTTATATAAATACAATTGTTATTACAAAATTCAAAATCAAACTGGGCAGATTTATTAAAAATTTACAAAATTAAAAATATGTGTTTTAGTTGAGAACTAAAATAAAATTCTATATGTATTGTAAGAAAATATTTATATTTTTTGCCAAAATAAATATTGAAGAAAATAAAATATTGTTAAGAAAACACATATAATAAAAAAATTGAAAAATAAAAATCACTCATTTTTTTTTCTTAATAAAGAGTAAAATAAAAAAAAATCATGTTAAATGACCGTTTCGGAATAATATAGGATGACATGGTGCATACGGTACTATCCGTGCTTTCCTTGAATATTCTCGCGGAAGATGTTTTACCTCCTCGATCAAACCTTCCGGCGTTGCGTCAAATCATTTTAATTCAACAAAATAATAATAAAAACATGTTATGTTGACACATGTTTTAAAAGATCCTCTCCAAATACATGTAATAAAAAATGAAAATCTTACATTAAAAAAGTTATATGTATGCAATTATAAGATTAAATATCATTAAAAATTGCTCTTTGGTCCTTGAAATAGTGCCAAAATCCTCTTTCTTCAAGTGCATGAATCAAGTGATAAAAATAAATTCCAATGAACCCCACTTATAGTTAAGCTTATATTATATTATATTCCTTTTTGTGGAACCATGAAATTACTCATAAAACAAAAAACTGACATTCAAACTGAAACATTAATATTTTTAATAACAATGTGAACCTTGATGAATTATCGAACGAAAATTGTAAAAAGCAACCATTTACTTGTCCATTTAATGTGTAAATAGTTTTGCGTTACTCATGATTTCATTGTCGCGGTAGACACTGGTTTCTTTGTGTCGCAGAAGATTTTAAGCCTAATTGTTATTGGAATATTTATAATAATAGTCTGTCAGATTGAATTGAAGATAATATAAATAAATCATAATTATATTATCTTATAAGTGACATTATAATCTTAGAAAATTTTTTTTATATCACCTGTCGATAATCTGTGTATATATAAATACCAGTTTCACTTTTCTCTCACGCATTCACTGATCGGCACATAAACATCCAACGACCCCCAAACAACAGTCCTGGGCGACTGAAGACGCGTGTAACCCAGTTTCTCATTTCTAGGTCACCCGCTTCCTCCCCTAAATCTTATTTTTTCCCCTTGAGCGTCGCACGCTCCTGAACACAACATTAATACACTTCCCATTGGCCAATGCGCTACAAACAAAAAGTAAAAAGCAATTCGGTCCGGATTCAAATAATTAACTTATGATTGTTTATCGGCGTATTAAATCTGCATTTACGATTTACCTTCCCGAAACCAGCTAAGCGTGACCGATCTGTTCCACTTATGTTTAATAACTTTGGTTCGCTTGAGACCATCTTAAAAAGTGTTCGTATGGTTTTGAATTTGTTTTGCCTCAGTTGTACCCGGTATGTCTAACGATGGTGGCGGTTTGTTTATTCAGTTAATTGGTTTATTTGAAACAGCCTAATTGGAATGATGATTTTACGATGTTTATTTTACAGCTGAATTCACTACCCGACCGTGGCGTCAGACGGTGTCAGAAATTAATCTGATCGATACACATTTAATCAGCCAAAACTCTCGCTTGTCGTCATCTGGCAATTGAACGTGTGTGTCGAAAATACCGAAATATTGCAATGACACAAGTCTGATTTGGTTGTAACGATGCTCAATAGATCGTGACACTCACCAGGATCAGTTAATCCAAAGTCAGACAATGAAGCAACGCACTGAAAAGACCACCGATCCACCGCCACTCCGCCAAAGTTTCAGGCGTTAAACTGACCTGAACGCCGGGCGGTGAGCTTGAGCTTTTCCTGCTGCCGGTGTACGCAGAATCATGGTAGGTCGTCGCGACGCACAGTAAACACCATTGCCCAGATCCTTGGGATATTCTGCAGTCGGTTTTATTTCGCACACGTATTTTTTATTGATTGTGATTTACTAACAGTCAATGTGGCAATATTTTTTAAATATTAGTATCTAATTGCATAAATAGTGCGCATTTGTTTTATTTATTTATCTTCACATATTTATGTATTTTTTTTGTAATAGGATTACAAATAGTTTTATCACACACATTAAATAACAGAGTGTTTTTTAAATTTTTACAAAAACAATTAATCATTGGGAAAATGATGTTTATATCATTATTTTTATGAATAATATTTATTAAGTTTGTAAATTGGTTTCTTGGAGGGGCTACTGAGACACACATTTCAGACCACTTTAAATAAACACTTTTTTTGCGACTTCACAAATTCCCGCAACTGATATAAAGTGATTCATCTAGATAAGCACTAAAAAAAATATAATCTCACGGAAAACTTCTATCGTAAAAAAAATCCCATTAATGATTCATTTACAATAATCACAAAATAGTAGTTACAACTTTTTACATATTTTACATCTGGTGCAAAATAAACAAACCATCAGGAATGTTATGAATAATTTGGGTAATTAGTCACGGGCATAAAACAAATAATTTGGGACCCGGATCAATACGAACTTGACCGACTGACCTACTTAAGGGAAAATAAAAATTTTACAGTATGTTGTGGATAATAAGATGGAAATATTTTTCATGGCCCTTATAAACAAATATTTTTGTATGTGATTTTTATAGTTTTATTCTCTTTTACTGAACGTTAAAAATTGGTGCATGCGCCAGTTATGAACGTTGAACTTGATATCAAGGGCAAATATATACTTCATAAACATATACTTCAAGGTGTCAACATTTTTTTATCTTAAGTGTAAAAATAAAAAAATATATTCAAATAAATTGATAAATTAATAATTAATGATATTGATCTTTATATTTTCGGATAATCGATTTATGACTATGAATTTATTATATCATAAAATGATATCTCAGAAAAATTCCCTTTTATTTTTTTGTAACATGCGAGACATGTTTTCAGGACTATTTTAATTAGTTTAAGTTCATGTAAATATTTACTTCATTAATTAAATAACTGATTGTTGCACAATATTATCCAAAAATAATCAACCAATATAAAATAAAAATACTAAACAATTAATATCTTTCTTCTAACCCCCTTATCTGAAAAGAACTATAAAAGATACGCTTCCCATCACTGCATCACCAAAGAAAATACTTTTCTTGAGCTTCAGTGACCAATGAATTCTTTCACGTAAAAAATTCCTTTGAAAAAGTTTGCAACTTCGTTTTCTTAAATCTTTCCGAAAATGATGCTGAAAATAAAATTGTTATAAAAAGATTATTAGTCTAGCTGAGTAAAATTATTGTGAGTCGGAAACTGGCTCTGGGTCGATGAAAAATCACACAGAGACAAATATTCCACGACTATAAGGTTAACGCTGGTCAGCCTGTTCTACTTCTCTAGGAAGCACCAGCAAGTTGGCGAATGAGCACCCTATTTGCGAGTAGAAGATCAGATGCTGGATGTCGGTCAAGCACGAAGGCATCCTGTCGTTGAGCTAAACGGTGATGAAGGCGTAGTGGATCATGTCACACAGGCTTATGTTCGGATTCATAACAATTCGTAGGCAACCAATTAACCACAATTTATTATATTATTTATTGTTATCTTAAAAAGACTCAGTTTTATTCTCTTACGTGATATATTGTGAGCAATATTTTAATTAGTTCAAGTTTCTAGACTAGGCATTAAATATAATAAAAAAATCTGTGTAAATATTTATTTAAATAATTAAATAATAAGTAGTAGCACAATGAATATACAGTATACAAAAAGTTATCAACCGGAACGAAATTAATAATACTATAAATATTAATTGAAGAATTAATATCTTCCTTTTATTTTGTTGAAGTATATAAAATATATTCCATTTCCTTTTGATGTCCACTAAATATAGTTAATTTCAAACTCGGCTTATTGTTGATCATCGGATATTTTAACGTGGCCAGTATTTAAATGATTAATTTTCATGTTATCGCACATCTTCACAACAACTTCTTGTTTACTTTCATCTGAAGACAACTTAATGCTCTTGGAATCCACTTCTTCCTTCTTGGAAACGTAAAATTATATTTATCCACCAGATCCGCATTCGCTGTGACAGTGGTAGTGTAATCAGCTCTGATGCACAGTTTTAACATACTAGTTGTATAATAATATGATTGATGACTTTTCTTCAATTGTGTTAAGATCATGCACGTCCTCTGTCGAGTAATGCCTTCTTTTACCTTCTTGTATTCTTGAATTCTTTCAAGCAAAAATTCCTTTGATAAAGTTTGCAGCTTCTTTTTCCTAAGTTTCTCATCAGTTATGTTGAAAATGTGACTAAAAATAAAAAAAAGAAAATTAAATCATTGTTTCTTCATCTTTGGGATTATTCCTGAAAACCTGTAATTTTATACCAAATTGCAAGAGTCAAGAAAATAAAGGTAAATGTCAAAGCTAATCTGGACAGCACCTTGTTAAGTAATCAACGATTTTGTTATCTGGTAGGAAGGGGTGATCACCTCTAGCTAACGCATAAAATTATTGAGAGTCGGAAACTAACTCTGGGCCGACGAATAATGATACAACAGTAATTTCTCAACGATTATAAGGTTAACGCTGTTGCTTGTTGTAGTTCTCCAGGGAGCACCAACGAGTTAGCGAATCAGGTGAATGGTCCTCTATCTACTCTATCTCTGTCAGCATCAGATTTTGAATGTCGGACAAGCACAAAGACATCCCTGTCGTCGAGGTCGACGTAGTGGTCTACGTCGCACAGGCGAATGTTCGTCATATTGTGAGCAATATTTTAATTAGTTTTTAAGTCAGGCATCAAATAAGATAAAAAACTTTCGTGTAAATATTTATTTAATTATTTAAATAACAGACAGTAGCACAATGAATATATCTCAAAGTAATCAACCAAGTAATCAAGATACTGTACAATTAATATCTTTCTTTTATTTAAAAATCTCCTTGTTGAGGTATATAAAACAAATTCCATTCCCACCCTTTTGATGTCCGCTAAATATAACAATGTTCAAACTCGGTTTTTTGTTGTTATCCACCATTTCTTTCACCCAACCATTAACTGCAGCAAAAGTGTTGTCCTTATCATTGTTTAATTGATCATCAGATATTTTAATGTGGCCAATGTTTAAATGATTAATTTTCATGTTATCGCACATCTTCGTAACAACTCCTTGGTTACTTTCATCTGAAAAGAACTTGATACTTTTGGAATCCACTTCTTCCTTTTTGGAAACGTAAAACTTATATTTATTCGCCAGATCCGCAACCGCTGCGACAGTGGCAGTCTGATCAGCTCTGGTGCACTGTTTTAACATACTAGTTGCATACTGATACGATGCAAGATCTGGATATGCTTTAATTTCATTTACACTTCCCATCACTGCATCACCAAAGAAGAGGCTTTTCTTGAGCTTCAGTTGTGTCAATTTCATGCACGCTAAACTGTCCTCTGCTGAGCAATGCCCTCCTCTACTTTCTTGGATTCTTTCACGTAAAAATTCCCTTGATAAAGTTTGCAGCTTCGTTTTCCTAAGTCTCTCGCCGGTTATGTTGAAAATGATGCTGAAAATAAAATTGTTATAAAACAATTATTATGTGAAAATGTTGGGGCATACCTTGTGTCTATCACATAAGGATGCATCATTTTTAGTGCATGGAAATCGTTACTTAGTGACTGACCAACAATTATGGCATCTTTCGGCAATAGTTTTCTTAAATCATCGTGAATATCTTTCAGTTTTGTGGTAACATTCTTCATCATCTTTGGAGTTATTCCTGAGAACCTGTAATTTTATATCAAATTGTAAGAGTCAAGATAGTAAAGATAAATGTCAGGACCAGTTTGGACTGTACCTTGTTAAGTAATCAACGATTTTGTTGTCTGGTTTAACCAATTTGTCGTAAATTGTTTTATGTTTCTCATCTACTATAGACACCCTGGTGAGTTCCATTTCCCCAGTAGAAGTCTTGCACATCTCACAATCCAAAGCCAACATTGGGCTAAATGCTGTGACAGGACTGTACTCGTCCTTGGTGAGGGCGTATCCCTGATATTTGCGCTCCATCAATCCTTTAATGGGCAATGGGTAGTTTTCTTCAACCATCTGCCAGCCAGAAAGTAAAAGTTTCGTTCGAGAAAATTTATCGGTTGGGGGCAATTCACCGGATTTGGACGCCTCATTTGAATCAGTTTCTTCAGGCGATTCTATAGGGAAGGTATTCCTAATCGTGTCGAATACATCGTCGCTTTTCTCAACAGCCGACTCGATAGTTCCAAACTTATCGATGAACCTCTTCATTTGTGTACCTAGTCAAGTTAAATTTCTTAAGAATTAATACAGTAATTAGATCAAACGCCTTACCAGTGATTGGCACCATAGACAAATCTTTAATGACGTCGCTCATGTACGACTTCGGCGTGACCACTTCGAGCTGATGAGTAAAATTATTGAGAGTCGGAAACTGGCTCTGGGCCGATGAAAAATCATACAGCGATAAATTCTCCACGACCATAACGTTAACGCTCGTCAGCCTGTTGTACTTCTCCAGGGAGCACCAACGAGCTGGCGAATAAGGTGAGTGGACACCGATCTGCGAGTACATAATCAAATGTTGGATATCGGACAAGAACAACGGCATCCTGTCGTCGAGGTCGACGGTGATGGAAGCGTACTCGCCCATGTCGCGCAGATGGAAGTTCGGGCTCTGGCGGAGTTTGTTGGAGCGTTCGCGGAGCATTTTCTTCAGCTCTGCGTATTCGGCGCCGCTCAACTTCGGTTTACCGGACGTTCCAATCAACGGGGGTTCACTTTCATTTGCTACACTAAAATCATAAATTAAACTCTTCAAGTTTTCAAGTTCAACATATAAATATGTTTTTCACTTAAAGCAAGCTGTTTAATTTTTACTACCATATTATTTAAGAATATAAAACTAATATATGGAGTGTGTCTCTGGCTGTTAGGACTATTTTCAGACTAGATACAGGAAAACAAATAGTTTAGTTTTTATCTATCTAATGTGGGAGTAATTACAATAACCAAAGAATATCATCATGGAACCTCCTGTATTAGATACTTTTTAATTTCAAATACAAAAGTTTATAACAATCTTTCTTATTTATGGAACCATATAATATTTTAAACTAATAATCCCGATAATACTAAAGTATTATGATATGTATATGTAATCACATTTTAAAATAGGCAATGAAGTCAAAGACATATGTTATTGTCTGATAAACTTGTTTTGTACATGTAAAAGTTAAAAATCAAAATATATACATACATTTCACTGTTATCAGATATCTTTACACGTTTTGGATTGGGTTCTGCCTCAGATTTCTCAACCTCTTTTACTTCCTTGGACTTTTTCTGAGCTCGATCATATTCATTCAATTGTGATATGCCAACCAAAGCAGCCATTTTCTTCTTTTTGTTCTTAAGCCTAAGTGTTTTCTTCGTTGAGACTTTTTTCATATTTTATGGTGCACCATGTAGAATGAAACACCTGAAAACAAATGTTTACTATTATTTATGTGTTGCTGTAGGACACACTGAAAAGCGTGCTCAGAGTTATTAAAAACGAAAACTTGAAATTTAAACGAATTATCCTGTTCAGAAAAATTCCTTGAGGTTAAAAATGCTTTTAACAAAAAAATACCTTGGACATTTATTCACAACTACTAATAATTACTTTTACACAAAGTCTAATAAATTTTAGCCAACTTTTTCTACTATTTTCGGTATAATTTGAAACAAACTGCAACACGTGGATCTTAAAAAAATGTTTTGAACGTGTCTAGAGCTTTACTACAATAATAATCAATAACATACCTTCTTACAAATATAATCTGCAGTAATGTAAAATAATTATATTTAAATACTTTCTTTATCACAATATGTATTTCCTATGGTCGAATTCAAAAATTTAAATCGATGTTTTTAAAGAAAGTCTTAAAAATACTTTTGGTAAGCGTGTACTGCCCCCTAACGGTTGCTGTAGACCCACGGAAAAGGAATTCTTAAATTGAAAATACAGAGAACTTTGAGAATTTGAAATTTTAAATTTATATGATATTTTAAATAGTTAAATAATCTATGTGTTGTCATCGCTTTCAATTAAACGACTCAATGAAAAAAATTCAACACAACGATTGACGGCAGTGCAAGTGTGAACCCCACATTATTTCGTAAATTCAACTCAACTTAAAAAATGTTTAAATGATAATGATCACAGCAATAAGTATGCCGTAAATACCTCATTTATATAATTAATTTCCATTTTGAAGCAACAACGTACTTCCTCCTGGTTGTCATCTGATACACGAAACGACCATAACCTACAAACAAAGTAAACTTGTCAAAGTCTATCGATCAACAATAAAATGGTCGACGGACATCAGCCGTTCAGCTTGAACTCGGGTGACAGTCAATTCAAAGAGCGCCAGAAAAATGTCTTCACACAGCTGGACTTCCTGGAGACCAGCCGAACGACGAGAGGTACGCAAACTCCGTCGGAAGACATGGAAGTCGATCAGAAACCCGCGGACAAAAAACTGTATCGCAGGGCCACCAAACAGTTCAGGGGCAAGGAGAGCATATTCAAGAAGCCACAGAATCCCGCCCCCAAGAATTACATAAACAAGATACCCGATTTCAAAAAGAACCCGCACAAATGGACCAAATACTCCTTGGATGATGTCAGAGATGAAGACATCAGTGACAGAAGCAATACGAGGGCGGCCCTGTCGTTTCTGAACGACTTAAAATCTAGGAGGTCGATTGAGAACGCTGACAATGAACAGGCAGAGTCTGATCGACCAGCAAAGGTTTTGTTCAACAGTAGCAGGCTTGAAAAACCTGAAAAGCAACCAGACGAAGAGAAACCTTCATTCAGAAGTTCCAAATTGGTTATGCCTGAATATGTGGTGGGGCAAAAAATGAAGAAAGACAAAAAAAATGCCAGCATTAAAAAGACCAAGATAAAGGAATTAAAGCTGGACCATTTAATGGATGATGATGATGATCAGGAATCAATTTGATTGATAGATGATTCCTCATTGTATGATTTAAGTTAAATTAGAAATGTTTTATATAGATGACTGCATTAATAAATTTTTGTATAGTTACAAATATTTATTTATTTTTTAATTATATAAAAGTGGACCATCTGCGTTTTATATTGAAGGTGGTCCAATTAAGATTGAAGAAAATTTTATTATAAAAAATACTAATAAGTCTCAATAAATGAAATTTTGTAATTGTTCTGTAACTTTCAATAAAATGTGAATATAACAAATCTTTTATTTAATATTTATTATTAATTATAAATATTTAAAAATTGTAAATAAATACGTATATATTTATGTAAATCAACACTTTTCACCTTGAATAGTTTACTGTGACTATCCCAAATACACATGTATTGTAAATAAATAATTATTTTTTTATTTTTCCATTTATTAATTTATTAAATAATTATTGTTGTGTGAATTTAAAATAAAATTGCCACTTACGTATTTTAAAATTTTTATATATAGCTTTAATATAAAGCCTTGAAATTTTACTTCAATAACATATAAAAACTAATTGCTTAATAATTTAGCTTTCAACAAATTTAAGAATTACTGTCCTTGATTTTTGAAAATAATTATTAAATATACTCAAAAGTATTAATATTCATTTTTTAAATGCATTATTGTTGAAATGTAATTGAATTTAACGCACGTGTTAAACTCAACAGAAAAGTAGCATTTTTTATTGCACTGCAGTTGAAAATCTATTATAAACATTTTGTGCAAGTTACACTGCACGTCTTTTAAATTATTTCAATTCACAATATTACTGGTGTCAAATATATAAGAAAATAAGTTTTAATAAATAATGAAATCTGCTAACATTAAATAATATTACTTCAATAACAGAACTTTTAAACTAATATCACCAAATTCTTTGGAAAATGATTCAAACAAAATCAATTAAAATTAAAAAAGCATAATATTAAATGCTTGGCCATTCCACTCTTGGTCTATGAACAGCTTCCTTGGCATACTCACAACTAATGAACCAATAAATTTTTGAGTCTTAGCTTACCATTCTTCTATAACAGCATTATCAATTTCCTCCAAATATTGAGCTAATGATTTTGAATATATCTTTGAAAACTGTCCCATACCTGTTCAATTGGATTGCAGTCTGGTGAGCACGAGGGGCACTGCATCCGAGTAATGTCATGATTTTAAAACGCTATTCTTGAGCAAATAGTATAATAATTGGTTGAATATCCTAGTCGTAATATCGTCGAGCTTTCATAGTTTCTTGGTTTAATATGAGAAACTCTGTGCATGTCCCCAAATAAATTTCACCCCACAGTGTAACAGTACCACCTCCAAAAGTAACAGTTGGAACCATTTTTTTCTCAAGATATCTTATACCTAGACTCATCTGTGAACAAACAATTAAGCAGTCCACAGCTGGTGATATGTGGCCCGTACTCTGCAGACAACTTAATACTCCCTGTACTCCCTTCAGGTGTCGAAACGTCTTCTAGCTCTTCAAATTTATTTAACAAAAATAATTGGGAAACGGTCGTATATTGGCATTATTAGTTTGCCGATAACGATTACACTTTAAAAACAAACGTTTGAGCTTCTTATAGTTGACTCAGTTTGCCATATTCCAAAACACCAATTATTGTGGCAAAATCTTCAGAAGAAATCCTTACTTGAGACATGTTGGGGTACTACGCAACAGATAAATTAAAAATGAACCGACTAAAATGTGTTCAAATTTTACAAGAAATTGTATGTTGTTTATTTTTTTTATTTAAAAAGTAAAGTATTTTTAAAATGGTATTCTAGAGATACATTTATTTCAAAAGATGTACAGTGTATTAAACTTAAGCAATAAAAAACTTAATTGAAATATATATTTATTACGTTAATTCTAATTAAGCAACAGGATAATTTTCTAAGAAAACATTTAAAAAATTAAAAGCAAAAACGGAGAAGTCCCGGAACTGCCCACAATTTACGTGGTACGTGATTCCAAAGCCGTATTACCATATACTCCTCCAAACTGTCCATAAACACCATCATTATAATAATCGTTGCAATTATTCACAAATCAAAACTAAATCTGATACCCATGTGCGCGACAATGTCGACACAACCTTGATCGAAAAGAAACGCGTCTCGCGCGATGGACAGAAGCGAAACGGGAGCGCGGAGCCAGAACGATTTGCATATCGCGTAGCCGCACGAGGAAGGGCAGAATTAACGGCAATCTTATCGCGACGCGGCTCCGTCGTCTTCAGAGAGTGCCCAACAGTCCCCGGACGGTCGTGCACCACGTCGTGTCGCCGTGTACCCGTTCAATTGTTTCGTGCGGCTCTTGGACCGCCGTAGTGGCTTATCTTGTTAATGTGAAGGAACTGGTGTATTTGTTTATCGACAGACAGTGTTTTTTTCGGGGGTCGCGGAAGATGGCCGATTAATATTTAAGGGGGTGGATTTGGTGCAGACGTACAGTTTCTATAAGCAAGTGGTTAATTTGGCACCGTGTATAAGTTCAATTGTTCTTGTGACGTCATTGGTTTCCGGTGCAAGAGGGTAAGTCACTCTTAAGATTTAAATTGACGGTTATTATTTATAATGGATACAATTTCGTTTATGGACAATTGACCAGGCCTGGGCAGCTCACTGTTTTATTCGATGATTGCGCTCTGTGTTGTTTAAATTAAATTTATTTTAAAAGTCGGCGATTACTGATGTCGGCGGTTGGAATGGGAAGATTCATCGTCTGCCTCCAAATTAATTTTAGTTTAAGTGGTATAAATACACTTTTTTATTTTATATTTCATTAAAATTAATTATGTGCTTTGGTTTCTTCATTAATAAAGATAACAATTGTTATCTATAAATATTTCAAAACATTGAATTTGTTGTGTGTGATGGGGTGTAAATTATGTTTCAATTTTTTTTATCTCATCATATAAATATTTCACCTAATAAATCTAAATAAAATCATACATTTTCGGAATCTGATAACAATGTAAATCTTTATGATTCATTTTAAATAATCATTTTATGTTAGTAATTATTTTTATGTTTGGCCTAGATCAAGCCTAGTGGAAGCACATTCCTAGTAAAACATCAAATAGTTTTCAAGGTTCAACAATAAGATTATAATTTATTTAAATATACAAGATGCTAATTGTCCAAAACAAATTTTGATAACATTGTGGACAGTTCATTAGTTTCCAATTAGCTGTTTACATCTAATCAAATTAATTCAAGAATATTGAAGTGCTGAACTTATGCAATCATTTAGCACTCTTCCAAATGCATATTTGTACAGTCACACAAAACATTTTTACTTTAAAATTGGTCGTAATTAAACTATTATTTTTTTAAAACAAGGAAACAATTAGTTGGTTTAGATTTAACCAGTATTTTTTATTAAATGATTATAGCCTTCCGTAAAATTTACGTGAAACGGACCAAATTGTGGGAAAAAACCTAGGGGATTTTCGTAGATCCTCAAAAATCGTAATATAAACTAATTATAATAAAACCTGTTTAGTTAATTGATTTGATTCATACGTTTACTTTATAATATTTAATCGATTGGTTCACTGTAGTTGTTTTTGTGTTTAGTTGCATTTTAATCACATTATAATTATAAACCATAAAAGTAATTAAAAGATAATGTTGTTGCGCAACATTAACTTAATTTTGAACGTTGTGATTAAATTTTAAATTCATTCATCGCCACCATCCCAATAGATCTTTTTTTGACAAACGTGTTGTAACATTTTGACCTTAATCGTAGACTTAGATAAAAAGAGAATTATTACAAATTGTGCAAATAAGTTAATTGTACAGTACAGTAGGAGTATTAATGCTGCTAACTTGTTTAGGTGTCAAATATTTTTGAAATATTAAAGAAATTATGGTTAAACGAAAGTGTTTTATAAATAAATCCGGTCATGCTTCAAGTGGGTGGTTGGTTTAATTCAAATTATCATTAAATGTAGTTCTTTCCCTAGGTATAATGTGGTTGCACTTCTTGCACCTCAGCACATTGGTGGTTGTCATATTAGCTAGGCCTAACACGAACGGTAACCGCCCCTGTCAGGGACCGGTTGTGAGGGGCACGTGCAACAGCAACATACAAAAATGGGCCTTCAACCACGACCGGCAGTCCTGCGTCAAGTTTATGTGGAGCGGTTGCGGCGGCAACGACAACAACCGCTTCGACAACGAACAACTTTGTCTTTTGAAATGTCAACAATATAAAGGTAGGCTTTGTGGGTATCAATGTAATCTGGCGGAGAATTTTGATGGTGTTGTCAAACCGGGTTGGAGGTTTACTGACGTCTGCAAAGCTGCACGAAATAAACAGGATCTCTTTCAGGGAACACGTCCATAACACCCATCGAAACGATACTAAAGGAAAAGAGGGGGTCCCAACTGACGTTCCAAGAGACTGGTACAACGACCACGTTCATGTTCGCCCAGTCCAACACTTTCATCCAAATTGATGGTGACATCATTCAAACCTTCCAGCTGAGGTACTCAGCTAGTGCTATTTTAAACAGCCTTCACCAAAAAAACGTTGTTCCAGGTTGTGCCGACAGATTTCCTTCAGCTTCCGCACACGGCTGCCCCACGGCCTCCTCGTCTACCACAACGTTCAGGTACCAAAGGGCGAGTCTTTGTTACCCTACGCTTTGTACGTTATAGTACAGCAGGGACAGCTCAAAGTTGTGCACGTTTACGACAAACACTCAACGGTTTTAACTGTGGGAAGAGGCCTGAACAGAGACGAATGGCACTCAGTAACGGTCAGAATAGATGTGCACAGCGGAAGACTTATAGCGATGGTTGACGAATTAAAAGAAGAAACCGACTTAATGGGTCTGGATAAAGAAACCAACTACGGCGTGAAGGCCAACGTTACGTCAGTAATCCTTATTGGAGGTGATGAACTAACTTTTAGTTTGTCTCCAATATTTAGTTTGATGTTTTAGGCTTAAGCTCGGAAGAACGACTGCACGGCGTTAAATACATCATAGAGTCGTTCGTTGGTTGTATTAAAGACGTGACACTTAGCACGGGAAAATCAGCATCTGATCTTCTACCAATCACTCCTTTGATCGCAACGAAGCACGAGAATGTCCAGGAGGGTTGTTTGGACAAGTGTCGAACGATAGAGAATTTGTGCTTTCAAGGGTCAAGGTGCATAAACCATTACAATTCATTGACTTGCGACTGCTTTGGCACCAAATATGAAGGGGAATATTGCGACATGTATAGTAAGTATAAGTCTTCAGTAATCAATTAAATACTTATAAACGTTTCTTCCTAGCGGCAACAATTTTGACTTTGCGAGGGTCCTCGTACGTCTCATATAGAGTTTATGACTGGAAGGATCGAGTTCACTCTTCCACAACCCGCTTCTCCATGATGTTTAAAACTCGCTTCGACGACTCAGCGTTGCTTTACGCTGCTGGAGGTGAACAGGACATCGACCACCACATCGCAGCTTCTATCAAAGACAACTCGGTGCACGTGAAGATTAATCTAGGTTTGGAGTCAATTTATAAAGTCCTGGGACAAACTGGCGACTTCAAGCTACACCAGTGGAACAACCTAACCATTTATCACAACAACGACAAGATTCACTTGATCTTGAACGAGGAAGTGGTGACTGTGAACGTATCTAACAATTCGTTTTTGTACATCGACCCGGAAATTTACATTGGAGGCGGACCGGAATTGCGGAAGAAGAACGCCCTGAAGTCCGACAATAATTTCGCCGGGTCTTTGAAGTATGTGTTTTACAACGATGTCTCGATAATTTACGAGCTTCACAAGAACAACCCGAAGGTCCACTACATCGGAATACTGCGGCCGGAGTTTTACGAAGCTGACGTGAAGGAAATCCCGATAACATTCCCATTCTCCGCCTCACACATCTGGTGTTTAAACAATTTCACAGACAGTTTAAGCCTTTCGTTTTACTTCAAAGCCAGCAGTAACTTGAGCGTGGTCGCCTCCAGTGAGGTGCAATCGGGCATGTACTGGGAATTAAGGATAGTCAACGACGAGATGCGATTCGAACTGACCAACAATCTGAAAAACACCACGCATCTGATAAGCGTGAAGAAAACGCCGGGGATCTGGCATTTCCTCAACCTGACTTACGCCCACGGCGAGGTCACCCTCATTGTGGATAACAGGGAGAAACAGGAACGTTTGGGCGACATAAAGTTTTCGATCGGCGACAAGATTAAAATATCGGCTGGCTCACGTGCCAATGCAGGTATGGTCGGTTGCATGCGTGAGATCATCATAAACGGTGAACAGATAGAACCTCGCAGGATCCTGCAATCCGAACGCACGGTCGGCGAAGTCACGCTGGACGACTGCAAGTTCATAGACGCGTGCAAAAGACCGAACACGTGCGAACACGGTGGCAAGTGCAGTGTCAAAGAGGATGGACTGACGTGCGACTGCACCGGCACCGGCTACATCGGGAAGAATTGCCATTTCACCTTGCACCGGAAAACCTGCGAGGAACTGGCATTGCTAGGTGAGTTTTTTCGTGATTGTTTCGTGCATGCAATCGGTTTTCGAGGATGTTGGTGTCGTGGTTCGGTTGTTTAGTAATTTAGTAGTAATCATTGAGTTTCCTGATTAGGTACTTATGGGGTATTGTCACACGGTGTAATTTATTGTGGAAAAACGCTATTAAACTAATCAGAAAGTCGATTTTTCCGGGAAGGTTGCAATTTGGTTCCACTAATCACATAATATTTAATAGAGGCAAACAAACAAAATTAAACCAATAAATTTACAGGTTACACAAAACCGGACGTGTACCTGATCGACATAGACGGAAACGGCAAGTTTCCCCCTGCTTACGTACGATGCGAGTTCCAAAGCATCGAAGAATCAACCAAGACAATCGTGGAACACAACCTGCCTAGCCAAATCGATGTTAGATCTCCATCTGAGAAGGACTTCAGTTTCAGCATCAAATACAGAGAGTTCACACCCGAAATGCTGCAGGAGTTGGTGTCGCATTCGCTTAATTGCAGTCAATACATCAAGTACGATTGTTTCAAGGCCCCGTTGCAGCTTCACTCGGCCACGTGGTTCTTGAGTTCCGCCAATCAGACCGTCGATTTTATTGGCGATGTTAAAAGGTGTGTAAGGTGTTTTTATTTTGGCACTTGAAGTTTTTCGTGGTTAAATTTGGCTCCAGACGCGCTGGTGTGTCATGATAATTATTTTGTATAAGAGAAAATTGACCGGTATTTCCTGTTGCAAATGATAGTTTAAAAATAGACGTTTAGATTACTTAAACGCCTTATTGTTGAAGTAATCCCAGAGAACTTGGTCGCATTTACATTGGAAAATGGTTGTGTTATATTTATTATGACGATAGAAATTTAAGCTAAATTTATTATTTAACATAATGAAATTTCACAATTAATTGCCAGTTTTGTAATCAAATTTCCCCAATGATGTAACAGTATAATTGATAGGTGATGTGGTCGCCCAGAAACTGCTTGTAATTTGTAAATTATTTTAAATAATAAAACGAGTTTTTTAATCTCCTGTTATTATAGTAATGACGATTATTGGGCAGAAAGGTTAACTTATTACACATTGTTTATTTTTAAATGTTTAATTAAGTATATTATTTATTGATTGAGCACTTGTGCATTATAATATATACTGCGGTTCCTTTGAAGTGGATAATTTGAATTTCCTAGATTATATAGATTTAAAAACATTTTCCATATGTTATGTTAAACAGAGAGCATAAGAGTATGCCAAAGAGGAACTGATTAATTATTGATTGGATATGTGTAGCAGTTAATCATGTTTTTTATTTCATTTTAATTAATTTTGTTTTATTAATATTTCAAAGAATTTGATGATTTGGTGAATTTTATTACTGGTTTAAAAGATCTGTTATTGATGCACTTTTGTTTAATTTATCCAAAAGATTACATTGTTTTTTATAATATATATGTAGCACAGATTTGAACTAGTTCAAAATATTCCTACTCCAGTTTAATTAGGACAGAAAATAACAACTTAAATCTTCTACTTCTACTTCTTCTAAAGAGGTCTCGCGCATTAGATTTTTGTACGCTAAATAAAGATTTACAGGGGGACTTGTCCATGTTCGATAGGCAAGAAATGCGAGAACTCATCGCAGTGGTGCAATTGCGATGACATCAACGATGACAAGTGGAACACCGACGAGGGGCACTACACAATGGCTAACAGTTTGGGAATCACCGAAATGGTCTTCCTCCAACAGCCAGACTTGCCAGAAGATGCGGTTGGTAGGATCACCCTTGGTGCTCTGGAATGTGTGGAAACAAGTAAATTTTGTTCTTAATATTCTGCTTACTGGTGTTTAGTGGGGACTTTTCAGATACACAAAGATATGTGGTCACTTTTACCACCAGTCAGTCGTACATCGAAGTGCCGGGTTGGCGGAAGGGTGATCTGGCCTTTTCCTTCAGGACCACGGGGAGGAAAGCTATTCTTCTCTATCAACCACCGATCAGGCCCAATTATCCTAGCTTTATGGTTGCACTTACTAGCGGTAATACAACAAGCATTAATTAATTGTTACATTAGTCATTTTGATTAATTTGTTTGTAGATTATAATTTGACCTTTAACTTCACGTTAAACACTGGAGTGTCTAAAGAATTGGTGATTAAATCCGCCAAAAAATTGAACGGGGGCGAATGGCACAAACTATGGATTGACTACAACAAGTACCACGTTAGATTTATGATCAATGAAGATAAGGCTTTTGAAGATCTAAAGTCCGAAGAGGAGTTTGGACCTTTCGAAGGATCCATGTTCATTGGAGGGGCACCATCCAATTTATTGGACGCAAAATCCTCGGTTCATCAAGGACTAATTGGATGCTTCCGTGGCTTGGTGGTCAACGAGGAGATCTTGGACATCTACAGTTACATGAGCGTCCACCTAAGCGAAATTATCAAGGATTGCAAGCCGTCCTGCGTTCCGAATCCATGTCAGAACGGAGCCCAATGTAAAGAACTGTGGAGCACCTTCGAGTGCATCTGCCCAAACCCCTGGGCTTACAACGGAACTTATTGTGAAGAGAGTGAGTATATTTTATTATAATTAGACTAGACGAGTTTATCATTATTCGAAAATATTGCGAAATTCAAGGTTAAGAAACAATAAACTAATACATTAGCAGTCCACAGTAACAGTTAAATTCGACAACACCGTTTGTTGCATGTTACCTCATTTGTTAAGTAAATATCAGTCTAAAAAATTATCTTTGACACTTAAATGAAAACGATTATCAAGTGAACCAGTGCGATCTTTTCTAGCGCGATGAAATGTTATCGTTCGTTGTAATTAAATAAATTTATGTAATTTATTAAAAACCACAAAATGACTCCACTTGTTTGCCTGTTGGTATTTTTGCAAATCAGTGTAGTTTTTTCAAAACCAATTGATTATTTTGCATATCTGCGAAGTGATCAGACAATTGGTAAGTAATATTTTAATTTGATTAGTTAGTTGATTGAGTCTGTAATTTATGTAATTATATAGTTTTGAATGACGCAAAACTCATATTTTTATCAGATAAATGATGAAACAGGAAAAATTGAATCAAAATAAGTATGGATTATTTAGGAATGTTTTCAATTTGATTAGATACATTAACTAGAAAAAAATTGTTTAGTAATATTCAAAGTAGAAAGTACATTTATATCTTTAATTGTAAAACTATAAAAATGTACGACTGGAATGCTAATAATTTTTCTTCTAGATTTAAATTTGAATACTTAATGAATAATTTATAAATAAAATTCATAAAACTTTTGACAAATTATAAAAATTAATTATAAAAGATTTAAAAAAATAATGCATCATATTCATTTATTTTTGTATGATACAAATATATTATCTTATGTACTTAGCATTTATGCGAGTTTGCTAAATGAATTAAAATGACGAGGTCACAACTTTTCCACTCAGTAAAGATGTAAAAGATCTTAAACTAAATCATGCCAATAAACGTCAATAAATATTTAATTTTGTACCAGATATCAATACCAATGGGGTCACTTTCACCCAACCGGAGTCGTTCTTGCGGCGCAACTTCCTAAGCACCGATTACAGTAACGAAAAACTCGTCCTGCGAGAAATGTTTCAAAAACAAATCCTGGTCAACCTACGAACCTACGACGACGTGGCCCTTATATTCTATGCGAACGACCACTTAAATAATTTCGTTCATCTGTACATTGAGAACGGAACTCAAGTAGTTTTCCTGTTCAATCATGGAAACGTCATACATAACGTGACCGTGAGCTATGCCAAGTTGAATTCAAGCAATCCCGTGCAAATCGCAATTGAAAGAAACAAGCAGAAGACCACGGTGCATGTGAATGAGAAAAACCAGTCCATTCCCTTCGGCGTGCTACTTCTGGATGAGTACTCGCCCAAACCTTGGACCAACCCAGATGACGGTGAGATAATTTGTTTAAGATCCAAATCACTTTATCTTAAGTGGAGTACCAATTTATCTAAACGGTCTTGTTTACATTTTCAGAGGTGCTCGCACCGCAGAGACCTCCGGCACCACCCACCGAATATTTTCAGCTGAACCTAGGAGGATACGACCCCGAAACGCTACTCAAAGTGTCCGATTATCCCCCCAAGTTGCCCGGCTATGTGGGCTGCATGCGCGGCTTCCAAATCGGCGAAACGCTCCTTGATCTGCCGTCCAAGATTAAAAAGGATGATTCAGGTAAGGAAGAGGAACTGGAGCGGGAAAGTGAGAGCGGATTTAGTGGGTTTGTAAATTGGGTGATGTCACAATTTTGTGCGTGACTTACGGCTAATTGGTTAAGTGGCGGCGCATGGGTTTGTAATTGAGATTTTCCTGCTACTTCTTTTCTGGTTGTAATTATTAAATTGTGTCTAACATTTATGAATTATTTTAATTCAGGAGTCATTCCGAACTGCACGATGAAATGTGACGAGGAGCCGTGCAAACATGATGGGATTTGCATAGAGAATTTCAGACAGCAGGATCATTCTTGTGACTGCGAATTCACCAGTTACTACGGACCGTTTTGTAACGACGAAAAGGGTGCCGATTTCAGTGGTGAATCCATGCTTTGGAGGACTTACGTCTTAAATGGAACGGTTGAATATGTTAAAATTCAGCTGGCTTTCTCCAGTGCAGACGACAAGCAAAAGAACACCGTATTGCTTCTTCTTCAAACAGAGAATAAGTAAATTTGCTTCAATAACAAAAGACCACAATTTAACACATATGTTACAGCCGTAGTTATTACCTGTTGGTGGCACTTACTGAGAAAGGACATCTGATTGTCCAAGAAGATCGAGAGGGTGAAGTGTACTCAGCTACCTTTAGCACCAAGAGCTTCATTAACGGGGCCAGACACTCAGTCTATTACAGAAGGGACAGAAACGAATCCGAGTTATTTATAGACAGAGAAGTAATTCCAATGCAGCAAATTCCTGCAGAAAGTTTCACCAATGTACCGGAAAATGGAGCTAACGATGTGCAAATTGGTGGACACAACACGCAAGATCCAAGATTCGCCATTTATAAGTATTACAGTGGATGTCTTTCTAGTAAGTCATAAAATTAAACAGCTTTCCTTATTATTATCATTAATTGTTGTTAATAGACATATTCATCGAAATCAACGAGCAATTGATGAAGCCATTGGATGAGTACATGTTGTTCAAAAAAGATGGATCTGAAAAAGTAAACGTTTCCAACCCAGCAGGAGTGAGAAGTGCTCAGTGTAGTTCCGACTTTGACTTGCACGAAAAAATTCCTGGACCCACAAATCTCAATCAGACTATTGTAGATGTAATGTAATTTATTTTTGTTCATCTCGTTAACACTAAGTTTTTAGGGAAAGGACAAAAGTTGGGTACAAGATGCACCTCAAAGGATTTTATACACTTCCCTGTACTCCACGGATGATGAAGAGGAAGAGCACACGGAACAAATCATCGTTATCGTGCTGGCCACATTCTTCGTGCTTGTCATAATAGGAGGTACTTACCATCTATACAGAACTGATAAGAAGTACAGGGAACGCAAGGAAAGAGAAACAGATGCTAATATTATATTGTCGAAACAACAAGCGGCGATACTTCAACAAGAGAATTCAAAAACTGTAAATATTAAATAGGTATAAAGGCTGAATGAATTTTTAATTGTTGTTTATTGTAGTTGGAAATGGAGGAAAAACTTAAGCCAACGTTGAACGGCAAGTTACCCAACGAAGAAAAAGCCCCAGTCATAGTGAACGCGAATGGCAAAAAGGCCCAAAACGAACATCCTCCTGAAGTTGTGCCAAGCGAGGAAATACCGCTCAGACCTTTAAAACGTGTCGACAGCAAACGAGAGAAACGAATCAGTTTTAGAGGTACTAAAGCATTAACCTGTGATACATAGTACACAAATTAATAATGAATTATTTCAGATAGTGCTAGTGAATTAGCTTGGGACACGCCAAACGAAAACTCCGATTTGTTGTCCAACGTGCTGGAGGAAGACGAGAACGAATACCAAAGCGATTCAGAAAACGAAGAGAAGAAGCCGCCTGTAAGTAAAAGCGCTGAGATTGCACCTCTAGCAACAATAAGTGAATTTAACTTATTAAGAAATTCTATGTATGTAGAAAACAAGCATGGGACCTAAGTAGCTTGTAAATTAGATCTAAAATTAGAGATTTTTGTCTATTTTGCATGTGTCTTTCGATGAAAATCTCGAATAACAGTATTAACTAGAGCATGTACATATTAACATAATACATATATATCAAGGAAATTATTTCCATCTTCACCTATCACTTTTATAATTCGGTATTAGTACTTTCTATAAGACTAAGGCCTACTATATAGTCTTCTGCATGGAGCCACTGTAAGAAACAGAAGAATTAAAGCTAATAAACAGAGATGACTTTAGGTGGTACCGTTAACACCTGTTCGTCCAAGGATTAGAAATCCGCCACCGCACAGCAATCCATTATCTACACAACTGCCCTACATGATCGATGAAATGGCATCGGTGGAGGTCGGCAGTCCGTCGTAACGTGTTAAAATTCTGAAGCTTGCAGACTATTTGCGGTGTAACACAGTGATAAGTGATACGAGAGAGTATACGAAGTCTAGTTTAAAATCGTAAAACGGGACTGTACGTTGAACGAAAGTGCTATTAAGAGAATTCCATTAACAATATTTAAAATTCATCGCTTGTAGAATTTTAAGGTACCATGTCTCGGTTCCTGAGCACTACAACTCATTTTAGAAATCATCTTTCATTGTTCATTGGAATACAGAATTATCTATTTGGACGTTCTGTGATTAATGGTAAACTATATGCAGCCCATAAAAAGTAGATCATTCTGTATGTAGCAACAGCTTGATGTTTGGGTGAAATATTTTTTGATGGTAAGCTGTATTGACTGATTAGGTTCTTTTTGAAATACATAATATATAGAAATGTTGAGTTTTATTATCACCCTTGTACCTAACACCCATCGATTTACGGTACTAACAAACATCTTAACAGAAGGGGTTTAGCTTTTGAAAGTGACTATTCATTTTTAACACAGAATTAATCGATTCAACTTCGTTTAAAAACAGATTGTGGACGTGGAGGTGGACGTAATGGATACGCCAAACGAAGAAGAGCAAACAAATCGAAG
This sequence comes from Aethina tumida, assembly GCF_024364675.1. Lineage (NCBI taxonomy): Eukaryota > Metazoa > Arthropoda > Insecta > Coleoptera > Nitidulidae > Aethina > Aethina tumida. The sequence goes on from NC_065436.1 coordinate 33,287,686, forward strand.
ACCGTCATCAAAATCAATTGGTAAGTATCTTTTAACACTATTATGTATTTTCAATCATCAATGTTTTATTTAGGAACGAACGGGGTGGCAAACTCTAAAGGATCTAATAAATTCAATCCGATTTTGAAACCAATATTTTTAAATGAACAGCAAAGAACGTTTGGGAATCCAATCAGTTATTTAGGAGGTCCTAGACTACCAGCCAGAAACAGGTCCAGTGTTGAAAGCGTTTTGTCTCTAGATTAATTTTTATTAATCTGTAGTTTTGTAGCAAAAGACTGAGTAGTATTATTATGTATTGTACATATTATATTATAGTAAATTATTTATAATATAATAAAAAACACGTTTTATTACACCTTTTCAACCAAGATTTTTTAGGTAAATAAAGAAAAACAACTATATATAAAAATGATTATTTAATAAATAATATTCTTCACAAAAGAACATATTAAATCTACTTTATGAATCTGATACAAATACTGCATGACACAGAAAATGACAATAAACATCACACACTATCATAATTCAACACATTCTTCCAGGCAAACAAATCACAGGTCAAATGCACAGTATAAAAAATAGGAGAGAACATGCTTGATATCTGTTAACTAAAAGTAAAAAATAAGATTGTACAAACTGTATGACTGTACAACTGTTATTTATATTATTTAAAAAAGATGTAGTGTTCAAATTGTCACTGCACTGAAACACTCTGTTCTTAATGGATATACAAAATAATAGTTTGTATGAAAACATCGGGTTTTACAAAGGCATGGGGTCAAATATCTTCTTTACCTCTTCCGTACTAGATTTATCGTCATCTCCTAAAAAATGAACGCTATTAGTTACCTCATATTATCAATCAATAAAACAGCTAGTCAAGAAACGTTGATCGTGCAAATAATAAATCATATAACACATTTAACATGCATATTATTATTTTAGTTGAAACAATAAAAAAATATTAGTTAATAAATGCGCATCCAATTGTATGTCAAAGCGTTTTTAAACTGTCTCGATAATCGACGTACCGAAAATAATAAAAACCTATAGGCTACACGAATTTGACAAGTGGAACAAAGTACAAAGAAAACTACAAAAACATGCTACAGTTATACAGTATCTGCACTTGCGAATTTCAGCTGAAAACTGAATACAAGATAGTCGCTAGTGCGAATACAGTAGAATCAGAGAACATTGTAAAACAGCCATCCTACTGGAAAGTTAAAGGATATTTTCAATAATAACGCAACCAAAAAACATATCCTGGTATTTGTGTTATACACACCTATTAATTACGGTATTTAAGTTTTCATCTACCCTCCTGTTCCACTGCAAAATGGAAAACATGGGTAATTGTATGTATGTTTGATGATCATTAATAAAAATATTCGCCTTTTTCATTTTAAAATGTTCCAACTCCTTAATAATTTAGCCAATGTGTTACTTGTTATTTACTCCAAAATTATCACTACAATCTGTGTCAGTAATACACATTTGCAAGCGATTTTTAAACCGTTGATTAATACCGTCATAACCAGTTCACACAACACATCTCCAATTTAATAAATTAACAATGCTTACCTTTTTCTGATTTGACTTCATCCTTGACTTTTTCGTCACCCTCTTTGGCATCGCCCTTTTCTAAGCGCGGCCTCTTCCTACCCTTGTAACTTCTGTTGTCCCTTCTTCCACCTTCACCTTCGTCTTCGCTGTCCGAAAACTCGTTCTCGGGCACGATTCTTTTGTCGAGATCTTTCTGAGGTAGGCGCTCGTCTTTGTCAACCTAAATAAACAACACAACAGTTATAATAAATTGATAACAAAGATTCAATTTAACACATACTTTGTCCTCGTTATCTGATTCATCATTGATAGCGTCTTCTGGAATGGCGGTGACTTGGACGCCAGGAGCGTGCGGCAACATCCTCAGATTCTCAAACAGTCTGGTCTTGATCTTCTCCAGATATTCAGGCGTGTTTTGGTTGGCCATGTTGCTAGGGCTGATGTGCAGCTTGAAGTCGGGTCCGAAGTACTCGAAGTAATCGTTGTAGGGCAGCTCGTTGGCGATCTCGACACCGAGAGCGACGGACGTCTCGTACGTCCACGCCCTCGACACGTTTCTGATCGTGTAGCCACCGCCGCCGACCATCATGAACGGCAGATTGTACTTCTTGACAAACTCGACGCACTTGCCGTGACCGCGCACGGTTAAGTTAAAGCAACCCAAGCGATCGCCGGTCAGCGAGTCAGCACCGCACTGCAGCACGACGGCACTAGGCTGGAACGTCTCCATAACTTTGCTTATGATGGGCACGAAAATGCTCTCATAGGCATCGTCGTCCATGCCGTCCCGCAGTGGGATGTTGACCGCGTAGTATTTGCCTTTGCCGGCGCCGATGTCACGCAAATCACCCGTACCTGTTATCAAAATAATTTTATTAAAATACTTGAATGAGTAAAAACACTGATTTTAATGTCCATGTTAAATTGTTTAATCTTACAAAATGATCTAATTAATGATGTTGCAGGCCAAGGAAATTTTTGTTAATCAACCTTATACTAAATGATAATTTAAATTCAAATTTTGATGTATGCGTACATCTGTAGAGTTGTACGAAATATTCTTGAGATATGGGTGGCAGAAAAGAGATTTGTTGAATTTATGGAAGTGAAGTGTGAACACACTAAGAAAGAGATTTATAAAACTAGACAAATGTCATGTGTTTGTGCACTTTTTTCAAAGGTTTGTAGTTGAGAAAATCTGCACCCCGCACTTTGTCAAAACGGCATAATAATTACATGGGATTTCGGGTTAATTTCGGCCCAAGAGTAAAAATGTTGGGCTTCAAAAATCGATTTTTTATTTAATTGTTAAGTAAGATTGTGTCAACTTATTAAAAATATACGGAGGGATACGGTGAGTAAGAAATTTTTACAGCATGGGAATTTCAGGTTTCTTACATACCAAATAATGTTCGTAAGTAAAAAATTTAGACAGTTGTCTCATTGAGTTTAAATGTTTCTGTCTATCATAAACTAATTTTGGGATAATATGAATTACCGTTTTGGTAAGGATTAACTTTTTTATATTTTAAATAACTTTATGTAATAGCAGTCTCGTTGTTAAATTTGTTGTTTAAATAATTGTATCTTTCAGATTAGATGTATTTTGGGTTGAAAAACAATTTTTTGTAGTTTCAGTACCATGTTTATTCAAAAAATAATTTAAAAAAATAAAATAGGTATATCTGAAAACCTTTACTAAGGGATTTTCGAGTATATTATTATATGAGGTTGGATATCTTTATTTTTCAGAGGAAACTCGCCAATATTTAGGTCATCGATTTCTGTCCACGTGCGATCTTCATAATAAATTGCAGCAGTCTAATTTTGCGGTAAAGCTACACCCCGCATTTTAAAATTTTAAAAAAAAAAACTGGTTATTTTTAGAGCCCAAAACTTTTACTATTAGGCCGAAATTAGCCCAAAAAGAGTCCGAAATTTCCATGTATATGTTATGCCGTTTTGGCGAAGTGCGGGGTGCAGCTTTTCTCACCTAAGGTTTGTTAACGTATGTATTTTATATCATCCCCATATGCAAAAAAAAAATAATATTTTTCTAAACAAAACTCTGGCATCAACCTTTTTAAAAATAGTTTCTGATTCTTTCACTTTTAATGAAAATATTTTTAAATTGTATATGACATATTTTCAACTTTTTCCACACGTTTTAAAAAAAACATACTTCTTCCACTACTATTATGATTTAGACATATTTCAATGTTATTAAACGTCTCTATAAAACGTGTTCCATTACTTTAACCATATTTTTTACTGCCTATTAACTTACAACTTTACAAAATGTCTGATAAAATATTTACATACCTGGGAAATATTCTCCGTATTTGTGGAACGACACAGTCATAACGCGATCTGTTGTATAAAATGCTTCTTCAACGCCATCGCCGTGGTGAACGTCAATATCGATATACAACACTCTTTGGTGATACTTGAGCAACTCCAAGATGCCCAGAACGATGTCGTTTACGTAGCAGAAACCAGATGCTTCCGATTTTTTAGCATGGTGAAGGCCTCCTCCCCAATTAATGCAAATTTCTGAAGCCTGCAACAAATATTAAATCATAAAATGGTGCTTTGTTGCCTCTCTTAGTTTTTCTCACCTGTTTGTTGAGCTTAACGGCGGCGGCCACCGATCCACCAGCGGACAATTGACAAAATTCGTACAGTCCGTCAAAGACCGGACAATCCTCGCCCACGTTGAAACGTTGCATCTGTTTGTTGTACTCGGACATGTTGTCCGGCCTGATGGATCTGAGGAATCTTATATAGTCGTCCGAATGGAACTTGGTCATTTCCTCGGCGGTCGCCTTGTGTGGACGCTGATGGAACAATAGTTTATTTGTTATTGCCGTTTTTTATACGTTGTTTGTTTACAACAGCCAAAATATACTCACATAAATTTCCATTTTTCTGTACAGTCCATAATTTAGGAGCAAGTTGTGGGTCATGCGTATCCTGTGCGGTTTCATGGGATGTCCCTGTCCATAGTAATAATTGCCAATGTCACCTGCGAACAAAACGTAAACGACATTGTAATCGTCGATAACAAATTTTCGTGGAATCGGTTGAGATCGACGGCCGACTTTTCGTGTCGGCATCGGGTGACCGCGGTAAGTAGCGTCATTTCTACGTCGCGCCTAAACCTGACCAATCACAGCCCCGGAAAACTACGGTCGCCGCCGTCGGCCGTGGACGCCTGCCCTTACGGTTTCGAAAACAGTACGTCGGAAGGCACATAAAATCGGCGCCGCATTTAGGTTATACGGGTAATTTTTATACACTTTCCGCCGCACTAGCGTGCGAAACTGAACTGTTTACGTGCAAGGGACGCCAGAAAGAAGTTTTAGAAGAAAGCGTGGATACTCACTGTCGTAATAATAACAGACTCTCTTTCTGCTGTGCGGCTGAGTGGACATTTTCGCTGCGTTCAACAAAACTCACAACCTACACAAAAACCGCAACGAAACGGCTGATCAATCGGGGTACTAGCGCCCCAAAACACAACCACCCACAACGCTGTTTCGGAATAGACGGAAGAATTGGATGTGCCGTGTGGTCTTAAAACGGCCGGTGTTTGCGCATGTTCCCACCAAACAAACAGTCCGTGGGGTGGGGATGGGATAATCATGGTTCTGCGAAATAACTCCTCTAAACGATAATCTGTATTTCGGCTTTCTCAATAATCCTTTGTTTTATGCTAGAGGGGTGACCGTTTTAGGGCCTTTGCGCTTTCATTTTAGTCACATGACTCCCTAATAAATAAAATAAAAGAACTTTAATGTTTCTTTGCCATTTTTTAAAACTGATGAAAATTAGGAATTAAGAAAAATTTGTTAGCTACTTATTATATTACAGACATATTTTATTATTTTAATTTTTGTTTTCGTATGCAGTAAAACAGGGCGTTAAGAAGTGTCATAAAGTTTAAGAAATGAATAAAAGCCCCAATAAAATCCCCAAAACATAATGGGGAAAAAAGGATTGATCCTTTACAGACCTACAGTTGTGTCCAGAGAAATGTTATTGATAATTAGGTAATGCACATCTCTAATAAAATGCAACCAAATTATTTTAAATTTTATATAAAATAATTACACTATTATTCATTTTATAATTAAATCAAAATAATATTTACTTAAATTAAATCTTCTAATAACCACAATTCACATAAATTTAATGGTTTTTGGTGTTTTAATCGAGAACTCATGTCGTTCAATAAGTTTTCAAATGAATTTAGATCCGGTTTTTACTCCGGCTAATCGAGGACTTCAAATGATTATCTTTTAACCAATGTTGAACAACTTTGGACGCACGTTTCTGTTACTTAATACATGTGAGTGGTAAATTATAGTTGGCCAGTGGTTGTGTGACATTTTACACGATGTACTGTAATGGTACTACACCGTGTTTCATATTTTTTATAATGTATGAAGGGTCCAAACTTTTATTTGGAGGACGACGAACGTATTGTTTACGTCCGATCTTATTTTATTAAACTTGCATTAATCACTCCAAACTTCTTTTCGTCAAAATTCTGGAGGTAAATTAATATATGTTTCTGTGAACTCAGTTTTGTTCGAATAATATGTTGATACCAATAGTTTCTTTACAGTAATACATTTTTGTTGGTTTTGTTCATTCAGTCGACGTCTAATTACTCCGCTGGGCACACTATTGTTTGACTCAATTAATACATTTTTTATTTGCTTAGTTACTGATTCTTCCAATTTGTCTGTCTATAAAAGATGTTTTTTGTTAGGTCGTTTTCTTATTTTATTTTCAAATGAGTGTACTGTGTCATATTTGTTAATAACATTAAAAACCAATTTCAGGGTTCAGCGACTTCAGCAATATTTAAACTTTGATTTTTTATATTAATTATTATTTCCCTTTTCTCTGGAGGACAATGTTTCTTTCTTTCTACAGAAAATGATTGTTCAATAAAATAATATAAATCCTACTAAGAATAAATTCTTAGTATCACTAAATAATGTCATAAGACGTAAATAAATTTGAATATCTATTTTTTTGAACAACGAAATCATACTATGTTCTTTTAAAGCATATCTTCGTCGTTTTTAAGGTGTGTAACAAAAAAGTATAGAATATTAAATTATGTTTTATATACAGTGTCGCCCATTTGAAAGTCAAACTAGCATTTTTTTTATTGAAAACCTAACTATCAACTGTATTAAGAACCCCTGAAATAGGTGTACACTAGATTTCATAAAATCATTATGCATATTCATAATTCTGTGGAAAAATTAAAAATCATTTTTTTTATGCATTAATTTTTTATATTAAGTTATCTATGGAATAAACCGATAAAAATAGCGTAAATTATGTTATTACTCAACGATATAGGAATTTTATACAAATTATACTATACAACTTATATTAATATCCTTAAATACTAATGGAAGAAAATAAAATTTGTGTATAAAGAATATTAATATAATAATTCCAATATTCTTGAAAAATAAAATATGTTAATTTGTGCTATTTTTGATAGTTTATTCCATAGACAAGTTGTTAAAAATTAAATTCATAAAAAGAATATGTTTTTTAATAATATTTTTTTACAAAATTATGAATATGCATAATTTTTTATTAAATTTGGTATACACCCATATCAGGGGATGCTTAATCCAATGATGTACTTAGATTTTGTAGAAAATATTTGATAGTATGATTTACTTGTTAAACTTTTGTGCTATTTCTCTATCCATCACTGTGTACACACCCTTTGTTCCTTAATAGTGAAAAAAAGTTCACTGTTGTATAGAAAAAAATAATCCTAAACATTTCCATTAGGACTTTTCTTTATAACTTGGATCAAGTTAAGTGTTCCTGTGCCTATAAATTTTTGTCACCATTTAATATTTAATCAAAGGTAACTATCTGGAAATGTTTATTAGTAAAGGGAGGTTCCAACAATAAAACAGCTCATCTAAAAAAATATACAAATATATTTAAATGAATATTAAAATAACTACAATCTACTGGTTTCCATTTTCTGCGTCCGTGATACGTCTCTTGAATAAAAGTATGTGGGGCTCAGGCGAGTGGATCATGTAGTGAACCCATCCTCTACTTTGTTGCACCCCAATTCCCCGCCACTCATCCTCGGACATCAGATGCGACTTCGGCACCAACTTCACCATCTCCTTAGGCAATATTACGTGTCTGTACTCATACTCGTCATCACTGTACTTGTCCGAATAAAATATCTTCCGTTGCAGATCCTCCCTCCTGATCATGGCAACAAGAACCGCAAATGTTAATTCACCCTGACAGTTCCTGACTGTTATTTCAAACGCGAAACCCGCGCACGAAACTTTTGTTGGTACTTTCTGCGGTACTGCCCAAATATAGGTTAGGTTAGAAACACCAGATGAAATTTGAAAATTTAACTTTTTTCTACTGCGGTGCTCTTTAAATTAAATTAAACAGAGATTGCTGAATTTTTTGTTTTTTGACATATGAAAATATTTAGAAATATGAACAATAAAAACAAAAGTATTTAATAATCTTTAGTTTTAAACATTTTACTCTGACATACATAAAATATTTTACAAGGTATGTGTTAATTTTGTCGTTACATAATGGTTTTTATTTATTAAATGACCAATTTCGTTACGTATTTCCTTTTCTGCTTGCTGTGAAATATATCAAATTTTTAAATTATGCATAATTAAGGAGTATAATATATTTGAATGCCGCGCTCCTGGGGTCCAATGGCAGCACTGGTCGTAAAAGGCTGTCATTAGTCATCGTTATTTGTGTTTTGTTGTGCGTGTTTACATAAATTCGTAAACATTTACCAGTTTTGCAGTTGGAAGCAAATTCGTAAAGAGAAATTCTGAGTAATTCGTGTTACTTGTTTCTGATAATGCATATTGATTTCACAAACGGTAAGCGAAAATTTTCCCAGGAAATGTTTTTCTCTGTCAAAAACCTTGACCTAAATGTAGTTTATAATTTTCCAGCTGAAAATGTCACAAGAAGACTTGAATTTATCGACGTGTCTGAACAAGCTGGAGCTAGAGACTAACGTCAAGAAACCACAGATCGAGGGCTGCAATCCATTCATGAGACGCCGTAGATCAAAATCATTGTCTAGCATAAACTTTGGATCTGCATGTGATTGTCAGAAAAAATCGCAAAACGTCAGACACACCGTCTCATTTAAACGTAACAATAAGAAACTGTTGAGAGACCCAATTCTAAAATTCATAAAATGTACACATAGTGAGTGTAAAGGTAGATCTGTTAAATTTAAGCACAGGGAAAGACTGTTTGGACAATGCTCAAAATTCGAACAGAAAAATTTCAAGTCCATAGTTGACGCCTGTGAACAATTGACACTAGATGCAACCACAACGGATACACCTAGTTTCAATTCACCTAGTTTCTTGAATGCTCGTTCTCAATCTGCTAGTAATATCTCAAAGTCTGAATCTAATATAGGGAGTTGCTCTCACCAGGCACGTATGAACGTGCCGCCACCTTGTGATGTCACAATTGATGAATTAGCTAGTTACTTTGAGACATTCGTGCACATACCCAAAAAGATGAGCTCTATGGCTGAAATGATGTACATTTGATTTAACTTCTCTGTGGTAGAAAAATAATGAATTTCTTATACTATTTTATTGTCTAGTTATAGTAACTGCTCATTATTTTGACTTAATTAAGGTAAATTATTTAGTACAGGATACAAGTGACATATATGGCATTTGTTGTGCTTATCGTGATACAATAATAAAGAGTAGTGACATGAAGGCGTGTTTTATTGTTTATTGAATCAAATAAACACAAAATTGAATGTAATTGAGAAATCCATCAGCAAAACCGACTTTCTGGGATTTTGGAGGCTTCGTATTCGTTTACTACGTTCGTGTGAATAGAACATTTTTATTTTAATATAATTATATGAAATTAATAATTTAACTACAATTATAAAATAAACCATATTAGGTTATTAGTATATAAAATTAATTATAAAATTATTTAAATAATCTTATACAATAAAATAATTCTGAGAGGAATACTACCAAACTTATTAACTAAGCGCCTTGTAAATATCAATATTGTTCAACCTACAAATTGTTCAATAAATTCTAAATTATTTAAATATATATTTAATTTAATTATTAAAAATAATTATACAATTATAGAAATGTAAATGTTAAAAATTAACAAACCATTTGTATGTGTAGGAATATTATTACATCATTCAATTTTGTTTGGATAATAAAATGAGAGTAAACATTTATTTTATATCTAAAGTGTGAAAAATAATGGTTATAAAATTTCTGGTAAATGTTAAACATTAGTACTTTATATAATGACTATTTTTAATAACAAGTCTGCAAGTTTGCCCTGTAGTGTGAAATATTTACTCTCTCTTACATGACCTCCCCTAAAAATTCAGTTGAATTCTTTTTGATCGGTATATAAGAAAAAGATAAAACACTTGTTTACTTCAAAAACCGAATCGTGTCGAACGTTTTTAACGAAAATGATCAATCCACAGAAAGTTGGTTTACCGAATGGCAACACCGGCAACCCCGATTACACGACGGCAATGGGATTGCCTAGACCCCGGCCTCCACGATTAACCTAATTCGGGATTCACGTGTTTCCCTGCTAGGCACCCGTCGTAAAAAAACAAAACTGCCGTCCGCTCATGTCAAACAGTTTGATGCGTAACGGCGTCGCGTTGGCCAGACGTGCAGCGAAAACCGGCGTCCTCCCCACGGTACCGTTACACGGACAGCAGAAGAGCGGTTTCCGCGCGAACCGCCCCCTACCCCTCCCACTAGCTCGCACACGAAACGGTTCTCGTTGCGTTCATTCGGTTGTTGTGTCAGTGGGGCGCAGCGGCTTCGATTTTCGCCGCAGCAGTGATTTTAGTTGTAGTGCCAGCAACAGATTTTCGTCATCGTGTGCCGCACAGACCGCGGGAAATAAAATGCCTGAGGGAAAGCCGTTCGAGAGACTGCCGAAGAGCGTCAGGCCGATCCACTATCGTCTGGAGCTGGTGCCCGATCTGAAGCTGCTCACGTTCCGTGGTGTGGTCTCCATACGGATTGAGGTAGGTCTCTCTTGTTGGTAAGACGCGACGGCACGGGATGGTCCCCGCATAACATATGCCGGTTTTCACGATGTGCGTCGCGAACGGGGCCAGCGCGTAATTCGCCAGTCGCCGCCACTCACTTGGGTTTCTGCGAAACGTACGGATTTTTGCGGTGACCATTTATTTTTAACTTTTTTGGAGGCGAACCAATTCAATATAGAATTCGGCGTTTTAAATTATTTCGTTTTTGTTTTCGTTCAGCACCGTTGTTTTCGTCGCCCTCGGGACTTTCGATTGTGCAAATGGAACGCGGTCTTATCTTATCAGAAATTCGAGTGTAATCAAGTGATTTTTTTATAGCGTTCTATTTCTTTGATACGGTTTTTTAATGTTTCATATCGAGCGAATAAAAACTGCCATTTTATATTTGTCATGTTAGTATTTTACAATTGGTTGGAAGTTTAGTGAAAGCCACCCAAATACATAGAAACGACAGATATTGTTAAAATCAATACTTATCTGAATCACCAGTTATTTTTTCCGTCTACGGGGTTCACCACTGTGTAACATGTTATCCATGAAATTAAACTGTTGAAGTCTAATTGTTACTTATCAATTGTCAAATTAGACATTCTACTCATTTTCTTATAGTAAAGTAAAAAAAATCTAACTGTACATTGAAAAAAAAATTAATGGAAAGACCGGACGATACTTCATTGAATTCTCTAAAACATCACCTACTGTATATATTCGACTTTTTTGTTTTTTAATTGAATTTTAAAAGATAACCTAATAGAAATATATTTATGCAATTTTAAAATATTTTAAACATTTTGAAATGGTTAAAAGTAGTACAACTATGTCACATTTCTGTATAGTGTCTCAAAATCGAATAAAATTTTATCAATATCCAGTTAGAATCTAATTACTTTACAATAAGAAAATGATAAAATCTAAGCAACAATTAGACTTATTTTATATTTTAATTTCATGAATGATACGTAATTAATTGTTATACATTTTTTATTGTTTTATACAATTTTTAAAATATAAACAGATGAACACATATTCAGGAAATTTTTGTTTATTTTATATATTTTGGAATGTTAAAATGTTATCCGACATCTGTAGATATTCAGTGAAATAGTTTTGCTTTATTATAAATAAATCGCTTTATTATAAATTTGAGTAGGAATTTATATTTCCTATATTTTTCCTGACTTTTATTGATGTATACGATTTTTAAAAAGTTATTTAATAAACACATATTCAGGAAATGTTTCTTCAAAAATTTTTAGAGATTTTATATATTTTAGAATGGTGAAAATATTATCTGACCTGACCTCAGTGTACGTTTACTGAAATAATTCTACTTAAATAAACCTGAGATAGGAACTTGTGTATTTCTTGTATTTTTCGTTTATTGATTCATTCAATTTTTAAGAGATAATGTAATAAAAATATATTCAGGCAATACTTTATCATATATAAACCTGAGATAGGAATTTAGTTACTACATCTATTTGTCCTGTTTTTATTGATTTATACAATTTTGAAACATGAACTATAAAACACATATTCAGACAATGTTTCTCCAATAATTTTTGAATATTTTATACATTTTAGAATGGTTAAAATATTGTCAGACCTCTGTGTACATTCACAGAAATAGTTTTACTTTATTATAAATATATCTGTGGTAGGAATTTATATATTTCTTCTAATTTCCTGTTTTTATTGATTTATACAATTATTTATTAATAAATTTTTAATATTTTATACATTTTGGAATGGTTAAAATATTTTTTGATCCTACTACATTTACAAATGTCAAGGAATTTATGTATTTTTCTATTTTTCCTGTTTATACTGATCTATACAACTTTTAAAAGATGAATTAATAAATACATTCAGGTAATATTTCTTCAATACATTTTTTAATATTTCATACATTTTGCAATGGTTAAAATATTGTTTGACTCCTGTACATTTAAATGAAATAGTTATCCTTTATTCTAAATATACCTGAGGTAGGAATTCATGTATTTCTTCTATTTTCCTGTGTTTATTAATTTATATAATTTGTAAAAGATGAATTAATAAATGCATATTCAGGCAGTGTTTCTTCAATAAATTTTTAACATTATATTCATTTTGGATTGGTTAAAATATTGTGTGTCCGCTGTACATTTACTGAAATAGTTTTTCTTTATTATAAATATATCTGAGACAGGAATTTATTTATTTTATATTTTTCCTGTTTTTATTGATTTATACAATTTGAAAAAGATCAACTAATAAATCCATATTCAGGCAATGTTTGTTCAATAAATTTTGAATATTTTATACAATGAATGGTTAAAATATTGCATGATCTCTGTGTACATTCACTGAAAGTTTTACTTTATTATAAATAGGCCTGAGGTACGAATTTATTTATTTCTTCTATTTTTCCTGTTTTTAATGATTTATATAATTTTTAAAAGATGAAGTAATACACACATACTCAGGCAGTGATTATTCAACTATTTTTAAATATTTTATAAATTGTGAAATGGTTAAAATATAGTCTGACCACTGTGTATATCCACTGAAATAGTTTGACTTTATTATAAGTTACGAATTTATGTATTTCTTTTATTGATATATACTTTATGTAAATCCGCTACATGTTCAGTCATGTTATATTGATTTATTGTACAATTTTAACACGATAAACAAATACACATATTTGTGTAATGTAATTCTTCAACCGTTTTTGAACACTTATTAAAAATTGCCTAAATCAGCAAAATCATTTGACCTCTCACTTAAGGGAATTTGTGTTATCAGCTTGTTTGCAAGTGAAACGAAAGTTTCGTAAGGCGAACGTGTCGAATTTTCATTTTCGGATGCGTCCCGTGACCGGCACAGCGTTAAACTGCAAAACGACTAGCATCCGATGGTCGTGAATTTCCATTGTTCGATTTAATTGGCGATTGTAAAAAATAACGGTAACCAAGTAAAACAATGAATAATCTCATGCGCCGACCGAAAATAAACCCAAGTGCTAAATACATATGCAAATTGACGGATATTACAAAACAGGCAATTATCGTTCGAATGCAACTACAGAATTAAAACTATTTCAGTTTTTTTATTACAGCTGTTACTTAGAGTAAACTCTACTAACTGTTTTTAGTTGTTTTTTATATGTTTACAAATTAATCAATTATCATAAACTAGGAAAAATACTACCCCGGACATGAATAATTTAATGACTGATCAATATGTGGCGATTTCATGTTGTAACGTAACGTACCTTGGAACTGGGAAAAGGCAGTTTTTCATTTCCATTAATTACCAGTCCTCCAATCATGTAACATGTGAAAGGTGAAAATCGTATGCATATTTCAACGATATTTTCCCATAAATTTAATTATAAAATGCGTTTGCCTTCAAAAGGCAATAACTTGATATGAGATGTCGAAATGTTATTGTTGTTGTTTGATTTGGGAAATTTTGATTTTCAAATTTTCCGTCAGTGAACAAGTGTGAGAGGTTCCACATGAGGGTCTGAGTATTGCAACTTAGGTAATTGCTGATTAAATAACCAGTCCATGACCTCTTATTGCACATTTTAAGCACCTAAGTCTAATTAATTGAACACCCAATTGGTAAAATGGGAAAACAGTAATTTACTCTCGTAGTTTAATTCCAAGTAAAACATTTACAGATGTACGGTATAGAATGTTGGTCATTGTTTCGCGACCTCGTATTTTGATCCCTAAAAGTACACACCATAAAATTCTACGGTGCTTATTTGCATTGCATTTGGAATCTACGCACTTGAACCGACCCCAAAAATAAAATTATTGCATGTACAGAGGTCATGGGTTGGTTAGGAGTTTTGGGACGTACATCTCTCCTACAGCCGCATTGATTTTAGGTTGTGCAAGCCACCGACCAAATAGTACTGAACGCGCTAGACCTACAACTAGACTCCGTGACGGTGAAGGGCGACAAGGAGCTGAAGCCGGAGGTGCAACTATGTGCCGAAGAGGAGGTCGCCAGATTCAAATTCAACACCACCCTTCAACCTGCCGAATACGACCTCGACATTATCTTCAAGGTACGAGATAAAAACTTTTAGTCACTTAATTTTTAATCCTTTGTTTTTTTATTAGGGGGAGATCAACGATAAAATGAAGGGTTTGTACAGAAGCAAGTATGTGAACGAAAAGGGCGAGGAGACTTACGCTGCTGTGACGCAGTTCGAGTCCACGGATGCTCGTAGGTGCTTCCCCTGTTGGGATGAGCCCGCCCTCAAGGCCACTTTCGACATCAGTCTCACTGTGCCAAAAGATTTGGTTGCCCTGTCCAATATGCCCGTCAAGAACTCCACACCGGAAGGAGATTTAATCAGGTAAAAGTCGATCATCATGACGTCTAATTATCTTTCAGGTCCGTGTTCCCCAAATTTTGTTTTCGTTTTCTGTTGTTAGGATAACAGGCAACCTAGTTGTTGTTTTTAGAGTGCTCAATATTTTGTAAATTATAATTACCTTACAAAGAGTGGTACAACTGAATTCCTTTCAGCAACAGTTATCTAAAAATGTAATATCTATTTAAAATTCAATCTTTTGAATTTCGTTCATGATATCTAATTAAACTTGTCCTCCAAATTTTATTTTTATTTTTTAATAATTCTCGAGATATTGCCTAGAAATAACATTGTACACCACCCTGTATATTGAATGTAAAACATTCAAACCCTGTTTGAATATTATGGACTAAATGAGCATTCTCAAATTTGGAGAATTAATTTCAAAAATGAAATTTTTTAATGTTATTTTTCTAGTTATTGCTTAATTACTGACTTGTTAACATTCCTTTGTCATTAAATACTATTTGCTCGAAATATAAATAATAATCCAGGTAATTACTGTAATTAAACTGATCATCGTTTTAATTACCATTATTTTATTATGGATTATTTCAAATAATTACTTAGTTATTTAGTTTTTCTGAATGAATGAATTTAATTTTAAATGTCTATTTCTGCATCCATATTAATGTTATTATTCATTCATAATCTTGATGATATAACTGCGTTGAGTAAAATCAATACAACATCTAAATTGAATTTATTTGAAAACAGTAATTGACTTCTATTATTAAAATAAACATTTACGTAAACGAAACACTTTGTAATTAAACAACATTTTATAGCCATTACCAATCCCTTACTACTAAAAAAGACGTTGATTGATATTGCGCCGTATTTATTATGTAAATTTTATTTATAATA
This sequence comes from Aethina tumida, assembly GCF_024364675.1. Taxonomy (NCBI): domain Eukaryota; kingdom Metazoa; phylum Arthropoda; class Insecta; order Coleoptera; family Nitidulidae; genus Aethina; species Aethina tumida. Next base: position 33,303,645 of record NC_065436.1, read on the forward strand.
ATAAAACATGGGTACAGTTATTTCGGTTGCACAATATTATTAGAAAACGTATAAAAAATCCTCTTAAAAAAATACCTTTCCCATGCGAGTAAAAGTTCGCTGACGCAACCACAATTAATTTATTTCGTTTTGCTAGATACGATTTTCAAAAAACCCCCATCATGTCCACGTACCTGGTGGCTGCTGTTATCGGGGAGTACGACTACGTGGAGGACAAATCGTCAGATGGAGTTTTGGTTAGGGTGTACACGCCCAAAGGCAAGAAGGAGCAGGGTTTGTTCGCCCTGGAAGTGGCGACCGAAGTGTTGCCCTACTACAAGGACTACTTTAACATCGCCTATCCGCTCCCCAAAATCGATTTGATCGCCATCGCCGACTTCAGTGCCGGCGCCATGGAGAACTGGGGACTCGTCACCTACAGGTAACTGTTAAATTTATTGTTATTTTGAAATAGACTACCAATATGGATAACGCATGAATATTAATATTCTGTCGTTGATTCTTCACGTGGCCAGAAGTGATTTACTGTCACCAATTAACATACAAACGGTTATGCAACTGGTGCTGTCACTAATTTGTATCAATCAAGGTAGCCGGCTAATCGATTTGAGTGAATAATATTAATTGGTTTCTTAATGTAATGTGTTTTTTGTAGGGAAACTTGCCTGTTGGTCGACCCACAGAACACCTCGGCGGTGAGCAAGCAATGGATCGCTCTGGTCGTAGGCCACGAGCTGGCCCATCAGTGGTTCGGCAATCTGGTTACCATGGAATGGTGGACCCATCTCTGGCTGAACGAAGGCTACGCCTCGTTCGTCGAGTTTTTGTGCGTGAACTATCTGTTTCCCGAGTACGACATCTGGACCCAGTTCGTCAACGATTCGTATATCAAAGCTCTGGAGCTGGATAGTTTGAAGAACTCGCACCCCATTGAGGTGCCGGTGAACAATCCGTCCGAAATCGACGAGATCTTTGATGACATCAGCTACAACAAGGGTGCATCGGTGATCCGGATGTTGCACCACTACATCGGCGACGCCGATTTCCGCAAGGGCATGCATTTGTACCTGACTAGGCACCAGTACAAGAACACCTTCACTGAAGACTTGTGGGCTGCTTTGGAAGAAGCCAGCAACAAACCGGTGGGCGATGTCATGTCCACCTGGACCAAACAGATGGGTTTCCCCGTTGTAACTGTGGAACAAAAGAGCTGCGCCGAAGGAGGCGTTACCCTTTCGTTGTCGCAAAGCAAATTCATCGCTGACGGTTCCAAGCCCACTGAGGAGTATCTGTGGATGATCCCCATTTCCATTTCGACCTCCAAGAATCCGGGTAAGGAGGCCATCAGCACCGTGCTCAGCACCAAGCAGGCTGATGTGCATATAGCGGACGTTGGACCAAACGACTGGATTAAAATCAATCCAGGAACCATAGGCTTCTACAGGACCCAATATCCTCCTGAAATGCTGGAGAAGTTGATCCCCGCCATTCGCAACAAATCTTTGCCACCTTTGGATAGATTGGGTTTGCTAGATGACTTGTTTGCGATGGTAAAGGCTGGGCATACCAGCACAGTCGAAGTGCTCAAGATGCTTAGGGCGTACGAAGACGAAACTGATTACAACGTCTGGTCCTCCATCTCTAACATCTTGGGCAAACTGGGACAACTCATGAGCCACACCGAGTTCGAGGATGCTTACAATCAGGTGAAACATTTAATAATAGTTTCGTCCAACACATCATTAAGACTAATTAAATTCTCACGTATATCAACAAACAATTACGTCCGCCGGTGCCCCAACTCGAATTATGCAAATCCCTGTTTTATATAATAAACCAGTAAACAACAATCTAACGGGAAACGAAACGCACGCTCGTCCGATCATTGTACATTGAAAGCGATCAATTAATTACGCCCGTTTACCGTAATAAATCGCCAACCGTACTTTCTAATCTGATATTGTTCTTTGTGTACGGGGCGGCATTTGCAAATTGGGCGTCGCGCGTACAAAACAGGTTGAGCGGCGCGTGCGTTTTTTTCCTCGCCGAAGATTCAATTTACATTGCACGCATTAACATAATTAAATGATCGTAACAATGTCGAGAGAGCCGTTTGTGCACGTGCTATCTAGCTTCATTAATATTCATAATGGCGTAATTAATACATCTTGTAAAAGGGGATAGTGCCGATGAATTATGTACGAACGACGTTCTCGGAATTTTTTATATGTAATGGCTCATTGTTTATTGATATTATTGCATGATTTACACAGATTGCACTGGCGGTTTTTTTTCGTTGTGCAAGGTGTATGTAAAAATAATTACTAGATAATTGATTACATAGTTCCTGTTGCAAGTAGTTCACACGTAGATAAATATTTATGCGAAGTGCCTTCCAAAATAAACAGGATTTGTGGAATAATAGGGCATTTTGTGGAGGTAGCTCCCATATGCGATCATTACCTTGTGGCATTATGTTTAATCACTATCAAAATGATCAAACATTGCTCAGAATTCAACATTTGAAGAATATCATTGATTAGGTCCAAAAGAAAAAAAATACAACAAGAACTCCAGAAGATCAAATGTCCTGAATTTTGATTAGAAATTTTTCTGAACAAATTTTGATCATTTTTGTACTAATAAAATAAAAATGCAGTCTTCAAAACATAGGAAATCCAGAGAACCAAATGTCATGAAATTTTGTTTGAAAGCTTGTCTCCTCAATATTTTTTGAATTTTTGTACAAATAAAACAAAAATAGTTCTTCAAATCACAGAAATTTCAGAGTTCAAACTCTTCTAAAAAGAAGAGTTTGAACTCCCTCCTTGTTAATATTTTTTTGAATGTTAAATTCTGAACAATTTTTGATTATTTTCGTACTAATGAAATAAAAATACAGCCTTCAATCACACAATTTCCGGAGGGCCAAATTTTATGAATTTTGATTAGATGCTTTTCTTGTTATTCGCCTCCTTATTGAAATTTTTTGAAGGTTGAATTCTGGGGAATTTTTGATAACTTTTTTGTAATAATGAAACAAAAATACTGTCGTCAAAACAGAAATTTTAGAGGAACAAATGTCATGACTTTTTTATTGGAAGCATTTCTTTTTTTCGTCTCCTTTATAATAGCAATTTTTGATCATTTATGTACTAATGAAATAAAAATACAGTCTTCAAAACAGTGGAACTTCAGAAAGGTTGAATTCTGAACAAATTTTGATATTTTTGTACTAATAAAATAAAAATATAGTCTTCAAAAGACAGGAATTCCAAACGGCCAAATATCATAAAATTTTGATTGAAAGCTTTTCTTCATTTTCTCCTCAATATTTTTTTAAGGTAAAATTTTACTAATGTGCTAATAAAACAAAAATACAGTCGTCAAATCACAGAATCTCCAGACCACCAAATGTCATGAATATTGATTAGAATTAGATTTTCTTCTTTTTCGCCTCCTTAATAATATTTTTTGGAGGATGAATTCTAGGGAACTTGATAACTTTTTACTAATGAAACAAAAACAGAACTAAATATCATATGGGTGGTACTATCAGAAAAGGCTCTGTGACAAAAGTCCCGTACATGTATCAATAATTAAAATATTGATCTTTTCCAGTACCAAAAAAATCTGCTGGACAAAGTATACGTCCGCCTTGGTTGGAATTTAAAATCTGGCGAGACTCACCTGGACACCCTACTACGCGGCTTGGTGCTGGGTCGTTTGGCCTGGCTCGACCACGAGCACTCGACCAAAGAGGCGCGTGAACGCTTCGAAGCCCACGTCAAGAACGAGAGCAACCTGCCGGCCGACCTGAGGAGCGCTTGCTACAAAACGGTGTTGCGTGCCGGCGGCAAAGAGGAGTTTGACACGTTGCTGAAGCTGTACAGATCCACCGATCTGCACGAGGAGAAGGACAGGATCAGCAGGGCGCTGGGCGCCGCCAAAGATGTGGAGTTGCTGCTCAAAGTCCTCGAGTTCGCCATGTCGGTAAGTACTAATAAACGGTACAAGTTAATTATTGTTTTATTCTAATTGCCCACAATTTTAGGCTGAGGTTCGTTCTCAAGACACGGTCTTCGTAATCATTTCCGTGGCATTGACCCGTTTGGGCCGTGAATTAGCCTGGCAGTTCTTCAAGGACAATTGGTCGAAGATCGTGGAAAGATTCAGCGGATACCTGCTCACCAGACTGGTGAAATACCTGACTGAAAGTTTCGCCAGCGAGGAAAAGTCCCGTGAAGTCGAGGAGTTCTTCAAGGAACACAAGTCGCCTGGCACCGAAAGAACCGTGCAACAAGCCATCGAGACCATACAGTTGAACACGGCGTGGCTCAAGAGGGACTCCGAGGCCATACGCAAATACCTCACCTCGTAATTGTACTTACATGTACTTAATTCTTTATATTTTGTATACTTAAAAGTTTTTTAACGGTAAATCATGCCAGTGACTGTACCTAGTTTATTAATTTTAGAATTTTTGTAATTGTTTACGATTAATTATATATAAAAGTATTTGTTTCATATTCAGTTGTAAAAATATATTGTTGAAAAAATAAATGTGTGTTTTAATTTCACCATAATCCACCATGACATCATAGGCACTCGTAAATGTTGATAAGTTATTAGATTAAATTATAACCCTTGAGCAATCAACGTTATCACCATTTAAATCCTTTTATATAATTACTAGAATTTCATACATACGTGTGTCTATGAACCATTAAAATATGTCTAATGAAAATATATTTCAAAGACTGCCAAAAAACATAAAGCCTTCCCAGTATGAAATTCATTTGAGGCCAAATTTGACTTCTCTCACATTCTCGGGAACAACATCAATTAAAATTACGGTATTCAATTAATTAACATCAATTAATAAAACCCATTAACGTTTATTTATAGATACTGGAACCGACTGATCAAATTATCCTGAACGCTATAAACCTCAACTTCGATTCCGTCCGACTCGAAGGCAAAGAAAATCGCAACCCCACTAAAACCATTTTCTGCTCCGATGACGAAAGAGCAATAATCAAATTCAACGAAAAAATCGAGGAGGGCGAATACAACCTCAACATCACCTTCAACGGTACAATAAGCGACTCCTTAAGAGGATTCTATCGCAGCAAATACGTCGGAGAAGATGGAACACAAAAATACGCGGCCGTTACACAATTCTGTGCAACCGACGCCAGAAGTTGCTTCCCTTGCTGGGACGAGCCGGCCATCAAGGCGACATTCAATATCAGTTTAACAGTGCCTAAGAATCTTACCGCCTTGTCTAACATGCCTGTGATACAAAGTAGAGACGAGTCCAACGAATTGATCAGGTAAAATGGTGTTATTTTTGTTGCCCATGTACTAATTGGTATTTTCAGATATGATTTCGATAAAACCCCGGTTATGTCAACCTACTTAGTGGCCTTTGTCATTGGTGAATACGACTACGTTGAGAAAACATCTTCTGATGGTGTTTTGGTACGTGTATACACACCTAAAGGAAGAAAGGAACAAGGTTTATACGCGTTGGATGTAGCAGTCCAAGTTTTGCCTTTCTATAAAGACTACTTCAACACCGCATATCCACTGCCAAAAATAGATTTGGTGACGGTTGCAGACTTCAGTTTTGGAGCTATGGAAAACTGGGGCCTTGTAACTTACCGGTAATTTTTTCTGGAGTCAATAAACCTTTGTTTATTTTACTAATAATTTTGCAGTGAAACCCGTTTATTAGTCGATCCGGAAAACACGTCAGAAATGAACAGGCAAGCCGTTGCAATGGTGGTGGGTCACGAACTAGCCCATCAATGGTTTGGCAATTTGGTCACAATGGAATGGTGGACCCACCTTTGGCTGAACGAGGGTTTCGCTTCCTTCATTCCAAACTTATGCCTGGACAAACTATTTCCGGATTTCCACGTTTGGGTTCAGTTCATAGACACCTACAACAAAGCCCTAGAATTGGACGGCTTGAGGAATTCCCATCCCATCGAAATTCCCATTAACAATCCGTACGAGTTGTTTGAGATTTTTGATGCTATTAGTTACAACAAAGGGGCGTCAGTGATACGAATGTTGCACAGTTATATTGGCGATTGTGATTTTCGCAAAGGCATGAACTTGTACTTGACGAAGCACATGTATCAAAACACGTGCACGGAGGATCTGTGGAACGCTTTGGAGGAGGGGAGCGGAAAGCCGGTTAGTAAAATCATGCCCAGTTGGACCAAGCAGATTGGGTATCCCATGATATCTGTGTCGGTAGCACCTGCTGAAAGTGGAGTTCTATTAACCTTTACTCAGGATAAATTCACCTCCGACGGTTCTGACCCTCCTGAGGAATGCTCATGGATTATACCTATTGATGTGACTACTGCAAAAAATTCTGTAGTTAGTACATTGTTGGAGGCTAAGGAATGTTCTCTTTTCATCCCGGATGTCACCATAGATGAATGGATAAAAGTGAACCCATTGAGTAACGGTTTTTATAGAGTGAAGTATCCTGAAGACATGCTGGCGAAATTGATTCCCGCTGTTAGAGAACAAACTTTATCCACTATTGACAGGTTAAGTATTTTAAACGATTTGTTCGCAATGGTTAAAGCTGGACACGCCAACACGGTGCAAATTTTAAAAATTTTAAAGGCATACGAAGGGGAAATGGACTTTAATATATGGGCGTCCATTTTAAATATTCTTGGAAGTTTGGGAAAACTTTTAGCCAGCACTAATTACGGACCCGACTTCAATAAGGTAATTTCTTAGAAAATAACTATTGCATGAATTAAATGGATTTTTTCAGTATCAAAAAGAGTTGTTGAAAACAATATCTGGTCGAATCGATTGGGAGGAGAAGCCAAACGAGACTCATTTGAAGAAACTTCTTCGAGCCACTATTTTGGCAAGATTGGCAAGTTTAGGTGACGAAAATGTGATTCAAGAGGCACGCAAACGGTTTGAAGCTCACGTAAAATGTGAGAAAACTTTGCCGGCCAACCTACGAAGTGTGTGTTATAAGGCTGTGATCCGCTGTGGAGGTAATAAGGAATATGATACGCTGTTAGGACTTTACCGGTCTACGGATTTACATGAAGAAAAAGAACGAATAATTGGTGCTTTAGGGTCTACTGTTAGCCCCAGATTGTTGTCAAACACTTTGGCGTTTGCCATGACTGTACGTGTAATTAATATATTTATTTATTTGTTTCTAACTGAAATTTTTTAGGATGAAGTGCGTGCTCAAGATATGCCTTCAGTTATATTATCAGTAGCTACCTCACTTGTGGGAAGGAAACTAGCTTGGAACCATTTTAAACAGCATTCTAAGAAGATCAGTGAAAGAACAAGTACTGTTTTGTTGACTAGACTTGTGAAAACTCTGGTTCAGGATTTTGCTAGCGAGGAAATGGCTCTGGAAGTAGAAGAATATTTTTCGACAAACCCACTTCCGGGCACCGAAAGGAGTATTCAACAGGCAGTCGAAACCATCAGATTAAATTCTAAATGGTTGAAACGAGATTCCGACAGCATTAGGATATTTCTTAAAGAATGTTAATACTTGAATTTATTAGTTGATTGTCCCATATTACTTTTATATAGATTTTACATTATTACATTGTTTTATTTTCCATAATCACCAAAAAATTAACAATGAATGTATAAATTTAAAAATTATCTAATCTTATAATGCAATTGTTATATGGTTATCAAGGTATTGTATGGGACTGTATAGATATAAATTAATCACCAAAGTTTGTTAGAATGAATATGTTGAAAAATTATTATAACAAATTAAAATGTGTAACCGGAACATTCCTCTGAGGCTACCTAAAACAGTGATTCCAATTCATTATAATTTGACAGTAACACCCGATTTAAATTCTTTCACATTTCAAGGCAATTTGTCCATTAAACTTCAGGTAGGATATTGTAATATATTAATTTGAAATAAACGCTTATACTTGTATGTAGATTTTAGAACAAACAAAGGAAATATTTTTACATGCAGTCGACCTTAATATTAAGGAGGTGAAAATATTTAGCACACATTCGGAAAGTGTGAACATTATAAATAAATACGATTTTGTAAAGATTGTATTTGAAGATTTTATTCCCCCAGGAATCTGGCACCTTCACTTTTTATATGAAGGCATTATAAACAATGATAAAAGAGGTTTATACAGGAGTAAATATAACAATGAAAATGGTAATGAAAAATATATGATTGTAACACAGTTTGCTCCAACAGATTCAAGAAGATGTTTTCCTTGCTTCGACGAACCTTGTTTTAAATCAACCTTTAGTTTGACTGTAGTCGTACCCAATAACTTAATCTCTCTCTCAAACATGCCTGTAAAGGTAAAAGTGCAAGAAACAAACCTGTTAACAAGATTTGAATACCAAACCACTCCAATAATGCCGACGTATCTACTGGCGTTTATTGTAGGTGAATTTGATTACGTTGAAGACAAATTTAATAAAATTAGAGTGTATACGCCCAAATTAGAAAATAAATGCGCTACAGTGGCTTTAAAATATGCATCAGAAAGCTTGTCTTTCTATAAAAACTACTTTGGAATGGATTACAAAGTGCCAAAAATGGATTTAATATCAGTTGTCGAATTTGACTTCGACGCTATGGAAAACTGGGGACTAATCATCTTCAGAGAGGACGTACTACACCCAAGTACCGAAAAACCGTCCCTGCATTACAAAATTAGAGTAGCCGAGGTGATTGGTCACGAATTTGCCCATCAGTGGTTTGGTAATCTTGTCACGATGGAATGGTGGAACAAATTGTGGTTAAATGAGGGCTTTGCATCGTATTTTCAATTTATCTGGCTTAGTCACGCTTTCAGTCTAGATGTTTGGGAACAATTTGTGGATGTTACGTTGGAAGCGTTGCATATAGATTCACTGATAAGTTCGCGCTCACTGGAAGCTCCAATAACGGAGGCGGAAGGCATATTGGAGGTATTTGATGTCATAACTTACAGGAAAGGTGCTGCAATCATAAAGATGCTGCACGATTTTGTTGGTGACGATGTTTTTAAGAACGGCATCAGAAAGTATTTGAATCAAAATAAATTTGGAAATACCTCAAGTAGACACTTGTGGAAAGCGTTTGGTGATTTTAAAAATGGATTGGTTGGGGAAGTAATGGCGAGCTGGATCAATCAAACTGGGTATCCTTTACTTGAAGTAAGTCGGAAGTCAGAGAAAGGAACTGTTAGGTTGGTCATCAGCCAGAAGCACTTCCGGCATGAGTTGCAAGAGTGTAACGTTTTATGGAAGATCCCCCTAATAATTTCGTATGTGACAAGTGACCTAACTGTTCAAACAATAAAGTTGTTATTGGAACAAAGAGAAACTGAACTTAAGCTTTACAATATTCCTACAGATTGTTGGATAAAAGTTAACAGAGGATATTATAGAGTTCAGTACACACCAGATATGTTAGAAACTTTAATACCTGCAATTAAATATAAAACAATTTCCTCCTCTGACCGATTAGGAATCCTCGATGACATGTTTGCATTAATGAAATACAGGAAAATTACAAGTGTTTGTTTCTTAAATTTTTTAAAAGCATATGAAAAAGAAACATTTTATATAATTTTGAAAAGGATGTTAAGTATTTTTCGATACATGTCTTGTTTATTGGAGTACCACGGATTGAAGGAAGTTTTTAATAAAGCAAGTATTTTAATTTTTTTATGTATAAATTAACTTTGTAACAGTTTCAGAGGAAGTTCCTTCATAGTGTTCTGGATCGCATTAATTTAATTGAATATGATTTACGAAAAATTTTGCTGGAACACATGATGACATGTGATTATGAGTTTGTATCTGATAAAATAGAACAATACTTCAACAGTGAATTATTTAAAATTGAAATATCGTATTACATGAAGCACATGGTTATTGGTAAGATGAGTGAAAATGATTTAAATCGAATATTGGGGATGTATACTTCATCAGACGGAGGCGAAAAATTAAAAATTATCAAGTTATTAGGAAATATTCGTCAAGAAAATTTACTAATAAAACTATTGAGTTTTTCTCTTTCAGTGAGTAAAATGAATTAATTATCTATTAATTAATTTTAAATTTGCTTTTTCAGGATAGAATAGTTTCACAAGAATCTGTACAATTAATTTTGACCATCTCATCGTCTCTGTTAGGAAGAAATTTAGCTTGGAACTTCATAAAAACAAATATAAATTATATTTTTATGCGACTGAAAAAACAGTATTTTTATATTCTAGTCAAAAAGTTAACTCTTTATTTTGCAACTGAAGAAATGGCTGTGGAAATTGAGAATTTCTTTAGAGGCTGTGAATATTTGGGCAAAAATCTCGTCCACCAGTGTGCGGAAAATGTGAGAATAAATTCTAAATGGCTAAACAGTAATGCCAAAACAGCATCAGAGTACTTGTTATATTATTAAGTTAATAATAAAATTAGTAACCATTATTTAATAATAATCCAAATAATACAAATATTTTATACAAAGACATTTATTTATTATTAATATTTTCGATATTCTTATAATTATCTTATTATAAACAACTATTTCTATATACAATGCAACATGGTACAGTGATTTACGTACACCATTATTCCTTGGTATTCATAAATATACCTTTAATAAATACATCATTATATAACAAATCAAAATAACAATTCAACTCTATCACATAAGAGCAAAAACATACACCAATTTTGTACAATGTAAACAAAATGAAATAAAAACTGGTGCAATCAAAGAGCAATAATGATCGAACGGTGCGTCTCAACTTGCCAATAAAATAATACACTCATCAATTATATAAGGCATAAAAACACACGGTATTATATTACATTAAGCCGTGCACGCCCTCATTTAACCAGGACTGAGACGCAGCGTTCCAATATTTTGATTTGTCTTTTAAATGAAATAAAAATGTGCGCATCAAGCGTGCACAGAGCATTGGATGTGTTTCCATATAATTTTTCTTCTCTAAAGCTAATTTGAACATGTCGCTAACGATGTAGAAAATCAGTGAACGGCATGTTTTAATTCTTTCATTATTTAAATAATTGGACGTACCATAGGAGGGGTGCATTGCCGCGTTAACTTAGTGCCTTCTTCCAAAGATGGACTACACTACAGATTACGATTTTTTTTCGCTATTTTCCATTTTTTTGTACAGACTAAAAAGATGGTGTTCTAGAGCTCACAGCGTTCTATGTGTCAACTAAAGAACAAATTCATCAAAATTACCTGAACACAGTGAAATAACACATTTTCAACGCGTTTGGACCCGCCGAAATAAAGCTGTTAAACTTGTCTTGTTCCATCACATAAACTAAGCGACACGTTGTTGATTAATTAATTGCCGAAAATTAATTATTTCACGTTTTCCGATAACAAAAAATAAATCACTTTTTGTAAGAAATACCGTGTCTGCTCTAATTATTAGGCCTAAACTCTCTTCAATATCCTAAATATTTTGAAACCTCGAAACAAACTGAATCAAAAACTTGAAACTAAACAGTACAAATGCGCCTAAAAAATTATTCTATTTTTCACTAGAGCTAATGCTTAAGCTATTGCCCTTTGGCACTTCAATTTAATCACTTTTTCTACACATTTACGATCAGATTTTCAATATGTGTATTCTTCTAAACGTGACGGAACCACAACTATTTAAAGGACGTGATAATTATTATATCGGAAATGATTTACTTTATGTTATTGGCACTGTAGGCTTTTGCCTTATATAATTTGGTCCTTTACATATTTGTACTTCTGTGCTGTGCAGTAAGAACGTAAAAAACCAGTTTATAAATCTAGAAGACAACGTTGCAAAACAACAAGGTGTATCAAATTAATTTCAACAACAATTTGTACATTATTTACAAGAATATTAATATTTTTAAATCTGACGGTAAATTCTTGACAGTTGCTGGCTTACGCAAAAGTCAAATGTTAAAAATAATTTATACACAATAATTACATGTGGTGAAGGGCAAAATTTTTAATACTACGTCAATTGCTACGTTATTTTTATATAAAAACTCTAAATCTATCATATTGACAGACACTCTAATTCGCTTAAGTAAGACACTACGAACTCGGATTTATCCTCCTCTAAAATGTTTCGGATTAAAGAGAAGTTGTTATAGTCTAAGTGGCTAAGTGATTGATTTAAAAATTCTGTCCTTCACCGTAAATATTTCTAAACAAACAAAAAAAAATTTGTGCCGGCAAGGCAATGGCATATCCCAGCCTTGTTTTATATCAGTACCACTGCATAGCAGTGTTTAAATTTTAATTCTTAAACAGCCCCATGTTTTCGACCAGACACTTAAAGTCTTAGTTTTCTTTTTAGTATTAATTGAGCACCATGGAAGGAATGGATATTTATGTTTTGAGTGTACATGAAAAGTGTTAAAATATATCGTGATTACGTCATATAATGCTCGTTAAACGAGAGTAACAATTACCTAGTGAATCTTTGCTTGGTCCAGATTGTCGAATTGTTGGCCACAAAAACGTCATTTACCATTTATTGTATTAAAAATGGTTTCGAAGCGGGCGATTCAGCGATTGTTACTCAGGTTCAAAAGAAATTGCTACGAAAATGCTCAACTAAAAATACCAATCTATCTAAACCTTTACACACTACCTCAACTGGAACCGTTAACAAAAAGTCCTTTATACAAAAAAAAAATAAACCAATACGTGGATTCGTTCAAAAGGTAACTAAATCCGTACAATATTCGATAAAGTTTAAAACTAAAAATAAACAAAAACATGATTGAAATGCGACATTTGAACAACGTATTATCTAGAAACAATCCACAGTGAATTAGAATCGAGTCAAACAGCTAACAAAGTTGAGTTTGAGATTCCGATTCACTGCGGTTGGTCGGTTCTCTCAGACTTTCTGAATGGATTTCAGTTCGGAATTTCGTCTAGCCTAAAGGAAAAAATAACATAAGATTCGTTGACCCTTGGACGTGTGTTTGCAATCCACTCAGAACCTTAACGATTAAAATGCAGTCTTCTCTCAAACGAAAAAATCAATACACAATAAAAAAACACCGGACTCTCCAAGTTTCAATGTATATAACAAATTGTTTATTATAAAAATATTGCACTCCTATAATTAAAATCATGACGTAATATGGATAGCGTCTTTAAAAACTAAACAATTATGCATAAACATAGAATGTATAGTAGCATTGTTTTGTAAGATGTGAGGGTGGTTGGATGCATAAGCTTGCACATTAATGGGGGGTGTGGGAGGACAGCTTTGACTAAATAATGGTCACTGAACGATGAACGACGTGTTTCTTCCTGAGAGAGATAGGTAACCCTCATTTAATCCCCGAGTACGGCTCCGGGTAGAGGTGCACACCTTCGACACTGAATATCGAAACATCTGCAGAAAACAACCACGTAAATTAAACAAATAAATGTAATAGCTAAACGCGTACCATCTGGCAGTTCTAGTAGTTTGTTGGGTAGCTCGCTGAAGTAAGGGTGAACCATGGCATCTTCGGCGCCGAGCCTCCTCAAAGGATCGAGCTGTAGCAACGACGTCGCCATCGCTTCGCCGTGCATGACGTCGTGCAAACGGGGCCATGTCATGCCCAGACGTCGCGACTTGTAGGTGCCTATCCTGTGCGGCTTGTAGCCCGGCAGTCTCGTCACCCCCGGCCAATCCTCCTCCGTGGGCGTTCCCAAAACCTGTACGAATTGCATTACAATTGCTCCACGTCATTAACCGCCAATTATTACCTTGAAGATTTTGTCTAGCTGGTCGTAGGTGTCGCGAACGCCGGGGAAGATGGCCATGCCGGTGATCATTTCCACGAAAATACAACCGACGCCCCACATGTCCAAAGACGTTGAGTACTCGGTGCTGCCGAGCAGAACGTCGGGAGGTCGGTACCAGAGCGTCACCACCTCGTGCGAGTAGGTGTGCGACGGCACTGATTTGGCTCTGGCCAAGCCGAAGTCAGCCAACTTGAGTTCACCCATTTCACTGAAAAAAATAAATAATAATCAAAAGTTCCGTGTGACCAAACAACTTGATGGTATACCTGATGAGCAAATTTTGGGGCTTGACGTCCCGATGGAGCACCCTGCGTTTGTGGCAGTACGACAGTCCTCGCAACAGCTGGAACAGGAACAGACGCACGTTCCTGGGATCCAGACCGCCGCTGTGTCTTTCCAGGTACTGAGACAAATCCGTGTGCTATAGAAAAATAAAAACTAGGTCAATTTACCGCAATAAAACAATCACAACAACACTTACGACATATTCAAACACGAATGTGAGCGTCTCTCGGGTATGTACAATGTCGTGCAACGTTACGATGTTGGCGTGTTTCAGTTCTTTTAGTAGGGAAGCCTCGCGGATCGCGGTGAAGGGGGCACCCTCTTCTTCCTGCAGACGGATCTCTTTCAGGGCCACCACCTGGTTTTGTAAACTGGAAAAGGACACGTTTGTTTTTAAGCACGTGACGACACACTTACGTTAAGGGGTGCACTCACTTGCTAAATCCTTTGTACACCGTTGCATAAGAGCCTTCACCTAATTGTTCTAATTTTATGTACGCCTCCGTTTTCCCGAACGGAGAATCACCCTAAAAAAGAACACAATTCAATTATCACTAGTAAGTAAATTTGTGCAAAAAACGTACAATGAATATACTTGATTATTTAAGTAAAAAAATTTTAAAATTTGATTTGGATTGTTTATGCATTTTTATTGATTTAAAACTTCTTTATATATTTTTTCTTTATTAATTTAATTGAATTATTTTCAACAACCAATGTGTTCCGCATAATACTATTCATTTTCATAAATTTGTAATGTTTTAAAAGTAGTTCCACCAAAATATTTGGCAACAAGCTGTAGAACTATAAAGTAATTTATGTAAAGTTGGTTTGAAATATGGTTTTCTTTATTTATACTTTTGAAACTTCTGAAATTTTATACTAATTAATTATTAAACCACTAATGTGTTTAATAATAATATTTTATTATTCAGTTCAAGGTTTGTAAACACAATTATAAATCAACTCAAAATATTTGTTGAATGTGATTCAAAAACTTAATGAATAGAAAATATTTGTATAGAAGTGTCGTAGATAGCAAGACGTAGTTCCTATAGTTACAAAAATTGGCAAAAGTTTTAGAAGTAAGTATATAAAATATTTGATAACAAACTGTAGAATATTAAAGTTTTAAATTGTTTTTAGTTTTAGACAGTTTATAAGTTAAAACTTTAGTTGGTCTGTTTATACAAGGTTTTCTTGTTTTATGTTCGAAACTTTTTAGATTTTCTTTTCTTATTTGTAGAATTAAATTGTTTCAAACCACTCACTAAATTAGCTCAAAATATCTCTTGAATATAATTCACAATTTAATGAGGAGAAAGTGTTTGTCAACTTTCCTAGATAAAATTATAAGAAGATTTAAATGGTAAGTGATTTCACAGCATGTTTCCAACGAGTGAATCATAAAGAATCTTTATAAAACAAACCAAAACAAAAGCCGTAACTATTTCAAAGTACAATATAAAATTCGATACGCGTTCAAACACTACTTTTATCTACTCACTGAGACCATGATGGAGAAGCTGCCTTTTACAAACTCCGCACCGTTAACTGCGACCGGCGTAAACATTGCCCGACGTATTTTTAACCGTATTTACAGGAGCCGCGGCCACGCAAACTCCTATCGCCGTACCGGCGAATTAAGCAAAAAAACGCGTGTGTAAATACACGTCAGTGCGTTTACCGTTTCATTAATTAATTAAAGGGGGGTAAACAGCGTGATAATTAGTGGAGGATTTCTTCGTCGTAAATTGTGTCCTAGAGGAAGCGGTCCGAACCGCATCCGAATTGTAAACGAACCAATGTTTGCAATAGGTAACATCTATTTGTCCGACCTGGTTTTTACGAAATTAATCGCAATTTTAGTGACGTGGTGCACGAGGAATTTTATGATTGCATTTACATAATGACAACGCGAACGGAACGGAAACCGATTCGCGATTCAAAGATGCAAGGGCATCATCGGTGCGTGAGAATCCGGCGGAAATATATCAAATAAATTAATCGTTTAATGCACAGGATATGGCGCAGTCTGGTTCATTGGGCAACTGTGACGTTTATTTTTAGCTGCCCAATCGATTGATTGTCCTCGCATCGTTTTAATTGAATGTGCAGAAACTCGTCCCTAATTTAGTCAAGACATCCATTGTCTATAGTCTCCAAGATGTTATTCGACGATAAAGGCATTGTTTACTTTGCCCGGCGGTCCGCGATGAGCATTTCATTAAAACCAAATTAGAGGTATTCAGGCAAAAATCCTACTTCGTTCGGGACAATTAAAAACTTTCTCGACTTGTAATTAAGGCACAATGCGGAAAGCAGAAAAAACTGCGTTAATTTCAATTTGTTCCTTGGAGCGACAACAATTTCGCCGTACGAAGAAGGCATAAATTTCACTTAGTAAACTCGATAAAATAAAAAGTGAACTTAATGAGTTTTTTATTTGCACAAGTCCCCGTACTTACCCCAAAGGCGGAGTAGCGCTTCGTCCTTCTGTGGTCCGAGCCCTGGTTGAGCAGCACCTCGCTCTTGGGCCGTGGCGGCTTCCTCGGCCTCAGTATCACCTTGGTCTCCTCGCGGATGTCGTCGTCGAGCAGCTTGCTGTCGCTGGAGACGCTCAGCTGCCGCTTGACGCGGTCGTGGCCGCCGCCGCCGCCGCCGTTCCATTCTGAAACAACGCAGGAACCTTGCGATCTCATTATAGCGGTCCGTTCACACTCAGGGATTGGGGAGAGGCGTCGGGACGGGGGATCGGGGGACGCGTGGACGCGGTTATTGACAAATTGTGTCGATAATTTTTTTATCAGGTTCATTTTGCGGTCAGCACCGGAAATATTTTCCTCGATTACTACTGATCGAATGGTACTGACTGAAAGCTTGCCAGATTTGTGCGACACAGGTAAATATTTATTTTCTATACCTGATATTATGGCACTGGTAATAAATAATTAATATTCAATCTGGTATGGGGGAAATACCTGATATGTTGGTATACTAACAGATCCCCAAAGGTTTAATAGCATAATGCAATTTTATGATGTACAAATAACTTAATTATGTTATTAACAATGCAAAATATGTGTATTATATTACATTATCGGAGTCATGAAAATGTATTTTAATTAAATTATTACATACATTGAATATAAACATCAAAATAATTTAATTTTGTTAAAACACCCATATGATTTAAGCTATTTTTATCACAAATCTAGTATCAATGCGTGTCTTTTGAAGTGGATAATTGGAATTTGACTAGTAATTTATTATTATTATTATTATTATTATATTTGCTGCTTTAACAGCCATTATACGTTGATTTAGAAGTAGCAATCAATGTATTGAACATTAACAACTTCAAGGTCGTTCTAAAACCTATACCTACAGAGAAATTAACAAAATTGTTCAAAATTATCTTACAATATGTTTGAAAATAGGCTTGTCATTAAATTACGATGAATCAACCATTAGAAGAAGCTTTTCATCATCAAAGTTGAAGTTTCTAGAATTAATAGCTTTAAAAACATTATAAATATGTTTTATTTTGTTTAATAATATTATTTGAATATTTGTATCTCTATCTGTATCTATTTTAAATCCGTATTTTAAATTTGTAAAACTTTTTTTAATTTTAATTAATTTTGTTTTATTAGTTTCCCCAGGAATTAGGTATATTATTTTTATTATTGACTTGTGAGGCATTAACAGATGTGTCATATTCTTTTTTACTTCTTCCAGTAAAATTGTCGAATTTTTTACGATTAACTCTGAATTGGATGTCGAACCTGAAGTTGATTATTTCTTCAGTTCCAATGTTGTAAAAGAATGGCAAAAATTCTTGATTATAAAGGTGATTATTTTGTTGAAGAAATACAAGTTAAAACTATAAATAACTTTTTCCAGTAACTAATAGCTAACTGAATCTAAAAACTAATGGTCCCGAGCTGCACGAAAACATTTGCACCCGAAAATAATAAACATAAATTTCAATAAAGACACACACGTGCGGATGCGGTGCACCCCATACATCACCGCAATAAATGTTTGCGGTGGTCTTTCCGTGAGCACGTAGGCGAAATAAAGCTCGCAGTCTTCGACGGTCGCGTGCGCCACTTCGCTAATGAGCCCGTCGCCGTCGTGTGTTGCGGAGGTGAGAAGGAGCAGCACACGGCCGATATAATCAAATTAGTTAATGGGAGATGGGAATTTCAGTCAAAAAACAGGGGGGCCCAACGTTTTTATGTAAGTTAAAGAGTAGCAAGTTTCTCCCCTCGGCGAAATCTAAAGAATATCACTAATAAGTTTTCTATAGAACCAACTTAATTAAGTCATTCATCGAGTTCGTCGAGTACCATTTATTTTATCGCCGATGCAAAGCAAACCGGGGGTGGTTTTAACTTATTCATATTTCCCTCGATAAAAACCAACATCAATTAAAAACGAAAAAAAATCGGCTCTTTCACTCCATAAAATCGCTGGTCGTTATCGACGGAACGTGAAAAAAGTGGATTTAATTTTTTTCCGCTCGTTTCACACCCCATCTAGGACACCTCATTAAAATTTATTAAAAACGTAAACTAATCCATCTTCACGTGGAAACTTTAGCGTTTTAATCGTGCCCCAGACCCCCCATTCCAATTTGAAAAGTGAATTCCCCTGCACTTCTCGAATCTCGTATTCAATTTTACGTGAGTAGTAGTAAATACAAGAGCCGAGGGGTGGATCCGAGTTATAAGAGGCTTTTAAGACTTAGCATTGTTCGAAGAAATTGCTCCGTGTAATAAGACCGGAGGGGCATTTCGTACAAATGTAAGCTAATGTAGTTTAAGGTGAGTTATTGCGTCGAAGTTATTAAGAGAACTCGACGAAAATGAACTGGAGCAGTAACGAGAGATGCTAATCCCCTCGTAACGATTACCGTGTACACGTACACACACACAGTCGTATTTTCCATGATTTTTAAGAATGTCGTTACGAAATTAGGTGCGAGCAATGTCGTTGCCTGCTTAGAACTTATTTAAATGTAAAGTGCGCAACCGGGCGTCTTGTTTATAAACGGGGAGACTTCTTAAAATGCACGGCGTCGGAGAGTCGTTTTCCCTTATTTACTCACGGTTTGTATTTACAAATGGCCCATCTAATTAACTAATCCAAATTACTCGGTGCACTAACGACGCCTTTTGATCGGTCGCAATGCAAAGTTTAGGAATGTGTGACGAAAATTAATGCGAGGGAACTCGATTAGTCGCCACAGGAATTAATCATGCTCGCGTATAGTTTATGATCCGGATTGGACGGTGTTAGGATTAATTTAATGTATATTTGGATTTCGGTTTGGATTATTTACGTCTGGCCGGTGGTTAAGTGAACTGTGATTTATTGTTTCAGAGCTCCCATGTTCTATTTTAGATCATTTCGTCGAAATTTATAATCCATATTTGATGTTATATGAAATAATGTGTAGTAAAATGTAACAGGAAGAATTTAATTAGTTTCTTATCAAACAATCATTATCAAAGGTTATTAATAAACAACCGTATACATTCATAGATGAATAAAATAGTATACTACAGCAGAGTAATGTCATGCTATAATTAGTTTTGTCTCTCAGGAGTAATGTTTCATAGCTTGTCTCCTGGGTAACCTTTGACAGAATTAATGGTGATACGTCGTGTGTGCAGCTCATTGAAGAAGTAACATATGACCATAAAATTTTTCATTCTTAATTAAAGTGTGCACTTTCATCATCATTTTTCTATATACTAAAATTTATACTAGATTTATGGCAATATTAATTATTGTTGTCTTGGCTATTTGTTACAAAGTTATCCACTTCTAAACATCTGATCTTTCACTGTTTCTGAAATATCTACGAAAATTTTTCCTTTTAATTTGATGGTTTATAACGTTTTTTTTATTGAGACTATGCATCGTCCCATAAGTTTTCAATTAGATTTAGATTCGGATTTTATTCTGACTAATCGAGAACTTATTTCAACATGATTATCTGTGAAGTAATTGTGAACAACTTTGGACGCTTGCTTGGGATTATTATCATGCATAAAAATCCTTGCAACTAGTAAATTATTGTTGGCAAATGATTTTATTACATCCCCTATGATATCTCTACACACGAAACGGTTCATGTTACCAATAATTAACTTTACTGATCTTATATCATGCCAAGAAAGGGAATCCTAAACCATAAACTTTAGTCTTGTTCGAATATTCTTTTTTGATATCAACAGAACCTTTACTGAAAGTATATCTTTGTAAGTATTTTTTCTTTCAATCTACGTCTGATTGTTCTATTAGTATTAATTAATTAATAGTATTAATTAATTCATTCATTTTTTACTTACCTGGAAAACAAGAAAAGATTTCATTTACTGATTATTCCATTGTCTGATTGTTTGTCTATAAAAAGAGTTGTTTTTTGTTAAGGCGTTTTTTTATTGTATTTTTAATTGAGTGTGTTGACTCGTAATAACATTGTAAACCATTTTCGGGAGTTATTCAATAAAATAATATAAATCCTTCAAAAAATACATTTTTAGGGTATTGCTAAATAGTGTCAAAAAATGTAAACATATTTAAATGTCCTCTTTCTTCTTTTACTATTATTTCCGTTGTTATTACGATGTGTGAAAAAGCAAAAAAAAGTATGTAAAAATAATGAAAAATAATTTATTTTTAAGTGTAATCTTGGTTGCATATACACACACAATAGACAAAATATTTATCTTGGTTTTTAAGAGTAACTTGAACACGACAAACACTCATTTTTTTAATATTTTTAATTTACGTTCAGAGTCAATGTGAACGAAAATAAATTAGATTTCTATATAAAGATGTATAAGCAATTCTTTTCGATTACATAAAAGAAAGGGAGTTAAATTAACTAACGATCAATTTTTTCACCTTTTTTGTCACTTGCGCAATTTTTTCCAATTATAAATAATTTTAATGATCTTCACAGACGTTTAAGGCTATAATAGATATATAAAATCGAATAAAAATAAAAATGTTATGGTAGAGGGGACATTTCAATTTGCTGAAAATGACTCAATTAAGTTTAGCAATGAAATTATTGTTTCCTTCTTTCCATCGTAACATTTACAATTTTTAATCCAATCTAAATCTCCTAGGACTTAAAATGTTTGTAATTTAGTAAAATGTCATTTAAAAATATTCAATTACTTTTTATTAGAAAATTTTTTTCTGGATACCAATTATTAATAAAAAAATAATTAAAAAAATTATACATTATATCTAGGAAAATGTCCCAAAAAAATAATATATTTTGCGCTCTCAGGCCACCGAATCGACTAAATTATTAAAATTAAAATTTGCAAACCACTAAAATAAAAGTCATGTTATTGTGTCTGCATTTTTAAAACCGTCCATTTAAAAAATTGAAACGGTCCTTTTTTTTGCCGCGTTTTGTTTTTAATTACGCCGTCTCGTCCATCCGTACAATTTTCGTGCCGGTTAATTAGCCCCTAATAGAGTCGTCAACGTTGTGACAAGCTGCGGCTGCATAAAACACGAGTCCCGGAATGAAACATATTTTTTTTGAGCGGCATAAGAAATTGGCTCCGGGAAAATGCATGCCGGAAACAAAGGAGCCGCCGCCCGCACGTTTAAATATACATCGTGCCGTCCCGTGCGGGGGACGTCTCTCCACCTACCAATTCAATTACAACTTTTCGTCTGCTCATCGCCCGGCATTATTTGCGTCAGCTCGACACTCAAAAAAATAAAAAAAAATACAGAAAACTGAACCTGAGCAGAGGCAGAATTGAATTAGCGTCTGGCGGATGCATTTATTCCGTGTGAAGCTGGGCAATTTTTTCGTCCGTAATCTCGTTACGTCCGTGTCCTGCGATGAAAGTTTGAAAGTTTTATGATGCACGATACTTTTTGCATTCGAATCAATTACCCTGTGAGGAAAACACTGGTCTGTTTCCATAGTTCGTTATGTATTATTTAGCGGGCTGAAAAAAAAAAACACAAACATTTTCAAGTTTAATAGCATTTTTTGAGTTTTCCCGGATTTACTGGTGGTATTCGAAATATGGCAATCTTTTCATTCGAAATTAAAGATAAAGATGTTTTATCAGAAACATTATTTAAAATGTCATCGAAATACGGATAAAATCATTTTAAATTCAATTAGAAATTAAACAACCTTTTAATTTTTTCAATTTAATTTGTTACTTTGATATTTTCAATAGAGTGAATTTTTAATTTTAAAGATTTAAATTGATAGAAATATTTATAATTTTTAAGCATATTTTTTAAATTTTATAAACATAAATTACTAATTTTAATTTATTTTACATTTAATTTATTAATTTAATAATAAAAATTTAATTTTTTAAATTTAAATTAATAATTTTAATTAGGAGTGAAACACTTAACAGTTCCCCCATCTATTATACCAATTAAAGGTACATTTAAGACATTTAATTATTTATCTTGAGAAAATTTGCTATCTTATTTATTTTCCATCAACTGTTAGAGAGATTAAATAACCACTCTATAAAATTGAGCCCTTTCAAAAATGTTTTCAAAAGAATATAAGCTATTCTAAATTACCACTTAAATGGAGTGTCTGAACACACACAGACATCAAAATCTATTGAACGAAACAAGAAAATAGGATTCCCTTTCAAAATTTGACTCATCGAATTTAGTGCCAAATATTTTAATAAAAGTTCTATTGTTGTATTATAAACGTATTGCACTTTTTGCACCCTATGAAGGATTCCTAAAAAACGTTCTGGGCTTTGTCCATCTGGGGAAATTCAATGCTCACCCTGGTAACTTATGAATTATAAAACCAGAATCAAAATTTTAGCAGCTGAACACTAATCTGAAACATTAGAATAAAGTTGTAATGGAAATGCAAATTTCTGGTGACGTAGCAGCAAAATGGAAGCTATAGGTATGCAAATCAGTTTTAATAATCGTTTATTAATTGTACTGATACAGTTTGCATTTTAACCGAAATAAATGGAATATAGCGCATGTAAAGTAAGTCCTAAACGTTCGTCTGGTCTACAAATAATCTCATTTGTCCATGTATGAATAATTTCCATTGTTTGCCGAAGGCAAATGAATAAATTTACTCCGGCTGCAACATTTTTGTGTTCCGGTCTCTCTGTGCGAGGGCTAATAAACTAAACAATTAAATGTAATAAAATGTTTGCATTTAGCAGCTCATAAATTGGCACGTCATTCTCATTCGGGTCCTAAAATTAGTTAATTAATTCAACCCTTCCTATTAGAAAAACTAGTGGGAATATTAATTAATAAATTCACCAGGCCGGAATTACGACCAAAGTTTTCTCCGGGGATCGCCCGATAAGCTTAACCTTTTCGTCAACGCTGGTGATAACAAAAAATTAAACCAATTATCGTTGGTTTTGTAATGGGTTCGGAAATGCCGGTTTTTTATAGCCATTATCTAAATTATGCCAGCGCTGTCTAGATAGGATTACTGCCAATAAAACCCCTGGCCTGGTGACGTTTATTTTTCAGATAAAACCACCCTTAAATATTAAAACTGACACCTCAATTTGTTAATACACTTTATTGATTCAAACCGCATTAATTCCCAAACTCCACCAAACTAAACGGCAAGTGCTCTCCGTCGTGCCCTTCCATGAATCCCCGATATGCAAATAGTTACAAGATGGATAGTCGAGATTATTTCGCGCGCCCTTAAATCATACCGTAACGCCCGCGCCCCCGTTTAGCATATTCCTCGGGCATAAATCGCACGTAGGTGAGAGCGTGTGCCCCGTCGTCTAATTGGACCCGTTATTTCCGACCGGAGACATTTTCGGGACGCAAATCCCCGCACCGCAACGTTTAATGTAGTGTGATGTACGGTTTTATATCGTGGGAATTGGATGCGTGAACAATCAGATGTCGGGGGTGCGAAAATGCTGTTTGCAATTCGAATATTTATTATTAAAAGTAATGAAAGCCCCGCGCCATCGAAACCCGAACAATAAGCCGAGCATTAAAATGTGAGGTGCGTTCCGAGGGGGAGAGTTAAAAAATTTAAAATCCTTTCGTCTGTGGACTTAATAAAGGAGCAATGGCGAATTTTTAATTGCAAATTTTCTCGCTAAGACAAAAAAAAAAAAATAGAAAGACGAAGGAACGTGATTCTCGATTACAGACTAAACGAGACGTAGTGCAATCTGCGTGTCTCGTTGCGGATTTGCATTTATATACGATGCTCGACTCGGGATTAGGGAAGAATCCGCGAAATTACTTTAACGGTACAAATGGTGCCGGCAAGAATTATAATGTCCGACTGATTGCACTGAAAATTTGGGGTTGGCTTAATGAATGTTTGTTTTTTAAGGAGGTTGGACGTTTGTTTTAATTATCTGGATTTGCGTCCAATAAATTTCGGTGTACGCATGTAAAATTTCAGTTGTTGGTATTACTAATTTCATTATACGATGAATGTTCCGGGTACAGAATATAATTGATAGGAATTGGAATTGTGCAGGATAGCCCAACAAATAAACTGATTTAGGCATGTGGAAATTCAGCGGGGTTATTCGCGTAGTTTATGTTAACAGAATATTAAGTGAAAACTACATACGTACGTACATAATTATCTGAGTAATGTTAACTCAAAACCAGAAATATACAACCTAAATACGCTTTATGTGAAATATTTAACATCAAATTTAATATATTGTATAACAAAGCAGAGGGAAGAAATCAAGATAGGAGTTTGTATTATCTCCATGTATAAGCTATCATCGGGAAGATGGCAGTCTGATCGCATGTATAGATTAATTAATTAATTGATAGAATCGAAGAATAACTTAAAATGGGTGTAAGATAAAATCCTTGCAGCATAAAATATTCTGCTGGTCGAGAACAAAAGTTTCATCAAAAATTGACGAATCTTCCCACACCTCTTCACGATTGCGTTAATGGAAACCAGCGATTTTCGCCGGGATCATCCGGAGGGGACGAATGAACAAAGCAATCGAAATTCGGGACCAATTTGCCGGCGCCTGTGTCGCCTTAAAAAGCCAATTCGCCCCCGAAAACACGTAGCCAATTGATTTTTTATTATGGCCAGTTTGTTCGACGATCGACGGCCGCGATTTATTCGGTCGAAAAGTTACGGCCGCCCTTCGGCCTCCGTAAAGTCACATTAGTCCGGTTTTCGTACACGAAAGCCGAACGTAATTATTTTTTGATGTTTTAATGCGAGCACACTCGAATTTAAACGTGTTTTCCGCGAGACGTGTCACACGACAGCCACCCCCCGAGCTTTGATTTAGAGCCGTCAAAGAAACCCTCTACCGGATGTCGCACAATCACGATGGTAATTCGCTAATTGTGCGGCCCTAGTGCGGCGTTTTTATCCTTCGAATAAAGAATCATTAATACGGAAAATGGGAGGGTGGAAAAACCGGCTGAAACGGGTTGAAAGCGGCCGAGTGACACATCACGTTGCGGGGGTCGCCTCGGGCGCGAATAATAAAACCCGGTTAAGTTGAAAACCGGGAATATGGGCGACTCGGTTAAGTAGAATGTATTACGGTAGGACGGCACTAATCGGAAACCGCAAGCATGTTTATTACGGTCGAGTTTCGCTCGAAAGCTCCCGGTATAAATTGAATGTACTGGCGATAGAATAGGCGAATTTTTAAAGTTCGTAGAGTTTTCTAAGCGAACTACAGTACGACAGCCATATGAATAGATGATGGCAACGTGAAACAAGCGAAGGAGGAAAACACGAAAACGCGATTTTCCCTTTTTACAGTCTCGCAAAATGGCTTTCGGAATATTATTTTTACGGGTCGCGTCTCCACTTACTTTGAGTTCGCATTTACATCGGCAAATTGAAATAGTAATAAAAAACTTTTTATTTTTAGAACTGGGTTACGAACAATACTGGTTAGGTAAGGGTAGTTAGTTGTGGAATATGGTTGATTCGTCAGTAGGATTGTATTGTTTATAAAGTCGGGTGATTCATCAGTTAAAATATACTTATTAAAAAATGGAATAATATTAGGGAGATTAAACAGAGGAGTTTAATAAGAAGAATATGAATTCTGATGTAGTGGATTTGATAGACTGATCAGTACTTAAAAATATACTGATCAATTATTGGAACATCTTGATTAATCAATAGAATATGAATGAAATCGTTTTCATTAACAAATGGAACTGACAGATTATTCAGTGAAATTTATAGACTAATGAGAACTGATTTATGTATAGAATGTGTGTGACCAAACAATGAAAATTTACTAATAAAAGTTAGAATTATACTGATCAATCATTGAAATTTACTGATTAAAAAATGGAATTAATTATATCGGTTAGTCAGTGGAACATGCCAATTAATATATAGAATTTGAAGTGTAATTATCATAGAAATAATGAAATTTATAGATTAATAATGTGGCTTATTCAAATATTGAAACAATCACAGAAAATTTACTAAAAAAATCAGCATTTTTTCCTGATTCACATTGAGAAAACGATATCAAGGACGACTCCACACAAAAAAATGTTTTATTCGAATCCCCCGATATCAAATTTGTCTTAATTCGTTTATTCCAGTCGTCTTAACGCAAAAACTCACGCCAAGAGAGAAGAAAAAAAAAACACGTCCATGAATTATTCGACATTTTCATCTTCTCCCCGATATTTCCCCGCGGAATTTATGCTTGCACGTTACACCGTACACACGACCGACGTTAACGTTGATATTCATTTTCCGATCGAGTTTACGGGCGATGAATCCCGCGGGCACCGGAACACAACATGCTCCCCGGAAAACAAAGCGTGTCTGCGTGAAAGTTTCCCATCGCGGGTTCTGCCGCTCGTTCATTTAAGTTTCGCCGATGGGGAGAGGATTACGAATTTATGGGGCAGCGGTATCCGACACCCGTGAAAAACTGACAACGAGGATTTTCCTTTGCCCGAAACGGGAAACTGATCGATTATGGTTTTCTTGCAACTTTCTTATTACGGACTTTTATCAACTTTCTAATTAAATTACAGCTCGCAGTGCGTTCTATTACTTTCTTTAACTTAAAGGATAAAATTGATAGTCTAAAGTTCACAAGTTTTCAGATTTATAATTTAGTGCAATAAATAATTTCTTAAAAACAGAGGATTTTATAACCCCAACGGAAAACTTTTGTTATCTATAATGAGACATTTTAGGGAATTGCTAAGCCCTTCCAATACAATATTGACAAAAATATGAATTGTTCTTGAAAATATAATAATAAATTAATAATAATAATAATTAAAGCAACTAAATATATAAAATCTATGCTATAGATCGTAATTACAAAAATCTCTTTAGCAACTTTCGTAATTTGTTTTTTATTCAAATATTTTTTTTTTATTATTTATTATTTCTTATAAGTTCATATTTCGACATTTGAAAAATGTCGACCAAATGGAAATTATTATTTTGATACTCCTACAATTTTATTTTGTTAAGAAAATGAAAAAAGAATCAGAAATAATTAATAACTAATTAATGACAAACTCTGTGACAACTGTCGCTGAAAAATAGAAATTAGTAGAAAAAAAACACCTAAATTAAATAAAACAAATTTCATTATAAAATATTGATATATAAAAACTTAATGATTAAAGCTACTCGTATAACTTAAAAAAATTAAATATATTTAGAAGTAAGAGATTTTTTTGGGAGTACTGATTCTGCTACTAAAAAGTTGATAAAAAACAGAATTTAACAGTAGACTAATTAGCCTAAATAAAACAGCTTATGTTTAATTAAAATGGACGCACAACATAAACGCAAAAATCTCTGTAAAATGGGAAAATAAGCTGCTAAAATAAATAAACAAAAATTTTGCGGCACTTTCGGTCGTTTACGTCCGAAATAACTTAATGATGATGACCGTAATGAACATTAAACATCCCCCTCCTCCATTACACCTGTTAAGTATATAAATTACGTCCCTCCGTTGCTAATTCTTGACTACACTCTTCATAGCAATCAACCGTTTTAAATTAACGTGCCCGTAATGCATTGTTGGAGAATGTTTTGAGTGGAATTAATTAGAAGTAATGCGCTTTCGACATTTATTTAATATAAATTCCAGGTAATTAGTAGGTAATCCTGTACTAAAGTTCAGACAGTTCTAATCTGGTGCCATAGTTCTTCGTCGTTTCACCCTTCACCTTTTTAATCCTGTTTTCGGCGTGTTTAATTTTAGCTCGGCATTCAAACTTTGTTGTATTCGCAAACAGTTTATTTCAAATTTGTACACAACACTGGAATTTAATTAATTAACCGTAAAAGATAATTAATAGGTCGCAGATTCGTTTAACACAAAACGATACCAGGTGAACGGTTCCAACGACGAACGAGATAATTTCCGCCTGCAGACGTGCCAATTCCGAGTTTATAAACTGTTTCATTAAAACAACAATAACACTTCCAATTATATTTGGCAGAAGTTACTGCGATCGCAGCATAGATTTACTAATTAATAATTTGCATAACTGCATATCCTCGACGTCTGTAGACGGCTGACGGCCTCCTTTTAATACAGAGCCCTTCAGGATTTAATCGTCTTTATTAAATCTAACGTGCCGAAATTTGCATGACACATCTCCATGTATACGAACAGTTTACGTTTACAGAATTAAGTCGGGCTCTTCAGAAGGACCGATGAGAGTTAATATCGCACAACTTCCGACAATGAACACGTTCTGGAGGCTGGGATTACACTAATTATTCGGCAATTTCCTAATTTATGAATCGCTCGAAAGTTTTAATTGCAAAGTAAATTACTCGGTTAATTGAAAATAAGCCGTTCCTTGTGGGAAGGTGCGAAAATCTATCGTCACATGTTCCTCTTCATGGATATTCGGTCATTATCGGGGTTATTGGGCGTTAAAATGGGTTTTCGATACATATTTTATGTGCAGGCATCACTGGGGAACTACTTATTGGATTTTAATGGAATTTGGCTTAGCTATAATTTACATATGGAATTAATATTTAAGATAATTTTTATGTCAAAATTTCCATAAAAAAATTGTGTGTCAACATCTTTTATTGAGTAGCAACCTTTCGAAACCATCATTAAATATCGATAAATAGAGGATTTACACAGAAAAATGTGATTCCCTTTAGTGCTCAATAAGTTATTTCAGTCACATATCTCTTAGTGACGAAATTAACGCAGCCCTGAAAAGGTTAAGTCTCGCCTTTTAAAATTAAATTTAAATTTATTTTTAACACAGAAGTTTTAACAAACTGTCCCCAAATTTAGGATAAATGAAGTTGATCAACTACTTCTTCGAACCCCTCAAATATGCAAACGAAGTACAGGACATATTATAACCAATGTAAATTGAATTCGTATTTTAGATTTAACATTCTTAAAATATGCAAAACATTTGCTTACATTTATTCAGACGCAAATTCATTGATTTTACTTGCTAACATGTTTTAAAAAAATATTGTTGGGCCACATTTTCATTTACATATTAATTTGTGCTTAATAAATTTTTAAATTACACTAATTGCGTTATTTTTAATTACGATCCCCTCCATTAAATCAAATAATGAGTCAAAACAGCGCACGGCCCCCATAAAAAATAATAAAAACAACGCCGTTAGGACCCTTAAAACCGTCGTACAGATTAAAATGTGCGACCGCAGTGATATTAAGACCCGGTAATAACGCAAAAACCGATTTAAAGCGGGACTAACGAGCCGTCCCGGGTGCACTCGTTTAAAACGCAGGACGTACCGAGTCACTTGTTAAGGAAAATGGCGTGGTTAAAGGTAAATTTTCCGGACGCAACGATCCAATTAGACCATTCAAATTTGCGTCAATAAAATCGACTAAAAAATAGGGGTTGCAAAGTGTACTTGTTACACGGATTACAACGTCGACCCGCGACCTTTTTGGAGAGATGAGCGAATTTAGAATCGAATTAAACTCCGTTAGCGGAGGCGCAAAGTTGGCGTGGGCACATGCAGAAACTTCCAACTTGCCACATCGTCTCGCCAAGTTTAAACGCTTGTGCATACAACGGGACTCCTTTGTTCGATTCCCCTTTGGAACTTTTCATAACAAGTTTTGCCCGATTTTTTTTTTAAGCGCCCCGTGACATTTAGCGACGACTATAAGGGTCGGATGGGATTTTCGGGATTGCCATAGACAGAAATCTACTTACCATATCTAATATCACCTTTCCCGGGCGGTATGTTACCATTCGGCTCCAAACGATCTAGGAACTCATCACTGTAGCCGTTATAGGGCAGTTTTCCGTGGTTGTGTTCGTCCGCTTCCTCCTTTGACACCGCTGCAACAAACAAAAAAACATTCAATTTTAACGTACAGAACGGCGGGGATTCCCCCAATGTAACTGACACTATGGTTGCATTGTTCGCGTGTAATTAACGATGAATAATTAAGCGGTGGCAAGGAATTGCCTTTTTGGAGCCGTTTGGGAACTGCAAATGATTAAATATTAACCGGACAAGATATATGGGCGCCAGGCGAGGTGATGGTGGTGAATTTAATTATTAATCGGTGATGGGTCTGAATTAATTAATATGTCGGCATAATGTTATTAAATAATTATCTCTCTATTAAATATTTAAGAGCAAAGTTGGTTGTTGTTCTGTTTATTCTTCCAATTCCTCTAATTACTCCTTCAAGACGGCTTCGTTTACTCAGAACCGATGTAAAATTCGTACTTCTCAGGAGGATACAGACAATTTCTATGTTAATGACGTGTTTCAAAATTCGCGTCGGTTACAAAGCGATGCCAATTTGTGTTTTCTGCGTGCGAATAATAACAATATTTGTAAAGAGATTGTAAGAACGAGTCAAAGAGTGGGCGTATTTGCATTTAGAGGGCGAGCTCACGTTGAAATATGACGGATTCTTTTGATGTGAGGCTGAAACGCTCCTCCAGGGGGAAAACCGGCCTGAATTATGCCCCTACGACAGCGCATCATGCAGATAGAGTCAGCATGAAAAATCAACTAGATAAATTTTGCGTCGTGTCGTGGCACCGACAAAAAAAAAGAGCTCGTTTATGAAGAGATTTTTTATAAAGAAAATACAAGCCGGTCACCCCCTAGAACAACTTTTTCAACATTTTACAATGTAATAAACTTTTTATCGCACCGACAACATTTTCGGAGCATTGAATCATTTTAACCGAGATAGAAAAGAGAGTACACGGTGGCACATCCAGGGGGTTTATCTCGGTGCAAATCCTCCGGAGGCGGGACGTGCTTGGAGCGCTGCCGCCACCGCCGCCGCCACCGAGGTCGGCCGATCGATATGAGGGTCACGGGACTGGGAGGAAGGAACTCCGGGAGTGCGGGAGAACCGGCTGGCAAATGGGTCAACGGTGTGCGGATGAGTCATCCGCACCGGAGCAGGGCCGCCGCCCCAAAACAGACCCGAACATATTTCATTTCTTTGTTAACAACCTCCTTTATCGTTATGAATTTAATAAATTAGAAACAATTATGTATGTTTGTTAATTTATACGTTTAATTTAAAATAAAACTTAAACAAATGAATATTTTAACAATTTTGATTATAGTAAATTATATGAAACAGTTTGTAATATTTCTGTTGACCAAAAAGTGATTATTTTATAGTTTTCTACCACTATTCACATATATGTAATTATAATTATTAATTATCTCTGTTAATTAGGTCAATATTGATTAATATTTTATATTAATAATTATCACTGATAATCTAAATAAATATATTTAGTTTAATAATTATGAATAACTATATTCTTGTTAAATATCGACATTTATTAAGGTTTCTTGTGTACTAATAATTATTATTGATATTATCACTGATAACTTGATAATTGTATTGGTATTTATGGTTTAATAAAAAATCAAGTGATAATTGATAATTATATAAATGTTAATTAGAAATTTTTGAATATTAATAATGATCACAGTATACTCTTATCTTAATGATAGTTACATTAATTTTAAAGATTCGATAATTATCAAGTGATAATCAGATGATAATTAAAACAGATTAAGAATATTTGTTATAGTTATTTTAGATATTTGTAATTTGTTAATCACTTGATATTACATCAAGAAGTTTTGCATTACCTCAAAATTCATGTAGAAAAACTTCTGAAATAGAATGAACAAAAAAAAAACAAATAAATCACATTTTGATATACTTTATTTAAATCAAATATTAAAAATAACACATTGAAAATAATTAAAAAACATATATTAACAACAATCATATTTCTCAGCCATTAATAAAAAATAAGGCCTAATTCCAGTTAGGCCTGTTCGGGAGCTTCCGATTCCTGCACCGGAATTCTACCGACGAAACGCCGACAGACTGGGTCTGTGGAATTGTGGAACGTGTTCACGGGTCCTTGGCAATGAAAGATCCGCCGAAAAATCAGCCCCACAACACGTACATATTGATCGGGGCAGTTTTTCTCCTCCGCACAAAGGTTCATTTATTAATCGTTAAAGAAACTGACGTGAATCGATTACAACCACGCGAAATCTTTATGGAACATAAAGTGAAAGGACTGTTTCGCCTGTATTTTCGAATATTTCGCCGGCGACAAGGATAATTAGGTTGCGGGCCATAAAATCGACTGCGGCGTAGAATGATAATCCAGGAGAATGGTTCGGCCGGAAATTTCGGAAACCGGGTGACCCATTTAAAGTAGCTGCGGCGATTAATTTCTACCCGGAGACAGAAGCAAGTTAATAATTAAGCCGTTTCATTATTGTTTATTCCCGATAGTTGCCGTTCGATTTTATGGAAAGCAATTTCGTTTGCGTTTCGGATTTAGATCCAATCAATGCGCATTTTTCAACGGGCAGACAAATGGAAAAATGGGCTTCCCGTCCGTGACTTTTATAAATGTCCGTTTAATATTTACCGTGCGACGTTGTTTGAATAATCGATTTTAATTTCTAGATAAAAACTCGTATAAATTGAAAACAACAACGGCAGGAAATAACATAACGAATTAAATGTCAGAAATATAAATTAACTCGCTCCTACATATAAAAACCGTCTATTTTTCATTCCCAGAACAAAGACAATTTGCATAGTCATAGAGAAAAAGGGGTGTATGTTCCATAAATCAGGTTGTGAACGTAATTCTCGGCCAATTTGCAACTAAACAAGATATTTCATAAAACCGGACTTTAATAAAATGAAGTAAACGTCCCCCAGAACCCAGAATCCTGCACACACCGAACATTCTCTTCCTGGTATTTCGTCGTTGATATATATCATGGTTAATGCTCAGTGGCGGGACAACTCCACGACAAAGTTTCAACTAGCTCGGGGCATAAATAAACCTCTAAAAACATTTTATAGTCGGCCAGACAAAAGAAACTTTTATAAATTGAACATTAGCAACCGCGTACAATGTTTAGACAAAGGAGTTCGTTTTTAACGGCAACGAGTTATCGGCAGTTCCCGTTTATTTTTGACCCAATAAAACTGCTGCGGCAAAATATCATATACAATAATTTCTAGGAAAATCCGCGGGAGTGAATGTCGCACACGAACACACAATGAACCACTTCTCGCGACTGCAACAAAACGGAAACATTGTTACGACGAAAATCCACATTTGCACCCGAGCTCGTCATTGTTAAAGTTAATGTAGGTTAGTGTAAGTGGATGTTTGTAGTGCAAATGCAATTTTCAAAGAACCTACTGTGCAATTGTCACCTGCAACGATAATTTTTTTATAAAAATGTGTTTTTGGTTTGAATTTCTCCACTCCCCGAGTACCAGTTAAGTGTGAGATACGACTAGCAATATTTGATCACGTCCGAGAGTGACCGCATAGATAGTGCACAAGGGCGGAGGGCAAATACGAATTGCACAGCAGTGGCGTCCGCAAATCGATCGATGGTTAATTAATCCACGTCGATACAATTAAGGGATGTTATTCGGAACAACTGGCCATTGTGTAATGATTACGCAGGCACAATTGGCCCGACAAATTCGTAATTTAGACGATGACATTTCTATATAAACCGCTCAGTTTGATATTGGTCGAATAGTTTATTGAAGTCTATTGAATTGTGTCAGACCGGTGAACAGATAATTAACCCATCGCATCATTCATAGCACACACGACATTACATTACATTAGTTAATGAAAAATACATAATTGAAAATAATATACTCTATATTCGTAGAAATCAAAAATATTAAAGGTTTAAAAGTTAAGTTTCCCCTTCGAAATACTCGCCGAAAAAACATATTTATGCAATTTTTTTTATGTGATTTTACTTTGTATTTTATAAATTTCAGGAGAAAAATAGACGTACATTTTATCATTAAACTATTATAGTTTGGTTATTATATTTTGGTTCGTTTTCTATATGTTTTGGTTTACAAGTAGCATGGAAAACAAAAATGTTTTTACTTATTTGAATGCAGTGAAAGCACTATTAGTTATGTAGGCAGTATTAATTAATTTTTTCCTCTCTTTATAAACTTTTAATAAACAAATATTATATATATTATATATTAATAAAAAGTAAATTTATAATTGAACAAGTTTTAAAAATACTTGATTTTATCAAGTCAATTCTGATTTATTTGTTCAATTTGAAAATCAAAAATTTTTTAAGATTAAGATACGTCTGTCCTCTGAAGTGTGAGGGAAGTGTGAGTGCTGAATTTTCGCCTGTACTTTACTTTTAAAACACTTGAAAAAACAATAATTATAAAAAATAATATTAAAATAAACGCTCTGTGTATTAAAGTACAAAATAATAATAAAACACGGTCTAAACTTATATATTTCGGTGTTTTAAAAAATATTATAAGAAGTAGACAAATATCCAGTTATTCTCTAAGAAATAAGTTCGGAAACCTCTTAAATTTAATTTATTTTGACCATCTATCAGAATTGTTTAGCTTCTCATTGTAACATAGTATACGAATTAGTTTTAATCAAATCAAAACGAAAGCAAATCCAAATAGCCTTGTAGATTTTAGAAATTAGAGTATGCCGTATAATCAAATTTCTGAAATTTTGTACATCAATAAAGGGGCTATATCAGAAATTAAGTATAATTGATACTTGTGGATCTGTTGCGGATGGTTCTCGCAGTACGGAAACAATTTTAGAGGGCCTCATAAATCGTATATCCCAGAAAAATCCCAGATTGACAGCCAATGATATCCATCAGGAATTACTGCAGGGTAATGTACATAATTTATCCACCAAGACTATGTAAAGAAGACTGCAATGAATGGGACTGTTTGGAAGAAAACGCGCAAAGAAACCCCTCATATCATAGAAAAATAGGAAGAACAGATTTAGTTTTACAACCAACGAAAAGTGGAGATTGGTGTTATTTAGCGATAAAAGTAAGTTTGGTGTTATTTGGAAATGATGGCAATGATGACAGCACACAATAAAAAGTAAGATAGAGTCACTAAAAAGGTTTCAAATGAAATGGCACAAAATATAGATTTAGAATATACCAGAAAATTGATTGATTTCATGAACAAAAGGTGTGCAGCAGTGACACAGACTAATATTTACACAAAAAATATTAATGCTTCTATTTGTTTTTATTATTATTATTATTATTATTATTATTATTATTATTAAATTATTTAATAAGGTTTCCAAACTTATCTCTAAATAATATTTTAGGTGCTTTATAATATCTTAATAAAATTAAATACAATTTATAGAAATATTTTTATTAATTCCTTATACAGGAGGAAGAACAGTAACATTACCTATCATTATTTATTAATTATTTGAACAATAAATAATTTTAGGGTTTCCAAACTTTTGTCCAGGAGTGTATTAGTTCAAGTCGATTCTGATTTAGTTTTCATTTTGAAAATTAAAAAAATTTAAAAATAAAAGTAAATGTTCGGTGAAAACAGTGTGTGTTAAACATTTGTCTGTACTTTTAAAACCTTTAAAGTAAAAAAAAAATATAAAAATTTTTCAAAATATCTCCACTGAAATGAGAGGTAACCTTCATTTCTATTCTACATTATTATACTGTGCCTGAAATTGAATAAAATATCTAAACTAGTGTAATTAAATGTCACGTTAATAATTACTGTTGTGTATAAATAAATCAAATTCAAAGTAAACACAGACAAACAAAACAAAGCCGGTTTTTTCGATTAAATTACAAAAACATCCGGCACTCCAGCTCCGGGACTTTTAATCCTCGCAAATGAAATTCCGTGTGCGAAATCGCGACCGCATTTGCACGTTCAAACAGGCGTCGGCCGCGTCGTCCGAACCGATGAACTGTTTACGCGCAAAATTACCAAACACAAAACTGAAATCACGTACCGTGCTACGGATCACGTAGGAGCCGATTTGCGAATAAAACTGCCGGTGCAGGCGTCCGCGAGGCACGTTCTCGCCAGTCTGCACTTTTAATCCCAACCCCGCGGGGACGACGCGGATGTCTTAATTATGTTGATGGAGCGATGGGGCGCGAACGGTAAATAAAAACGGTGGTGGTCGTTTTTTTGTTTGTTCTTTTTTTTTTGTTCTCAAGCACAAAGGATTGCAATAAATCACGTTCGAGCGGTTTAATGCTGTCGATATATCAAAACAAGTATTGCTTAGAACACAGCTATTTTCTGTCGTATAAATCAAACGGATGATTTACGTCCGCACTTTTTCAAACGACTTTCTTTCGGATCTCCGTTCGTATGGCACCGATCTGATGTGATCTGATCTGATGTAATTTCCCGTTTAAATAACACGGGAACGGTGTTCTCTGGGATTTTGAAATTTTTTAACTCTCGAGATAATATTTCAAAATGATTAAAACAGATTTTTCTAGAAAATTTAACACTCTACAAAAAATGTCTCTTACAGTTTTTTGATATATTCATTTTTTCAAAAGTTATTTGGATTGATTTAAAATTTTGATATTTTGCTCATTTTCTGACGCAACCATCAACTTTATGGGAAAATTTTACATGACATTTTTTGTAGAGAATAACTAGCAATAAGTATTGTAATTGTATTTTTCGTGAAACGCTTATTGCTAGTAATAAGTGAATAAGAAAGAATTACCAAATTGTAGTAAAAGTCTGTTAGTGTAACGATATATACTACTTTGATTATAATAAACAATCAATTTTTTTAGTAAATATCTATTTATTTAAATAAAATGCTTAATTTTAAGCACTAAAATAACATTTATTTAATAAAATTTTTAGTTTTTTGCAGATAACTTATGATCTGTAAAAAATATCAAAAACTTTTTCGGAGATAAATTATTAATATTACTTAATTTATTTTAAAAAGTATAATTTTCTTTATATAAATTTAAAAAAAGCCTAATTGTTCTTGAATATTAACAAAATATTATTTAAATAAAAGTAAAAGCATCATCATCACTAAATTTCAAGTCGAAGTTGCATTGAAATGTTAAATTAATTGGTGAAAAACAAAATAAAATATTAATTTATTATTATATTCATATTATTTACTTTATATTAAAATAAAATTAAATATTTTATATTTTATTTTTGTATTTTGCATTTGAATTTTGTATTTTATATATTTATATATTATTTTAAATATTTTATATATTTTGAATTGTTGAAATGTTAATTAGTGTAAAACATAATATAGTATTAATTTAATATTAATAATAAGAATATTTTAATAACCACTTTTTGTTACATATTCATAATCTTTTAACAAATACATTTGCCTTATTATTTGAACTCAGTTTATTTTCCTCCTCTTAGTAAACGATATTTTCAAATATTTGACATTTATAACTTCGTACTTGATCCATAACTTTAAGTATTATAATTTTTGATTTTATTTAATAAAAGAATTGTAATATATATTATATAGGTTATTTAAAAAAATATATCTAATTGTTGAATATTAATAAAAGACTATTTAAATAAAAGAAAAATAAAAAATATTATATTTTTTATTTAATATTATCACTAAATTTCAAGTCGGTGAAGTATTGAAATGTTAATTAGTGGAAACCATAATAAAGGATTAATTTATTATATACTATACACAATATAGTATTTTCTTGACTAATTAGACAATATTTTTAATAATTTTACATTAAAACGTATTAGAAAATATCAATTCAATTATCTAACAAAACTAACTCAATATTTTGTTAGAACTAAATTCTACATCTTTCCAGAATGTTTCCCGAACTCGAGAGACTGACTTAATGACGTCGAAATGTGTGGAGCAAATGGAAATTTGGACAAGTTACTTAGTTTAAAATTATGTTTCCACGCAAGTTATAATCGCTAATTTAATACGGGCTCCACATCAATCACCCCCGGCGCACCGCGTTCACGTGTAGCGTGTCGACGACAGCCGAAAGCGCAAATTAAAACAACCCGTTGACGAAGGACGAGTGCGAAACACTTCTTGTTCGCGAGTTAAAATCCCATCAGCACTCATAATTCCGTCACGGTGAGAATGGAAGACACGAGTCGCGTCAAGTTTATGTTAAAAGGATCAAATCCGCGTCGAACTCGCAAGGAATTAAACTCGACAGAAGTTGTTTATTGTTTTACTGGAGCGCTTTGTTGGCCCGTCTCTCGGGTCCAAATCGTCCTCTTGTTTTGTCGTCGTCGGATTTAATTACTTTCGCTTGTTCTGGGGCCCATTGTGTTTGGGCCATTGTCGGATGGAATTTACATTTTATTAGGGAAATCGGGTTTTCCGTGGCTGCTTTTGTTTCTTTATTTTTTATTGAGTTCATTCGATTTGTGGTGATGTTTTCTTTCATCAAATACAATCACTAAAGGCGTTACGTCAAGAAAATAATGAGGAAAATAAGATAGTGTGTGTTTAACAACAAACGAATCGTGATTGTAGGTGTTTAAGGAACAAAATCAAAGGTATTAGTATTTTTTTAACCCTGAACTGAATTTTTATAGAGCGTCCCGTTTAATTAAACGCCCCCCAAAATTTGTACACAATCGATCATAACGCTCATCGACGATAAGTCAGCAGCCGGCAATGGAACAAACGACCGGAGACAAAAGAAAAGCGATACAAGTCACCCGGATCCGATCCCCCTGTGTCAGCGTTTCCGCAGCGATGCTCTCGACGCTGGAAGTAATTCAATAACGTCCCATAAGCTCCGACGCTCGCAGATGGATTCCGGGACGGAACCCGCCCCCTTTTGCAGATGAAAACGTTAGTGCGAGCGAGTTAACAAACACCCGGATGCCCGAGCGGCTGATTGACGCGTGAGGTGCAGTGTCTAAGGAAGATCAGGAACGAAAGCAAAGTGTGGGTCCTGATGCATTATTTATGGTTTTTGCGGCGGCAACTTTTGAGGGCTTTGCATACGTGAATTATGTCCGGAATTGAGTAACAAGAATAAATAATACGAATATAATATTTCGCCATTCGTTCAAAATCAGACAGACTAAATGTTAAATTATTGATATTCAACATTTATTTATTTATTTATATGTTTTAATATATATAAAATTGTATTTTTTAAAATAAAGTAATAATTATAAAATAATATAATAATAAATTAATATTTTATTATATTTTTCAAAATTAATATAAAATTTTAATAAACAAACAATTGAACTTTAAAAAATCAGTTGTTTTAATGATATCCAGTAACATTTATTATTATTATTATTATTATTATTATTATATATACAACAATCTAATTAGACAAATTAATAAGAGGGAAATAAATTATTAGTTTATTAAGAAAAGAGCAAAAAAAACAGAAAAAGTAAATAAAAATGTATCCAAAAAATAATAAAAAATTGAGTAGTTAATTAAATTTAAAATTAAATTAATTTTTTCTAATTATATGATTTTCTTATAACAATGTCAAATTTATAACAAAAATTGTTTTCATTTATATTTGTAAAAATGATGTAATTAGATGAAAAATTAAATATTATTAATTAATATATTAAACTATACTAAAAATATAGTATATAAATTGTAGAACTAAAGAAAAAGTAAAAAATGTAACTAATTCAAATAACAAAAATTGATTAGTTACAAAAAATAGAATATTATTGATAAAAGAATTTTAATTAAAATATACTCAGTCAAGTATTTACCCAGAAAAATTGAATTAAATTAAATTAAATATAAAAGAACACACCCCACTGTCTCCTCAGCAACAACAGCAACAAAAGCAACTATAATTATAAAAATTACTTAAGACAATAACTTTTATAAAACACCAGAATTAACCATTTTTAACGGACCCGTAAATTCCAGGCAGAATTTACCTTAAACGAAGTGTGTTTTCGCGTGTCCAAAGAATGAACGTTTATATTCATTACGCCTCGCTTGAAATTCGCAGCAGCGAAATAAATTTAATAAGAATAATTGCTCGACAATTAAACCATTAATAAATTCCCGTGCAAAATTGCATGGAAAAAACCTTTTAAAGGCACTCACAAAACTCACTGAACTTGCATTAGTAGCGTACAGTGTGCCAGTTAGTCACACCTGGCTCATCACTAAAAATCTCCTAATAAATCGAATATTAACTAGTTTATTATACGGAAAGTGCATTTTCCGTCCGAGCCTCGGATGAAATAAGGCGGATATTATTTCCAGCGTGTAATTTAAACGGGCCAATAAGGATTTAATGCTGGATTTTATGAAGCCGGGTTATAAAATATTACACTTGAATCCATTTTTACGCTGGCAAAATTGCACCCCACCATCGTAATTCGAAATCTATTTTTCCTGTGTGTTTTCCAGGTGGAATTCGTATGGATATTGCATTATCTATTTGAGTAGATGCACTTTACGAGTTTGTTTTCGGTGCATTACCGTTACTTTATTACGTCACGCCGTCTAAAGCTACTATAAACTATCGATAAGGCGTCAGGCCGGAAAAAAGAAAATTAAAATGGAAATGCGCATCTAGGAGGAGGCTATAAACCAAATGTAGGTATGTACCCTATCCGATGTAATAAACGTTCCAACTTTTATCAGTCCCATATATCACCCCTTTCGCTTCGGCATGTATCTGTTTATTTTCCAATATACGATCGTATTTCACTTATTCATATTTGGGAGCGCTCCACTTTCCAAAGTGTCAGGCGAAAAAGTTGCCATCCAAGTCGTACACCATCAACTTTCGTGTCTAAATTGATCAACTTCCAACAAAAAATTGAATATAATTCTTCAGCAGCGTTGCTCCCTTTATTAATTCCACTCGAGTCGAGTGTCATAAGTTGGTCGGCACATTTCTGACCGCCCTCGGCCTTCTGCCGGAGCTGTCACATCACGTTCCCCCGCCAGACGGAACGAAGTGCCTGGAAACGTTTCTCATCTCGACTTTATTACACGCCGGCAAACACCGAGGTGAAATTTTTAGGGCAAACAACTTTTATTGCGGCGAGGCTGATTTAGTTCCATCTCTGATTAGTTAAACAATCAAGACCTGAACAACTTCGCAGACGTTGCGCATTAAACTGGATTCAAATCAGGGCATCTCAACTTTTACATAAAATGCGAATACATTTTCTAGATTCTCTCAATTGCCTCCACAACCTTCGTTGAAACATTTTTAAATATATATGAAAATATCGATCGTTTAGTAAAACTCAAATACATCCAAGATTTAAAATTAATTTCCAACTGATGGAAACATGTCATCAATCATATTTAATTACAAAAAGTAGAACGAGAATGGGACATATTCATGAAATTTTTAGGCAGGCAAACAACTTTTATTGCGGCAAGGCTGATTTAGTTTCATCTCCATCTATGACTAGTTAAACTATCAAGATCTGAACAACTTCCCAGACGTTGCGTATTAAACTGGATTCAAATCAAGGCATCTCAATTTTTACATAAAATACAAACACTTTTTCTAGATTCTCCCAATTATATAACATA
Organism: Aethina tumida; assembly: GCF_024364675.1. Taxonomy (NCBI): domain Eukaryota; kingdom Metazoa; phylum Arthropoda; class Insecta; order Coleoptera; family Nitidulidae; genus Aethina; species Aethina tumida. The sequence goes on from NC_065436.1 coordinate 33,345,724, forward strand.
TAACATTCGTTGAAAAATGAATCAATTCCATTTAAATATACGCGAAAATATCGATCATTTAGTAAAACTCAAATACATCCAAGATTTAAAATTATTTTTGACCAACTGATGGAAAGATGTCATCTTCAAACATATCGATTAGAAAAGTACAACGAGAACGAGACATATCCATACCACTTAATTTTAAGACTATAAAAATGATTGTGAATTGTCAGTTCCCTCCATCATATTCGTTAAAAAATGAATCTATTCCTTTTAAATCTACGTTAGAAATATCCTCAAATAAGATTTTTTAAACGTTGCCAAAAGTATAGAAACTTACGTTAAGTGAAACATCTTCTCCCCTTTATTCCAGCTCCTTAATTAGTTATTACAGGCGAGGTTACGTAGATTGTGACACCTGTGAGTTCGATACGAGGGATAAGGGCCACGAATTACATCCAACGATTACTCGGATTTAATAGACATACCTAGTGTCACATGGGGAATTTTCGTACGGCGCCTTATTAGAACCGAAGACCGCAGGATTATCTCGTTTAAGTCAACGTTGATTTGGTTACCAAAGCCTGGAGGTAAATTATCCCCATTCTCGTTTGGATTCCACCACATCTGGGTTTAAAGGAGAATGTATTTTAAAGATCATCAACAAAATTAATCTGCTAGTGCTTTAGGCAAATATTCGCGATTTCAATATCTGGAGGAATCGATGTTTGGCTTTTGGGCACAATCTGTCACGGACAAATTCTAATTATTAACCTGTCATAAATTAATACGGGACTAACAATAAACCCTTGTCGTCTGTTCAACGCCTTCCCAAAGGATAAATCGCTTGAAACAACATCGATCCAATCTGGGATAGAGATGCGTGGGAAGAACGTTTCAAGATTGATGAATTCCCAATAAAAGAAACGACTCCGGATGAAATATCGATGGAAGGATTTATTTGACGAGGCGACTATTACATCGAGGATTTAATTTAAGGAGTCGTTTCTAAGGTACATAAGTTTCTAATTAAACGTCTTGTTAGGAGCCCAAACAATTGATCTGTCTATACGAGTCGGAAACCCCAAGAGTCTCCTAGTAATTAACCAATGTTATTAGCATCAGAATAAAGCGAGTGTATCGAGAAACGATCGTCTCCAGACAAATAAGGGATGAGTATTTGTTTGTACAACTCAGTCCCCACGAAACAAAGAACCAATCCCCAAATTTATAACGATTTACACCCCATAATCTGTTTCGCTTCTGTTCGGTTTTCGGGAATCGTCCCGCACGTTATTGGCAGTATATCAGAAAAAATCTCGTTACGTCTGGCCATTTATCACGTTTATATCGACAAAACGTGTTACATTAGTGGACAAATTAGCAGAAAACCGGGAGTCGCACACGGAATAAATCAACCGCCGTCATAATGATGATGTATCATCTGGGGACCGCCGTTGCGATTGTCCATTAAGAGAGCAGATTCGAATCAATTTATTACGACCTTTAAACGTATTTATGTATGGACAAAAGGACGACGAGAAAAAGCCGACACGATAATAAATCGCGGCGATTTTTCGTGCGGGGGATTCCCGGCGACGGGAAGAAAAAACCGATGGAGTGCGGACTGCGAGAAAGGTTCGCATTATTCACCACGTCCGGTGCTTTAAAAACACCTCCGAATCAAGACCTGCAATCAGCGTTCTTCTCGAAGCAGTCGATAAATCACGGAAGGGTCTGGGATAACCGATTCGCTGCCCGTGCGAAAAAAACGATAGAAAAATGTGTTTTGTTTTTAAATAACTTTTTCTGCCGCAGAATGAACGGAAAAATTATTTTACGCACAAGAGTTTGTCGGTTTTTCTTTGCCGAGGCGTTGAAGAACTCTCGAGAGTCGCAGACGTGGATTGGCACGTGAGATAAACACGGCGAACGTGTCGTGAATCGTTGCGACCGGACCAGGGAAAATGATAGTTTGAAGGGGGACAAATTTGCCCTGTTCTCGACCGCAATGTCTCTCCGTGTCAATTGACTCGATGGTACTTGGCTTTATTATTGCTGTGAGTGGAGCGTTTCGTTCTGTCCTCGAGTTTCTGGTGACAGTCTACAGGATGATTGCTGGAGGGACAACTAAGATAAAAATCCAAAATAATATTAAAAGTATAAATAATTATATGAAAATATAAAGATTTTAAGATACATCTCTAATATTTCATAGATTTTATACTTTGAAGAAAAAAACACCAGAAAATTTTGGTTTTAAATATATGATCACTACAATTTTTTGTTATAGTTTTACACTTTGTATTTTTAGTTGATTTTTTTGTATTTTGCCTGTAAATGCACGAAAATTGTCAATTATATATTTGTGAAAATGAGGGAATAATCAAACAAGTAATTTAATTTTTTATTTTTAGTATACCATAAAAAACAATTATTTTAACGTCAAAGCCAAAATGACAATATATACGCTTTTAAAACATATTTTTATATTTATTTATAAAAGGTAGAAAACAAAAAAGGAATCGTAATTGATAAATTGGACTGGAATGCCTCATGGCCGAGTCTTTGTTTCGGCAAAAATTCATCACCGAATCGTAATTTGGGTGTATTTTATTGTCACCGTAATTTTGTGATGATTAAACCTTCAAAAACGGTCGAAGCGACATTAATACGATCATTATTCTGCGCTTCTAAAATCCGTGAGCTCCGTAGTTAACAAACGGTGAAGCAAATGGGAATTTTTGGGGTGCCATTAGTCGTTTAAATGCCGCCCCAACGGCGGCACGATTACAATGCGGGAGCGGCTAATTTATTTCGAGAATTATTATTCAAAAAAAGGCAGGGGTTTGTCACCCACCATTAATATTTGGATGTTATTTTTTTGTACCGCCCTGCAATTACAGGTGATTTTTGGAATATGACACGCACGTCGGTCTGATGGGGAGGAATAATTCTCATGAATAAAAAATGGATTTATGTGAACGTCAAATTAGTGTAGATGGTATTTGCCATAAATATAATTATTACAAATTGTTTTGAGATAAAATACGGTATAATAAATATTCTTTTTTATTTAAACACAAAAAATATATGAATATTAATTTAAGAACTAGTAATTTTGTCCATGTTCCCAGATTATCTCAACAAAAACTATTTTTAAAAATCCTAATATTTACATTCTCACATAAATCCCGAAAAAACAAACAGGAAACAGACATTTGCGAAAGACCGTGCAATTCTGGTCGACTTTAATTTAACCGAACGCCATTTTTATTGCATTAAAACGCAAAAACACGCCGTAAATTTCCATCAAACCCTCCCGGTGTCCCGTAATGGATAGCCGGTGGCTGAAAGGGGGACGAAACACGGGGTGGGCGACCATCATAATAACTTAATTAAAAAAAATCCCGTGTCTTAACGTGAAATTAGTCCTGGAAAAGGATCGCGCCCATTAATTACGGTTGCGGACGGGTTGCTCTAATGAATGCTGAAACCCTTGATTAAATTTAGGAAAGATTCCTTTTTGGGTTATTGATACAAATGTGTCTGGTACATTCAAATGGGGGTGATTGATGTGTGGTTCGAACGTACGAATTGTTGTGGCGTTTTATTATGACGCAAATTTGATTTATGTCTCACATCCAAAAGTCGTCGACTAATCCGATTGATCGGTTGCCAATAGAGCAGCCAACGTTTATCCCAACATTTAAAATGCCCGAAAATTGATTTAATTCAATCATTACGGCCATTACACAACAGGATAGTTATCAAGCCGAGACTCGGGCCACTGGACGGGCATTCGAGGCTCTTTGTCCATCCGAAATGAATCCTAATTGCGTTAAATTCCCCGAGTCCGTTTTCGAAACTTCGGCCGAGGCAAATTGCCTGCCGAATACGAAAATTGAGTGTGTGTGTGCGTGGATTAGATACGATGAATATCATTTCGGATTCGGTAGCAATTTGCGGTCCGGTCTGATGTAATTTCTGGGGGGCCGTTCCGGCCCGCGGGGCTTTGATGTCGGACAGACGGCGGTGCACGGAAGTGGAATGATGGGGATTAAAACTCATAATTGAAAATGTTGGCTTCCAGTAGATAATTCTGTATTGGATCAAAAATTTGTGTCATACACGTACGTATGTAAGATATTGTTTATTGTATATGTGAAAATCACACATAACATGGTAAAGTAAAAATGATAGGACTGTGAATGTTCGTTCAACAAACTCGTATAAAAGAATACAGGTACAAATTCAAATTTTGTAACGTATATCGAAAAGTTGATTAAAAACCATGAAATGTTTATCTCCACCTGTACTACTACTATTGTGCTTTATCAACACCAAATAAGGTGTTTAAATTACGTCTGACTGATAAATAAACATAAAGATTGTGAAATAATAGCAATTAAACATAACGTGGTGTATTTTTATTTGTGGGAACGTTGGAATCGCCATCGCTCCAGTGGCGCAATTGGTTAGCGCACGGTACTTATAAGGCAGTAGCCGTGAGCCATGCCGGGGTTGTGAGTTCGAGCCTCACCTGGAGCAAATATTTTTGGATTATAATGTCCCAAATTTTGACTACAAAACAAATTACAAACCTCGAGTTGTACCGAAAATTTATTGAACATTGTTATATTATGTTTTTCCATAACTTCGAATATTTAATTTTTCATAATTAATATTTTAAATTATTTATTAATTATTTATAGGACGAATAGAGATTTAAACAATAATAAATATTCAATTATATTTGTTCATTTTTTACTTTAATTTTTTTTAATTTGCGTATGTAATTAGTCATTTTTGAAGTAAATAAACAGACATATTTTAAAATTTTGTGTCTCTTTTATTTTTATAATCAAAAATAATGTTTGTAATAATAATAATATATATTAATATTTATTTTCCATGTTTTTATTTATATTTTCAATTCTTAAAAGTAAAAACAAAATGAAAAAATATCATCATAATATTTAAAATGTCATTTGTTAAAAGCAATTTTATTTATTTATTTTTTATTTTATTTCACAATATATGTATTGTTGGTTGCTCAACATGAAAAGGTCTACGTAATGGCCTCTGCATTTCATAATTATTAAACAATGTGTGTTCAATAATATATGTTGTTACCAAATTTATAATTGATCATAAAATTATTTATTAATATTTTTCAATATGTTTCTTTTATATTTAGTTTATAGACACTAATTTTTGAACTATAATAAATATTAAAAATTATTTCAAAATTAAAACAAACATGGGCAATATTACTAAAATTTCTCAATTTATTTAATATTTCTCTAGAAATACGTACTTCATCAAAAGAGCAAATAAATAATTAGTACATCATCATTTTCTTACATTTACGTATAATATCGTGATTTTGTGAAAATTTATGTTTTGGTTATATTAAAATTTAAATGCAAGCTTTTCTGTCCACTAATGTCGTACAAAATATTTCACATTTAGGGTGAATAAATGTTACCTCCACCGTAAAAATAAACATTTTATTAAATCAAACGTCGAACGTTAAAAAAGACCACAACCTAACAACCCTTGAAAACACAATACAAGTACAAATATATTTATTTTAAAAAGCAGAAACGGAGCCAAATAACAAACCACTTAAGACGGCACAAAAGAAACCGAAACTCCCCCGCAAAAACCGCCGCGAAAACTTCCAACACACTTCGAGCACCGAGATCAACAATTTCGAACGCAACAAAGCACGCCGCATCAAAAACACCCCCGCCAAACAACAAATAATAATTCGGGGTCAACGGGGGAAAAAAGTTGTTCGATTACACACCCATAAAAAGTTCTGCGATCCGATGAACCTAGCCATCGAATCAACCACGGCTTAACAATTTTATTTGTGAGAGGATGTTTTTTATTGGGGAATGGAGAGGGAACGATTTTTTAAGGGTCGGTTTTCGACGTTTCCATTTTGATTTTCGACAACGGATTAATAAGTTCGAGTTAACAACACAACTTTGTGTTAGCTCGAATAATTTAAAAACAAAATTAATTTATGGAAGCTTCGATTTCATCCTGAAAATATTTATTCAGCACAAACCACCGATGTGCAGTCGATTAAACGACCCCAAAGCATTTACATTCAATTAAACTTTATTTAACAATTTCGGGGACGTTCCGCTGACATACCGCGAATTTCCGAGATTGTCCGTTCGCCCGGGGGGATGAGGGAACAGGGACAGATCGAAAATTAAAATTAATTATAAGTTGTAAAGACGTTCGACGGCATTCATGGAATCGGACCATCGAATCCTGCGGCATTCTCCGTTGTCAGCCCCCTCCTTTTACCGCCTGCAAGATATTGTTTTGGAAGTCGGCGTTTTTTGCCAGCGGCAGGAAAGTTTCGATGCTGATGAAGTTGTTCGAACGAATCTAAACTAATTAAATTTCAAAAGTTCCAGTGCAATGTTCAAAGTAAGACTGGTGCATATATTAATTTTGATTGAAACTTGAAAATTGAATAAAAAAAGCCCTCCCCCACTGATTTAACCATGATTAGACCCTTTTCGGCCACCCTTCGTCTGCAGAAAAACTTCTGCGAGTAACTTTTAAAAGCATTCAAAGGCACAATTATATAAGAACTATTTAGAGAAGTAGAAAACTCGAGGCTGAAAAAGCCGCCCTCGGGCAAGGAAAATAAACCGCGACGTCCAGAAATAAAACGGCACCGCCGAACGCTATCCCAAAAGTAAAATTGGCCTTTGCTCCAGAAACGGACGTGGAACTTTCGCCTTGTGAATCGGAAGGCATTGTTCGCGGCACGCGGTCCGCAAAACCGCCCCTTTATTCATCCCGAAACTTCAGTTCAGTGGATGAAATTTAAAAGTCCATTGTTCCATTTCTGTTTAATTGTTTCGCTGGAAGTGAAACTGTCTGTGCGGTCCGGACGTCGTAAAACACTTTTCATTGCGCAAAATTTAGATTTCTGCAGACGAAAACGGCAATCGATGTTTTCGCACGTAATGGAATTGTGCACTTCGGATGGTTTATTGGTGTTTGTACGTGGAACAATCGTCAATGATCACGTATTTGTGAGGGTGTTATCGTTGGGTCGAAGGAAATTCATCAACTTGTCGACCGGTTAATAACGCGAAAGTATATACAGGGTGATCTATTCTAAGAGTTTCTATAAATATATTAGGATAGTAGAAATAATTTAATAAAATTAATATAATTTGACAAAAATAAGAAAAAAAACATATAAGCTTTTAAACATTTTTAGAAACCTAATTTTCTTATGTGAATATTTGAATAATATTCCTTAAATTACATATTTTCAAAAAAATTAAGACAACAGGATACAAAAATTTGATAAAATTAAGATTTTAATCATTTTTTATATTTTTTATGAGGATATTAATTAAATTTTTTGGACTAATATTATTTTCCTGAGAGAAATCCTCAATATTACATATTTTCACTTCATCGTTAGAAATCAATGTATTTTTTTTGAGAGGTATATTATTATTAATTTCTTTATTATGCTGGGTAAAATATTTTCTATATTTCTATCTAAATATAAAAATAATTTCATATTCTTAGACGAACAAGAAAAACGTCAAATTACCCACTTCTAAGGTAATAAGTTAATAAATAACTTAATTATAACAAAGGGAAGAAACCCGGAGAAGTTTTACTTCTTTGTTAGCATTGTACTTCTCAAATAAATCTTGAATGGCCGAGTGTGTTTCATTTTGTGAAATCCCGCACAAGTTCCAGTATAAAAATCCACTAAAACCATATAGAAAATCCCCAAAGAATAGTATTCCTTTGAGAGTCACCGAATTGCATTACTTGTTGCATTATCTCGTCCCCGAGATTTACGTGCGTTTCCTTTAATACCGGTGGCAAACATTATATAACGGCTGGCCTTATTGCCTTCCGTGGAGATTAGGATTAATCGGGTACGGGGGACTGTACACTCACTCGAAATCCGGGTGGCGGGTCTTTTTGTGTTTGCAACGCAATATCGTGTGTTGGTTCAAGTTTTTTGTGTTTGCTGTCTTATGGTATTTGTAAGGGATTAGCCACAGCGGCCGCCGTGGGATTAACGATCGATAATCCACTTTATAAATTGCTTTTGCCGATGCGATAATGATTAAGTGTGGGAAACGTTCGACACAAAACCTAAACACGGTTAACAACGAAATTGTCGCATTCGCTGCCGAAAACTTTCGGCCCCGGAACGTTAATAAACACAAGCCGAATTAGTGTCGGGTGTAGTTTGCGTTCATTGAACACGTTCAAGCAGTCGGCGAAATCGTGTGTTTAACAAGAACGCCATTTCCATAAAGTTTCCAGACGGCTTTCGAACTGTTGCGGTCCCCACAAAGCGGCCGCTTCTGTTTAGGTTCCCACTGACGAATGGGATTTAAATTTTGTTGAGGGCCATCATAAAACCAACCAACGCCATAAACCGCATCTGCGAGGAGAGTTTTATACCATGTCGACGGCAAAACAAGCAATCGGAATCAGGTACGCGCACGCTAATTGAAGGGGGGCAGTTTCGTCTGGTTGCACATCATTTTGACCCTTCTGCTGCGAATTACGTCGACATGGGGGGTGCAACCCTTTCACAGTGCATCCCATTACCGTTCGAATTGAATTCGTTCGTTCAACGAGAAACGTTTCAATAACTGTTATGAGAGTTGTGTGTGCACGCATCACGAGAAAACTACTCGATCAATTTTCAGGAAACTTGACACGTTGCACGAATATAACCTCCCCAAAAATTTGGAAACACTTCTACTTCAGGAAATAAATAAAAACTAAAATTTACATCCATCATCGAGTAGTTTAAACATCAGCCTTTGTCAATATTTGATAATAAATTCGGACACTGATGTTGAAACGAAACAAAATACATAGATTACCTAATAATTAAAAAAACAAAATTCTAATTAATTGCATCTATTATCGAGGAGCAACATCCTTATATGTGATATCTTGAACTACGAACTATTCGATAAACCAGCCAGTACACAATTAACTCAAATTGTCGACTCGAAAGTCTCTTTGAAGTTGATGATGGAACAATCTCACATGCTAATGCACCCTTAAAATTGCAACTTAGAGACGATAGAGGCGCGTACATCTTACAATAAGTGCCGAGAATGTGATACATCAAAACTTTCGGAGCACTTTACGGTATAATATATCACGGTGTCTTGTCGACTTTAATATTATCGCTGTTGCGAACAATAGAGTATAATTGCGTTGTACGTTTTCTCTTGGGAACTGGAATTAAGACGTGGCCCAAAATGCGTCACCATAACAATACGTCAGGGTGAATGTAAGTTACGAGATACGCTTTTATTAAACTGATTTTTTAGCCATCTTACCCTTTGTACCGAGTTAGATATGACGGAAACTTACCTGCAACAAAAGAACAAACAATAAATTAAAATGAACATGAGGATTGTCACGGCGAAATTTAATGCCCAGGCCATTGAAACCAGTACGACTCCCCCGCAAAAGGACCCCTTTGAAATGCACGCCCTAAATAACAATTTTATATAATTACTGTCCAATGTTTGGCATAGTTGAAAGCTAGAATGGATTTTTCTGACCCGAACATCTGGTTGGAATTTACATACGTCGCCATATGGAGAAAATTGTTTATGCGAACAATGGAAATTATTATGATACGCTAGGTAAAATGTAGCAAATTGCATGTTGCACCAGAATTATGGACTGAAACCGGCGGTATTCCATTAGCCGTTAAGCAGCTAATTCCCGATTGAATCAGCCCGTAATTAATAACATTTGGCACGAACTCCGCTCTATCGCAAAATCAGATATCAGATATTGTCGGTTATTGGTCTGGCCCGCCGGCCAATTAAACATTTTCCGAACAATTAAAGTGGAATTTCACAGTCAATGCCGGGGCCATAACCAATTACCCGGGGAAGGCGAACAATGAACGAAGACGTTGTGGACTCCCCAGCACGCACACGCACACACACAAAGAGTGACAACAATTAAGGCGAGATGGGCAGACCTGGAGGGGTCTCCTCTTTGAACCGTCACCCCTTTTGTCTTCCACGTCCCTTTCATTAAGGCAATCCGGCCGCAAAGACGGGGAACCCCGTATGGGGAAATGCGAGACGGGCTTTGTTTCGTCGGGACCGGCTCCCTTGGATTGTCCAGAATGACCCTTAATCATCCGAAAAACGAACGGATTGTGTCTATTCGTGAAATGTCTCAAGGGAACTGGACAAAATTGATAAAGTTCCCCAATTGGTTCATCACTGAGAATCCAACATACATATGCATGTCTCATCAAGATTCACTTCACCTCCGTCTGTAACATTTGAGTCGAAACCCCACATTGCATCACAACATGTAGTAGTAGCAATCAGGTGCATATTAATATCAAGTTAGAAAACAGCAACTTCCCGAACCCACAAAGTTTCAAGCGATGTCCGAGATCACGTTTGGTGCTTTATAAACAACTTGAGACAGTTTAATTGCTCCGGGGTTGATGGCAATGAAGTTCAGAGTTTGCTAATTGCAATTTATGAGGAAAATTATCTATCAAACCTGACTCAAACAAGAACTGTCGTAATATCGCACCGTAAAACGTTTCGGCGTCAATTTATTCGAATTAATCCGTCGAAAAATTCTGACGCGTGTCTGGGTGTGCGTAGATACCGAACGAACGTCAAAATTAATGCGATTTACAACCAAATGAGTGTCCAATTTCAACTGGCACTGTCAACTTAATTGTAGCAATCTCCCAGACTGAATTCCGAGAGGGTGAATCGATGATGGGGGAGTCCCAAAACCGATTATAGCCTCACCACGCATGAAACCCTACTCAACATCCAGTAGCCTACCATTATGCCACGAGTGTGGAAGACAGTTTTGCTGCTTTTTCAAAACGTAATTAAATGCGGTAGGAACATGATTAAAGCCAATAAAGATAATTGTAGACATTTACACAAACTTGCTTAATAAAGAAGCAATCTTAAATCAATCACAGTTCCAATTACTTCGAGAGTTTAGTGCCATGATTAAAGCTTGTATCAGAATAAATAGTAATAAAAACTACTTCCCCGATAATGAAGTCGCCGTAAAAACGTTATTATGAACCGTTCAACATTTATTGGACTCTTTTATTACTTTTATGATAATGCAACAGAAAAAACTATCAACTTCATTATGGCCATTAACTACCAACTACCGAAATACATCTTAATCTCCCCCCGAAATCCATTTCGTCCCGCATAAATCTCCGTGTCTGAGGCACAAGAAACTGTCCCGTTTGATTCATATGGTCCGACTTATCTTGAACTACTACCACAATACTAATAACTACAAGTGCTTGGGGAATGATATTTTTCCTCAGTAGGAAAAACGTCAATATAAATCAGATCCTCGGGGCGACCGCCGAACGAAATTTAAAGACGCAACTTCACAAAATTTAACATAATCGTATTCCGATCGTCGAACATGCGGCGGCTTATCATAAATCAATTTGCGTATTAACACTGCGTAAAGACGCGAACGCGATAAAGAACACCCATCAATTTTATTATGCTCCGGTCGCGAAATATTCTTTGGCTTTTGTCGTCCTGTAGCATGGATGGAGGAGTCGAAAGCGGCTAATGGAGACGTTGAGGATTTTACGGTTCAAATGACTTTGACGGGGGAACTAAAGTCGATGAAGCGTGTAATATTTTTATGGGATAAAGATAAACAAACGGAATATTGTTTTCATTAGTGTACATATTAATTCAAACGTGCACTGAGCAAACTGATTAAATTAGAACGTGAATGTAATGTTTGTTTTACGTAACCAGACGGTTAAAACTGGCTTTTGGTGTTAAGGAGATACACACAATATCAATTTCTGGCATCCACTCGTGTGCGTTTGCATTTAAGCCATTAAAGCCCTTTTGTTGGGCGCTCTGTAGCTGGTATAAGCCAGAGATAATGGATATTTACTGCACGCACGGGACAACCATTATTTAGCGCCACTAAAAACTATTTACTACAAAACCACAATTTTTACATATTATTATACAATTGATTAATTCCTTATATTATTTACACAATTAAGTAAAATTACTCTCGTGAAATAATCCAATATTATTTAAATCAAGTATTGAATATTGAAATCGCAGGATAACTTTTTATTTAAATTTTGAATCAATTCATAGTCCAATTTCAATTAATTTGTGAGCATGAATTGAATGCAAATATTGATAGTGAAATATATTGCTTTTTACATTATTGAATTTGCTGTAATAAATTCTAGTAGGAGATAATTGGTACAAAAATTTAGACAAATTGAATATTCGTTTTTATGCAAATTTGTAATTTACGAATCATGTATTTTATTTAACCTCTATATAAAAGTAACAAAAATACATTTTGCATATTATTTATTAAAATAAAAAATATGGCCAATTTCGTTGGTTTTTATACAAACTAAAATTAAGACTTCTTCGTTTATTTAGTACAATTTCTATATGAGAAAATATATTCAATTTATTATTCCTAAATATATGATACTTGCAAACCAAATTTTATGTATAATGTATAATTCATGTAAGAAATTATTTAATTTAACAAAAATTTATCTATCTAGTATCTAGGCTTATATTAATTTAGTGTTTGATTAAAAATATGTTAATAGTGTCAATTATTTAAAGAAAATGTACTCAAAGCATGATTAGTTAGTATCAAGAAATTTTTGAAGAAGTATATCCCATTAAATAGGAAGGTTAAACAATTTCTTACTATGTTCCTATGTAATTAAAATAAAAATTCGTTCAAATTCGTTGATTTTTATTGCAAATAAAATAATAATGTTAAAAAATACTATAGTTTTTCTGTAAAAATAAACGACAAAACAAAATTCTCCTTCTAAAAATACTATACAAAACCATATCAAAGAAAAACGATCACTTTCAGTAAATTCATCAATTTTTCTTAAACCCATCATTTCTACCCTAAATCGCGTCATTACCAAAGGCCGACCGAAAATGCGATACACCACAAAAAAACGTCTAATCATCACATTCGCAGCGGCAGCTCCAAAGAGAAATCCCCACCGAAATCCCGTCCCGTTTTTTCACATACAACTCGAACAATGACCGGACTACGTGTATACCCATCATTTTTCGTTTGAACGATTCCTTTCAATCGGCGGTCTTATTGAAAAATACATACAGGTACGTTTTCGCATTGTGCGGCCAAAAAAATATATCCAGCCCCCGTTTTGGGGAATAATATTGGATTAGCAGTGGGGGATGGACGGACCGCGGAATGTACGCTTTCCATTTCACGTGGCCGAATATTTTTGGCTTAATCGGTTTCGGATGACGTATTTTGTATTTAATATGTTTTTTTCCGTGGGCACACACAACGTTTTGTCCGCTTCAAACGTGGGGGATTTCTTTTGAAAGTTTGATTAATTACATTTTTAAACTGATATAGAAATAATTTTGTTTGTAGATTCAGAATGGGATGAAAGTATTGTGGTCGTAACGTCGGGGCTTTAAATAGAATTTGTTTGGCAGAAATGCATCCGCTATTAAACGTTTGATGTGTCCTAGTTTTATGACTTTTTAAAAAGGAAATGGAAGCTTCACGAATTTCTTGGCGAGACGCATAAAGCAAATGGGCACTAACAACGAACTAATGGATGTCATAAAACTGTATTGTCCCGGGCAATGATAAAAACACGTTCGTTCACTTTACGAGTACGAAAATTGGCGGATGCGACATATGTGTTAAAAATTGGCGGATGCGCCGGTCGAAAGTTACAGTTGAGTATCGCGTTTACAAAATACATTTTCAAATCTATTTTTTTAGAAAAATTGTCAATATGTTAAATTTGTTTTAATTTTTATTCCCAAGAATCGCATTTTGTGGTTTTGAACACACAAGAATTTGGTGATATTAATTTTATTGGATATTTAAAAGTTATATTTTTGATGTAATTTTGTCTATTATGCAGAAAATTACACTGTTTGTTAAAATATACATAGTCAAAGTATCTAGGGAAAATTCAGAAGAATCGAATTAAAAAATAATTTAACTTATAAACTATAAATTAACATAATGAAATTTAAAGAACACATTTTTTAATGCAAAAAATAATGTTAAACTGTGCAATTTGTGTCACTGACCCAATATTCATCAAATTATAAAAATAATTTAATTATTATGGAAAGGCACCATCTAAGATTTTTCTAGATTACATATTAAATTTCCTCAGGTCGTTTTTTTTCTTCAGTTTCAGACATTCAGATTTTGTTTTCGTGACTCCAAGTAGCTTGTCATATATTTAGCATTGACAGTATCAATTTCTACTGGCATTGAACTAAATTTCTACAAGACATGTTTGATACTACTCAGCTCAGAAAGCAACTACATTGAAGATCATGTTTTACATGTAAAAATTTAATATAAAAATTATTGTCATTGTCAACACTAGTTGTTGATTTTTGTTTTTATGTGAAACAATATTTTTACAAGTGAATTTATTGTTAAAAACCGTCTTTACACAAAAAATATTTGTTTAAAATGAGTACATCAAAAAATCATAAAATAATAAAAATATACTTGAATCAAATCAAAGTTTACCATTTCAGGTTCTTTCTTTTATATTATTTTTTTTTATATTATAATGTAACGTAAATTTAATTTTAAAGCCCTACTGAAAAAACTTCCTTAGAAAGTATCTATTTTTGAATGAACTTCCGTCTAATTCAAAGAACTGTAAGTAACAATTTAGTAAGCAATCCCCTGCTATACAGGAGAAATAAAATTTGATCATTCAGACTTTGAAAGGTCAAACGCGTCCGCTTTGTGGTCCCCGTCGTAATGGACGAAAAATTCGCCATAACTTAATCCGACAGCCCTTATTGAATTTATATTGAAGTTTTGGGTTCACGGAATCGAATTATTCGTTTGCTGCCTTCGAGTCGTAAAGAAAAAACGACAAAACTATATATATGCACACAGAGACACGAATTTGTGTCGTCATCAATCGCCTGGTCGGATGTAATTGCATTATGTTAATCTGTGGCATGATCGTGCGACTGGAAACTGGAAGTAATCCCGAGTCAGACAGCCCGTCTGCGAAAGCATGCAACTTACTCCACTTGCAGCCAGTAACACAAACTGCGTCTGAATTGCAACTTGATGTATATCAAATGAAAACTGTATTTGTGTGTTGAATTTAATTTCAGCACAAGTATATGAAACTTGTGCGGCAATCGTAGGAAACTTTATTAAAACAGACTCGACCAAGCGGAATCGAATAATAAAATTGCCGAGCGATTCTGCGTCGTAAAAATGAAAATTCCACCACATGCGGATCTTCATAACGGCGAACATTGTCCGTTTAATATGGTTTGCCGCACTTTACGTTACGGGGAACAATTCGGCACTCAAAGCCCAATTATCCCCGATTATGGACGTGAGTGGCGGTAGCCGGTGCACGGAGTGGACGCCACTCTCCGGTTTATTATGCATTTGCGATGTATACGCAATAGTGGCGTTGATCTAAGGGACGTGTCTGCACGTGCTCAGACAGGTCGTTGTACCACTATCACTGTGTTGCATTGTCCGCACGACAACAAACAAAGACGGGCCAAAGAATGAACAACGGAGGAGACATTCCGGATTTTACGATCCGTCTGTCTCCCGTCGGAGTTTTCCGTGAATAAATTTTTCCTTCGTCCAATTATAAAATGAAATTGCGGTTTCGGCACACGAAAAACGTTAATTGGATCCTTGAACTTAGCATAGAAAAACGGTGAGCCCACACAAAAGTGTGCGATAATCACGGGCGAAATCGACCGTTTTACGTTGGGACGTAGCATTTTTGGTTCGATGATTTCGCGGCATTCACTTCTGGTTTTAATGTACGGACGCCGGAATCGCCTCGGATTATTATTAGTTGTTGGCGCTCGGGATTTTTGCACGCTCAATTGTTCAACTTGTGTCAGAGGAAAAGGAATTAGCAGAGTAAACTGTTATTTTCATTATTATGCATTTTTACTTTCAGACAATGAAACTGCAGGAGTATCACAGAATTCAAAAATTAACCCATGGCTCAGAATTTTGTCAGAGAAACTTTATTTCAAATACTTTTCATTTTTACTTTTTGGCAATAAAATAACCTGGGACTCACCAAATTGAAAAATTGATCGATAAATCTCATGATTTTATCAGGGATACAATTTTATTTTCAAGGAATGAAATAATCAGACGCTCAGGAAGCTTAAAAATTTGTCGTTAAATCTCAGTATTTTTTCAGAGAAAAAGGAATTAACAAAGCACATTTTAATTTTAATACTGTTGATTTTTACTTCCAGATAATGAAATAACAAGAAACTCATTAAATCTCAGAATTTTATAAGAAAAAATGAAATTATTCAAGTAGTTACTTCCATCATTATTCATTTTGACTTTCACATAATAAAATAACCAAAGATAACTTAAAATTTAGTCGTTAACTCTCAGAATTTTTTCACACCTATTGTTTAACTTGTGTCGGAGATGAACTAAAGTACAGATTTTGACATATTGAAAAATGACTTTCAATCGTAGTGAGTCAATTGTAATTGTTTTAGACATCAACGAGTCAATCAATTTATTTATGCGGGCGCCTCCTTGATTTACTGCCCCGAGGCACAATCATTCTTTAATCGGAATGTTATCTTAATTATTTTAATTGACGTTAAATAAGGCGCTTTGTCATTGTTTATTAACGAGACGTGTCGTTAGTTCAACAACACATTTCACACACTTTCAGTTAATTTTTTTCAAGGATCATCTAAAAATACAACAAACTCACCGATAGAATACTTAAAAATAACGGTCATACTGAGCACCAAAACATACATCAAACCCTTAAGATGTTCTGCCACCAGATGGATGGTGCTGTAATTAAATCCACAAAGAATAACATTAGCCATGCCATAAAAACGTCGAACATCTTGTCTGAACTGATTAAAACTACATGAAGCTAACCTACATCAGTCCCCGAAAATAAACAGTCGATGATGTGCCACTTGAACGCTCATAAAATTCGCGCCGTTAAAAATAAATAATAATCGCGATCGGTATTTTTAGATTGAGTGAGCGCCTAATTTGAGAGGAACGGAATCGAATAATCGTTATCGACGGATGATGTATTATTCAAATACTGCGATATATGGAGAGTCGGGGGAAAAAATAATGATAGATCATTCGAGTGAAAAATAAGCGAACATCAGGTTTTAAAAATATACCGAATAATTCGATTGTGTTATGAATTACGAGTAATGATGAGCGCAGATATTTCTAAACATACTTAGTTTTAATTATGTTTGTTCATGTTTAATTTGTTGTTATTTATATAATTATTATATATTATATAACCTTTTGTGCAAATGTATTTTACTGTATTTTGTGAACGGTACAATTTCATTATTATTATTGTTTTTTTTTTTTTGGAATTCATATGATTACATAATCATTGTATATCTTTTTATATTAATGACCATTATTATTTACTGGATTTTCCGGATTTTACAAATATGCTTTTGATTGAGGATTTCTTAAGAATTTTATAGGATACTTTTAGAAGATTTGAATACTTATATATACCATAATTTATTTAATTTTCTAATATTCTTTTAATAAATTACTATATATCATGAATTCCTTTCTATTCAACTATGAATTTCTCAAATTTTACAAATTTTGTTTTTTACCTCATTATATTATTATACACAGTCAACTGAAAGGTAATAGGGAATGACGGAGGTGGATGTTGATCCAATATGTCGTAGTAATGAAATGATGACGCAGCTTCTTACTGCGTATTAAGTAGGACTATTTTCTGACGACAATATACGACTGCGATAGATGTTTCAACAAGACAACGATCGAATGTAGCAAAGAAGTGGTTTTCAGACAATAATGTTTAGCTTTGGTCTGTTCATTCACCTGACCTAAATCCTATCGAGAACTTGAGGCATGTTGTGAAGATAGCTCTGAGGGGTACAAGTGTCACTAATAAAGAAGCCCTCTGGTTCCTGGTGAAGGAAGCGTGAAATTCAATTCCCCAGGAAACGTGCCAAAACTTGATAGACTCAATGTCTTGTCGATGAATGGCAGTTATTAAAAATAGAAACTTAGCAACTAAGTACTAAATACATTAAAGAAATCCATTAAAACATATACATTTTTGACAATTCTGAAATTGTTCCTATATTTTTCGAATGAAAATTTAAAGAACTTTATAAATCAATTATTTTTCTTTTTTTTTATGAAAGGAATTTGCAATATTTGTTATTACTGGTTGTACACTAGAAACATAAGAGTACTTAAAAATAAATACTCATTTTAAAACGTATTGAAAATATTGGTTTAATTTGCATTTTTTCGGTATACCGACAAGGGGCCTAATTATTTTTCACATCTTATTATTTTAATAAATTACTATATTTTCTGAATTTCTCTGATTTTGGACTATTGATTTCAAAGATTTTATATGTTTTTATTATTGTGTATTATTGTCCTAATAGGGTTGTATTCAATAACAAACAATTAATTAATTTAATACAAATGATATTTTGGATATTGAAACATTTTTCCTTACAAAGGATAAAATGTTTTCGTTTGCCTTCTTTCGATTTCCCCTTCAAAATAAAGGAAATTCACAAAATGGCTGGTTATTCAAATCACTTCAATACTGAGTAGTCAATAACGTGGTTATTGAAATAAGTGGGTTATTCCCTTTTAATTTTTATACTACACCCTCTGACAAAGCTGCAAATTCCACGGCTTAACTTGAAGCTTCAAATTTACATAATCAGCGGTTCTGGTTTCTTGGCGGTTTTGGAGCATCTACGGGAAAGTAATTAACACGGCGTGTGTGCACGTGTCTTCGTCGTAAACGTGTTAAACGGTTTTAAGCCAGGGGTATTTGCATTGTAAGCGGGCTTTTCCACCTGGGGCGGTGGCTGATGCAGTTTCGTCGGGATAAATGGGTAATTGATGTTAGAAAAGTGTAAGAGCTAAATCGCAGTTTAGAAGCAGTCCGAAAAACCTCTTATCCACGTTCAGACAAACATAAAAACACACTTTGGCCGAGGCGGGAGGGGACATTGTTTAATATTGATGTACGTCGGGCCGGGGGCAAACCGGCCCACTAAAACTGCAACTACGCTCTCGTAAACAATTTTAATGCAGCATAAACGGGATTATAAACTCGGATACTTTTCTGGTTAAACGGGAATTTATTGCGCTGGATGGCGCGATGAGGGCGTACGGTTTATTGGGCGTCATTAGTGGCAGACCGACGAGATGTGCTAAAAGATAATTCGTCTGGAAACGGAGGAGGATAGTGAAATATTCAACAATTTTCTTGCTCGCGCAAGACGCAGTGCCAACATCAAACGTTCAACTGACAAAAACGCGTGCTTAAGACAATGGCGTCGCGAAAGGATAACAAATCACTAGGCGCTGTGTAACAACAGTGGCTCGGGAAACAATTTTATTCATTTGCGAATGTCGGCTGTCACGTCATCAATCTTCATAGTGCGGAAACATTAGAAGCGACTGCGAGTGTAAAAGGTTTTCGTACTTCAATTTACCATGATAGATATTGTCAAACGACCGGGAAAATATTTTCTTAGCCCGTTCCCCCGAGGGCCTTATATATCTCGGTGCCGGGCTCAATGTTTTTCTTTGTGTTGCGACATTTTATTCGCTTTTATTTGTCTAGGCGGAGACGGTCGGTCAATACAGACCATCGCATCGGCTTAAAACAAATAAATCGAACCCAACTACTGGAAAGCTCAATTTCAATTCCAATTTAGTCGCTGGAAGTTAATTAGTCTTTTATCAAGCGCCATCTCGCACATGTCTTCAAATTTCGGTTATCGACTCGATTAAATCGGCTACAACCCAAACGGCGTCGAAACGCAATTACGGGGAACCCCCGGTTCGACCCGGTTGTCGTTTTTAGCGCCCCGCCATCGGATTAATTGTTAATTATTAATCTGGCAGAGGTAATTGGTGGAAGGGAGACGGATTGCTCCATCCAGCCACCCCCCTCGAGGGGCTCAAAATACTACAACGCCGCTCACACGGTTTAATTTTTGTCCGCGAACCTCGGCAATGATTTGCTGCACATCTGGGTGGTCCGGGGTGTTTAGACACACGCGACAATCCGCCGCCGGTGATTTATTGTAAACAGATGCGGCCACTTAACTGGATGAGCTGCTGAAACCGGTAAGGAGAAATCTGAAAGAGGAGACATTTTCGGTCCCCCATATGCTTTCAATCAAATAAATGGGGCGGAGAAGGTGCATCTAGCTACTGTTCCGCTGGACAAAGTCCAGGAAGGCGATACGTCATTAGTGTCGAGTGAGGTGATGTCAACAGTCAACGGTGTAACAATGGTCACCGTAATTAAACTGAGCCGGAAACTCCCCTAAGTAAGTCTCAGGTGACGCGGACCATGTTGATGTCCACACTCCAGTTACTTATTTAATAACGTTCACACCATTAATTAGTCCATTTATAAACGAGAAGAGAAACATTTGTGGTCAAAGATCTTGGGGGCGGTTCAACAAACCAAATTCATATTTCAGAGGCAGACGGGCACGAACTTTCATCCCCTTTTCGGCTATAAATCGGGAAAAATTCCCGTACAGAAACTCATAAGGATCTTTATGCAATGGAATTTATTTGTGAGCGGGCCCAACGGTTTTATGAAGTCGAGATTTCTCGGACGGCGGTCCCATATCGTCGATTTGTGCAGATGTTTTCTCCCCCCTCAATTTCCATATTGGAAATATGCACAATGCGTTCGTTCATTTCGGTTATGAAAATGGCATTTTGTACTTACGGCAACCAACTGGCGGGGTAGATAAGGAATGGCAAACTTACCTGAAACAAAAAATAAAAAATATTAACATCTGTTTGTGTTTGATCTGTACGCGGTAACATCTAGAATATCGATAGTTCCGCTCTCGGATCTCCTCCATGAATATTTCAGAGGCAGCTTCTTATTCTTGGTAAGTGGCGGACCCGGAAAGATTTCCCGGGACGCAAGAAACAACTCGAAGGGGGATCGTTTAATTATTTCGCAACGCCTACAGCTTATCTAAATTGCCGATCAGGCGGTTACATTTTTTTACATCTGTCCGGAATTGCGTCGAGATTTTCGATCGTATCTTCGTCCGGTTTATGAAATTTAATGCTGTTGCAAATGGCTACAAGATCCGTTACGTTGTGTTTAAAACCGTGGCACAAAAATGAGCAAATTTTTTAGACCGTCCTTTTTTCGTTTCTTTAGTTACCAGAGCTAATTGAGCCGAATTTAAAAGGCTTCTTTGCCTTCCCTACAGATTTATTTATTATGCAACCGGATCCTACGTCGCCCTAAATGCTAAATTTTCCAAGGGGGACCCGGACATCATCCATCCCGAAGGCCTAATTGGAATTCTTGCCCTTATTCTTTTCATCAAATCTCAAAGTTTATGAAATGCAAATCGACAGTTTCTGAGCTTGATTAAAAGTGCGCCCGCCCGCCAACCACTCCAGAAACCGGATCGATAAGTTCAGAGGTAAAATCAAATCGAATGTCCAAAACCGTTCGGACGGCAAGACGTCCAAGTGAAACTCGCGGGATTGCAATGTTTAATTCATGATCGGTCGACGCGAACCAGTTCGGAGCTGCCAAGTGGGCAACGGACCATGTGGCCTGACCGCTGACGATAAAACACAACACCCGCATTAGCTGTTCATTTACGGTACCGGGAAGTTTTATGGGTGAATATTATGGAAATGGCGTTTCGCATGTGGGAGCGTAAAAATTAACATCTGGAGAACCGCAATTATTATCTCTCATCATACCAGTTTACAACAAAAATCACAATGTCAAAATGCATTTTTTATGGTGAAATTTTTGGTATAATTTGAAAGTGTTCTAGGGTTTAGCAAAATATCCACAAAACCATATTTTAAGCCAACATGGAGACATATATTAGTCAGAAAAACTGTATTTCTGATGGAAATTTGCATGATTTCTTTTTCTTAATTGTAGGAAAACAATAGACAAAGGTTTTTGAACCACTAGTCGGTAGACTATGAGTCGATGAATGTAAAAAAGATATTCTATCCCATATTCCATAAGTATTAGGAATCACAAAAGATGATTTAGAATTCAGTGATGTTCACTGTGAGAAAGAAACTTTTTTATACTTTCAAATAAAATGGATATATATAAAAAATCAAGTTTGACTAATGAAGTGCCTCCACGTATTGTAATTTGCATAACTATAACTTTTAAGTGGACGTGGGATTCTATGGAGAGCTGTTTTTCATACACAGTCCCTGAAATTTGTCATAAACTGTAAAGTAATGTCATAGCAACACCATAAATTTTAAATCATTCCCTCGTGTTAAAAGTTCTTATTACTGCTTGTTGTAATTGGAGTCATGTAGTTTTCCTGTATCATTATGCACTTTCCTGTTTCTAAACTTTTAACATTCACGTAGATCTAGAAAAATAAACGAACAGGAGGCTTGAAACACAGTCGGGGATTTATAACTTTTCCATAAAGGCACGACATCTCTTTCAGACGACTACAATGGAGCATACATCCACTATATGCGACACACAGGCCATTGTGTTGCACTTTTTCTTTCCCCGTGTGACCGTTTTTCCCTCCCCCGAACTTTTGAACTAGCTCTTTAAACCCATAAAACGTATTTGAAATGATGGATTAGTTGTAATATTACATTGATAAAAAGCACAACAGGTTTGTTAGCGTAATTGCAGATTCTTTCAATTAACCATCAGCAGCAACAAGGTCATACGGAAAGCATTCCGTTTGCTTTTATGGTAAATAAATAGTAAACATGATAGGAATTGTTTACATTCTGTGCATGAGCAAAAATATGGAAGAATGTTGTATGCAATTATTCTCAGCCGGTACTTTAATGAATTTCGTATTGTATGAATAATTTACATTCAACAAACTTTGCGCCACATAAAATATAACATTTACGAGAGGAATCAAAACTAATCCATTAATCTATAAGGCTATCCAACAAATATTCCGAAACTCCGAAAGTCTGATATAATTCCATACATCCTCTTCACGTGTCAACTTACAAATCTGTTCCTTCCAACCCCCGAGTACCGACTTGTTGCCCCTCGCGTTTCTCATTTTGGCGCACATGCCGCCTCCCGAAAAACTCATTTTGACGCACGTCACGACTAATGCCGCCGACAAAATGACCGCCGGCAGGAACACGCCAGAATGATCGATCTCCAAACACGAGACGGGATTTACTGATACGTACAATAATTGAAAAAACTTTTTGTGAATTTGTGGCACCCTTTCCTGCTGTTGCGACCAAAAAATAGGTAAAAAGAGTCAGCTGCCCATACAGCTGACTCTTGAAATTTCCTGCAAATTACTCCACCTGTTCCTTTGTCTCCGGACACCCGATCTCACCGGCGATGCAGCTGCCCCTTTGATTCAAGATCATCGCCATCGACACAGACCGCAACAACCGGCCGTATGATTTCATAAACTGGTCCATTAAATCGTCGGTCCGTGCGGTAATTCAATAAACGGTCAATTTGCTGCAATAAACTAATCAAAGCGGAGACCGGGATTGACGCATAAATCTCGGGAAGTGCCGGGAGCACGTTGCAAGAATCGGTAAAAGAACGTTGATTAATTAATCTCGGTGTATTGTTGTTTGGGATGGTAATTATAACTTTAATCACGGCGTAAAGTGTTCTAATCAGTTCTGTATACAGTGTCGAAGTGGCAATGAAACTTTGGGGGATGTTTGTCTTTGTAATGCGAACGACGTAATTAAACAAATGGGTCGAAATTGGCCTTATAATCGTTCTAGTCAAGTTAAACAAAAAGAAAATAATATTCGACGTTCACAATGCATTCAGTATTCATCATTGTTTTCTCGATGCGCTCCAATAATCCAGATTTAATGGCACTTTTACTATATTTAATTTATCGTCGAGAAATCCACGAATTCAAATCGGAAACGTAACATTGACAGGTACAAATAACACAGTCTTCACCATTTCCAAATATAATTCAGGTTGCGGCATGTTTATTTAGAGCATACCAAAATATTTACGGGCATAACTCATATTTAGAAGATTGCAGTTGACACATTTTAAAATTTACAACCTCTTATACAATCTTATCTGAGACACTCTAATCCGGTAAGCACCACATAACAACGATTAAATTTATTTATCTTGCCCCATAAATGCAATTTAATGTTACATTACATGCCTTTAAAATTTAAATCGACCCTTAATATTCTCCTTACAATCACCACGGAGCACATAAAATAATACAAAGCCAGAAAATTCCTCCCCGGTGGCAAATGTAAAACAGAAATCCCGTTGAAATATTATTTCGCCCGACAATGTTTCAAGCGTAACGAGAAATTCGATAAACTTCAATCACATACATCGAGATTTTGTCTGCAACATTTCAAATTGCAGCAAACAAGAACTGTTTACTTTTTTTTAATGCCACAATAAAATACCGAACGCGAAAATCAAACCACTGGAAGTCTTTTGATGTGTGCTTTCGTTCTACCTCTTAGACACAGGAAACGATTATTGGTCGGCAGTGATACGAAGACGCGGGTTTACTGAGTATATTTAAACGATTTTATTTGTTTAATGAAATATGTTTGTGGCTCCGCAAAACTTCTGAGTATTTGCGCGTGTAAATTTACTAGAACGTATGTCATGTGAAGGGATTTTGTTTGCTTTTCATCATGTTAAGATAAGTTGACGAAAGTTATCTGTTAAAAATACCACTATATATAAAATTGAAAAAAAGTTTATTGTACTATTGTTCATATTAACAATTGCAAATTATATTTACATAATGACTGACTGTATTTATCAAAATCTCTAATTGAAATTTATCATATTATTATTTTCTATATTAGACTGACAATAATTTTGTTGAATAACAGTCATATTATTTTTTTACTAGTATAAACGACAAAATTAATTTTCTCTAAAATTTTTAGAAAATTAATAATTTTATTAAAAATTACAAAATTTGAGATTTATTTATTAAAATTATTATTTTTTTTTCTAAAATATTTTAAGAAAAGCTAGATTTCATGTAAAAAATTATTGTCAATTTAATACAAATTCTGAATTATCATTATTACTTAATATTATTTAATTAATTTAACTTTTTATTATTATATTGACAATTAATTTTATTGAATAACAATCATATTATTTTTTATTTAGTTTTTTCTAAAATTATTAGATAAAAAAATTAATAATTTTTGTAAATAATACAAGATTAAAAATATTTGTCATATTTTAATTAATATTCAAGGTGTGTGTTTATAAAATATGTTAAAAAAGTTAATAAATGTATTTTTTTATTTAAATGTGACGCATATTAATTACACAAATATCAAAATTAATTAGTAAATCTATATTTTAATATAAATATTCATTAAACTGGCAATAATTTATTAAATATTCTTACAATTAGGTATAGATGGATATTTAGATACAACAACTATTAAAATAAATGATTAACAATAAAAATGTAAAAATAGATTTTTTTAAAACTTATATTAGAATATTTTTTATTTTTCATAGATGATAAATTATTTATATTTAGTAGCTTAAAACACAGTAATTTTTATATGTTTTTATGTATTTTTATACTGTCTATAATATACATTAGAGGAGAAATTAAATAATATTAAATACTTATTTTTTCTTAATTTTAGTTTTCTTTAAAAATACACAATTAACAAATTCTTTTGCGATTTTATTCATTATTTCAACGATATACCAACTTAATTTATGACTGCAACTTACTTAATTAAAATAAAAAAACAAATATCATCCGTCAACAATATAAATAACATAGGACAAAAAATATTTCATAGTTGACCAGAGGCCGTTTAAAAATTGAGAGAAAGATAAAACATCATGGGGTCATAAATCTGCACCCACTTTAACCTTCCCGCCGATGGTTATTTTATTCACTATTTGGAACCCCCGGAATAGTCAAATCGGGCTATTTTATGATGAAAATAAACGATATATGGACGTTCTACGATTCCCCTCACATCGAAAACAATCCGTCCGTTATCCGATCGGTCGCAAAACGTCGAACGTATGTCGCGATAAAGCCGTTTTCGAACGGCTTTCTTCAAGAATTATTACGTGGCGGAGAGCAGCGAGACGAATCTACAAAAACTGGGTCAATTTACTAAATCGAAATGAATTACGGGGGCTAAAAATAAAACGAAAACGGCGATGTAAATCGCGATCCTACATTTTAAATTGTCTGAATTAGATCGTCCGTCACTGATTCACATCTCGTCGTAGTCCGTTTTATGTCGCTTCTCAGGTCTCTGGGTTTAATTAATCGGCGTAAGACGGCCGGATTTTTTTCCAGACCCGAAACGCCGAAGATGAACATTTGCGGTCGGCATTCCCGGGACCGTGACGTGCGTAAGGGCGAAATAAAACGACCGGTTAAACGAAACCCGCACAAAAACCCTCGTTAACACGCAACAGAATCGAATTTAATTGTAAAATACGAACGAAACGTTATATATATTTTTTTAAACTAAATCAGTATACACAATGGTAAAATAAACAAAAAACGGGGTCGTGTTAATTACGGGGCAATTACATAAATTACATACGTCGAAACGTTATTGCGGCCGTGCACTCGTGTACCTATGTGCGCCGCGGTCGGAATGCCGGTAATTACTTTTGAACAGTGCAATTACCAGTTTTCATTCATTTTGTCAACGTCCTGAGAAACATCCAGTCTGCAGGGCACACACAAACACGCCAAACGCTTTTCCGCTGATTGTTCATTTTGTTAAAACGCCGCGTGTAAAAAAAAATGCGTGTTTTTTGTATTAATGGGAAAAGGGAGGGAGCAGTTTAATATTTGGATTTGTGGTCGTTTCGTTGGAATTAAAGTGCGAATTGTACGGTGTGAAAATATGTTTTTTTAATGTATTATTACTGAAATCTGAATCAAATGTTGTTAGGGCTGTGATTTCTCTAAAAATTCATTTTCATATTATTTGATCTAACCACATAAAACTTGAATGTATACCAGTACCTATGATGTTTGTTTTGCTTGTTTGTTTTTTTTTTTTTTGTTATTGTTAATTCTATTATCCAACTGATCAATCTAATTTTATTCATTAAAAAATTTATTAATTAAATTAAAATTGTTTAATTTAATGATAATATTAATAGTATTTATAATATTTTTGCATGTTTAATTGAATTAAAATTTTAAAATCTTATGAATACAAAAAAATAAAATACCCTTCAAAATTAATTACATTTAGAAAGTTCTCCCCTAAGTAGAGCAACTTTAGAAATTTTCAATGTCTTCATAAAAATATACTTTTAAATATCCATATTAATGTCAGTTATGCAGAAGGTATAAAAACAACAATACAATAATATAATACATTTTAGTGGGTTTATTAGTTAAGTTAGTATTATTAATATTTGAAAAAAATTCAAGTGTCAAAAGTAGAGCAACTATAAAATAAAAAAACTTTATGTACATTTAGTCTTCCTTTATTCAATATTAAGAAGGATAATTTTTTAACTTCTAAACACTTTATTTTCATTGATTTCAGTAGCTTTTCAATCATTCGATATTTCTTTCCACTGATATTGAACTTCTTCGTAGAGATCATTGAAATTTGATAGGCTTTTTTCATGGATTTTCCCATCAGTTTCACTTCAAGGTATTCAGTTGGATTGAGGTCTGGCCTCTGTGCTAATCTAAAGAATCTAAAGAATCTAAAGAATCTAAAGAATCTAAAGAATCTAAAGAATCTAAAGAATCTAAAGAATCTAAAGAATCTAAAGAATCTAAAGAATCTAAAGAATTTAAAGAATCTAAAGAATCTAAAGAATCTAAAGAATCTAAAGAATCTAAAGAATCTAAAGAATCTAAAGAATCTAAAGAATCTAAAGAATCTAAAGAATCTAAAGAATCTAAAGAATCTAAAGAATCTAAAGAATCTAAAAAATCTAAAGAATCTAAAGAATCTAAAAAATCTAAAGTACTCCTTGAGAAGCAGGTCATTCTTCAACTAACTTAAACTTTAACAAAATATTAATATTTCTGTTTTTGAAATTTATCTCCTAAGTAAATTAACTGTCAGAAATTAATAATTTTTAATTATAGTAAGACTTTTTTTATTTAAGATCTTAATTGCCATTTTTTATAAAAATCTGATTAGTGAAAATTTACAAAATTGTAGTTAAAACATTACTTTGTCATAAAACTAATTTAATAATTAAGGTTGTAATTGATTTGAACATTTACAAATATTAACCTCCTGTAGTAAATATAAAAATCAACGACTGAGTTTAGATCTCTTCAAACACAAATTTATGGAATGTCAAATAAAAATGATAAGAAAACTTGATTACTTAAGGTAAATAACATCACATCAATATATACGGTATTTCCATTTTATTTCTTTATAATAATATCTAAATAAATCAAATACAAAATCTGAATGTGTCCATCAAAGTTTAATTTAATTTTTTGTGTCCCTATAATTATTGAAATGAACGACACAAATATAACAACAAATAATTAATGGGAATAGCAAGTTGATTAAAATCACAGTTTATTTATACATCTAGGTATTTATTTAAGCCGTGTCAAGCTTGACGTTCCCACATCGTAAACTATTTACGACACGAGGGCGGGCTATGAAAATAAAAACTTCAAGCATTATTTTGTTTGGTGATTCCGTCAGTCCAAACTGTAGTTTAATATAAATGAAAGCATTAACAGGTAAATTAATGTCGTTGCGCTACAACATCTGGTTACACTTAAACGATACTCGTGTTTTAGTGAACATCTGTGCGCAAATCGTATTGTTGCTTTTTTTTTTAATTTAAAGTCTAATTTACCACGTAATCCGGCTAAATATTATTAATGATCGTGGATTTATTTAAGGGCGAGGAAATTAATTTTAGGAGAAAATCCTATATCAATAAGCCGGCCGGAAATTAAATTTAAACAAGAAACAAGATGAAATTTTCGTCTGCAAATATTTACGCAGCATTTGACCTGATTTTAATCGAGAAGACAAACATAATGCTAGAACAAATATGGAAACTACCTGTGGTTTTAAATCCACACGGATTTTATCTTTGTGAAAAGTTTATAATTAACCGTCTTCCCAGCTGATTGAAATCAGTTTAAAACAACGGAGTTGGGAAACATTCAATTAATTAATTATGCGTTACCATTTTTACCGTTTGCAAATTTTAAATATAAAAGTGCAGTTTCAGCAATAGCGTTATTTTTTTCCTCAACCTAATATATTATGTAAAAATGTGGATGTAGAAAGTTTCCATCACTAGTCAAAAAAAAAGAAAAATGAGAAAATGATATGTTTCTTACACCAGGGTTGAGAATAGTTCAATTAACCACCACTTAATTAATTATGCATTACCATTTTTTTACTGTTCGAAAATTAATAATAGAAAAATAAAGTTTCAACGATCACGTCGAGTTCATTAATAAAAGCGAGCTCCATTAGATTAATTGCGCCCGAATGAATTAATCAATCAATTAGGGACGCCGCAATTAGAACGCGTTTTACAAACCGCGGTCGGAGATGAAATTAAAGAAAACGACAGTATAATGGAGCCGTTTTTACGTCGGGAGAACAATTTATCAAACGTTCATTCGTAAATAATTTGTGTGCAGCTTTATTAAATTCCCGTTTCAGCATGAAATTTCGATTCCTATCGTCGTGCACTCAGTGTAACAGATGCTCGGGGCCGTAAGTGCGATAGAACAAAGCCAAGTGAGAAATCGAAAAGGGGCACAAACGAAAATGGACTGTTTATTATTTACAATGAGGCAAAACACCGTTATGCGTTAGCAAAGCTATTTGTTTCGTTCGGGTTTTGTTGCAGGAGTCACTCTGCAGAATTACAATGAAAATGTCGCATCAAAGAAGAAACAATTTTCGCACAGTTTATCGGAATGAATACAATAAAACGTCAGTTTGCTGAAGTTGATTATACAGGAAATATTACTAAGATTAGTCTCAAGGCTACAAAAAGTATTACTGGTATGATAAATTGAATGTAAACGATACGAAATGTTTATTATTCGCGGAATAAAGGATTTGCTTGAGACTGGTTTTATTTTATGCCGTCCATAATCTGTAAAGATCTAGCAAGTCGCCAGACAAATTTATTAATCAAATACAACTTTGGTATAAATCTTTTTTTATAAAATTTTCATATATTTTCTCGACGAATTGCGACTAAAAAAGGCGCCTTATTTATTAACGTCTAAAAAACGATTTAAAAGGTTCGTTCCAGGCCTTGTTTCGCCCACGTGAAGGATTTGTTTTCGAGTCACGAACTTCAGTTTGCAAATTGCTGGGAAAATGTGTTTTCCCTTAAAATATCACACGAAAGCTCTCTGCAACCAGTCAATTTCTTCGATAACTAGAAATCTTTGTTCCAGATTCTTTTGAAACGAAAAAATATGTATTTATGCAATGCTGGCTAAACAAATAGTAAAAATTTAAAATTAGAACATTTTCTTAGAAATTTCATAAAAGGATTAGTTCAAATTTGGTCCAGTCAGTGTTTCAGTATTCTACACTTTTTTTAGTTATTTTGACAAACTTTAAAAACGACAGAAATATTATTTTTTAGCCTGATTTGCTAAAGAAATAGCACATTCAAATATATTTAATTTTTATGGTTCTATTTAACAATACTCTTAATGAGTGATAAGTGACAAAAAAGAAAAATTTCAATCCAAAGAATTGGGAAATAATAATTAATATGAAACATCAAGTTCTAAATATTGTTAACGTAAGTAAAAGCCTATAAAGCTCGTGAAAATGGTTTACAATATTGATAATAAATATAAAACAACACACTCAATTGAAAATACAATAAGGAAACACATAACAAAAAACGCAGCTCCTTTTATAGACAGACAAATTGAAAGAACTAGAATACGAAATCCTTTCTTGTCTTTTAAACAAAGAAAAACTGGATAATAATTGAGATATGTGTCTAGTAGAACAATCAGACGTCAACTGTATTTTAGTAAAGAAATCATTGGTATCAAAAAGAGTATTCGAACAAGTCTAAAGTTTGCACAAAAATATATTACTACTCTCCAGAATTTTGATGAGGAGTACTTTGGCGTGATGAATCCAAGTTAGAATACGATCAGATGATAAACAATACCTTCGCCGTTTTACAAATCAAAATTTAAACCTTAAATACACTATAAAAACTTTGAAACACGGTGGAGGTAACGTTATGGTTTTGGAGTTACTTGTCTTGGCATAGTATACGTCCTTTAGAGAAAGTTATTGGTAAAATGGACCATTTAATATCTAGAGATATCATGAGAGATGTAATGGAACCATTTGCCAACGATAATTCACTAGTTACACGGGTTGGTATAACATACATTCAAAGTTGTTCAAAATTAATTAATCATGTTGAGGTTCTCGAATGATTATCGCATAGTCTGGATCTAAATCTAATTGAAAACTTATGGAACCACATGAAGTTACGATTAAACAAAAGATACGCAACAAAATATTAACAATTTTTTAAGTTACATTTGCCCAATTACATTGTTCAAATTTGGATTTAAGTAGAAATTAGTTTGATTTAGGTACAAAATAAATAAGGGTAGAAAGAATATAACGTAATTAATATTTATAAAACATAAAATATTTTGTCTGCAGTTAATTAGATGGGTAGATGTCCTAATTAGTATTATATATTAATATACGCTATTCCTCTGAACATCACTGTATATAAATCAAGTCTGGTACTTGTAAACAGGAAGCATTTTGTTGATTATTCGTTCACTTAACGCAAACATGCAAATTACTTCGTTAAAGAAGTGCATTAAACACTTGTGTCGTAGTTTTCGTACAATGTGAATAAAAAAAATCTAATAACCAACTGGGCCACTATTTGTATCTTTTTAATTTTGTCGCACGATTCGTTTTCCGGTCACGATTCCCAACGTGGCAAATTGCGGACAAAATGTCCTTTGCCCGGCATCCTTTTAAAATATTTCGAAGCACCGCTGCAATTTTGTAAATAAAATTCCTGCCCTCAATTTCGACGGAAATCAATTTTTATTACGATAACAGTCTCAAACAAACATCAGTCGACGATTTTCCTTAATACAAAGGGTAAACTGTTAGGAGAGCACAATATAAATTCAATTCGTCTTAATTTAAACTTCCTCGCGCTTTTAATTGAAACTTTCCCGTTTCATTTCCATAACGAACATTGTGCAATTCGTGTTGTAATCATAATCAACCAGTTGTTCGGTATTTCATAAAGATGCAAATCGAGATGGGACACAAAACGGCACGAAACATTCCATTCATTAATTTGTTAAATGAAATGCTTTCATTATCTGGATTATACACTGTTTTTTTTTCTCTCATTAAACACGGGTAGCGTGAAAACAACTTATTAAATTTATACAAACATTGTACAATTACTGCTCTTTAAAAATAAACCATAGTAAATATGCGTAATCTAAATATAAAAATATTAAAAAAATTTAAAATGAACGGTTTTGATTTTTAATATTTCATCACCAGATTTACAGTTATTATATATTCGCTCACACATCGATCGTTTTATTTTTACAAGCACTAATCCAATTAGTCTCAGTCTCATGCATCAGCTAATAAACCGGCCTTAAAATAACCCGAATTTGTTGCCGTTGTCAGTTAGTTAGTGACTTGACAAATTTGACCGCTAATAAATTTAAGGTGCGAATTAAACTTGTCTAATGAACGACCCAAACAAAGTTATTCCACATCCACTGCGGACCACTTTCACTGTCTATTATATAATTCCACCTACGAGTATTGCGAAAATTTGCATTAAGGGAGTCCGATTTGTCGGATCGCAAGGATCAATCGTATTTCGCACGTTTCTGTTTCGAACGATCGCATCATAATCCCTGGAAAACGAGTCCGATTGTGTTTCGAATAAGGCGCTTGAAACTACAACATAATGGATCGTGACACCTACAGACCGCACGATTTTAATGTGATTACTCATTAACGCGATTCATTAATAACAATTGTTCGATTGTTCAACCACACGGACAGCTGGAACCCAACACATGCCTCATATGATTCATACAAGTGCATCTTCTTACATCTTCTCACGTTATGGCACATCTGTGATACAAGTGGAGCAATTAATTGTGTTTTAATAACTTTCGCACATTGTGACTCATGGTTTCATTCATTTTACGGCCGCAAGTTTAAAATGTTGTTTGCTTTGTTATTTTCATATTTTATGTTAGTCACATTCACTGTATTTTATTTTTATAACGCAATTCATTGTACAATATTTATGTATTTATATATAAAATGTTTATATTTTTATAAGGAATTGTTAGTTTATGATGTGATTTTATATGTTTAGAAATTTAATGAATAGTTAAAGATGTCCTTCCAAAACAAATTAAAAGTAATGTTTCTCATATTATTATGTAAAATAGAAAATTTCATTAAGTAAATGAATAACATAATAAAAAGTGAGAAATTTTCACTAAAATGTTAATATATTGCTTTTTTATCTTAACTTGAGAAATTATGAATTGAGTTCTTCAAAAATAAAATAAAATAAAACCGTTTAATAAAATTAATAGGACGACGCATAAGGAATCTTGCACCCCCAAATAACCTTCAAGAATTAGTTCAACAGGTTCAGAGAGAATGGAACAATGTACCCCAAAACTTGATCCTTCAGTTGATACAATCAATGCCTCAGCGTTTAGCTGAACTCCTTAATTTTTCGACATTTTATAATCTTACATTAATTTGAATATTAGCGCATATTTTCATATTTGTTACACCCTTCACTACTATAATTAAATTCTGCAAAATTTCATATATTAAATAAAAAGTTACAAAGACTTTTTGTGATATCTATTTTATTGTGACTTGTTTATATGACATTTATAACTTAAATTAGCCAATAAAAATATTATACATTTATTTGAATTACAAAACATCATGTTTTAATTTACTTTTTTAATAAGGTTTTCATTAATTAAAATGTTAATATTTGCAAATAAATTCTTAATACATAATATACATTACATTCAATTACATGACACATAAACGTTCGATTTTCATATTTAATACAAAAAAATAAAATTTAAATGTAAAAAAATATTGAATGAAATTAAATTAAAATAAATAAATACGTCAAAGCATGAATATTTGTTTAAATATTTTGTAACTCAATTTGTACACTTTAATACCATGAACAAATTACTAATGTACAATTTAGGGGGAGAATATGTTATCTATCCCCTAGGTATTGAATATTTAATTTAACAACTTCCAAGAAGTGCGTATAGTTAAACTGTATATCGATTTCCCGATGGCAACGTTTTTAATAATTCCCCAGAATTTTCAGCCATCATTAAACATTGATCAATTCTTAATGAATCTATTACTTAGATAAACACCTTGCATTACAATTTTAACAACGAAGTTAATGTGGGCAACACGTTATTTATTTTATATGAATATAAAATCATATTGACAGTTGTTTTTATAGGCCTCATAAAACCACAATGGAATAAACATTTAAATAACTTGAATCAATTACGAATTAAGAATAGTCAATAAATTCAGGTGTATTTATTTTCCGCCTGCGTAGATTCATAAGCACGGGGAAAATGAAGTTAGTTAACCCGGAAAAACAACGGACGCAAACAAAGAGAGAGTCGAAAACGGGAACCGGTATCGGATTTCAGGAATTACTTTGCCGGCAAAAACCAGAACCAAACAATTGCTTTCCCGAGACAAACAACCACTGTCTAACGACCGGGGCTAATTTGCGGATTTATGAACGTCGTTGCCCCCGACACACACACCAAAGAAAAAACTAAATTACAGCGAAAGGGGTTCGTTTCTTTTAAATCGTATCGATTTATTTTAAGCACCGTTGATTTAATTACGAGCCTAATGCGTCAGATTCGAAACGAAGCGAAAACAAAGGTTCGGCAGGAATCTCAGACAAGTGGAGTAAGCGAGTGCATTTATTTCCACAAAGCGTTTCATTTAAGCGACAAAAGCTGTCGTTGATCCGGCGCTGGAAATAAATAACGTCGTCGCATTGCTCCGCACTCCCGAACGGCTTAAACAGATGAGATCATTACGGGGATTTTATTGCGGAGGGCTTTCCGATGTACCAATGTCGCGAGCTTTTCCGGGACCTGTGTCAAAAATCCGGTTCAACGTTCGCGGATCGTATGCACGGCGTAATGTGGGCAGGTCGTTAATCAAAAATTATGTTGCGTTTTATTGAATCGAGTTTAATGTTGGGGCGTGTCCGTTGACTTTTGCACCGGGAGCACCGTTTTAAATATTTGGGTCATTTGGTCTCGCAAGCGGTGGTATCCTATCGAATTGGCAAAGGATTTGATTTGTGCGAAAGAAAGGCTTCCATCTTGAGCAAGTGAAACTGGCAATTCAAGCGATGCTAAAACTAATGAGGACCGAATTAACCGGTCTTTGTTCGAGGTTCGTACCGATAAATTACTTGTTTTATTTGACTCGAGGAAAAATTACTTTCCATTCATAAGATTCATGACAAACTGTAAATATCACTGGAAGAAGCCATGAGTCAAAGTAATAAAATTATCAAGAACAAGAAATGCTTTAATAGCATCCGTTTATAAACTGTTTAAAAATGACTCACGAGAATAAACAACCATTTAAATATATATATAATTAATTACATTTTAGGACAAAATTAAGTTTAATATTAATTTGAAAATATAAAATTCAAAATATCTAATATTTTGGGAGATGCTCCAATTTTTTTAAAATTTAAAAAAAAATCAAAACATCAAAAAAAAAAATTTTTCTAATAAATAAATAAAATAAATTAGTTTAAACTGAATAACTCCATTATTGATATTTTAGTTTGGATTCAATACACAATTTACTGAACATTTTAAGAAATACCTCAAATCCGAAAATATGGGGACAAAATAAAGATATCAAAGAAAAAATTCTATTTATTCTACCTATAATAATATAAGATTATTCTGAATTGATTAAATGTTTCAAATTTCAATTTAATAATTATTGATTTTTAATTTTACAGATTTAAAAAAATGTTTACACAAATTTTGATTAATTGGAAAATTGAAAATTATTTTTTATGAATTTAAATGTTAATAACAACAACAAACAAAATTATGAAATCTCAATTTAATAAAAATGATATTTTATTTTAAATATTAATTTAAAAGTATTCTTAAATAAAATTCAATATATCATAGAAAATTGTGTCATTTTTATCTTAATTTTAATTTAATTCTCTGAATTTTATAAGAAATGTTTCAGTTTCCAATCACAACAAAATTTAAAAAAAAATCATTATATATTATAATTATGAGAATTTTATTATTAAGTATTAAACAAATTACTAAACAGTTACAGTTTCCAAACACTATCAAATATCACTAAATTCTTTTATTTCTAATAATAAATAAATTATTTTAAATTGATTTAGTGTTTCAAACTTCAATTAATTCTAATTATTTATATTTTATTTATCAATATTAAACAAATTCTTTAACAAAATATCACAGAAAACTGAAATTCAATTTTACCATGAATTTAAATATACACTTCTAGACACAAGGGGGAAACCCTAGGATATAATTGTTTAATATGGGAAATACACAATAATTATAAAACATAATATTAAAATAATAATAATAATTATAATAATAATATATATTGCAGTTTATTTCGGTATTATGAAAACAAATTATAGGCTTTAGAAATGAGGGTATGTCAGAATTTCTGAAACTATACCTATATTTTATACATTTTTAAAATTAATTAAACAAATTCATAACAAAGTGAGATTTATTACCCAAAAATCAATACAGATATTTATATTCATTTAATATTATTTAATTTAATTTAAGTTTAATGTTAAATTTAATAACATTTATATCTTTAATTAATTAATACTTTTAAAGATAATCTAGTTGTATTAAAAACTGCTTATAAAAAAATTCAATTAGTTATAAGTGGCATTTTGGCATCCGACTTGTGATTCTAAATATACACTTGTTCAAATCCACCATCATCAGTCTGCCAGCAGAAAACGTAAGGAGTTCTTAACGCTGACATGGTATGCATTTGTTAATGTCACTCATGTCAGCAATCGGGCTAAAATCATTTCATACACCTTGTTAACCGTCCATCACGTTTTTAACATTCCCCTCGCGACTTCAGCTAATTCCGGACCTCCAAGTTCTTGTATCAGTCATCAGCACAACAATCCGACAACAAAGACCATCCGCTATTAATCAGAAAAAAAAACTTTTCCCCGGAATCTCCTCACGTGCTCCACCCCCTTTCATTATTCTTAAAGAGATGATTGATCACCAACTTTGAAAATCGCACGGAGACAACAGTTATCGTCCAGATTAATGCGCAGAGGCAACAACATAAATCGGCGGGAGCCAGTTCCAGTGCCCCGTAATATTTCAAAGGACGTCCTATGACAGTTTTTATTCCGCACTTATGAATATTTCATTCACTTCGGGAGTTTCAAAAGTTTACAGCACGTTCCTTTCCGAAAGACTGCGGTGGTTCCCCCGGAATTTACGACAGATTTGTTGGCTTTGTTCATCGATTTTATTGTTTTAATTGTCGGAGGGAAGAAAGTTTCAAGATGTTTATTGTGCAATATGCACCGAAATGGGACGAGGCGCAATAAATATTTGATGAAAACGTTGATATTCCACGTAATGGCGCGTAATCTACATGACAAAAGGATCGCGGAGCTTCCGCCGTCGATTCCCGATAGAATTTTCCCCGGCATACCGATGCCGTAAGAAAATGACTCGGTTCTCTCATGTTTTTATTTTTTTTTTTTTTCTTCTCTTTCGATCGAACGTGCATACTGTGACACAATGGAAACAAATAGCTTATCGGAAATTGAAATAAAACGCCAGACTTTAACGGTAAGTTGGCTGTTGTTTACAATACACGGAACACACAAAGGAATGAAGTCGTAGAACGTGCTCGATAACCTAGACGAAAGTGGAAATGAAAACTGTGTCTGGAAGGAAACGGCATAAAAAATTAATTTTTCTACTGCTATCAGTAAATTGGGAGTTTATCAATTGGGATCGGCAATATGTTATTGACAGTGGAACTAAATTAATTGGAATCATCAATCAAAATGCCTTATGGTCTATAACACCAGCATTGTGTGCTTTTTTCGTGGAGTTTTAATTGATTGGTGATCTTTTTTGTAAGCAACAGTGAATTGTTTCACTGATTGCCAAATTATTAATTATCTTGATCTTCTTAGCCTGTTTTGGGTGTGTGCAAATAGCTACAACAGTTGTTTGTTTATCCTAAAGGGGGATTATGTATCTATGGCATAAATCATATCGGCGTTAGATACATTGGCCGGGTTTCAGATTTCATCTCTGGACGTTTTCAATTAAATCGTGATTTATGCGTTCACTGTGCTTGGAGGACACGGCCGGCCAAAACTTTGTACCAGTTTCAAAATTAATTCGATTGTTTACAATTTAACACCAAAACAAACAAAAATTAATAGTTGTAAATGTTCGACCTTAGCTTGTATCATTAATATACTCCCCACAAAGAACTTTAAACTATAAGGCGCGCCGAACGTTTTAAATCAAACCCATTCCAATTTGGCCGCACACAGAACGGAAACCACCTTGACATTTAATTATATATTTTATCCGAACCAAGGATATTACAATCAATACAGCCAGACATGTACGGTTTGCTACGCTGCACATTGTGCACATGTCCCGACATTTCTATTTTTGGTCGTTACTTACTTTATTAACTACCATCACCCCCTAATCTCATCTACTACCCATCTACTTTAACTAATGTCGGCTTTTTGGGCCACATGGGAACTACCTGAAACTAATAACGTTCGTTTTAGCCAGCTCCTGATAACCAGAGAGCGCGAGCAGGCGAAGGAACTGTCAACACAATGAATGATCTAGAAATGACAACATCCACTACCAAAATCTCCCCTGTATCAAAGCCAAAACGCGTTAAAAAGTAATCACAGTTAGTATCCAGCTTGATCCATGAATTGATCCGGTGAAATCGTTTATTCTTATAAATTGAATACAATTTATCAAATACTTTAAAAGTCGTTTCAATGTCCAAACACTGATTATGCGTTTCAAACTTAAAAAATACTATTAATTTAAGAGCATTAAAGAAAATCTTTCAGTTAGGCATCATTAATATAAATATAATATATAACTTACTGAACATTTTAAGAAATTATTCAATTTCAAAATGTAAAATAAAATTGTAGTAAAAAAACAAATTTAAAATATTTATTTATAATTAAACTTTTCTTTGAACTACATAGAATATTTTTTATTATAAAAAATAGAATTTTATTTTCAAATCCAAAAAATAAAATATCTATAATAAAAGTTTTTCATTTCATACTTCAATTAAAAATATTTTAAATCGAAATCGTAATATGACTACAAATAAATGCGATTTATACATAACGCAAATGCTTCTAAAAAATTATTATCATTTTGTTCGTGTTTGCATTTCGAAACACTTCAATAGTTCAATTTGCAAACATTCCAAAATTTTAGTTAGGATTCAAAATATCTAAAGAGATGTATTCTAAACAGATGTTTCAAATTTCAATCGAAATTATTTATATTTATTCCAGCATACTGCTACTTTAGCTGATGTAGTTTTTTTGCTTTTACTTATGACCTATGAATAACATAAAAATGACCCACCACCAGGAAACCGAAACGACTCAAAAGCTCACGACAGTTAGTAACGGCCTGACACATGAACTGATTCAAATGTGGAACGTCCAGGAACGCAAGGGAAGGGAAACTTATACAACAAACTTACACAATCGTCCGAAGGAATGCGACAGCCTCTTCCGCAGCTTCTGCATCCTGGAGAGGGCGCCGCTTTTCTTCTCCCGCATCGTGACTCCGGACGTCGGCAGACCCACTCCTGCAAACAAAAAACACATTTCAAATCGATCCGTACAGATTTTTCACTCGTCGTCC
Organism: Aethina tumida; assembly: GCF_024364675.1. Lineage (NCBI taxonomy): Eukaryota > Metazoa > Arthropoda > Insecta > Coleoptera > Nitidulidae > Aethina > Aethina tumida. The sequence continues at coordinate 33,385,959 of NC_065436.1, forward strand.
CGAGTGCAAACACTCCGGAATTATGTAACCAAACAATGTAGATCGAAAACAAACACGTACTTCATTTGACACGTGCGGGGAGGCTTCGAGTCGAACATGATGGATGGGGGCGTGTTGCGATGTTATGAGGGAAAATTATACGCGTTGTATTATTGATGTTGACAGTTGTGGCGAGTGGATTTTTTTCGTCTGGAGTACAGAAATAGACGCAACTTTCACTTTTACGTGGAAACAAAGGTGTAGTTATACAATAGTGACCGCATCGATCCGTTCGTACGTAGCGCCAGGAATAGATCTTTGCATTAATAATTAATGTGTTGTTTGGGGGGTGAAAATAATTGAATTTGAATTAAGCGAGTTTCCTTGAGAAGACGATTACCAAATCGGTCGCCAAATGTATAAATGTTAACGTTTACAGCTTTAATCGGCTGAAATATCATACATAAAGTGGTTGTGTGGGCACCGAGTACAATTACAATGTTAATAACTGTCTTGGTTAATAATGCCATAAAAGTTATACACCCACGACAACGCTGTAAAAATAAAAGCCAGCTGTGAATGGAACATTATTGGTTTACATAATATTAATTAGCATATTATTGGTAATTTACGGTTTGGCCACTGTCGAAGACTTTACAAGGAAGTATCCGCAGAATCAGAAAAATGAGAAGCATAAAAGTGTGCCAGTGTCGCGTAGCGAGCAACTTTTTATCGTCTGACAGCGACCAGAAATGCATATATGGTCCTTTCAAGTTTTTAATGGGCTCGCACAGTTAACTAGCTACCTTGCCCCAAGCGTATCTCTTTCTCCGCGTTCTGAAATCATAACACACTTCTCGTTAATGCGAGAACGGTCAGAATGAAATGGTTCAATGAACAGTGGCAAATCAAAATTAATTTAAAAAGTTGGGGTTGGCTTAGACGAAATTCCGTTGACAAGTAATTAGGGATGAAGGACCAGAAACGCAGGACGTGAAACACGCCACCTAGAAACAGCTAAACGAGAACCACTGGAAGTTTTGTTGAAAGATTAGCTGTCTGCTATTGTCGGGTACTGTTTCGATTTGAATATGACGTCCGCGCTTCGAATTCTAACTAGCTGATATGGATCCAGGACTGTTGAACTTGGATAATCGAAATTTTGCTGTTGTCAAGGTTAAATCGAATTTACATATTGTAAAAGCAAGAGTTCATTTCACTTTTACATAGTTTATTTGTGTATACCAAACCACAATATTTACACAGCTAAGGAAAGATGGGTGTTTCTTTATTTTTACAAATTATCTTCATGTTTATACCTTGATAATTATCATGTGAAGATAGCAGAAATTAGTGATGATTATCTTGATCAAGATATGGTCGATGATTATGAAATGTACGTAGCAAGGACTGATGATAATTATCATGATATTCATGCACTGATAATTAATCAAAATCGATTAAGAATTTGTTTTGCTCCAAAATTCCAAAATAACAAACAAAACATTTATTAATATTAATTTGAGTAAAAATCTTTCCCTGTGTTATTTGCGTTGAAAATTGGCAATTAACAGGAAATATGATTTTAGGAAAATCGAACGTTTAACGAAGTTTAAAATTCATTTGCACGAGGTCGAAGTCCCCGTTCGAGGCTGCGTTGCTGTATCAATTTTACACTAGAGCAGTAATTAAGCAGTGACTCACCGAGTTAGCGCTAAATTAAATTATCAAGCGGTCCGTTTTTAACTAGGAAACAGGGTGGGTATGTGAAATACAACCAGAATGCATGTGTGCATGTACCGAAGAATCAAAAAAAGCTGCATCAGAATGAAAAAATGGTTGATGGAGTCCAGATAACTAAAAAATACTTCAATGAAATAAAACGAACGAGGGGGTGCTTTCAATTTGTAATTAAAAAAAAAAATAAACCAGACCGAACATTCTGTTGCTTTATGAGACTACGTCAAAAGCTTTAATGAACGCAAATTAATTAACGGGACACGAGCATTTAGTTTGTTTGAAAGAAACTTCCAATTGTTTATTAACACTTTTATGGTCTCCTTAATTATTTTTGTTTTATAATGTCCAAGTAAATTTGGAAAGAAACGTGTTTTTGTCAGCCTTCATTTCACTTCACATAAAAGATTCCCAATTATTTAGAAAATTGACAGATACCAATAAAAACAATGTGTTAATGAAAATAATAAAATAATTAACTAATTATAGTTTTGTAAAATTGTTTTATGAACGCACTGTAGATTTTTATTGTGCAGTCATATAATTTTTTGTTGCAAATAAAGCGTTGTAGGTGACACAAGTAAATTAAAACCTATCGATAAAACAACAACAATAACGTTGGTTATATCCTAACTTGATTAATAGAATATAAATTAATATTGATTATAATATTATCTATATATAGGACGACTACCTTTGTGCGTTTCATATAATAACAATAATTAACATTAAGGTATGTAACGTATTATAAATATGATTGCCCTAAACTCATAATACCCTGTTATAGCAAGTTAACCCAAATATACCAATATGTCTGAATTGCTTATATATGGATCTACTCACCGTGGAAACAAAACACTGACGTATCAAGGTTATAAATACCTAAGACATCGTACAACAACTAGTTCCGTCATCCACTGGCATTGCATAAAACGGCCTACCCAAAACTGCAAATCTATCATGCATACAAAGGAGGAAAAAATAGTCCAGCACCCTGGCGAACATAAGTGCAATCAAACCAAATCAAATCCAAATCTACCAAAGAATTCGAGTAAAGTTAGAAATACCCAAAAGGTAGTCCAGACACAGCTGGAGGAAAACGCCAAAAGCGACCAATCAACCCACCCCGTTGAAAATAACCCCAACTCACAACTCGTACAGAATGAGTTAAAAAGTACAACAGATGTTTCCAAACATACTATGATTCTTTCGAAAAAAGGCGAAGACTTGGAAATGCGAACTGTTTTAAACATAAAGCGAGAGATGTTAACCGAGCTGGAGAATTCTGATATATCCAGAAATACATTAGAAAATGAGGAACATCCAGACGACATTTTCACTGAGGAACCTGACACTTCAGTTACTATGATTATGGACCATGAGGTTGTGCGAGATAGGGTGGAGGGAGCAGCATGGACACCTTCGCTCGGCGAACCCATGTTAACATTTTCAGAGAAAGACGGACACCTGTCGCAAATGCACACTGTTTTAAATATAAAGCGAGAGATGTTAACTGAGCTGGAGAATTCTGATATATCCAGAAATACTTTAGGAAATGAGGAACATCCAGACGACATTTTCACTGAAGAACCTGACACTTCAGTCACTATGATTATGGACCATGAGGTTGTGCGAGATAGGGTGGAGGGAGCAGCATGGACACCTTCGCTCGGCGAACCCATGTTAACTTTTTCAAAAAAAGACGGACACCTGGCGCAAATGCACACTGTTTTAAATATAAAGCAAGAAATGTTAATTGGGCAAAAAACCAACCAAGAGTTGAGACAAGAACAGTTAGATATAAAGGGAGACGACTCACAGGATGACGAGAGTATCGAAGAGTTAGATGAAGATGATATTTTTCCTCCCACACCTGTGAGTAGTAGAAAGAGGAGAAGGAGCATATATTCCGTTGACAAAGACAAATTATTTAAACTTCGATTGCATGTGGCAAAGTTAGATAAGCAGATAAAGGAAGAGGAACTAAATTTGGTTAGGATAAAGGCAAGAAACGAGGAGCAATACCACGAAATGAGAATTAAATTAATGAACAATGAATTTAACAATTGTTACTATTAATACTATTATTATTATATTATTATATTTTAATAAATTGACATCCTATTATGAATATTTACAAAATTGGATTACAATCAACAATTAAGATAATAAAATTTTTAATATATATATGTTAGCTTACGTCATCACCTTCATCGATGGACCGATGCGACGTGCTCACATCTATTTAGACTAGTTTTGTTTTATAAGCAAATCTGAAGTATTTGTTTACATTTAATATTTGGGGCAGTTCTTAAGAAAGAACCAGGCAGTCAAGCTTTAGATGTCGAGGGTTAAACTACGTTTGTTGTAATAAAGCGTATTATTGTGAATTTAGTGTTTTAATCAAACTAAAAAGACAGATTAACAGTCGCTAATCTATCATATATATATATATATATATATATATATATATATAAGTTTGTATTCCTTAAAATTACTTTTACACTAGAAAAACAGGAAACAGAATTATTTTCTTCAAAATAAAGAATCGTGACTATTACAAGTAAATCAGATTCTACTGATCCACAAACAATAGTGGATCTTATATCTTAATCTGATTAATAGTATTTAAGTTAAAATTGAATTAATAGTACCTGTACTTAGGGCGACGATTTATATAGTAAATAACTAAGTAATTAACACTGACAGGTATATAATGCATTATAAAAATGACCACACTTTAAACATTGTATAAACTCAGTCACAGTAAACCCAAGAATCCCAAGATGTCTGAATTGTTTAACTACGGACTTACTAGACGCGGACACAAAACTCTGATTTATCAAGGCTATGAATACATAAGGCATCGTACAACTGTTAGCTCTGTTTCCCACTGGCGTTGCATAAAACGAACTAGTGAAAATTGTAGGTCGATCATGCATACAAAGGGGGTAGAAATAGTCCAGCACCCTGACGAACATACGTGCGTCAAAACGATATCCCCAAATCAACAAGCTAATTTGGATATGTCCAAAAATTCTCAAGAGTTGGACCAAGAACAGTTTACCAAAGATGTGAGAAGCAAGCAGTTGATCCCTGAAAACCCCGTGCGTGATGAACTAAAAAGTACAACAACCATATCCGAAGATATATTAATTCCGTCTGAAAAAGACGAAAGCTTGGAGCAAATGCGCACTGATTTATATATAAAGCGAGAGATGTTAAACGAACAGGAGTGTTGTGACATATCCAAAAATCCAGACGACATTTTCACTGAAGAGCTTGACACTACAGAGATCAAATCCGAAAATCAGACATATTTGGGGAAAAATGCGGAAGAGGGAGAAAGCTTGGAGCGAAGTCAAATAAATATAAATCAAAATATGTTATCTGAGCAAGAATCTAATCTAGAGTTGGTCCAGGAACAATTGGACATAAAAGATGTTTTTTCACAGGATGGCAACAGTCAAGACTTAGTTGAACTCAAGAATCTTCCTCCTACTCCTGCGAGTAGTAGAAAACGGAGAAGGACAATCCGTTCCTTTGACGAGGACGAATTACTTAACATTCGGTTAAAAGTGGCAAAGTTAGATCAGCAGATAAAGGAAGAGCAACTAAATTTGACGAGGTTGAAGGCAAGAAACGAGGACCAATATCACGAATTGAGAATGAAATTGAAGCTGTATGAATTTAACAATTGTTAATACTATACTATTAAATTTTAATTTATTTAATTATTTTAAAATTTGTGAAGATTTGTAGATATTACAATTGAGAATTAAATTGAAGCTGTATAAATTTAACACTTATCAATAAAACTATTAATTAATTTATTTTATTATTCTAAAAATTGACATAATCTAATATGCATAATTACAAAAATGAACCACAATCTTTATATTATACGATATATGTAATCTTAAAATCATATATGTATTAATAAATTTATATTCTTCAAAATTACCCATAAAATACAAATAAGTATTATTGTGAGCCTGAGTAAATCTATTACCTGCAGGGCATATATACATACACCTAAGAGTACGTTGTCACAGCATTGTTATCTCCTTCTTCAACAGTATCGGAATGTCAAATAATACAATTACATATAGACCAACTCGTCGGGGAGGTAAAGTCCTCATATATCAGAACCATGAATACGGAAAACATAAGACGACCACAGAAAAAATCACTTACTGGCGTTGCATAAAACGATCGGCTACAAACTGCAAGTCGATCTTGCATACCAAGGGGGTAAAAATAGTGAAATTTCCTGCAGAACATACATGTGAGAAAGTTGGCACACCGAACAGTAGCGATGGTATATCACTAGATGAGTCCATTACTGAGAACTTTAAGACGGAGATGGACGAAGATGAGATCGAGTTCAACATTGTGGGTGAATCTTTGCAACAAGCGGACTGCAGTTTCGAATCACCTGAAATTTCTACATCGGTCAGGAACCAATTGCTTGATCTTCAGTTAAAGACGGCAAAATTAGAAAGAGAGATAAAGGAAGAGGAGTTACACCTGGTAAGGAAGCAGAGGAAGAACGAAGAAGAGTTTCACAATTTGAAAATTAAAATATTGCAATTAAAATACGAAAACATGAAAATGAATCCTCAATAAAATCTTATATCTTATATCTATATTTTGTTGTTTAGTTCTTTAACCCCAATATTTCCATAGAAAATATTATGTTGCAAATGACATGAAAACTAATGGACACACTATAAATAATAGTGTAGATCAAAACCAGCAGAATATTCATATTTAATCAGAGAAGGGAAAAATACACGAGAACAACGGTTGTAAATAAAATTGTTGATAAATACATTCGTAAGTAAAATGGAGCTTTTAAAAAATTCCCACCGCCATGTCCCACAGGGAGACCTTCTCGCACGCAGCCATAACTAGCTCGCAAAACGATTCAGGACTAATTGATGGATCCGAATTCCCGGACGACATTCGATTTCCCGGATTTCGTCAGCCCCTCAAACATTGTGTAACTACGTTATGGGGGTTTTGAATTAGGTTATTAAAAGTGCTGTCGAGACAAACCGATACCAGATCTTAATTTAGTTTAGTAGAAATTGCTTGGCTTTCGAAACAATATCATATTTCATTCGTTCCAAAGGACTGAACGATTTCTCCATTTAGTCAGAAGCTTGGAGCATATCAAATTGCTTTGCTTCCTGACGTTATCTCGTCCCTTTGTAGAGACATTAAAGAAATTTATTTCAGTTTAGTGTACTCCGAAACAAAACATGAAACAGCTTCAAACATCTGCATGTCTCACTTGAAAATGAATAGAAAAGATGACACACTTCAATCCTTTTTCCCCGGGCATTCCATTTGAGAGAACGAGGCCACGGGGCTGCATCCCCGCACCCTTCGGAGACATTGTATTCGGCGTGGAAACGATAAACGACAATAAATGTCGGGAATCTCTGGCGAGGCGTCGCGGCGTTTCAATGTGGGTCACGAGCTTTTATCGCGGCGCGTGGGTTTCCCCCGCGTTCTTATCGTCATCACACCTGCGTTTCGTTATCGCGTTACATGTGTTGCAGTAACGGAACGGAGAAACAAACGGGACTCGTGAATAAGATACGAGTAGTAAAATTTCTCTCTGCCGTTCTACAACAACTAATCTCGCGCTAGCTGATTCAGGTTAATGCGGCATTATGGTCGGACGTTCAGTTTTAAATCAGTCTGTCGTATGGTTTTTTTCATTCCGCACCACCATTGTGCTTAATTCGACTCATTCACCCGTACATTAATGCGACTAGTTCAAAAGAAACTCGTTTACCTCATTAACGTCGAATTAGCCTAAATTAGTCCGATTATGGGAATGTCGTAATGGAATTAGACTCCCCGAAAACAGCAGTTTGTGTAGCGGGCATCGTGCAACCCGCGCGTGGACCGGGGTGGAAACGGTTCACGTTAGGCGGATAATTAATTTAAATTTTGTACGAATAAAAACGGAAACTTAATTATCCTCATGGATAGAGTACGGCTTACGTTTTCGTACATTAAAAACGCCGTGCATCATGTGCATGTAGTTTGGGTAGTATTTTTTTTTGTTTCATTTTGTTCAGTGTCTGAATTACTGAATAAAACGAATTATTATTCAGATATGTAGTTCACTAATTTACTAGTGATAGTGAAGACAAATAAAAACCATAATATAATAGAAAATATGTCTAATAATATTATTATTAATATAATTTAATAAAATTTATAAAAACTATATTATTTTTATTTTTATAAATTTAAATAAACTTTCTAATGTGAGTTTTTAATATTATTATATTAACAGATACTGTATACTATTCTAAGAAATGAAATAATAACTGCCATACACTTTATTTTTTTAAAAATGTGTTTTATTTATATTTCTTACTCTTAATCTTAATAAATATTGTTTTTCTAAAATAATTACGAATTAAGAAAATTTGATGTTAATAAGTGGATGGATTAACACATCAACTATGAATAACAGTCTCACATCTTCTTTTCACACTCGAAATCTGGATTCAAATTTCATTTTGGTCCAAATTCTCACAAATTTCGAGTAGAAGACGCTCCACATCCTCAAGTTATTCGGACGGTTAGGATGGCCGATTAAACGTTTCCAAAGAATGTCTCAGATATTGAGTTAAGACCTGGACTGTGAGCTGGTCAGGCCATAGCTTAAATTTAAAGTGCAAATAACAGGCCAATTGAAAAGTCCCCAGTGTGACACACAGCTGACGGTGCTAGTATTAAATCCATATGATTTTTAGTTAGTATCAACATTCAAACGATACGTGTCAAAATTTGACCGCAGCCCGACCATCAGTTTGTGAGATATTGCGTTGCAACTGCAATAACTTTTGTTATTTGAAAAAAGATGGGAAAAAAATGAATTTCGTGTGCTGATAAAATATTGCTTTTTGAAGGGAAAAAATACAGTTGAAGCAAAATCTTGGCTTGATTAAGAGTTTCCGGGGTCTGCACCAGAAAAGTCATCCATCATTGATTGGTATATTAAGTTTAAACGTAGTCAAAGGAGCACCGAAGACGGCGAACGCAGTGGACGGCCAAAAGAGGCTGTCACCAACGAAAACATTAAAAAAGTTCACAAAATAATTTTGAATGACCGTAAAGTGAAGTTGATCGAGATAGCGGACATTGTGAAGATATCAATCTGAACGTGTACATCATATCATTCACGAATATTTGTACATGAGAAAGCTGTGTGCAAAATGGGTGTCGCGCGAGCTCACAATCGATCAAAAGCAACAACGTGTTAATGATTCTGAGCAGTGTTTGAAGCTGTTCAAGCGCAATAAACCTGAATTTTTGCGTCGATATGTGACAATGGATGAAACATAGCTCCATCATTTCAGTCCGAAGTCCAATCAACAGTCAGCTGAATGGACTGCACACGATGAACCGAATCCAAAGCGAGGAAAAACACAACAGTCAGTTGGCAAGGTTATGGCATCAGTACTCTGGGATGCGCAAGGTATAATATTCATTGGTTACCTCCAAAAGGGCCAGACCATCGTCAGCGATTTTTATATAGCGTTATTGGATTGTTTAAAGGATGAAATCGTTAAAAAACGGCCCCATTTGAAGAAGAAAAAAGTGCTCTTTCATCAAGATAAAGCACCGTGTCACAAATCAATGAAAACAATGGCAAAATTGAATGAATTGGGCTTCGAATTGCTTCCGCATCCACCGTATTCGCCAGATCTGGCCCCCAGCGACTTTTTCCTGTTCTCAGACCTCAAATTTAGAAGAAATCGCCGAAACTGAGGCCTATTTTAAAGCGAAAGACAAATCTTACTATAGAAACGGTATCGAAAAGTTGGAAGATCGCTATAATCGCTGTATCGTCTTCGAAGGCAACTAAGTTGAATAATAAAATCTAATTTTGCAAAAAAAATGTGTTTTACTATGATAGACCGGGGACTTTTCAATTGGCCTGTTATGTAATTTTAAAATTTTATTTAAGTTTCGTCAGAATTTAAGAACAAAATATAATATAGACTGAATAAGTTTTAAAATTTAAGTCAAGAAAACATGTGAGATACTATATAAAATCATTTTTTATGTCAATACGAGTTATTCAAAAAGTATATTATACATATTCTTAAAATTGTTGAAATAATATCTGAAACTCATTTCCATGGTAACACAAATCCAAACTTGAAAGTGGAACCTTACGAAAATCGGCGACATCCGATCCTCTAAAATAAAAAAGGGACAACCATTATGCGCGCAACCTTCCATTATCCCGTTGAAAGTAATGGGCCTGGTACAAAGCGGCAGTAACACTAGACAGTAAAACGCACGTACGTATTTTTTGTTTACAGGCATGTAAAAGACATTCCCGGGGATTTGTGTAAGTGAAACGAGGCCACCGGGTACGCTGCACGCCCTTCCCGCGGGCCATTGTGCTCGGCGACGGGCGGAAGCGATAAACGATAATAAAATACGGGGGGGAAAGGAGCCCGAAGACGTTCCCGCGAACCGACAATCGCGGACGTTTCAATGGGGGACTTTTTAATATTGTTCGGTCGGTCGAATAAAACTTTTTTTCGGTGAGGATCATTTCGCATACGTACCGTTCGCATGTTACAAGCGACAAGTGCAACGCTTCATTATAATCGCAATCAACAATTCAATTAACCTCTGCATGGCCGGATACGCAGCGAACTAACTAATGAAACGCGGCCGGCGCGCCGCGGCGTCGTGGAACTCGTTAAAAAAGCACATTCCCCGGCTGCACGGCCCTCCGGTTATTGCCTCACTTTTGGACGTTGGTGAATAACGAAGCTCGGGCGTCCCGGACGTTATTTCGTCTAAGGAACTTGCCCGGAAATAGGTTATATGTAATAAAGGGTAAAAACGACAAAAAATAGTTCTATTAAAAAAAATATTGGGTGTTTTTTTCAAGAGAAAATAAACAAAGGTGTTTATAATTTAATAAATACAACAAATATTTGATATTTGTCAAACCTTAAAGAAAATATTTATCTCTAGATTACGAAAACATTTCATAATATAAAATAACATTATTCTTTCTAATCCAGAAGAGAATATACACCAAATATTTGGATATAATGAAACATAAAAATATACCTTGTTATTTACATTTAATTTGTATTAAATATTATGATTTTTTCTGTTTTATCTTACCTACTTTTAAACATTCTAAAATTTTAAATTTTATTATTAAGAACAATTTTTATATATTGACAATTTATTCATATTCAGCATATTAGACATATATTTTATTAATTTATAATATTATACGTTATTTTTAATAATTATTAAGATACAATATTAATCTTTTCATAAATTAAAAAAAATCATTCATATCATTAATAATATAAAAAAGACATTAAAAATAGTAATAATAAATTCATATTAAAAATCTTTTTGTAATTATTGTTAATGTATTAAAAAATAAAATTCACAACAAATTTAATAACCATATTAAATATATCAATAAAATTCTTAAAAATTGTATTCAATCATGGAAACATTTCTTAAAATTCATATTTTTAATATATCTTTTAGAAAGCATAAAAAATTTAATAATCATATTAGAAATTTCATTAAAATTCATCAAAATCATATTAATAATATACAAAAACATGACAGCAAATATATTAAATTCTTTAAAATGCACGAAAATTATAATAATTATGTTTTAAAATTCATAAAAAATTAATAACCATATTACAAAATTCTTTAAATTTACAAGTTGTTTAAAATTCATAATCCATCAATAAAATCTTTTAAAAAAATTAATAAACAAATTAGAAATTACATTTAAATTAATAAAAATCATATTAATAATATAAAAAAATATGAAAATGACAATATTATATTAAAAATATTTATAAAAATTCATAAAAAATGAAATAACCACGTTAAATATTTTATTAAAATTCTTAAAAATTATAAATTATAAAAAAAATTCATAATCATATTCAAAGCCTTTTAAAAACGTAAATAAATTAAAAATCATGTTAAAAATTACATTAAAAAATTCATAAAAATCATTTTAATAATATATAAAACATGAATTTATTTAAAAAATTATAATAATCATATAAAATCATTAAAATTTACGAAAATTACAATAATTATATTAAAAATATTTTTAAAAATACATAAAAAATTTAATAATCATTTTAGGTACCTTATTAAAATTCTTTAAAATTACAAATTAATTATAGAAAAATTCAAAATCTTTTATATAACAGAAAAATTGTTTAAAATTAATAATCATATAAAAGTCTTTTAAAAAGCGTAAAAAAATTAAGAAAGAAATTACATTGAAAAAATTCATAAAATCATATTAATAATATAAAAAAAACGTGAAAGTTCTTAAAAAATTATGAAAATTACAATTATATTAAAAATATTTTTAAAAATTCATAAAAAAGTTAATAACTATATTAGAAAATAACATTCATAAAAATCATATATAATTAATTATAATATAAGAAAACATAAAAATTCCTAAAAAATGCAGTGATCATATAATTTTTTTTAATTCATGAAAATTATAATAATAATATTAAAAATATTATATTATTTATATTGAAGTGTTAAAAAAGTTTATATTCTATAATTTTGCAATTTATAAACAAAATAAAATTTTAAACTCACATTATAATATGTTTGTCATTTTGAGTAATATTAAAATAACTCCATAGTTTAAAACATTTTTCTCTATCTTACAAATTCATAAATAACTGTCAGATGTTTTATTTATTTAAAACCTACTTAAATTTAAAAAAATCAGTTTTATATAAGAATATAATATCATTATTTAATATAAATGTATAATTAATAAGTGTAATAAATAATTAAAAACCTAACATATATGCAAAGGAAAAAAATTATGAATTGCGGAAATCTGTTTAGTTACAAAATACAAATAGGATATACATTAAAAATCAAATTAATTGCAGAAAGAATAATTGTATGTGTATACTAATTAGTTAGTAAAAACTTACTGGCCTTGATAACTTACCTAAAACAAAAAAAAATCAATTAACAATCTACCAAAAGAGTACACATATTCCACTAACAAGTTTTATTTATCTTATCAAACATCAATTCCAATCACCGATTTCGATTCATATCATCACGATAAAAAAGATCCTAAACAACTCATGCAAATTTTCATTCAAACACCTAATAATAAACAGCAAAACAAAGCGATTCAAAATAACTAGGCCAAGCCATAACAACATAGTTTCGCACGTCCTCCAATTTGATATATGAAAAAATCAATGAGACTATCGCATCGTCCCAAAACGCGTGTTTGTTTTTATCTGCGTTCGGATAACGAAAACGCCGCCGTCTCCCTTCTCAGCACAATCTTCGTCGCTGACTCACGCCGACCGTTTCCCATGCAAATGAAAGACGATACTTGTGCTATGTCGTCAAAACAACCTATGTAAATGTAGTGTTTATGTATTTATTTGTACGACAATTGGAATAAAGGAACGACGATAACTACATACCTATTTATCATCTGCGATTAAGATAAAAACGCTTCGGTTTGCGTCACACGAATTCGCCTTCGAATTGTGGAAAGCCATCAAACTGCCATAACATTAACAATCCACTTATCGTCGTTTATTGTGCCGGCCCGAACATGTCACCCCGGTCAATCATTCCGGACGGCTCGTACGCAATGAAATCGAATCGCCGGACCTCGATGTCGATTGCGTCCATTGAATATAAATGCGAGCTCATTAGGCCGGACAATTGTCCAATCGGATGGGTCGCAAAAATTTTAATTCGCTTGTGGTAAATTTGCAACAGAATATAAATTAATAAATGTGCATAATTCCACTTATATAATGAATTGCATTCTTTGCATTAAAACGTCACGAATAATTGTTGTATGACGAACAACAAGCAATAAATTATGTTGCGTCGACCGACGATAATAGAATAACAGATAGTTTTACTAACATTTTTAAACTGTCATTTTTTATCATGAAGCGAGGAATGTGCGCGGGCATTGTTTTGAAAACAATGTGTGCCGGTGTAGAAAAATATGATATTATCACTCATTGTTTTGGCCATGGATTTACATACACTGTTTCCAATTTGGAACGACTGCAATTAAAGTTAGTTAGTCGATCAGATTTGTGACTCATTGGATAATGTACAAACAAAAAATTACGCAAGAAAGAAACAATTTAAGATTAATGCCATATACGACACTAGTCTTTGAAATGAAACACTACACTCAAAGGTCAATTAAAAAATATATCTAGATCAAACCGCTGAAATGCTAAATTTAACATTTCTACGTATTCCGTATCAATACTGGGAATTATAATAGTTTGTGTCACCTTTATTTTAGATTTACTTTTGATTATTTCATTTTTCTTGGAATTCTAAATTATGTAAAGTATAAAAAATCATCTTCAAATGTCGAAAGCATTTAATAAGATGTGTGCAAAAGCTTCTTAACAAAAACCTGTTTCGTTTGATGTTTACATTGGTTGAAATCATCGAAAAATAAAATTTGTATTTCATATAGTAATCAGTCAAACATGTTTATAGCATCAATAAAAAATAATAAATTATTTTATTTAATACAAATAAACGTTTAGAAAAAATAAAATTCCCAAAGAAATAAAGTAAAACAGATACATCTCAAAATGTCATTCTCATTACGTAAATTTACATAATGTAAAAATAAATACGGATTAAAATTTTATATTATACAAATATTTAAAGAAAAATAATTTATTTTTGCAAAAATAATTAAAAATTCGACAGTTTTAATGTTAAATAAATAAATAAATAAATAAACATAAATTGAATATAATTTATTTGTCGGAAATTTTATGCCCAAATTATACCATATATTATTGTTAAAGAAAATGAAAATATTTATTAAAATCTAAGAAAAGCAGTTATCAATTAATTTTGTAAATTATAAAAATTTATAATTTACCTTAGAATATTAGATTTTTTTGGAATTATAAATTATATATAAAAAATCATATTTAAATGTTAAAACATAATTGCAAATTTTAAAAATTATTAGTTTCAAAAATATTAAAAATCTTGTATTATAAAAATTACTGAAAATATATTGAAAACATAAAAATCGTTTAGAAATTGTTAAAAGCCAAAAAAGATTAGAAAAAATTTTGAAAATTATTATTATTAAAATAAGTTGTTCTTAAAAACCTAATAAGTTAAATTAAATCATAAAATACACATTTCGTGCGTATTTTCACTTTTTTTAATGTATTCTTTAAATATTAACAAATATCTTCTAAAATAACAGATACAAAAATAATGTTTGTATTTTTCTTATTGCACTTGAAAAAGTTCCTAAAATTCATGACTCTAGACCAGAAACCCTCTTTTGACAAAAATGATGAAAATCGTAAAAATCGCATAAGAAAATTAAAAAGTTGTTATACTTGTATATAAAAAGAAATTATATTATTCAAACTTTTAAATCAATAAAGATTACATCAAATGGAAAAAAAACTTCCTTCCAGTATATAAACATCGGATTTAAAGAATTAATCTTATCAACGTGAGAGAGCAAATTCTAAATTTAAACATAACATCATTTCGATCTCAAAACACAACGCAACTCTCAGATTATACATTCCACAAGATAAGGACCCAATCCGTAAACATTTTCTCACGTTCGACCGCAATCAAATGATCTCGCGAAAAAACGAAGATCGTCGGTAATCCCGGGCACCGGACCGATAATAACACAGCAAATCAGGCCGTAACAATAATTATGCTAACAGATTAAATTATATAACATTGTGGTAGGTTATAATAACTGTTCAAATATCGCATGGCTTTACAGTTAACTTTCCTTTCCAGTTCTCGTCGGATCGCGTTCCGACCGGCAATCGAATAGCATTGCAGGAAAAATATTTTACCTGTACCGCCAGCAATAATTACGCATGAACGAGCAAAGTAACAGACATATTTTCGGGGGGGCGCCATTTGAATTCTAATTTCCTGCGTCAATAGCAAATGACGAATGCTCGTTATCAAATTAATTGTGCGGCATCCTGTTTTATTATCGTTCGGTGGCTTGAATGGACGGCTTTGTGTGCGTTCGACTGGTTAGGGTTTATTTTTGTTTAATGTTGTGTTTCCTATTTTAATCAGCGAATGTTTCCATACAAGAGACGGATTGTGGACTAAGTAAACAGATTACTGAGTCAATGTCGGGTTAGTGGACGAATGGGAACGGCGATAATGTTTCCTGCATTACTCACAAAACTACCAATTTCAACTTCTACGAAAATATAAGGAATCGGAATTACTCCAATAAATTTTAAATAACAACTTACAAATAGTGAATCACAGTCGTTATGTTCTCGTTACAAGAACATTCCGAATCTATGATTCATACATATCTATACCTGAAACCCGCATTTCATATTTGGATGGTGACTTTCAAAGTGGTTGTTGTTCTAAGAAGTCTCTCGCCTATGGACCAAAAACTTTAAGATTGCAATTCCTTCATGCAATAAACGAATTCTCAAATTCAACTTTAGTTGCTGGCCATAAAATGCATCAAATTTTAATGTCGCTTTTAATGTTATATTGTCTAACTGGGAGAAAATTCCTTTCTAGCGCCAACAACAATTAACTAAATTTTATGTATATGTATGTGCAATTTTATGTTTATTCTCTCTGATGTGAGGTGAAAACGCTTTTGCAAAAACACCGTTAAATTTGTTAATAATTTAATTAAAATAACATGAAAATTTGAATTTTAATTAGGAAAATTTATATTAACATATACTTCAAACTTGTAGAAGATTGTGGATAAGAAGTTTAGAATAAATTACATCACAAATAAAGCAAAGTTGTTTGAACAAATCAAAAATGTTTGGAACAATATAGACGAGGAAAGAATTTACAATCTAATCTCGTCTATGCTAAAAAGATATCAGAATGTTATAGGCAATAAGGTATACCGGACGAAATTCTAAATATTAGGATATTTACGTTTATAGTTTTATTAAATTTATATAAGTGTGCTTTATTATTTCATACAACAAAAATCAGTCTTGTTAGTATTGATTCATATTTAAATAAAAATAAGATCGTTGTACATTTGCATGATACTGTACATATATCTTTCTGTAACGAAATAAATAAATAAATAAATATGAAAAATATAAATAATAAAATATATAAATAAATATTTAGTTAATATAATTGTTTCTAATCAAAAGAAAATACTATTAATTTTCAAATAAAAATTAACAAATCAGGAAAACATTAATTGGAATATTATTATACCGTGTGACTCGTAAAAATAAATTTACCAACTATGTGAAACGCAAAAAAAAAAAATAATCTCGTTTAATTTGCATCCATGCAATTCAATTGTATTACACGAATCGTTAACAGCACACAATAAAATTATCGGATTTCAAGGACGAATCGGTCCCATTGTTCCAATACCGTTCAGAAACGACAATTTCCCATTATGTTCCCATTAAAATATCGCTCCCGTCGAAGATTGTAAGTACGTTCGGCCAAGTCGCGATGGAAGGCTCCGCAATAACTGTTCAAACACAAGATCCTCATTAACGAAACAGTTAGATCTTGTTCCGTTTTATCCGACGGGAAAGTAGGTAAGCAAATAGCTGAGATAAAACCGAAAGGCTGCGTGTGTGCTTCTTCGTAGCTTAAACATTCCGTGGATGGCATCGGATGACCTATTACCTTTGGGCAAGCACGATTAATGTGTGCAGAATCCAAGCCGCTCTTACAATCGTACAAACAACAAATATGATGATTTCGGACACGTATTCGTTCAAATTTATTCCGTCATTGACGCTTCCGGTTGACGGAGATCGATGCCCAAGACTTTTGAATAAAACTTAATAAACATGAACCTGCGGCACGTCGTCCTTACCAATTTTTCCATCGGCTACACCTTGAGATCCGTTCTCGTTTCCAGTAGTTTTTATCGATAATTTTAGGTATTTACGGCCGGTTTTATGGTACATTTTCAATTTATCTTTTATCTGGTTGATGTAAACGATTTGCGACGCGCATATATTTTAATTAATCGACGTAGGAAAACATGAATTCGTAATTATCCGTAATGGAGAACGCAAATTAAATTTGCAGACACAATATCGGTGTTATGGATCATTATTCCCGGACGAATAATTTTAATCCTGTACTACACATACTCAGGTTTTAAATTATAATTTGATATGTTCATTAATGTTTTTAGTTTTGATTGAAAATTCAATTAATCTTATCATACACATGCACGCATGCACAAACTCAACAACTAGATTTTAATAACTTTACCTCTTTTAATGCTAAAAACATAGTTTCATATATCTATTTTTATTTAAGCTAAACTAAACTTAATTAGTTATTTTATTTATTATTTATTTTATATTACTTATTATTTAATTCTTTAAATTACTGGAAAAGAAAATTTACTCGAAGGAAAGCTGTAAATTTTTTAACATATGGTGGTGGAAAAAAGTATGGAATATTTTTAAAAGTTGGATTTTATCCTTTGAGATTTTTCATATCTGTTGTAATGGTACTAGTGTTGCCGTTCATAATGTTCCGTTTAGGTCTTTTTGTCCGATACGTATTTTTGACTTGGAAACAAGTATGGAATATATAAATATAACATGATGGCGGAAGCATTAAGGTTTGGAGGTGCTATTCTCGATCCAAAACTTGATTCAAATGAAGAGTAAAATGGATCATTTTCAATAAAGGGACATATTGGAAATCACCATTCCATTTACCGAGAAAGAGATGCCACTTTATTAGTTATTTCAATAAGACAACAATCCCAAACACATCTAAAATTATTAAAGAGTCCCCCGATCTAAATCCTATTGAGCATCTTTGGGAAGTATTAAACCGTCGCATCCGAACAAAAACCATCAAAAGCAAACAAGAACTTCTCTAAAACACACAGGAGCAGTGGCAACAAATTCCTATTGACACATTGGAGAGACTGGTAGATTACATGCTTAAAAATGCCAAGCAATAATAGAAGCCAAAGGTTACGCCACAAAATATAGAAATATATGAGTTATTGTTATTTTTTATGAGTATTAATAAAATATTCCATTACCAGATTATGCAGTAAATTGGATTTCTTCCGATTACCAACAGATTAGAAGAAAACAACTAACTTTTGTAACAAGTAAATAAATATTCCATAGTTTTTTCCATCACTGTATATTATTATTTTAAATTTTTTAGATATATAATTTAAACATTTATTAAGTTAATTTTTATTCATTTATGAAATTTAAGTTTAATATATATTATATATTTATTCCTATCACATTGTTTTATTTTATTATTTTTAACGAAGTTTACAGTAATAATTACTTCATTGTTACATATTTCTCAATATAATTTATATATTTATCATACTTCCTGGCATGACTCTTATGATACCCTCTTATGATTATTTAGTTAATATCGACAAGTTACAATGTTACATTACTTCCACAATCCAATGTTTTAATCAGCTTTGTAATTAAACTCTTGTGACGGTTTCATTTCACTTTGATTTATATACATATACAAAATATTCACATTAATATAACTAAAATCAATGTTTTACACACATGAAAAGATAAATTTTTAATAAATTTAATCTAAAATATTTAATCTAAAGTACGGAGTGAATTTTATACATATTTCAATAGAGTATTAATAAAATTGTGATTACATATTTCATTTTCCATCATATTACATTATAATGGATATTTCCAAGAATATTATTAAATATTTAATACTCGTAATTTTTTGTATATTTTCTATTTAAACGAACAGTAAAACACACTTATAAAGTAGACGTATAATACGTACTTCATTCTTATACATAAAAAGAAAGAAAAAGTATCATCGCTTATTATGTATTTGTAATAGAAATTATCTAATAATTTAGAATAAATACCAAAAACTAATTGTAAAGTACATTTTATAAATATGTTAATTAATAGTAATATGTTAACTAATTATTGAATTCCGATTTGAAACTTATATTAGTATTTTTTTACATTTTTAACCGAAACCTGTATAAAAATCCATTTATAACGTACTCTCATAATACGTACATAACTTTAAAGATTATATGGTAGAAAGCAGAAACAAAACAGAAAAATTCACGTCGTTAAAATTACAAATATTTTCGTAACAAAATTTTATAAATCGCCAAAAGTAGTTGTCTTTTTCCCAATTATCTGTTTTCAATAATGTCATACACATGTATTTTGTTATTTTGTTGCTTTACTTATCACAAAGTAATAAAAACAATAAAATATGGTTTTTAACTGTTAATCTTTAACGAAATATGAATTTTGTTATTTTATTGTTTTTTTATCATTCTAAATAAATAATTTAAACGAATCTTTGTGTTTAACTTCTGATTTCAGTGTTCATGCTTTTTATCTGTCGCTAAAGGATACCAATAATTAAAAATATATATAATTTCAATAATATTTTATTCGTGCATTTGTATTAATCAAACATGTATCGTCTTGATTTGTACATTTGCACCGATATGTTTACAAACACGCAACCGAGGACAACACCACCAACAACACCAAAACAAACCTTTCAGTCTTCCGCTCAGAACTCCGTCGAGCACCTCAGGCCGAGCCGACAACACTGCACCAAAACCAACCCGAGTACCGGTCGCCAAGTCCTCTCACCACTCGCACACTACCCCAACAACCGCGTCGGGTAGGTATATGAAAAGGAGCGGCGGCCCTCACCACCGACCGATTCGATTAAAATCCATTAGCGAAATTGACGGCGTGAACGTGCACGGCTCTCGCAGCCACAGGTAAAAACGAAAACAGAACCAAAACCCGGTGCACAGGTGTGTCGTTGCGTGCACGACGCGCACTGAACGGGGGAATGAATCAGTTCGTTTCGTACTTTTCGTTCCACCACCACCGCCGGCCGTCCGCCGTACGTACGTTCGTTCGTTCTCCGGTGCGTCGTGCTGCGACGGATGGATGGCGTGTGCGTTTCGCGGCGTTCCCCAAGCGACACTGAAACGTCCAGGCGGGCGTCCCGCGTGTCGAGCACCCCGGGACCCGTTGGTAAACAGACGAGGGGACGGGCGGCGGAGGGTGGCGTTGCGTCGAGGGGTGGCGGCGAGGGTGTCGATCGGCGTCGGGGACGTTTTTAAAAGTTTTGTTTTTTAATCGATTCCCATTAGCCGGTCGGTTAAGATTCGACCTGAACTTTAATTGAGGCCGGCTCAGCATCTATTGGTTCGATGGTTCGATCGGCGATTAATTTGTTGTGCATTAATGATTGGAAAATATGCTCGTATGAACTTAATTAATGTGACATTTCAATCTAGTTTTGTAATCTGATAAGAAAGATGAAATATGCTAAATATCAATATTAATGACAAATCCATTTTGCGTCATATGAAAGTAATTAGTTTAAAATTGTAAATCAAATTTATATATGATATAGTTATTTTATCATTTATATAGTAAATGGTTTTACAAGTTTACAATTTTAGAACAAAAAATGAATCTTAAGATCTATAAATTTAAATAATAAATAATAATAATGATTAATATTAATATTTAATACAAAGGACACAAACAACCATTAATAAGTTTATTAATTATTAATGGTTTATTAATATTCAATTTTATATTAATTATATAATTTTATAGTAATTACTATTATTAATATTTTATTTTATTATTTAGTTTTTTCAGTATTTTTTCAACGTATTTGTATAGAAAGAAAGTTATTAAAATCTTTAATTATACTCTCGATACCTGTAGAAATTGTATCCATTCAAACAGACATGAGATTTACATTTTTTAACATGTGTCGGGCCATTCATTTCTGGAAATGCATATATTAGGATAAGGGGTAGCCTATGAATGAAGCCGCGTACACCCTCTTTTTATTAAACAATATTCAAAAGAGAGCAGATTTATGCTTTAGTAAAATAAAATTAACAATTCGTTTATATACTATTTATAATATCAATATTTAATAATAAAGTTGATGCTATACTTAAAAACAAAAATATTTTCTACATTAATATAATTAATTATATAATATTTATAATAAAAATTAATACTATCCTTATGTCGACATTTTTTTAAAATTAATTAAAAATTAATAAATGAAATTCAATTAAAGGTAATTATAACATACTCAAAGTGTCTAGGAAATACCCAGAAAAATTGAATTAAATTAAAAATTATTCAACTTATATATATTATAAAATAGCACAACTAGATATAAAAGAATACATTATATAACACATTTTTAATGCAAAAAGTAATATTTTTTTACCGTTTATCGTATTTCTGGGTACCCATTAAATGGTGCAATTTAGTTTATCTTGTGTTATTGTTCCAATATTCATCAAATTTTTATAAAAATAAGTTTATTATTATGGGAAGGCACCACCTAAATGACAACCAAAAATTAAGAGCAATTGGGATGATAGAGAGTGGATCATCACAACGTAAAGCGACTCGTCAAATGGACACCTCTGTGAGTATTGTAAATAGCTTGTGGACACATTACAATGAGTAATTATACTCATCTAGGTCCAGGCCGCAGTAGGATAACTACCCTTGTACAAGACCGCTTTTTGCTTTTACAAGCTAGGAGACACCCGAAAATAATAGCTCCCGAGCTAGGACAAGAGCTTCTTGGGATCCACGATGTGATTGAGTCAGCTCAAACTGCCACAAACCGTGTCCGAGAGCAAGGTCTATTTCAGAATGGTCCTTTAAGGGTACCTCTATTTCGGGGTTGGGCACAATAACATCTTAATTGGGGTTCTGATGTTTGGAGTTGTATTCTCTTTTCTGATAAGTCAAGATTTTGCTACCACCCAGTTCTGGAAGTATACATATCTGGAAATAACCTGGAAACCAAGTACGCCCCAACATGCTACTGAGGTGGTGAACTTTGGAGGAGGTGTAGGGCGGTCGTAAACAACCGAGGAGGAGAATTAGTCTTTAATAACAAAATATACGTGGCATAATTATTATAATTAACATAATAAATATTTGGATATTTGGTGGAGTTAATAATTTAATTATTGAAGGGGTTATAACCTCATTTTATAATATATTATTTATTTAATTAGTTTTTTTATTGTAATAATTTAAATATATTTAGGTGTTCCTTAGACACTTTGACTTTCACTGTATATATATATTGTATTATAATTTTGTAATTTATAATATTTTAAATAAGATTAATAATGTTAAATTTCATTAAAGGGAAAAACATGTTTTAATATATATTTTCCGCGTGTATGAGTCATTCAACACCACATAAAAACACAAGGGTGTCGAATTAACAAAAGCCAGGCGGGGGTGGTGGCGAATTAAAAATGTTTCGAAACCGGCAATTTGTACGTGCACGAGGAAAACGTTTTAATTAAAAGTACAACTCCCCGTGACCTACATATTTAAATTATGCTTTTTCACCACATAAATCACCCCTTGCAACAAGATGCGAAGTTGCGTGACAACGCAACGAAACGTTGTGGGTGACTGCGGGGTAGATTAGAGCCGTAAAATCTTTACGAAATGGGTTTCCGAAGCGAAGAACCATACAGTAACTACCCCGTCTATAAATCCATCTCGTGTGCCGGTACATCGTTAAATAATGCAGACGCGTTGCTTTGTGTGGGCACCTGAGTTAAAGTGAGAGATTAGTGACGTTGAGGGGGGGGGGGACAAGACTTGAATCACCCCCCGGTTATTAAAGGTTATTAGAAATATTGCATGAGGACGAGGCCGACGGATTACCGAGATTCGTGGGGGCGAGATCGGGACGGAGTGGCTGCTTTACGGCCACTTAAAACGTCTCCCGACAACGTATACACAAAAATTATCGAACAACGTTGAATGGGATCAGATAATGAATGATGGCAAACAAAAAGGAGGGGTGAGGGACGATTCAATCTAAAAGTTTTCGGAACGGTTATGAAAATGGTTTCGAATGGTTTTTGGAAGCGTGGCTGGAAGAATGTTTTAATGGAACGGTTCCAACTACAACCAGAAGGCATTGTTCTGAAACCTGCTTGTTTTTGTAGCAAAAACATTGTTTCAAGTAAACAAGTACGAGAATTTCACATTATTTTTGTTTAGGTGTATTTTGACTTTGGCTCTGATACAAAAATGACAACTTGAAATAAAATACATTTGTAGAAATTCAGTTCACAAAAAATCTGTAATTTTTGTCCTTACCGATTACAATTTAAATCAATTAAGCAAAATTTTATAATGTATATTTTTAACCATCTTCCTAACAATAAAACTAGAAACGACACCCAAACATTTATTTTAAAAGAAATCGTCAATCAACTATGACATATGTAAATGATTTTTTATTTTTTAATCAAACATCAAAATTATTATTAGATTATAATTTGTTCAAGGAAAATAAAAAAAATATATATAGAATTGGAAAAAAATAAAAAAAAAGAACCAGATACTTAAAATATGATGAAAATATTCAAAAATTATAGTTAAAAATAAATGTTTTTAAGGAAAATGATATATTTTTTGTAAAAAACTAGATTGAAAATCAGAGTAATTTTGTTCTGTTCAAATAAAATTTAAATCAATTAAACAAAATTTTAAAATTTCCATTTTTATCGATCTTACTAACAATAAGACTAGAAATGATATCCCACACATTTTTAAAGAGAAATTTTTAATTAACTCTAAAATAGGTAGTTGATTTTATATTATTTAATCATCATACAAAAATTATTAGAAAATTATAAATTTTCTAAGCAAAATAAAACTAATTAAATAAGTGTAAAAAATAAAAAAATTGACTTAATAAAAAAAAATTTTTACAGAAATTGTAGTTATATATAATTGTTTTTTAAGAAAAATTATATTTTTTTTATAAAACTAGTTTAAAGTAAATCACAGTAATTTTATTTTGGTCGAATACAATTTAAACCAATTAAACAAAATTTAAAAATGTCTATTTTTAACCATTTTACTAACAATAAGATTAGAAATGACACCCACACACTTTTTTAAAGAGAAATTGTCAATTAACTCTTAAGTAGGTAGGTAGTTTTACATTTTTAATCATCATATAAAAATTATTAGTAAATTATAAACTTTTCAAGGAAAATAAAAATAATTAGAAAATTTGAATAAAATAAAAATAGAGAATTAATGAAAACATAATTTTTGTTAAAACTAATTATTTTTTAAGGAAAATGATAAAATTTTTCTCGAATACTAGTTAAAAGAAAATCAGAGTAATTTTTTTTGGTCGAATACAATGTACCGATTGAGCAAAATTTTAAAATGGCTATTTTTAAACCATCTTACTAATAACAAGACTAGATAGAAATCTAACCTACAAACATATTCAAAAAGAAATAGTTAATTATCTCTAAACTAGGTAAATAATTTTAGGTTTTTATAATTACTCAAAAATTATTTTCAGAATAATGGTTTTTCAAGCATGTCAAAAAAAAAAAAAAATGTAAAAAAATTAAAGAATAGACAAAAACAAAATTATACAAAAATAGTTATTCAAAATTGACTAAATTGTACTAATTTGATGTTATCAAAAATAAAAATAATTAAAGGAAACTAAAAGAAAATAAATAAACTTAACTTAAGAATCTTAAAAAGAAAGGTATAAATGAAAATTATAAGATATGTTTAATTAAAAAATAAAAATAATAAAATCTTAAAGATAAAATGTAATTTAAGTGAAATGAAGTAAAATCTAGAATATTAAAGAAAATTAATTTCCAAGTTATGTATTCAACTTTTATTTATCTAGCAAACAAAGAAAATAATTATAATATTAATTCATGATCCTGCAATAGCAGGAGCTGTTGCAACTCGTAATCAATATCGAAACAACGGTTACTTGGCAAGATGCGAGTTCATCGCGTATTGCCAATAAAAGCATCATAAATTACAAAACAACCAGTTATTAAACATTATATTAATTGTCTATAGAAAGCCCGTCATTACGACGCGCAGAATGAAAATTTCAATAATGGAAACATTGAAAATGTTCACTCGAGTATAATTAAAAAACAAAACCGCGACCGTTTCACTTTCTCGGGGAGGAGAAAAAAAGACAATCTTTCACGATATCTCATGTGCACCAGACGAAAAGTAAATGCATCTCGGTTTGTTTGGGTGACTCACACGGTCTCTTATTAAGGAGTCCGTGTACAAAAAAAAAATAAACAGGCGTGAAGCTTGTTTACAGACAGTGCATCTCCCATATGGTTTTCTAGTTTTATGAATGGCTATTTCGAGCTTCCACTACAAACAATCCATTGGACTAATTTTATTTGATTGAAAAAAGCCCCAAACAAAACGTTAAAGAATTTACAGCGTCTGGAAACAACTATTAATCATTCTAATCGCGTTTTAAAACTCATTAATTAGCCGCACCAAATAAATTCAGATAGGGCAATCCAATTATTCTTTGTTGACCCACTATTAGAAAAGTTTGCGGGTCAAAAAAAATTAGATCGATCATTTTCATCCAATTCAATTAATGGGTCATGAACGTGGCAGGCAGAAAGTCGTAAAGACCGGGAAAAATTTACATGAGTCATGCACATTGTGAGTGGTGAACGAAAAAATTATGCACGCCGTGAATTACGAGCGAGACGATTAATCTAGATGGTCTAGAATGATTCAGTGTGCAAAGCGAGGCAAAGGAATGGGGAATTTTAATTTATTAAGTATATCCAAATGGAATTAATTACCTTCGAGTCTGTTGGGAAATGGGAACTCACCTGGAAATAAAATTAAGAGTCAATAATAAATACGACACTATTAAATAAATCGACTACGGTTTAAATTGGTTTTGATTGATAACTTTCATCAGATTTTGTTGTTATAGTGTTTACTCATTGATTATAAAATATCTCAAAAATATATGAGATTTCAAACTACTTTAAGATTATTGGGCCTACGAAATTAGTCAATATAAAGTAAAAATCTTAGCTCCCTTCTAAAACATGGAGTATCAAAATTCAAAACGAAATATCATAGGGGGAGGAAATCAATTTAGGAACCTGTAATTTGTGTATTACCTATTGTCGGAGAGGTGGCAGCGCGAACACATGATACAGACACAGAATAAAATGATTTGAGCAATAAACTGGCTGGACATGGCATACAATGTTTAATTATAAATAATTATCACTGCACCATTGTGTTGCAAAATAAACATCAATTTTAAAATAATTATTTTATTACTTAACTGTAGATAAAGAACAGTACTTGAGCATAATGGTACTTTGAGTACTTCGTGTTTTATTTTGTTTTGTTGCGATTTTCAATTAAATTCTGACACCGTAATCGGACATGTACTTGTTTTTGTTATCGCCCGTAAATCACTTATCAATTACACACAATTTAAATTAATGGATTCGAAAGGCAGTTATGGACAATTGCGTCTGTAAGTACCAATCAGCACCGACAGCTTACACTGCCCGTAATTGAGTGCAGCTTCAAACGTTCAATCAGTGCCACATTTCTAATTTTCACACAAAGAACGGTGAAATGATTATTTGATTAGTTTATACATCAACAAAATCAGAACAGCGATAAATTAACATATTTATCTGAGCCAATGAATTTATTTTGGTACAGAGCCTGGACCAGACATTTTAATGTTATGTTAGTGTTACAGTTTGTCACCGGTTTGGGGTCAATAAATTTATCAGTAAAAAACTTTTATGTATTTCGATGTTTATGGAAAAACAAGCCTATAAAGGATGAAAGTTTTACTTTAATGACTCGTAACGGACTAAAATTATTAAATATAATTGCATATAATTATTTCATGTGCTATTATAAAGAATTATAATTTTTGTTAACAAGAAAGTAATCAAACAACTGATGAGGCAAGCTTCCTGGAAAGAATATAGAATAGAAGCGTCGTAAATTTATAGTTATTATTACATAGTCAAACGCCACGAATGTGTTTTATTGATTTTAAACGGCGGCATTTATGGTACTTCATAAATCTAAAGGACAAATCACTTACCCCGAAACTTCCCCCAAGAAAACAATTGTAACCGCGTTATCGGTTTGAATGTTTGTCGCCGTTTGCAACCCCCCGCTTATGAAGTAGTTCTACGATCAGGTAACAGACGAAATGGCGCGTAAAGATTTATGTGCGCTCTCCCTTTTTGGCACTTCAAGGGGTACGTCTCAAACTTTCGGACTCTAATGAAGTCACGGCGGAGGCTCGAGGAGCACTTGTCGCGTTTCGAGTGCCACGGTTGAAACAATGGTTGGTTTAAGAAATGTCTGGGCTGAAAATGGAAATGAGACTAATACGGCTGGAGTGGCAGCTGCTGATTTCTCGCATAATGCCCGAATTGATTTACATGCTCCGATATGGTTTGCACGAATTGCAAAACAACATTTCGACAAAAGTGTCAACACCACAAATTACACCGGAAAAGTAAAGCGTTTAATTAAATTGACGTGTCCATTGTCATTGGTAGGCAATCGATACGCGTCGACGAGGTGGGACTTTTTCCAGTTTCCTGAAACACCCCCATCAAATCCATTTAGCGCCGTAATACCCAAATCCTCGGGGCGAAAAGGGGCCCGGCATGTGTGGGGTGCCGGGGGGGACAACATGGCAACAAAGTTAAACGGGACGACCCCTTTTAATTCGCCCTGGATGCTGAAAGGAGTCGAAGATCATTTAGCACCTCTTTCCGATCCGTCTCCGCGACTCGATCTCGTTATGATTTTTAATTGACGCTGGTGAGGAAGTGCTGAGGTGTCTGGTTTGTTATTAAATCGTTCGGGGTTGGGATTATTCGCGATTGTCTGGATTTCAGACGGGTCGGTGGGAAAACTGTTCCGTGCAAGGGGCTCGGCTGAAGGGTGGACGAATTATTGGGTTGTACGAGGTGTCGTTTGCCATTTCATGAGATGCGACAAAGGAAAAAGAACAAAAAGAGTCCCCTTCAATGCATTACATATTTCTATAAAAAGGGTTGAATGTTCGAAGAAGAAAAAAATACAAATGCAACTTTACTAAACAATATTTATAAAAATTTTTACGAAATTGACATACAGAAGTGTATAGCCTCAAAGCATTACAATGTTTGATATAAAAAGTTCAAAGTTTGAAGAAAGGCGAAATTACTCGATATTAAAAAAAAGTGGTGTATTTTTCATGTGGGAATAATATTTCTTACTTATTTTATAAAATAAATTTTAAGTTGCCTTTTTTTATTTCTTTCATTAAAATTTTACTATTCAATTTCCATTTTTTATTTTTTATTATTTAGTTTCTAGAACTGAAGAAGCAATTTCAAAATTCACAAGTTTTAATAAATTTTAAATGACATTTTTCATATAATTATTAATTTAAATAAAATGTTAATTGTTTCAACTATCATATTTCTGTTAATTTATTTTTTAATTTTTAAGTCAATTTAAGAATTAATTATACATCACTAACTCAATATTATTATGTATTTGTTAATTATCTATTTAAAACTTGTTTGATTTTGAAATTAGAATGTTATCTAAAGTGTGGCATCCGCAAACAACATTGTTAATAAACATTGTTTTATTTCCTATGGTATTTCATAAGTAAACAGTACTATTGTATTTTTAAACTAATGTACGTCTTGTTTGTAGCTAAAATGCGTGACCTCTGTCTAATTATATTAATATTCCGTTGCACATACATAGATAAATGATACTAATGAGTTATGTGTATTAATAGGTTATTTACAATTTATTAAATAAATTTGATTGCGGCACTTGAATTTTTTTAATTCCTTAAATATCCCCAGATAAGAATACATCGTAAATAATCCAAAAGCCTTGTAAATCTCGCTCCCAAAAACAATATCTGATCAATGCCCAAAGGAATGCGGTGTCACGTTACAAAAGAGACATTTTACAAATTCGTTTGTGGGGAACGTTCGCCCCCTTGATTTAATCAGACGTCTTAAGAGTCGAACGCGCGGTCCATTTGAAAGATTACGTTTAGAACAAAAGGAATAAAAAATACACGACAACGATACAGGGAAGATTTACTTCCTGCACTGATGAAACGATTTATCCCCGTCCTGCGATTTGGTTTAATTAAATATTTGACGATACGGGGAATATTAAATGCGTGGATAAATTGGGATTAGGGCGCGGGAAATTATGACAAATGTTATATGAATATGTATTATAGTTTCATTTCTCTATGTTCACTTTTTGCGAAACAATTAAGCCATTAATTAACGCGCATGTGAAACGGCTAATTAGTACGATTATTCTCGTAATTATATTCAAATATCGATTTATGAATGTTAACCCAACACAAATAGTTAACAGGTCATTATTATATACCAATATTTGTTCAATATAATTTGATATGTTTTAATTCAATTATACACATTGCATACAGAAATTTTTTAAAATATTAAATAGTTTAGCTAAAATGTGAGCTGTTAATGGCATATACACTTTTCTCGACACACACACATATAAATTTGTTCAATTTTTTTATCGAATTTGGTTATAAACGTGATCTCCATGTTTTCTATAGGGTTTATAACTGGATATTAGAACGGGATGATGAAACATCGATATTTTATACTTTAATCAATCCATTACAGTTTTGGAATTATATTTAGGATCGTTGTTTTCATAAGCATCATTTCTTCCATATATCCCTGTACTTAAATCAACTTTACGTCAGAAGAATTAAAACATCCCCATAGCATAATTGAACCACCACCATGTTTCACAAACAAACAAACTTTTTCTGTAGTTTCGACTATGTAGGATGTTTAATGTGAGCAGGACTACCATTTTTTATAAATTAATTATAGACTCGTCTCTAAAAATCACTCCCCACTGTTTTGTGGTCCAATGGATGTGATCCTAAGACAAAATTGGACCCATGGTTTTAATGTGGACGCTAAGATCCACTTTGTTTTTTTTTTTCAAGTTTTTCAAACTCAGGTAAATTTTTTCGTAGTTATCTTGTATCCATTGAAAAATAAAAAACTACGCAAATTTTTAACACGTTGAAGACCGCATGGACCACCGGTGAGTCACTACGCAACAACATTACCGTCATGAGTGCTCACGGGTGGGCACACGACATGTTTTTCATGACCGTTTGTACACCGGTAGGCATGGTTTAAATACAATTTATGTACAGTAGCTACTGCAAATCTAGAGGTTATATAATGTCTACCTCAAATTATTGTACCCTAAAAAAATATTTAAAAAATAATATACATAATTAACAATAAGAAAAATTCCGGTCGTGAAAATACGATTTTGCAATACGGTCTTCAACATGTTAAAGAATAAAATTAGATTGACCAGTTGCATAGAGTAAGGTTCATAAGTAAAGCAACCAAATCGTATATTCAATACAGTTGATTTTATAATTTATTATCCTTCAAGCTAAATGCCTAGAGGTATTCATTTATCGATACAAATTAAAAAACAAATTGTAGACCACATACTTGCTGACGTTGGGATTAATGCTATGGCTTGGCCAGATCGCAGTGTTCACCTAAATGTAATAGAACATATCTGGGACATTCTTGAGAGACGTTGAAGGGACCATTCTAACTGTCCGAAAGAATTTTGAGCAAATTGAATACAGGTGAAAATACCCCATATTATATTATACCTTTTTATTTCTTAAAAACATTAAATGTATTTGATTTTTATTTTTTTTTTAGAAAAACAATATTTTTTGTAACAATTATAAATAAAAACCTATTTTTAAATAAATATACAAAGAGATTATACGTTTACTTTTCCCGTTTTCAGAAAATATTAATAATCAATTATTATAGATTTCTTGGAACAGTGTATTTCATGAATTCGCATTTCTTTAATAAAAACCAATAAAATTATCAGAATATTTAAAATTTCATCATTTTAAATTCTTGATTTATTCATACAATTAAGTTTAGAAGGAAATATTATTCAATAAATAAATAAATATAAATATAAATTTTAAAATTCTTAGACTTTGGCCTAAAATCACTTTAAGATATTGAAAAAATCTAAAATTCCATCTAATAGTCACATATACACCAAAAAAATACACATTGTCAAATTTACAAGTGCTCAAACTGCAATCGCACGCCAAATTAAACAACGCCCGACTCCCGCGACGTTTTCGTGTTCCGCTGCATCCCGCCACGAAATTCAGTGCGACACATAGAGTTCCCCAGCCTTAATTCCAGATTCGCAGTGATTTCCCGGTCGGATTCGTAACGTCTGGCCCGCGACGATGTTTTGCAATTCCACGAACCGAATTAAATCATTGCCGCTCTTCTGGCCCGCAATGACAGCGTACACGGCGCTGGAAACTTACCAAATAGCGACCGCAAAGAAAATCCAATGCGACATTTCCGACCTCCTCCCAAACTGCACCAGTCATTCCGTTCGGTTTGCATTAATTTTTGTTTCAATTTCGCATCGACGTGTTCGAATGGAACGCTTATTGAGACGGGAGCGTCGGGAGTAGTTTGTCTGGAGAATTAATTAGGAAAACTGGCCAGCCTTAGTGGAGCCGTCAATTGCTCAGCGGAGTGCAGTTTAAATAGAACGGGTATTTAAAGCTTCATGGCGATCCGAATTGCTTTGGACAACTTAAAGTGGGAAAATGCCGTTCAAACTCAACTGCGGTTAGCTTCGATATCGGTTTGATTTAATTGTTAACTGCATCAATCATAGGATATGTACGTGGATGTTGATTAGCTATTCAAACCGCAGATATAGTTGGGTGGATGAATTATTAGGCAGTAGAATTGAAATTGATTTTCCCGTCATGGTGCTTAATAGTCCGACCGCAAGATTTCGGTGTGCGATCTGAAATGAAGTTGGAAACTGCTAATTCTGGAGCCTGATACGTTGCGTGATTTCATCGAATAAACGTTGGACTCAATCAAAGTATCAATTTACAACGTCAAAAGGCAGAACAATAACACGAGAGCATTTGCTTTAGTTAATTAAATCGACCAGAAATTGTATTACTTTGAATTACAAAACGTTGCAAATTAACTTATTGTAAATGTTTTAAGAATAAAATCGTACAAAAATGAGTATGGTATGTAATGTTTTAATTATGTTTTTCTATTTTTAGATAAAGTCAACATTTTTAATATCTAATAAGATTCATAATAAATTTATTTTTTATTAACGTATAATAAACCTAACATATCAAATACTGTTTAATTTGTATTTTATTATATTATACACAATTGATTATCAAAATATCTTTTAATTAAATTTAAATGAATGCTTTATAATTAATTATTAGAATTTAATAACATGTTTTCAGGTGAGAAAAGCTGCACCCCGCACTTCGCCAAAACGGTATAACAATTACATGGGAATTTCGGGCTCATTTTGGGCTAATTTCGGCCCAAAAGTAAAAATTTTGGGCTCGAAAAATAACCGCTTTTTTTTAATTTTAAAGTGCGGGGTGTAGCTTTACCGTAAAGCTACACCCCGCACTGAGTTACAAAGGCTGGGGCTATCGAATCAAAAAAATTTTCATGTAGGAATTTCGGGCTCTTTATGGGCTCACGAATGATAAAAAGAAAAAAAATGTGGTTCAAAAAATAATGGGTGATTTTTTAAATTTTAACTTTTCTACGTACTTGCACTTTTCTCATTGACATTACAGGGTTAATTTTGTCGATTCCGAAGTGTTCTTGGTATTCAAATTTCGGACTTTTTATGGGTTAATTTCGGCCCAAAAGAAAAAATTTTGGGCTCGAAAAATAACCGTTTTTTTATTTTTAAAGTGCGGGGTGTAGCTTTACCGTAAAATTCGACTCCGCTCTGTGTTTCAAGGGCTGGGGTTATCGAATCAAAAAATTTTACATATTTATGAATTTTATAATTTAATATATTTTTGTGTATAAATTATTTTAATTATTTTTTTTTATTATTATTAATGTTATAAACCTAACGAAATCATCAAATATTTGTAAATTTTATAATTTTCTAAAATATATAAATATTATTTTTTATTATTATCAATTATGTTATAAAATTAAACTTAACGAAATCATCAAATATTTGTAAATTTTATTATTTTCTAAAATATATAAATATTATTTATAATTTTAATACGTTATTAATATGTAATTATTAATACTTGTTTTAATATTTTAAAATATTTATAATTTATATTATATTTTATTTTTTATATTATAGAAATTATATTGAATATTAAAGAATTTCATAATTTTTATGAATTTCAATGAATTTTTAATATTATTTTTTAAATAGTTATATTTCCTAACTGTCAGAAAAGTTTACAAAACTTAAAAGTTACAAATTTAATTTTCTAAATTTTTATGAATTTAATTTTTTTACATGTTATAATACATTTATAATTTATAACTATTTTATTTTTTAACATTAAAGTAAAAATAAGAAACATTTTTAAACTGTACTTATATTAATTAACTATTAAAAATAAATAATATGATTAATATTATCTTTATAAATAAAAAAAGATTTTATCAATATTATAATTTTTATAAAATTTGAGGACATTTTTCTTGGTTCTATATTATTTTTATTAATAATATTTATGTAAAATTTTAACAGTTTAAAAATTGGCGGATGCGCATTATTACAAAAGTCATTATAAATCTTAGCTATGAAAAATATTAAAAGTTATCAATCAAACTAAATTACTTCATGTACAGTTGCTTTAAATATTAAGAAAAAAACAATTATTTTTTTATGTGATAACTTTTCCATTTTTGCCTAAAGTAAATCACACAACCAGAGATTTACAGCATCCAAACACGTGCAATAAACAACCCAAGTATTGGCGCAAAACACGCTAATGGCCTGTTCCAACGGTTTTTGTTCAATCTATCCGGCGGGCTCGTAAATATATCGCCGGTCCACCCACCGAATTTATCCTCTCAAAAATTCGGATTATGATTTATTTTAAAGCAAGTTCCGCTCACGGAACTTTTTCCCCCTCGAGTTTGATGAGATGATAATTGTAAAAGTTGTGGTGTATGGCCGCAGTGGAAATCGGCACTTACGTGAAAGTGTATCGGACTCAAAATAATTCTGGAATCGAGCCAAAAGAATACTTTCGCATACTTGTCCACTGCATCACCCATTTCTTCGTATTAATAGTATGCTCCTCTGGTGGAACGACGACATTACTACGATGACTTAACCGTTAAACAACTCGGGGTATATTTGTTTTGGTCTTTTTGCACGTTTCCCCGCAGCCCATCAAAATAAAAGCCAGTCAGCGTAATTTCCATTTCGTTTCGCGACAAAGCATATGCACGGCTGATACGGCCGCAACGTAAATTACAAAGTCAAATGCAACGAAAACATAAACATGACGGAGCTCGTTAGTTTTTGAATATCGAATCGGTCATAATATCATTCCGGATTTCCATGTGATGTGCATGGTTTTTTTCTCCAGACTGCGTTGGGGTATGTTCGGAGAGGCCAGATTGAGCGCAAATGCAGATTTGATTATTAGGATCATAAAATTAGAAACAACGTGAACCATAATTTATTAGTTATATACTAGTTTCAACCGTTGGTATAATAAAGTATCTTTGACTACATTGGTTTTTATTTAATCCATATGAGTTCTCAATTTAAATAAAATAATAATTTTATTAGAATTATCTTAAAAATTCATATTAAATTTTTATTGTTTAAATTAGTTAATTTTTATCACTAATTTTATAAATTTAGTTTTTTAATATTATAATTCATAATTTTTTATAAAAATTCTATCATTATTTTCATTAATTATAAGGAATTTTAAAAGTATTTTTTACGTATTTCTATTAAGATTAAAATTTTAAAATATATTTATGTTTTATTGTACAGTGTGGCCCATTTGAATAGGACAAATTTGTATTTTTTGTCCTATTGGGATATTTTTTTTCCAATTATAAAACATGAAAATATGTACTTATAAATATGATGTCACGTTTTTGTTTTCTTGAAAAATAAGATATGTGCTATTTTTGACAGTTTACTCCATAAACTACTTAATTAAAAAATAAATTCTAACAGAAAATATGATTCTTAATTTTTCCACAGAATATGAATATGTATGTTTTTTACAAAATTTGGTATATATACATTTCAGGAGGTGATTAATACAGTATTTTCATGCATAAAAAATGATCAAGTAGGTTTTGGTCTAAAAAACGTGACATTTTGTCATTTTTAAGCTTTACAATTAAAATAAAGTTTGTCAAAATCGGACAAAAAATACAAATTTTATAAGGGTGTCCTATTGTAAAATGAGTATATAAGAAATTTATTTAATTTTTTGTCCTGTAAATTAAATTAATATTATAATTATCAGATAATTTTAATTATATTGTACTAATTAATATATAATAATTTAAGATGTCAAAATTAATTGACTAAATTTCAAAAGTAGAAAAATATTTACGATAGTTGTAATGTGATTTTTTAAAATGTACTTATGACAACTCCCAAATGTTTGTTCGGGACGGTCGAATTCTGTCAATTCGATTCTACTCGGTTTAAACTTTTAATTTTGCATTTGTACCCGTAAGAGTGAAAGAAAAAGACATATTTGATTATGAGAGTTAGAGAAGGATGAATGATGCCTGTCTAAGTAGGCTGTGCATTTTTCAACGTCCTTCGTAATTACTTGTTTTTCTTAGAATTGTAGAAGGGGTAAATATTGGATTTTTGATGTTTGCCAAACATTTCGATAAGGTTCCACTAACAATGTTATTATGTTTCTATTTCAGTTCATTTCATCTTATATTCATTTCTTATATTTGTGTTATTTATTTATAGTATATTTCAATTTTCTTCATACTTGTCTAAATGTATGTTATAATAATGTAGTACATATTGAAATTAGATATAAGTACCAAGTAAAGAAATTACTTAAATTTTAAAGAAGTGTTATTTAATATAATGTTCATAATGTACGAAACCTTTATCAAAATGAAATTAATTCCTAAAATAACCCAATAACGCATACCCAAAATTCTTATTAAATATTCTACTATTATATTAACTATAGTTAACTATGATAAAAAGTAAATGCTCTTTAGGCCAACATTAATAAATAATATCGATATGTTTGAAAATGAGTTTAATTCTCAAATTAATCTAATAAACGGTGTCAACAAAGCATATCTGATATTCTGATAAATTTTTGTAAGTCCATAGAAATCACATCACACAAACCAATCAGAGGAATCATAAAACACAACACGACGCATTACAATAAACAAGACTCAAAAATCAGTGAAAATCGCCCAAAGATTGGAGACAATTCGTTAAAAACCTAATAAAAAATTAAATTATTTTTTTATATATTTTATTATTAAATTAACTTCCTTTCTCAGTCGCCGCCATAACAGATTTAAAGCCAACTATAAAGATATGTGGTTAAAAATTTGCATTTTTTGTTGTACATATGGAATTATATTTAGATAATTAATTTAAATGATAAGAAAGTGTTGCTTAATACAATTTTATTAATATCCATGCGTCTCAAAAAGAAATAAATCCCGAATTAAACTAATAAAGGTCTCAATTATGCATACCTCAAATTTTTTCAAATTTTCATAAAATCCTGGTTTAAATTCACACATAGCAGTCAAAAGAATCTTATAACACCACATGACACGTTATCGAACTTTACACAATAAAAAAATCATGAAAATTGTCGAAAAATCGGATGAAAACCGCGGACGCGTCTTAACTTTATCAAAACCTTTAAAATGCACTTGCTAACCGTCGACCAATTAGAATGGTGCGTATTGCCGCGAGACGCGCAAACAATACTCGGTACCCCTATCTAACTTGCAAATCCACAGCCTACTATAAAAATATGTGTTGCTA
This sequence comes from Aethina tumida, assembly GCF_024364675.1. Classification (NCBI taxonomy): domain Eukaryota; kingdom Metazoa; phylum Arthropoda; class Insecta; order Coleoptera; family Nitidulidae; genus Aethina; species Aethina tumida. Next base: position 33,423,644 of record NC_065436.1, read on the forward strand.
GATTCGTAGCTGACAATAAAAATATGTAATTTAAATTTACACTTTTTCTTAAAATGTAAAATTATATTTTCACTTGGAGTCATATTTTGATATTAGTTTAAATGATAAAAAATAAGTGTTGTTTAGTTCAACGTGGGCCTCAAAAGAAATGAACTCCAAAACTAACCTAAAATATTTTGATCAATAAAACATACCCAATATTTTGATTGCATTTTTGTAAACCCGCGTGAATATCATGCATATCAATCGGAGAAACATGATACAAAAACAATGAAAACCGGCAAAATATCGCAGACGTTTCAAAAAATGCATTCACTCAACGCCAAACATTTGGTGACACTTGGAAGCAATACTCAGTGCCCCTATTTAGCTTAAAAATCCCTAGCCAACTCTACAAATATGTAATTTCAATCTTAAAATTTTTACTTTATTTATAAACACAGATATTCAGATAATAAACTACCATTCACCTAATTCATTTATTTACGTTTCAAATACACATTGTAATTTCATTTTTTTAAATATTTATAATATATTTTATTGAATTAAATATTTTTCTCAGCCGATGCCATAAAAATTCATAGCCAACTATATAAATATGTATAAACATTTAAAATTTTAATGGAAATTGAAATTTATCTACAGATAATTTGTTCTTGAACGAAATGACCAATGCTCTTTAGAAATAAATTCATTCCTAAATTAAACTAATAAAATATTTTAATAACGCATACCCAAAATATTTTCAAATTTTCATAAAAGGCTGGATTAAATTCACTCATTTCAGTCAAAGGAACAATAATGACACGTTTCCAAAGTCTCCACAATTGAAATAATCGTCAAAAATATCGAAAAACTTTAAAAATGCACATGTATTGTGATTCCTGGAAACGATACATATATACTAACTGCAAAAAAGGCAACATTTAGATATTTTATGGTATACATCTTATTGAAGTAAGAAATGATTAAGATTTGAAGACAATCGGAAACCGCATTTTCGGTTTTTTGTTATTTTTTCTTCATATCTTCAAGATATTTCAAACGTGTATTTAGTTCTTGTGATAATTTATTATATTTAGTAATTTTTACTAAATGTTTAATATGTCTAAAGTATGAAGAAGAAATAGTATTATATATAATTAGCCAATTAAACCAGTTTTATAGAGATATAATAGAAAGCCTGGAAGAAGCAGAAATTTCGTCGAAAAATACGATGTTGATAGTCATGGAGTAAAGAGGGCAAAAGAGGTAGAGCAGGAGGTTCTAGAAGATCTAGACCTAGACCTACCACAGAGTCACAAGACGTCGTCTTAGATAATTGACCCTAAGGGAGAGGATGAGAACAACGCAGATGATTGCCGATGAAAGTAAGTCAATTGGTATTCAATGTTTACCTTCGTATAAGGTCTTTTGGCCTATGGATTTATCTCCCCTTTTTTGGACTTAGTTCTACTGGCAAACTATAGGCACCAACGTAGTGACTGGCATATGGAACAGCAACAATGGGATTGGGGAATGGAACCACAACGTGTACAATAGGCATGTGTTAGTAAGTCGACGACGTGGAGAAAGACGTGATCCTCGCTTTGCTGTGGACAGTCATATTCATAACTCTGTGAGTAAAATAGTATTGCTTAAAGTAAGAGGTCACCTTTAGTTTTCATTAGTTGCAATATGGCGTCCCAGTCATATGTGGAAAACGTTTTGGAGCCTTATTTTCATCCCTACAGAAGAGATCTCGGACTAATTTTTCCGCAAGAAAATGCCCGTCCACATATTGTCAGGAATACATTAAACTTCATAAAAGCCTCCCATGTGAATATAGTGCTTTGATCACCCAGATCTTCAGACCTTTCCCCAATCGAACATGTGTGGGACATGTTGGGGCAACGCTTAAGGAATTTACAGAACCATGCACAGCCCTTAATAAATTAATACGTTAGGTTAGATTCAGTTCGTGTGGGATGAGATACCACAAGCAAATGTCGATAATCTCATTAGATAGATACCACAACACGTCAATGAGTATCTTAATCAAAGAGGGGGTTCCGATCCATTATTAGCTTCCGACAATTTATGCATAATGATATGTATTATGTTAATATTTTTCTGAAAAAAAATTGGAAAAAATCAATTATTTCTAGGTGTAGTGACCTATTTAATTGTGTTAAAAAACAATGTTTTAAAATATAAAATTACATTTAAATATTTTTTTTCAATTGAAAAGCATGAAAATATATATTTATTGACAAAATTTCACTTTTTTGACACAAAAGCAAAACCTACAGGGTAACTTTTTAGACATGAAAACTGAAGAAATCATACTATATAGTCTATAAATATAACATATTAGAAATACACTTTTAGAACAATAAAGGCACTGTTATTGTACAACAGTAATAAAAAAATGAAAATCCTCACCTAATAAACAATTCCAATAAAACTTACCAGGAATACCCTCAAATTTTCAAAATGATTTTTTCAATGGAAACATGAAACACTAAACGTCACATTTACAAGATCAAACAAATTCATGAAAATTAATGAAAATCTAATGTAAAATCTAGGTCTCCACTTATTCCCAACGAAATCCATCTATAAAACTGCGTTAATTCACTGGTTCACGGCCGACCAGTAAAAATATTGTGATTCCTGGAAACCATAGGCGGTTAACCTATCCAATTTATTTTTACAGTTATTTTTAAATATACTTATAAAAACCATATTTTCAAACCTAATATGATGGAAGGAAGGAAGTAAGTATTATTCGAGTCGTACATTAAACTTGAACCGCAGTCCGTCGTTATAAATAACAAAAATTTTCGATTCACAACCCCAACATTCGACACACGCCGAACGCCAAGTTGAAAATCACTTGACCCCATTATTCGGTAATGACCGGGACCCCGTCTTATGTGCGATTACAACGGGCGCGATGTCGCCGTGTATCACCGCGGGGCATCGGATGACGAGCCATTAATCAAATTACACCTAATGAGACGGGACGAGACCCTCTTGTAACGGTGCGCGCAGATTGCCATGATGTACGTACGGCCACGGCTAATTTCCGCGTTTCCTGTATTCGATACGTGCGCCGTGTGAATCCCACACGTCCACTGAATGTTGATGATGCTACATCCTGGGATACGGTGATTAATCACTCATAAATGAATAAGTGGGTATTATTTTGCACAAGAACCGGGGGATCACGTAACTAAATGGCAACGTTGATTATTAATTTAACATAATTAATTTAGCACAGGTTTACCAATTCCAACTTGTGTAATGAGTAAGAATCATAGTTTTTTAAATAATTAGGATGGATATGAAGACAAAATTCATATTCAGTTTTATATTTTTCGTCTGGACTATGTACTAATAATGGCTTCTTATAAAATGATTCTTGGTTAACGTTTAATCCAAAAGTGAACTTTCTAGCAACAAAATTGGTAATTTTACAGACATTCTAGTTAGACCATCAATCAGTCGAAATCTTTGGAAATATTAGTTCAACCCAAGTTAAAATTGCTGTAAAAATTTCAAATCAATACCTTTTTTCGTTATCCATAAACTATGTATAAGTTAAGTGAATCTCCCTGTATATGATGATTCACCAACATACTTACACACGACGTCATTTCGTGTAATCCACCGACAGTTTGCGACTGTGGAAATCTAATTAATGAAGTCAAACGATTGTTCGAAAGTCAAACATAAACAAGGGAAGTGGTTCACGTAGGAAACTGACTCCGGAAAATTATACACAAGTTATAACTGGAGTTGCGAAGCGTGTAAATTGATGGTGTTATCATTACTGTGTTGCTCCAGCTCGTCGCTTTTGTGATATACGTGCATTTAAATTTTTTCCTCTTGATTCACGGAATCTTCTCAAATAATTACGAAAGCTCGTTACGGATGTGAATAATATTTAAAATACGAATTTGTAAAGTGGACGTAAAAATGATTGTTTTATGTCTTCTCCTACACGTTTTCATAAATTTTCAGGAATAGTAAAGGAGTCGTTACTCATTCTATGGAAGCCGCAAAAGTATTTTAGCAATGTGGCGGTTTCAACAACTTTATTTATCGATTGGTTTCAACGCAGACTCGTAATTTATGGTTCAAATAAACGTTTTGCATTTCTTTAAGTTATATATTTTAGCAGAACAATAAAACATGCTTAAAACTGTTTACAACAGGAATTAGTAATATTGTTTATATGCATTAAAAATAGAAAATAAAATCAGTGGAATCAATTTTAACAAAATTTATAAAATCAAGTTCTAGAAAATTGTGATGATAGTTAATAGAGTATTTTTTTATATTTAAAATATATTTAAATGTATTATGGTTAATTATAACAATTGTTCATATTTATTTATTCAGTTTTTTTAATATAATTAATACAATATTTATGAATTTTACCAACAAATATTATTAATAAAATTACCTGTAATAATAAAATACACAAAAGAGCAAAACGAAATAAGTCTTATAAACAATTTTTAATACGAATTACAAATCTTAACCAATCTTATAAGTTTATTTTCATTAATAATAATATATATTTTAATAATTTTATTTTATTCATTTTTAATAATTTCTAAAATAATTACAATAATAACATAATTTTGAGTAATTTCTAATATAATTTTTATGAATTTTATTTTAATTAATTAATTTATTAATTTGAAAAATTGTTTATAAAACTTTATTTACATCAAAAAAATTATTTACAATCAAAAATCAAAGCGATATTAAAAATACAGCAATTATGAACAATTTTAGGATTTATTTATTCAGTTTTTTAATACACAAAACTTTTTTATTTCTTTAATCAGTAAACGTTAAATATATTTTATTTATTATAATTTTATCTTGGTACTAGGAAAATTCTTAAAAATTATTTAAAAAAACACCTTAGAAATGTGTATGATTATTTAATATACTTATTAAACATATAAATCTATATTTTTATAAATTTCTAAATATGCAACATAATTTGGAGGGAAGTGTAAATAAAACGAAGGAAAAAATTAAAAATAAAATTTATTTCAAAAAATACTATTCACAACAGTAAATTTAAATTAAAAGACTGACACTATAATTAAACACTTAAAACTAATACTAATAATAAACTATTCACTCATTTATTTTTAGACGCATGATATTTATTTTAAGACCGTCCGTTTTTCATTGATTAATGGTGATTTAAATATAATTTTAATATAATGTTTGTACTACTAAAAATTTTATAATTGTTAAAAATAATGTAAATAATGATTGAAATTTAGTTTGAACATTTTCAAAAAAAATTATTTTATTTTATTTATTCACTCAAAATTATATAATTTCTACAGATATGATAAGAATTTTAAGGTAATAAAAATTTGCGTATATTAAGAATTTTTATAATTGTGTTTTATAATGTTTATTAAATTCGTCGAAAATTGTACACGAATTTATATTTACAAGATTATCTACAATTCAATATACGTGAGCAGAGGGCAAAATAAATACAAGTGGAGGACAAAGGAACAATTCGACGTGCACCTCAAAGAAATCATATTTCCAAATAGTTATGTCACAGCTCAAGCGGAAACAGCAAACTGTGTGATCTATGAAACCCATCCGCTTTTCCACAAAGGCCCGACACAAATTGTGTCCGTATAACCATATTTCGAGCACGACCGACCGGAAAAATCCAAGAAGAAAACGAAACTGCAGACATTTAATCACCGTTCAGGTGAAACAAGCGTGTCGGCGACGGTCGCAAAAACTGCCAATATAACGTTTTACATTCGCCAATATAAGCCGAAACTCTCGTTCGGTAACTTTTACGGGGACAGATTGCAGAAGTCGACGAGACTGCACCGACTCGCGGATTAGGACGGGGAGAGCGACAGCTGAAGCCGCAGATCGCCGAGATTATGGAGATATCAACGCTAATAAATGCAGGTGCCCGGATAATGAGACGGAAATGCGACTTTTATTTTTGTTTCATCGGCGTAGTTGATCATGTTGATCCGATGTAGAGGAATTGGGATGCGACGGATGGCGTGGATGTTTTCCCATGCCGATGTTTTCACTTATACATCGGCGATGATTTTAAATAATTAAAACACTGTATACAGTGAGGTTGTAAAAAGTCTCTTTCCTTTTTTAATTTAATTTGTTCATTTTTTATTTTACGAAATTAAATTAATTTTTTTTTTATTTAATTAATAGGATATTTCATATTTTTTAAGTTTAATTATATTTAATTTTATGAATGAATTAATTAAATTAAATTAATTAATGTAATTTAAATATTATTATATTAAATGTATAAGATTTAAAATATGTTAATTAAATTTAAAACAATAAAATAAAAAAAGTAAATAAAAAAATAATAAAAATTAAAATTAAAAAAATCAAATTTAGCAATTTATTATATTATATAAATATATATATTATAAAATTAAAATTAATTATTTATATCTTACTTAAAAGTAAAATTCAGATTTAAAAAAGTTAAAAATGTTAAATTTAAATTGTTAGTTTTAATTTTGTTTCAAATTTAATTGGTAAATTTGATTTTTGAATTTCTCATAAATTAGATATTAATTTTAATAAGTTATAATGTAACATTTTAAAGCATTTTTTAACATTTTATAAATTAATTAAATAAAGTAAAATCATTTAAATATGTAAAATTTAAAAAATTAAAATTTACCAACTGAATTTAAAAATTAATAAAAATTTAAAAATTAAATTTATAACAGTTAAAAAATTAAAAATTACCAATTAATTGAATTCAAATTGTCAGTTTTAAATTTAAAAATAAAATTAATTTATAAAATTTAAAAAATTAAGAAAAAACATTTAAAAAATTAAAAATTTTCAATTAATTAAATTTAAATTACCAGTTTTAAATTTAAAAATAAAATTAATTTATAAAATTTAAAAAATTAAGAAAAATCAATTAAGTTAACCTTTTAAAATTATTAATTTTGATTTATAAAATTTTAAAAATTAATCTAAAAAAAAACAAATTTAACTAAAAAAAGATAAAAATAAAAAAAAATAAATTCATATAATTTAAATAATTATAATTAAAAATATCCAGTCAATCAATTAAATAAATTTATTTTATTTTTTTGTTTTAATTTTATAAATCAATTAATTAAAATTGTTAAAATTATTTATTTAAATTTATAAAATTTAAACAAAAAAATTAAAATTTGCCAAATGAATTAAAAACATAAAACTAAACAATTTTCAAATTTAATTGAATAATTTTAATTTTTTTATTAATTTAAATTAATAATTTTATTATTATTATTATTTAAAGTTAATTGCTTCTTTTTAATTTTGTTTATCTTAATTTTTAATTATGACAATTTAAATTAATAATTTTATTTATTTATTTTTATAATATAATTGGTTATTTTTATATTTTTAAGCTTAATTTTTTTTAATGTTATAAATTTTTAATAAAAAATGGTGAAACAAAGAAAACAGGTCGATTTACGATGTTACAATATTACAGTACAGTTGAATTTCTTGATCAATCAGACGGGCAAATTAGTATTTTAAACCACAAAACAAATAAATCAATGTAACTTGTAGATGGGCAGGTGGCGAGGCAGATGGTGAAATCCTCCTCCACTGATGCTGATGCCAAAACAAAAGTGATGGTCGAGCCCCAAGAAGAACCGGTGCACTCCGCGTCGAGTGGTGGTGGGTCGACCGACTTGCCGCAGATCACGGAAATCGGTCGATCATCGAGGACAAACGTGACGACTACATATTCCAGTGATTGTCGTCTTCTAATAATTCATCGTTGTTCAAACACAAGAGTCAGCGGAAAAAAGTGCCCAGTTTGCGTTCTACCCGGACGCAGCATCACGATGCAAATTCCAGTTGGCGACCAGACGGTCAACAAACCTGCCCCGAACAGTACGCAACACCACATTCGAATGTTCCGCGTTCCTACAATAATACGCACGCCAATTAGTCTAATTGGCTGATTAGGTGCGTAAAAACTTAATTAAAACACGCATTACATTGACAGATCGGCCAGGTTGGTTGAACACTTGTTGCTCCGCAATGCAAAATACTTTGCGCGGCGGATCGTGCCGATTGCGGCCGCAAACGGCAAAGACACCGGCCTTCGACCTTCGTCGCGGCGTTTTTGTCCGTAACCGGCCCCCACGGTCTGGCCAAACACACTGACACATCGACTGTTTGTCGATCGAACAATGGATCCGTTTTGCTGGTTACTTTCACGTGGAGTTTTTTTTCGCCACAGCATGCAGAAAATTTTTCTGAGGAACGGTCGAGAAAGTCGCAACGCTTTGTGCAAATAAAATCCTGAGAACTTTTAGCACAACGTGATTTATGAGGAAACATCCTGTTAGTAAAAAATACACAGCATTTAAATGTGGAGCAGTTTATGCGAAGAGTCCCAAATTCACATCCTGTGTATAATTGAAACGTAAATGCTTCAAATCAAAAATACAGGGTAATTCACTTATCTTTAGATATTTATCAGAAACCGAAAAAAATTCTAATTTAAATTTTTATAGCAATTATAACTTGACTTAACTTAACTTTTCTCATTTATTTTGAACAAAATTTCATTTCCGGTTTTGCCGGAAGTGACATCAACTCTATTATTTTCAATGGAACACCCTGTACATTTTGGATTTTTAAATTCTACATATAATTACAAATAAAATGACTAAATTCAATGTCTGTAAAATCACCCATTTTAATGCTAGAAAGTTGATTTTTGGCATACATATTAACCAAAGATCATTACATAAGGAGCCATTATTAATATGTAAATAAAACAAAATTTATACATGGTGTTCGTTATTTACGTTCAATTTTGTGCATCTTAAAACAATAAGAACGGAAAAATGAATTGCTTTGAAATTTTTATAACGATTATAACGTGAATTACTGACACTAGTGACAACTTTATTATTTTGAATGAGACACTCTGTATATTTTTGCATGTTTGAATTCTACATGTAATCATAAATAAAATCACTATACAATGTCTCATTCCTACTTAATTGTTTTTGAGTTATTATTTTTTCTCCAAAAATTTCGACAGATTGATGGTGTATCTAAAATGTCTGTAAAGCCACAAATTTTGATGATGGAAAATTCATTTTTGAAATACAAGTTAAGCAAAGATTATTCTATAAGGAGCCATTATTAGTACCCCAAATTTTATACAGGGTTTTCGTTATTTACGTATAATTTTATGCGTAATGAAACAACAAAAATGAAAAAAGGTATTGATTCAAAATTTTTATAGCAATTTTAACTTGACTTGAACTACTTTTCTAATTTAGTTTCATTTCTGGTTTCGCAGGAAGTGACATCAACTTTGTTATTTTCCATAGTACATCCTGTATATTTTTAGATTTTTAAATTCTACACCTAAACCAAATAGTTTGAATTTTTCCAAAAATTTTGACAGACTGATGGACCTGTTATTTGCACATTAATAATTTTGTTATTTTCAATGAAACACCATGCTTATGCATCATCTGACAACATTAGACTACATTTTTATTAATGTTAAAAATCACTTCATGACATAATGAATGAATAAGTTACGTGAATCACCCTGTATAAATCAACGCTTCACTGTCACGTTCCAATAAAATTTAATTCAGTTAAGCGATTGAAAACTGACATAATTTTCATTGTGCAGTCCCATAAAAATTTGTTCCCTCCATTTTATAGCACCGAAATTGAAAAGATTGAGTGATAATTACCGTAAAATATTGTGCCATAGTCAACAAAAGCCCTTTGTGCTTTGTCCACCAAAACGTGTACATATTCATCATAAATAACAACAATAGATTTCAAGAATGAAGTATTCAAATCATAAAAGTTTATACACTTTAAAAAAATATACAAATTCCAAAACATTTTTATATACCAGAGTGCTAATAAAATCTATTTTTAAAAATCCCATTTTGCTAATGCACTTGAAATCCAGCAAATAAAATTTACGATGTGATCCAATACGTTTTACACACCTCAACTTAAATAATAACAATCAGTTTTCTACAAAGTTTCAGTAAAAACCTTTGGTCACAATTAACCAGAATTTCAAAAACACATGAACTCAAATAATATCCAGTTCTCTACGTAACTTCTACAAGAACCTTCGCCAACAATTAACCGGAGAACGAATTAAAAATGTGTACAACAATAAAATTGAATTGTTTGCACCATAAGTAGCAAACAATCCTCGGACGTCGTCTAATAAATACAAGTTTAAAATGCAAATGAATCGTAGAATTATTAATTCGCAGACGTAATTATAAATATGAAATTACGTCACACATGCAATCAAAGCAAATTCAGTTTTTCCATGCACACGTCGTGTGTTTGTTTTCCACATTACGTGCTATTTGTTCATTGACTTTTTAGAAACTGGTTTGCAATTTGTTCGACTATATAAAAAGCGGATTGTAATAGAATTAAATTCACAGTTTCACAGTTCATTTTTATCCAGCTGCCAAATTATTTTAATACTACTATTCGGTATTAAAAATAGTTTTATTTATGCCTTATTGGACTCGTTAATCAATTAGCCACAAAACACAAACGTGACTAACGAAAACATTAATTAGGAATTTATAAAACACAGTAATTAATTATGCAAGGTTGTTAACGAGTATTATTAACGTCCATATCGAATTAAAAATGTGATATTACATCACAAACATTAAGAAAACTAGAGTCCTGAAGTGTTTATTTTTGAATTTTTGTCCATTGACTTTGGAGAACTGGTTTTATCGAACTGTGTATTTATAAACTCGATAAAAATACATAAGTTGTATTAAAATTGCAACCCAATAAATAAGCACAGAACACGCGTGGGATCTATGCCCAAAACCATTACGAAAGTGTATCTACATATTGGAAGAGCGGAATAATTATACACGAACCATTTACAGATAAATTCTTTGTTATGAAAACTAATTTGGTGGTTTTGTGTGGGCAGATTTATCTACGAGATTAGCCACAGTATCAGGTATCTCTCTTTTTTTATTTGAAAAACTCTTGTTTGTTTTGTCTTAGCTAGATTTTTTTTAATGAATAAAACACAAATAAAACGCATGAGAGTTACGAGTGTATTTGTAATGTTAGAAGTAAAACTGGAGGAATTACACTCCGTTTCACTGCATTGTTTTTGTTATTGTTCATGAAACTTTCTCACAAACTCGGCGACTTAAAAACACACCGGTACCAGTGCTGAACGAGCGAAGTTTGACTTGAAAATTCCAAACTGTTCTTCCACTTTTCTCCGGTTGTCCGTGCAGAATTTTTTTCATGTATAAATAGTGGCCCAACAAGAAAAAGTCTACACTTACCATCCTTCATATTTTTAGGTTGTGTGCTGGTACCTTCACTACAATGACTTTTGTCAACCGTACAATACATAATAACACACTTTACCACTAGAATTAAAGTCACTCTCACCGAACTAAAATTATCATAATTATATGTTTGGTAGAATTAAGTTTTATGCAAACTTATCTATACCACGAAGAACACTGCCAAAATTCAGCGGCCATTACTATTTTTGTTTACATTTTGCTATGCAGATGGCGTTGAACCCGCTGCTGTTTGACCTTGATTATTTACTATGTCGCAAATATTAAATATTTATTAAACTAAACGCTTTCAATTTATCCAATATTTGTTTATGCAATACTAATTGCTTACTATAACAATTATAGCCCATTAAAATTTAAACGCACTGTTCATTAAATGCTTTTTTTGCATTAATTTTAAACCACTATTTGAGTTAGTATTTAAGTAAATACACTCCCAAATAGTTGTGAGTTAATTATATATAAAAACAAATGATTATTTTGTGGTTATATATTAAAAGTTTAAAACATTAACAACAATATTTAGGTTGGCAACTCTGAATATATTTTATTCAAACATTTCGATCTGTTTTGGACACAAACTTAAAAAGGTAATTTTAACATTACTTCTAATTATTCTCAAATAAAATTATTTGAATGACATGTAATATACAGTTATATTGAGACAAATTTTATGTTTTTAAACGTGGCATTTCAAAAAATACAATAAATATTGTTGCTAAAATGTCTGGGTTACTACAGTTTTATAAATAAGGTATATTTTAAATGTGTTGTTATACAGCAAAGATTTTATTGATAATAACAATTTGCAACAACATTTAGGTTGGCACCCCTGCATATATTTAATTCGAAAGTTTTTGAGGTCAATTTTAACATAGTTGACTCAAAAACGCAATTAAAACACAAATCATAATTGTTCAAATAAAATACGTTCAATAAAATGTTCCACTCATTTGAAATGCAACGAATTCATGTTTACACACCTGTCACGTCAAAACATGGGGACGTCAGCTAATGTCAAAATTTTAGGTTAACTTACAATAACGCGAATATTTTATTCCGACTAAATTAAAATGTACTCTAAAAAGAACCTGGACCTAGATCCCGAACCGGAAAAACCTAAAATAACCATCTTATGCCTGGACATAACGAACACTGGCCAAACCAATCAGTTTTTCATATGCACTGCGGCCGTTTTTATGTTTTTCTTACTTTATGGGTACATGCAGGAGTTGATTTTCACCATTGACGGTTTCCAGCCGTACGGATGGTTCCTGACATGTCTGCAGTTTGCTTTGTACAGCGTTTTCGGGTTCATTGAGACTCGAATTCGGAGTCTTACTTCCAGAAAGTAATACCACTGTATCTTACACAAACGACAACTTTTATTAACACAATAATTTTAGGATACCGATAAAAACGTATTTTCTTTTAGCCCTTTTAACATTAGGCACAATGGGTTTGTCGAACGCCTCTTTAGGCTACTTAAACTACCCAACACAGGTCATCTTCAAGTGCTGTAAGCTAATTCCAGTACTGATTGGGGGTATTTTAATCCAACAAAAACGGTATGGTCCGTTGGATTTTATTGCCGCTCTTTTAATGTGTGTTGGTCTAACATTGTTTATATTGGGTGTGTATGCTTTTTAACTTGCAATTAACAGCATGAGTTTTTGTGTGGTTTTTAGCTGATTCACAAGTGCAACCAAACTTTACTACTAAGGGAATAATAATGATTTCACTAGCACTGCTGTGTGATGCAATTATAGGTAATGTTCAGGAAAAGTCAATGAAGAATTATGGTGCATCAAATGCTGAGGTTGTCCTCTATTCATATTTCTTTGGGTTCCTTTTTATTTTTACAGTTATGATCCTTTCTGGAGAATTTATTGATGGTATACAATTTTATGCAACTGTAGGTTTTATTTGTTAGTTTTAACAGACAAGTTTTTAATTAGTACATTTTAGAATCCCAGAAAAACTTATGGGTATACATTTTTGTTTTCCCTGACTGGCTATTTAGGTATACAAATAGTTTTAACTTTGGTGAGGACAACAGGGGCTTTTACAGCCATAACAGTAACCACCTGCAGGAAAGCTGTGACAATCTCCATGTCATTTTTGTTTTTTAACAAACCTTTTACATTACAGTAAGTTGTTATTTAAATCTTTTATTGTCTGATTGTCTGATATATTGTTTATAGGTATTTATGGTCTGGATTGATAGTAGTAATAGGAATATATATGAATTTATACAATAAAAAAAACCCAATGTCACTGACAGATTTAGAAGGAATATTTTTCAAATGTATCAACAGGTTCAAAGGTTCCCTACACAGAAAGAAATATAAGGATGGGGAATATATGTCTGTTTAGGTTTAAAATTGAACTTTATTGCAATATTAGGCTCTAAAAGTAACTGTTTGTATAGTACAAATTATTAAAAATCCGATTTTAACATTTTAAAATTCAACAGACTTGCTTTTAAATAAAATTAACATTTAAATAATTTTAATTCTAGTCATAAAACTAATTGTTGTATTTCTCTTTTATAAATGCTCAAGCCACACAGTTTTCAATATGGCATTATAGAAAAAATAATAGGCATAAATACCAGTTCCTGCATATTATCTTACTTAAAGGTGTTTCTTGTATATTACATGAAAATCAAATTACTAACCCAATTTTGTGATATGTTTTTAGTAAAAGTTATCATTTTTGTATTAACTAGTAAATACATTCAAGTTAATAAATAAGAATATTGTTAACGTTTCTAAAAATTTATCATATTTTTCATTATTTAAATATTGTGATATGTAAAATATATGTATGTAAATTTTTAACGTAAATTATGTTGTTTTGGAATTATTTAAAATATATGAGTTTTACAATTCGACTGTTTTTTTTATTTATCGAGTAACAAATTAATTTACTGCTGTACACAGATCTAAAGTATATAATCCTTTGGAACATTTAAACTTTCCAAAAATGTTTGTTCAATATTTGTGCATCCATCTGCAAACAAAATTAATTAGTTTATTTATTATATTAAAAAAAACACTCTCTACCAAATTTAAACCATTTGTCTACGGAACTGTCCGCATCTAATCTGGCCGATGCCACTGCATTCCTTATTGCCAGTGCCACAGATACGGACAAACATAACGGTGGTTCAGCGATGGCTTTAGAGTGCAAAACGCCGACTTTATTTGGATTATTCGACGGAAATTTTATTCTGAAATTAACGGGAATGTCCTTCATTCCCGGTGGATAATAGTTCCATGTTCTGTTCGTTAAAACTTCACCTTGTGGACTGAGTATAATTTTTTCTTTTGTGTGATAACCTAATCCCATAACGAAAGCCCCTTCAAGTTGCCCCATATCAATAAGGGGGTTCATACTGTCACCTACATCTTCTATAATATCTACGTCAGTTATTTGCATTTGACCTGTTAAAATGTCCACCTCGACTTCTGTGGTTGCTATCGCATAAATTGGATAGTTTACGATTTGTGGTGGTTCTGCACGATACCTGATGAAATAGACTATTATTATTTGTTACATAATAGTTTACAAAGTGAAATTTACATGGAATTGGCGCTTAAAAAAACATATTCATCATGACATTTATTAACCAGTTGAACCCACGTTGGGTTGATCATTTTGTCTTTAATTGGTTTCATACGGTCTAGCAGTATATCACAACACTTCAACAAGGCCTTAAATAAACTGAATGTTGTAGTGATTCAATCTAATAATTATAAACTTACCCAACAAACTGATTCGGTGGTGTTACTTCCACCAGATGCGAAGCTATTGGGATTTGCCAACGTGTTAGAGGGCTTAACAGACACCAATTCGATTGGAATGCCCAGTTTGTAAGCACATACTTGGGCTACCTTAGTGTTAATCCCTTGTCCCATTTCAATACCACCATGGGCGATTGCAACACTCCCATCAGAGTGGAAAATGGACACGATCACCGCAAAATTACTGTGAACGTCATAAGGCCACACCATTGGGACAACTGAAATGCCCCGTTTTTTCCAACGGTTCTCCTAAAATACAGTCAATTAACTAGAACATTTTTGAAGTTAAATAGTACCTTATTGAATTTAGCCGCATCTTGCTTCCTTTTAGTAACATTCGCCAGAGATTCCATTTCACTTGAAAACTCTACCAGCAGTTTGTGTTTGTCTTTATTAAAATTATTGAATTTCAACTGATAGGGGTCCATCCCCAGTTCGGTGGCTACGTGTTCCATAATAGCTTCGATGGCTGCTAAACCTTCAGCAGTACCGGGAGCTCTAGCCGAACAATTAGATGAAGTATCAGTCTTGACGGTGTGCGTCTTGAAATTCCAAGTGTCGGAAATGTAGCCACTCGGAAACATATTGACTATCAACGGGTCCACAGCTTCATTTTCGCTGGATCCATTATCAGAATACAATTGGGAGTCCATGTATTGAATAACTCCTGCGTTGTCCACTCCAACTTCGTATTTCACGTAAAGTGGCAACCTCTTCCCAATAATCGACATGTTTCTTTCCAAGTCCAGCCGAAACTTAACAGGTTTGTTTTGCTTGGCGGCGGCCAATGCAGCTGCTACCGATACTAATCCGTTCCGTAGTAACTTACCTCCGAATGATCCGCCCAAACGACGCACCTGCATGTTAACTCTAAAAATTATTATTATGTAGTTTGTTCAAGTTTGGTTATTTCGTAGTACTTTGTTTGAGATATTCCCAAAACGTTAGCAATTCCTATTTGAATTGAGTCCATCCATTGGGTAGCTGAATAGACATTAAGTCCGTCTTCAACCGGTACTACACTGCAGCACTGCACCTCCATATGAAAGTGATATTGCATGTCAATAAAGAACTCCCCTTTTACCACCTTTTTCACGTCGTTTCCTACAGAGCTAATCGTTAATTTTGATTAAATCTTTCAAAAATTAGTCGAGTAACCTTTTCTTTTAGCATTATGTGTGGTCACAACTTTAATTCTTTCATTCTGAACATCTTGAGGTGCGTTAAGAACATCACGTACGTTCAGCAAAGGCTTTTGACCAGTGGCCGTATAAGTAACAACGACCAAATCGGCGGCTTCGTTCGCTATCTCCTGTGATTTGGCCACAATTATCCCGACCGCTTGGTCAAAATACTGAACTTTCCCACTGCAAAATAGCTCCTCTTTTACTTGAACGATCGGCCCCATTATTTTCGGTGTCCAGTTGTTCTCTCCTGGGATGTCGTTGTGATCGTAAAACGTCACGACACCAGGCAATTTCTGAAGCACACCTGTTGTAAAAATATGCAATTAAAAACTGGCGTAAATTACCAAAGCTGCAGATGGATCGATCTTTTTAATCATGGAGCTGGGGGGCGCTCTTGCTTTTACAAACTGTACGAACAGTTGTCCAGGACGATCTGGCATATCCTCTATATACTCAGCTTGACCTTATAACACAAATAAAATTCAAATTAAAAAAAATAATAGTTCTTTTAATTACCTGAAGTTTGAGCTAAAGCCTCGAGTTTGACTAAAGGTTCACTTAGCGGGTACAGTTTTTTATTTGAAGAGTAATCTTGCACCCCAGAAGATAGAGGCCTTTGTAAAAGAGTTCCACCAGACCTATTTCGATCCGATAGTTTATCAGAAGGTGCAATACTCAAAACAAACTAAAAATAAACATAACTAATTCCAAATCTTAAGCATAATATTTCGTACCTTATAAAACAATGCAATGGCCAGATTTTTTCTGAACTGAGGAGTGTCATCAGGTAAAACATAATCGGGCTTGAGTTCGTTCTCTAATTGACCATAGACACCTTGCAGAACTTGATTGTCAAATAAACTTTTGTTAATCAAATATTTTTCTGTTTCACGTGCATGCACAAATTCAGAATTAATTCCACCATAAACAATGGTTGATTTAGAAACCACACCATGTTTTAATTTGAAGAAAAATCCGGCGTTTACCACTGCATGGACGTTCTGAGCTCTGGGCATTATCTAGAATTGTTATAACGATTGGACAAAATAATAAAAGGAAAAAATATTGACGTGATACTTTATAACTGGTATAGACGTGTTGGTCATCAGTTCCACTAAAAATTATGTGTTTTATCAACTTTTTATTCATGTTAATTTTAAGAAAATGCTCTGGTGTTACCCTGGTCTCATTTTCATGAGAATCCACTAAAATTACACAATTAATAGTTGTTTAACATTATTGTTTTTATTATGAACCTATTACAAGAGTGGCGGCAACGGTTTCCAATATTAAAAAAATATCAGAGGGAAATTCTTGGTGAATATGTTTCAACATCAAATTTCCGGCAATAGTTCCAATCTATAATAACACATATTCAGTTATCATTAATTTTAGTCAAAACAATTTCTTACATTTCGGACAGGTACGTTTGCGATGAGATCTATGTGATCTGCAAGTTTGCCCAAATACAGCAGTTTTGAATTCTGCTTGGATACGTTTTGAAAAATACGTATTGTCTCATTCAATGATATATTTCCTCCCAGGATTAGTGTATTGTCCACTAGTTTCCAACTGATGAGCTCTAATACGCTAGTAACATCAATGTAGGTCTTTGGAAGAGGATCATGTTTATAAACTCCTACAATTGTCATTAAATATTTTTAGGTTTTATTAATTTTGTTGTGTACCTCGTGCAGTATTTCCTGCAACCAGTCGGTAAGTATCTGCTGTTTCACTAATCGTTTCTAATAGATCGTTAAAGTTATAGACCTTCATCCACTTTGATTTTTGATGATCATAAAGTGTTGTTGGTTTAGATTTGTGACAAGGTGTTGTGCATAGTTTCTGACACTCATCAGTAGGACATAGCTTAAAGTCTTCTATGTCCTCAATATTGGTTGTTGCAAATTTTCTGAAGCTATCAATAATTGGACGATAACCTGTACATCTACAAATATTACCTAAAAATGGAATAGCCAAACCTGATAAGATATTAGTTGGCATAACCTACCTCCAAAGGAATTTTCAATAGTTTCAGCAGACACAGGTCCATTTTTAGTTAACGCAAACATATTCATTACCATACCACCTGAACAAAAGCCACATTGACTGCCATTTCCTTCAGCGAGAGCTTTTTGGAGTCGATGATAGCCTTGTATGGGGTTACCAATTCCTTCAATCGTATGAATTTTCCAGTTTTGACATGAGAAAATGGATACCAAACACTTAAATAAAATATATTTTATGAATCTAATAACCTTGGATGGATTACGAAATTTGTGATAATCCTAACAGCAATAATTAATGATCAATATATATGTAAAAATTTAAAACTCACAGAGTTTACAGCAAATATTTTATTAGTTTTGGTAACAGGATCGACATGTTCAACGGCAACAACGCAACATCCGCATCCACCTTCCAAACACATCCTTTTTGTTCCCATCAATTGCACCTTTTCCCTTAAATATGCATTAAGGGTTGTTTCTGGTGTGACATCATCAGGAGTAACTGAAATATGTTTGTATCGACACTATTATATTTTAAGGCAGTTTTATACCTGTATGCAGTTTCTCCCCTATCAAAAATTTTAGAGGCATTGTTGAATTCATCACACACTCTTACTAAAAGTCCGTTCAGCTTGGAAAATAACAAACAAATCAAGTTCCTTGTTTATTAAATCTTATTAATATGCAATATGGCTGATAACATTTCTAATGCAGGTCATTCAAAGTTTTAAAAAATGAAATTATCAAATTGGTATGTTGTTAATATTATTCATTTTTTTAATATACAAATGTTTACTCATATACATGTATATGATAAATTTCAGAATGACTTTGAATATTCATCATTATAAAAATAATTTATTTGAATATATTTAATTTTAAAATGCTTTTACTTTAGAATTTTATGCCAACTGTTCTAAAACTAACAAATAATTACGCTAATATATAATTTTAAAATATTCTTTTATTTTCATAAATATTTGAAAATTTAAGCGAATGTTTAAATAAGTTTTAACATAAGTTGAAATAAAGGATGAAAAATATACACTTAATATAAACATAATTTATTTAGTCAAAGTACAAACAGTATAAATAACATTTGCTATTATCAGATTTAAAAAAAACAGTATAAAATAACACACTTTATTCAGTCCAGCTAAAATTTATTCAGGCTTTCAATAAAAGTTAAAACTTTTGAATGCAAGCCTTTCAGTCCATGTGCTTTTACATTATGCACTTTTAGTATCTGACCAATTATTACTTTAAACATATTTTTAGGAACACCCTTAGCTTTCAAAATGTTTTGTAAATACTCTTCAGCAATACTATCATCAAACTCATTTAAAACAACGAGTTCATGATCTGTTTTAGATTCATCAAAATCCTTTCGAATTACATCAATAGCTTTATAATTTACAGAATAATTCAAATCATTGTCAGTTGTATGAATGTTGTAAATGATTAAAACTGTTATGCAACAGTCCTTGGGTAAACTATCCACAAATGAGAACATGGCTTCTGAATCTTCATGAATTAGATCATCAATCACAACCAAATTACAAGCACTGGGAAGTATTGCTTTAACAATAGTCTTTTCCTTATGTACCTTACCCAAGTCATGCCCAACCATGTCATGGATCAGGGGAGCTTTAAAATTTGCCTTTAAAATATTAGCAATAAATGTCTTGCCCACTCCTGAGGTTCCAATTAAACCAATAATTTTTAAATTTTTTATATTTTTAGGTCGATTGTTTCTAGTTTCCAAACTCTGAATTATTGCTTTAATGGCAATGTTTTGCCCTATAACTTGGTCAGTTAAATTCAACTTTATTTGTGCCAGTTGTTTGTCATGGTCTTCGAAAATGAAAAATGATTGCAACACTACTATAATAAGACCTACAATCCCAACTAGAACAATAAGTTTAGTGACAAAACTAAATATTGACTGTTTTTTCTGTGGCTGTATGGTTGTCAAGACTGTTCTGTTCTCTATCTCTGTATCACTTGTTCCAATTGTTTGAACTTCATTCGTTCTTAAATTTTTAATTATCCTTTTACGTGGTTGGTCAACATTTTTATTTATTACAGTTGCATTTACACCATCTGGATTCATTTCATCCATTGATGTATCAGTTAGGTCAATAGTTTCATTGGTTCTTAGATTTTTTATGCGCCTTTTTCGGTGTTCGCCGACGTTTATTTCTTGCATGTCCTGTTTTGTTTGACATGGAGTTAATTGTTCATCAATATCCATAGGTGTAATATCCTCAATTTGAGGCCATTCAGGTTTTACATTTAAATTTATGGTATCTATTGAAGGATATATGTTAGGGGTGGATACAAAATCCGTCTGTAGACCACCGCTTCGTGGTAACGCAAGGGCACAATTTTTTGGATCTAAAATACGTTATAATTATTATGATTATGAATTAGGTTAAGGCTACTTTGCCGATATAATGGTGTCACTCACCATAAATTTGCTCACAGCTGATTTGTCGGTATGAAATTGGTTGAAAATTACCAGTGAAGTGCTGTTCAACAATTTGGACTCGCCGCAAAACCGACCCCCCTCCTTCAATCTTATCGTTCAGGCATGACAAATCGGGCGAAGACAGGGAACGATTGAAGGCACTACGGGGTGAATACATCGTCGACTGTCACACTAATAAAAGCGTACGAAACCGAACTTCAAATTTATGACGTCTTTTAACAGTTTTTATTTAGTAATTTGAAAATTCGCACACGGTGACATCTGTCCGCCATGAGGGGTAGTAAAATTTGCGAATTGAGAAGGTCAGTGATTTTTCAAAATTTTCGCATGCACTTTAAACTGTTCAATGTTCGAAACATTTGCGGTGATTTTACTTAGTTGGATTTTTTTATCAATTTTTTAAGTTCCGTTTTTGTAACTTTTTCATGTCCGCTTATGGATACAATCTGTGCGTAAATTGGTGTGTTTTTAGTTTTAAGCGGGGTGTCGAAATTTTTCAAAATTTTTGTAGATCCCAATTAAATTGAACGTAAAGCTGTCAATTTTATGGAGTAAATGGAATAGTTAATTAAATAAAAAGTTATTTCAAACCAGTTTCTTTTTATTTTAATGGTTGGCAACGAAAAATTCAACAAACTGAAAAATAAATTTGAGATATTAACCGTTTAATCATTGCTCATTCGGTTGGTGCCATTGAAAGTCATTTTCTAATGACACATTTTGTCAATTTCGATCAGTTAATAATTTAAATGAAGCATCAAAATTTGCAGTGAACAATACGGCCACATTATACATCGTCGGTGACATGAGTCGAAGAATTGGTTTCGAAACATGCGCATTGGCCGATCCATGTTTTATTTTGTGCATGTGTTGTGTGTTGCGTGATTGAGTATCTACGATGATTGTGGTAAATTAAAGTGGAGAAAGTTCATTGAAAGACTCGATGATGGTCTTGGACCATTTGAAATTTAGTTATTTTCTAAAAACAAATAAGACTCAGTGGATTAAAGCACCGTGCATACGTAAGAAAGCTTCAAACGTATTTGAAGCTTTCGAGGCCGTGTTCATGGAACTATGAACCTAGACTCGTTGTCCTTTACTTTGTCACAAATAAGTTATTTAGTTGAGTCGCTCACTAAAAAGAATCATAAACAAGTAGTAGCGGACCTAACGAAGGTGAGTTATGTGCATGCGATCGAATTCGATGATCGACGTGTCGTATGATTGCCCATAAAGCCCATTGACAAATTAGATCATCCGCCATGTTCGTCGCAAGCATTTCGGCGGCCTTCATTACCGACCGAGTTGTTAACGATGAACAAAGGTGTTTTGATTATTGTTTTTTTTGTTGGTTTTTGATGTAAAAATGTCACGAAAACCATCAATGAACATGGCCCGTGTTCAGCAACGTTTTTGTAGTATTGCGCGGAGTCGAGCGGCGTCTGATTTTTGTTTTTTTTGTAACAGTTAGTCAGTTTGCATGGTCTGGAGGCGGACCGTCACTTGCTCCAATGTCTGTTTTCATCCGTGGACTTTTCTGAGTCTGCAAACAAGAATTCAGTACCATCAATCCAAAGTCAGGTCCTGCTGAATCAGTTTGCCAACTTACTGAACAAACCATCACTGTTAACATCTGTTTGTTACCTCACAGACAATCGACTAGTTACCCACAAGGTAAGTTGTCACTGTGACATAAGCTGTCATGCTTGGCATAATGACAATTCAAATTATTTTCCAGACTTTGAAATTTGGACCCCATTTCTTTGTTCAGTTGAGCAAGTGCCTTCGCCTCTCAGCTGTCCAGGAAGTTGTATTTGCCCTTGCTTTGCGCCACTCTTCCAACCCCGAGGTCGCAAATCTTGCCCAAAACCATTTGAGAGCTTGTGTACCTGCTCTTGTTCAATCCTATATTGACACTGAAGGGAGCAGCCGTCAGCACGAGGGAGGACTTCACGAAACAACACCAGAAGTTCTCCATCTCATCTTATCTGCTGTACTTAAAGCTCCCAAAGAAGTAGGACTTACTAATAACATCCACACCAGTTTTTTAAGCACCTTGCAAAAGGATTTCCCTAAAGAACTAGTTCCCGTAGTGCTATCACCATTAGTGTACCCAGAACAGTGTGAAATTGCTCCAGAAATGTCATCGGAAGGCCCCGGTCTATCCGGGGGTATGTTAGAAACATCACTTGCTGATGTAATTGGTGAAATTGGTTACACATTTACCGCGTCAGTGGAAGAATGTCGAAATCATTTAATCAAACTTGGGGGCAGAGATATCACCCCAGGTGTTGTAGCCAGGGTTCTATCAGTTATGTGCAGAACACACAGTGGCCTTGATGACGCCTTCAATAAAAATTCAGAGAGAGTCTCATGGAACATTGAAGTATTTATAC
This sequence comes from Aethina tumida, assembly GCF_024364675.1. Lineage (NCBI taxonomy): Eukaryota > Metazoa > Arthropoda > Insecta > Coleoptera > Nitidulidae > Aethina > Aethina tumida. Next base: position 33,446,953 of record NC_065436.1, read on the forward strand.
AAGCTCTAAAAGAAGTTGTACAAAACATTCAATGGAACAGTGTGGCCGCTGAACTTGATCATCCTGATTTCCTCATCAAAGATAGGCCTGGATTGGCTCTTCTCATTAATGCCATTAGACAAGGTATACAATCAATGGGTTTCCATCCAGAAACCTTCCCCATTGATCAGTTTTACAAAAGGTGGGTCAATGTAGATGGTCAGTTTAGTCTGATCCATTCCATCCTCAAGAATCCTGACATATTCTGTTTTTCTGAATATCCTTGTGTATCAGTATCAGTAGAAGTTTTAAAAACTCCCCCTGAACAAGACAGCAAAGATTTGGCCAACTGGCGGTCACTAAACCTCATCGAGTTACTCCTTCACATGTCGGAAGTCGGCCTCTATAATCACGTCCAAGAACTGTTCAAATTTCCATTAAATAATTGTCCAGATGTTTTAGTACTGGCCCTCCTACAAATCTCAGGTCCAGTCACACTTTTAAGGCAGGAACTATTCACCAACCTTATACCTATTTTCTTGGGCAATCACCCTAATTCGGCCATAATCCTGCACAACGTCTGGCACACCCAAAACCTCAACATCAAACCCATTATAATGCATGCCATGGCCGAATGGTACTCCAGAGGCGAGTGCGATCAGACCAGACTATCCCGCATCTTAGACGTAGCTCAAGACCTTAAAGCTCTCTCCATGCTTCTTAACGCGCAAAACGCCCAATCCTATCCGTTCATCATCGACCTGGCCTGTCTGGCATCGCGACGCGAGTATCTCAAACTGGAGAAATGGCTCAGCGACAAGATACGCGAGCACGGCGAACCGTTCGTACTAGCGTGCATCAAGTTCCTGCATCGGCGGATACAACAGGTCACCAAATCGGACGAACTGAGCATGAAGAACGCGGCACTCCCCACCGAAACACTAACGACGATGATAGTCTGTCTGCAGAGCGCGATCCAGTCGGTCGGGCCCGAATGTCAGGATCACATCGTGGCCACCGTGAACAACGCCAGCATGATACTCAAACAGAGGCAGCAGCAGCAGCAACAACAGCAGCAGCAGCAGGCACAGCAGCCGGCGGCGATACTCAGAGGTCGCGGCGTTGAGGGGGCGATGAATCCGTCCGTCTTCGCGACGGGTCAGCTCTACAATCACACGGCGGTCGATGCGATTCCGGGACTCGCAACAAACTTAGCCGGCCTCAACTTGACTGGTGAGTTTGTCGACTTGCTTTCACTTCCTTGGATATTGACAATCTGTTTGACAGGTGGAATAAACAGATTGTAAAAGAAATTGGATGTGACAAGTCACAATTGAATACAATTGTTTAGATCTATTTTTACATCACTAAGTTCTATTTTAAATACCTGATTATTCCGTAGTCAAAACTGAGGTGAATCATTTTTTATTTTCAGGTTGTTTCACTTATTTTTTTTTTATTTTCCGAACTACTTTTAATATTTGATTATTTAATCGTTTCCTTGGTTACCACTTCATTTTTTTTTATTTTATTTTATAGATTTAGAAGAAACTGGATAGAACACTTGAATAAAATTTAATTTCTTAATTTACCATATAGTAATGTGATTTAGTTTTATCAATTTTTATCATTTCTTTGAAGAACATGACTATAGGTATCTGTTATTATTTAAACAGTATAATTGTTTTAAAATAATCCATTGTTTCTTACCTTAGTGAAATTTGAGTATTCACTATCAGTATAAATATGAAACGAAACATTAAACAATGACTATAGTTGTTCGGGTTTATTGGTCGACGTTTGTTGGAATTATTTCCTAACGTTTCGCTAGCACGAGTGGCTAGCATCTTCAGAGGTCTGGTTTGATTCGTGTCACTTTGACATCTTATTGACAACTAAATGACAACTTGGACAACGTTCTAGAAATTTCGTTTTATTAGTTTGCCGTTTTAGAACAACAATTGTCCAAGTTGTCATTTAGTTGACAATCAGATGACAAACAATCACGAATCAAATTAGACCTCTGAAGATGCTAGTCACTCGTGCTAGTGAGACGTTAGGAAATAATTCCAACAAACGTCGACTAATAAACCCGAACAACTATTAGTCATTGTTTAAATATTTCGTTTCATGTTTATACTGATAGTGAATACTCAAATTTCACTAAGGTAAAAAACAATAGTCACGAAAGCCTCAACCTTTTCATTTAAACAATGGATTTACGAATCTTTTAAGATAGGAATTACTTATTTTATTTACCCAAATTGATTTAAGTAGAATAATTATCCGCATGTTATAATTATAAAAGAATACAAAAGAGTATTAAAATACTATTTCCATATTTTATGTCAATATTGTAGAAATAAATAATTTTGAAGTGATTATACAAGTACAGCAGAGAATTGTGAAAATATTTTTTTTGATACATTAATGTTTTTTTTTTTATTTACTAAGATAATAATGTCTATAATGAGAAATTATTTGTAAGCTCATAATTATTGAAGAGCTTAAAATTAAAATTCCATATTTTTATTGTTAATATTGAAGAAATTAATAATTTTAAAAAGAGAATATGCAAGTACAACAGACGGTTTATTAAAATTATAATCTTTGACACCTTAATATTGGCCATTTTTTTTATTTATTAAAATAATGACTGATGAAAAATTATTCAAAGGTCTATTTTTATTAAAGAATATATAAAATATTGCTATTAAAATAATTTATCCATATCATATTTTCATAGCTACTATTGAAGAAATAAATAATTATGAAAAGAGAATACACAAGAACAGCAGAGGATTTATTAAAATTATTTTCTTTGACACCTTAATATTGACAATTATTTTTATTTACTAAATAATAAGCTATAATAAAGAATTATTCGCAGTCTCATAATTATTAAAAAGGATAAAATATATTCAAATAATCTGTTCATATTAGTATAGTAGAAGATATGTTAAAATTATTTTCTTTGACACTTAATATTAAGTCAATTTTTTTAAAATATTATTCTTTTTTTGGAATTTTAATTTATTTCATTTTAGTTTTATTATCAAAATTGGTAAATATAATTTAACTACAAATTAAATAATAATAATAATTGAGTTATTTAATAGATTTATCTCATAATTTTTAAGTCAATATTCTAAAAATTTTGTTATATTTAAATGTTAAAATTAGTAGACTTAATGAAATAATGTTTTTTAAACTTATAATCTTTTACTATTATGTTCTTGACATTTTTTCAAATAGGTTATGTTATGTTAAATAGTCATAATGACATAAAATCGAATTCATTTTCGAAATAAGTCGAAAAAGATGTTGCCAGATATAGACTTTACAAATTGGCCTCTAATTACAAAAGGTTTATTTTTTTACATCGACGATTTCCGATAAAAAAACTATTGCAGGCAATGTCTGTACGGTTGAGTTCAACCATTCGACGAATATGGAAAGAACGATTAACACAAACAGCCACGTTTCAGGACCGGCCAGTTCTGCGTTCAGCATCCAGGCCGGTCTGGGCCAGCTGGTGTCGTCGCCGGGCTCGCCGTCCCGCATCCTGAACGCCGGCCCGTCCAACAGTCCGTTCCCGATGATGCCGATGGGTCATCAGGGTCCGGTCGGCGGCACCAGTTCGTCCATAGTGCTCGGCGTGAACCAGATGAACAACATGGGACGCATGCCGAATCCGACGATCGACAAGACACGACTGCCCGACTACAACCTGTTCCCGGAGGTGTCGCCGAACGTTTCGAAGGAGATCGAGGACGAGGCGAACGGCTACTTCCAGCGGATCTACAACCATCCGCCCAATCCCATTTTGTCCATAGACGAAGTGTTGGACATGCTTAGGCAGTTCCAAGACTCGCACAAACAACGTGAGAAAGAAGTAAGCTGTATACGTTGTCTATATTTTTATGTCCGTGGTTTATAAATTTAGTAATGGCAACACTTCTGGAACTTTTTATTTTTGTTGTCCCTGGAGACAATTATTATTTGAAAGACGGTTTTTCTAATGGTGTTACCAGTCACAAAGTTATTGCTGCTTGTGTTGCTTTCTTCATGTTGTTTTTTCAAATTGAACCTAGTTCTGTTTGTTCAAATATAAGAAAACCGTAAAATTTTAGTTTCCCAAGTAGTAAATTGTCCGTTTCCAGGTTTTTAACTGCATGCTGCGCAACTTATTCGAAGAATACAAGTTTTTCCCCCAATATCCCGATAAAGAACTGCACATAACTGCCCAGCTATTCGGCGGCATAATCGAACGAGGCATAGTGACATCCTACATTGCTCTAGGCCTAGCCCTACGCTTCGTCCTGGAGGCACTTAAGAAGCCGGAAGGCTCCAAAATGTACTACTTCGGCATCGCGGCGTTGGACCGTTTCAAGAGCAGACTGAAAGAGTACCACAAGTATTGCGAACATGTGCGTGCCATACCACATTTCAGTGATTTCCCACAACACCTGCAGGAGTACGTCGAGTACGGCTTGCAAAGCATGGAACCGCCGAACAAACCACAAGGTCAGGTTCTACCCGCCAACTTGGCGGCAATGCTGGCGCCACCCACCACGCCCGTCACTCAAGTGTACAAATCAAATTCATCAATAGCTGCGATTTCGAACAGCAAAACGAGCACGACGACGGCGTCCAGCCAATCGATGGGCAGCAGACCATCGATAGCCAATGCAACGAACATCGACACTCTTCTAGTGGCGACGGAAAAGGAGGAAAAATTGGTGGCACCGCCCGAAGTCATTCAAGACAAGACTGCGTTTATATTCAATAATTTGAGTCAGTTGAATTTGAAGAACAAATGCGACGAACTTAGGGATCTGATAACGGAGGAGTACTACGCGTGGCTCTCGCAATATCTGGTCATGAAACGGGCATCGATCGAATTTAACTTTCACGTGTTGTATTCGAATTTCTTGGACACGTTGGCCGTTTCGGAGATCATGAGGATGGTCACGCGGGAAACATTCAGAAACATCAAAGTACTGTTACGATCCGACAAAGAAATCGCCAATTTTTCCGACAGGTCTTTGTTAAAAAATCTGGGACACTGGCTGGGTATGTTGACCCTGGGCCGCAACAAACCTATATTGCAAATCGACATCGATCTGAAAGCCCTGCTAGTCGAGGCCTACCACAAAGGACAACAGGAACTGTTGTATGTGGTACCCTTTGTTGCCAAGGTTTTAGAATCGTGTTCAAAAAGTAAGGTCTTCAAACCGCCCAACCCGTGGACGATGGCCATCATGAACGTTCTGGCCGAGCTGTGGCACGAACAAGACTTAAAACTGACGCTAAAATTTGAAATTGAAGTTTTGTGCAAAAACCTAGATATAGACGTATCACAATTGAAGCCAACGATGTACCTGAAGGATCCCGAACGCATACGCAAGATTGAGTATCAACTGTCCCCGCCGACCAAGAAGGAGACGAACGCCACTACGATGGCAGTTAACGTACAACCCGGCAATCTCAACGATCCCGAACTGTCGAACATAATGCCCAACCAGACGGCCGGTTCGCCGGTGGTCCAGAACAACAGCACGACGCCCACATCGTCGATGGCCGGCCCGCCAGATCCTCGTTTCTCGTACAGCGACATCCAGATCGTTGGAATGGTCGCCTTCCAATCGCACACGATCGTCAGTCCCTCCATTATGCTGTTCCAGAATCATCCGCAGCTTAAGCCGCTGGTGAAGACGTCTATCGAACGTGCCGTCCAGGAATGGATAGCACCTGTGGTCGACAGATCGATCAAAATCGCCCTGCAAACGTGCGAGCAAGTCATTAGGAAAGACTTCGCCCTTGACGGTGACGAGAACCGAATGCGTATGGCCGCCCATTACATGGTGCGGAACCTCACAGCCGGCATGGCCATGATTACCTGCCGCGACCAGCTGCTGACCGCCATCAATACGCACCTGAAAACCGCCCTGTTGGCAAACTTGGGCACACCCACCGTCCAACAGAAGGAAATGATCGATCATGCCGCCACCGTCATCGCCAACGAGAACATGGAGTTGGCATGTGCTTTCGTACAGAAAACAGCGGTGGAGAAGGCTATTCCAGAGATTGACAAACGATTGATCAACGAGTATGAAATGAGGAAACAGGCCCGACAAGAGGGAAGGTAATAAAGACAAATAAATGAATTTTTTATCTTTTTACTTCGTTTATATAGTCAGTGTTGTTCTAGGAGGTTTTCATTTTGATTGTCTTACCACACTTTGCGTATTTTCTAATAGCTGTTTTATAGACATCAATTTATAGTCGTGTTATACAGAAATTAATAAATTGGTCGAACCCACTTTTAGCCATTTACTTGGAACTTCTTAGTAAGTTATTGGATAATTCCAGTACTACCAACTTATAAACAAAGTTTACGAACTTTATAATACGGAAAGTGTTTGATCCGTCTGAATCATCTGTCATATATGATGTCTCTCACAAAATTCAGACGGATTAAACACTTCGTACTGTATAGGTTGTATGTGCGACATAAAAACATAAAAATTGCAATGTTTTGCCAGAAAAATATTAATAATTTGGACAATAAATTTTTCAATTAATTAGTGTGTGTAAAATACTCAACACCAAAGAGTTTATATCATTGGATATTATCATGTGATTCCCAAACATGCAGGATTGTTGTTTCGTAGCATGCATTATATTTCTATTTAATTCAATATGTCAACTATTAGAATCTTTGTAAATCTCTTTAGTTTTTGATATTTAATATAAATATTAGGAAATATATTAAATACAATTCTATTATTCTGTATCGTTAATTAACGTGCACCTTGTAGGCGTTACTGCGACCCGGGCGTGTTGTCGTTTCACGCCGAGCGCATGCCCGAGCCGATACGACTGAAAGTCGGCGGCATTTCGGCCGCCCAGATGGCCGTCTACGAGGAATTCGCCCGCAACATTCCCGGCTTCTTGCCGAACGAACGCGACACCATACTGATGTCGACGAAACAGACGACGCCGATCGATGCGCAGCAACAACCGCAGCCACAGCCACAGCAGCCGCATCCGTCGACGCCGTTCCAATTGGCCCAGGCCTCCGTCCACAACGACGAGCTCGGAGTGTTGTATGAGAAGCTCGCACTGGAACTGGAGCAGTTCATACAGGCGATCGGTGCGCAGGCCCAGTATCAGTTGATAGCGAACTGTTTGACGATGCAGCGGGATTACCTCATGCATTCGATTCGCAGCAGAGAGACGCCACCAGCCAATATCGTGCAGAAGGTAAAGGATTCTTTAAGAAGAATAGTGTTATCAAGAGCCAGTCATACTAATACTCTTCTTAATCATCTGTGGGCTTTGGTAGCCCATTTTTAACAAGAGTTGTCATTCTATATAGAGTATAATGTTAAAGTATTTGTTTAAGAAACATTTAATTTAATTATTTTTATTAAATACTAGAAGAAAACAAAGGACATTATCAAGATGTCAATTATTTTTAAAGTTTAATTAAGTCACCTCCGTACTGAGGTATACTCTTCTTAATTTTCTGTAGGCTTTGGTAGTCCATCTTTAATGAGTTTTCATACAATATTAAGTTTAATATACCTCTTGCTATAAAATTGATTTCATTTGTGTCTAGTTGTAGTATTTATAAATCATTGCGAGTTAAAAATATTAAAGTGATAAAAGTATTTGTTTAAACATTTAATTTCATTATTTTTATTAAATACTAAATGGGAGCAAAGGATATTATCCTTTATTATCAACAATTTTATTTAATTAAGTTATTTTTGAAACTTAACTAAGTCATCTCCATACTGAGGTATACTCTTAATATTCTGTAGGCTTTGGTAGTCCATTTTTAATAAGAGTTCTCATACAATATTAAGTTACTAGAAATACTTTTTTGTTTAAAAATGTGCTCATTTGCGACTAGTTGAACTCTTTAATTATTATCATGAGCCAAGTTGTCAAAGTGTTGAAAGTTTAATTATATTAATTGAAGGATGAACAAATTCCATTAATGCTGTACCGATCTTTGTTGACATTAAGATAATATTTTTTGTTTTCATAGTAAGTTTCAGAATCAGTAAAACAAATTAAATTGTTGATAATAAACACATATTGTTGAGATCCTGATAATAATTTGTTTCCTTCTCATAACCAATAAAATAAATGAAATTATGTGGTTTCTAAACAAAAACTTTTAACTTTAAATCAATGAAGTATTTATTAATCTAATATATTTTGTCCCCATTATTAGTTATGAAGGTTATTAATCTTTGTATAATAAATATTTTTTTAAATATTTGTAACTTTTATGACTAACTTTGTTCGTACAAAACTATTTTTAATCAATAGTGAGTTTGTTCAATTAAGTGAAATTTAACTGATCAATTGATTTGATTGAGATTTTGCCTAAACATTTGAAAAATATAGAGAATGTGCAATTTTTTTGGTTTTCCAGTCCGTGGAGTGCCTGCAAGAAGGTCTCACGCCCACGATGAACGACACCGATCTGGTGGTGATCAAATTCAAAGAGATTATCGTCCGCATCTTGAAATCATTGCAAGATCCGCGTGTCTTTGGCCAACAATGGACGAACAAGGTCGTCACACGTTGCCTGACCGAATGTCGCGAGGAGTTACGTTACAACATCGACGCCTTCGACACCCTCCTCAAATCCGGTCTGGTCAACATCAACCAATACGACATGGCACTGGCCAACTGCATGGAGAACGGTCTCAACTACATCGCCGTCACGTTCGCTATGCAACTGGTCCAAATGTATCTGATCGACGACCGAACGAATCAATACATAGTCGACGCGGATCTGTGCAACACCATCGACATGCTGGCGAAAATCAATTCGCACGCACGACAGCCGCCGGAAGGACTGACGAACATGATCGACATCTTGAGACAGTCGCACGAGCCCAATTTCTTCGGCGAACGAACGCCGATCGGACCCACTGTACATATTCACAACGGTATCATGCAGGTTCGTCAAATTAAAATCTGTTTTTACTAATTAATATTATGTGATTGCCGTGATAGGTGCGTGCACCAAGCTATGAGGACCCGCCAGGTCTGGTGGAGAAGACCGACTACCTGCTCAGGGACTGGATAACGATATACACGTCGCAACATCAGGGACGCGACTCAACGAAGGCCTTCAGCATGTTCGTCCACCAGATGAACGTGCACGGCATACTCAAGACGGACGATCTGATCACGCGCTTCTTCCGCCTGTCGACACAGCTGTGCGTCGAGACTGTGTACCGATCGCTGACCGACAAGAGCGTCAACATCGCGTTGATGCGTCCCAAGTGCTACCACACTTTAGACGCATTCGTCAGATTGGTGGCGCTCCTCGTCAAACATTCCGGCGAGGCGAACAACACAACGACGAAGATCCATCTGTTAAACAAAGTTTTAGGCATCGTGGCCGGTTGTCTGTTACAAGATCACGAAATGCGTTCAGTCGAATTCCAACAGTTGCCTTACCAGCGCATCTTCACGATGCTCTTCCTCGAACTGAACACGCCCGAACCTGTGCTCGAAGCCATAAACTATCACGTGCTGACCGCCTACTGTCACACGTTGCACATACTGCGACCGTCGAAGGCCGCAGGTTTCTGTTACGCCTGGCTCGAACTGGTGTCCAATCGCGTGTTCATGGGACGCATGCTGGCCACGACGCCGCAACAAAAATGTTGGCCGCTCTACGCCCAACTGCTGATCGATCTCTTCAAGTACTTGGCGCCGTTCTTGAGGAACGCCGAACTGGCCAAGCCGGTGACGATGCTTTACAAGGGCACGTTACGGGTGCTGCTGGTGCTGCTGCACGACTTCCCCGAATTCCTATGCGACTACCATTACGGTTTTTGCGACGTGATACCGCCCAACTGTATCCAGATGAGGAATCTGATTTTGTCGGCGTTCCCGCGTAACATGCGCTTACCAGATCCTTTCACACCCAACCTTAAGGTGAGTTGTTTATGTAATTTGCATTTGCCAAAGAATACATGATTAGCACTCATGTAACTATTACTGAAATAGCCCAGTTTTAGAAGACATTAGTTTACACTATTTATTTACAGTTTTTGTAATTTTTAATAAATTTTGTTAAAAAAACATTATCGACTTTATCTATGGGAGAGCGGTTTAATAAAAGCAAGGGACAAAAACTCTTTAAAGTGATTCAGTGAATTCTTGTCCTGTATTTAGGACACGCTGTTTATTTACAGTTTTTGTAGTCTAATGAATTTTGTTGAAAAATTCGTCTTTATGTGATAAAGCGGTTTTTCAAACATCATATAAGGACAAAAAATAATTGAAATAACCCAGTGAGAATAACCCCCTGAATTTTGGCCCTTTATTTAGACACCTTGTATACTTGTAGACGAAAATTCGCTTGTATAAGAGTAAAAAATTGAGACTTGTAATTTTCGATTATTCGACATTTTGATAGATTTAAACACGTTAATTAAGATCAGCCAAAAAATAATTATACTCATAAAAAAATAATTTACCTTTTTATGAATAATATAACATGGGATAATACAAATAAGTTAGAAAGATTATAAACTGTTTTATGTTATAAAATATTAGATACCATTAATTTTTCAATTTTATTTTATTTAATAACAATACAAGTAATAACTAATTTTGAGGATGAATATTGGAATGAAACATATAATAGAAATCGTGTTAATTAAAGGATTATCCAGAAGTTTATTAAATGAAATCATTGATTTAAATTTTAATTATTTGTTTGTTTTTATTAAAATACAACATTCGTAATAACTAAATAATGTATTACATTACAGTATTATTCAATATAGCTAACTGATTAACGTGTAATTTTTATTATACTACATTATTCAGATTAGCTATTATAATATATAGAATTAATGTCTCTCATTTTTAATACTACAACATTCAGAATAGCTAATTAAAATTATGTATGTCATTTTTTTGTGAATTTGTTTAAATTAATATAATTTACACTCAGTATTCAGAATAGCTAACTGTAACAGAGTTGGGCTGAAAAATTCGTAGATTAGCATAGACAAAAATCTTTTTTTTTATAGAATTTGATTTTATTATTCAATATAGTCTTTAGCCTCAAAATAGGCTTCAGTTACCTCTTCATCGGCGAAAAATTGGACACCTGTATGAAATGATTGAGCCACGTTTCATCCACTGCTCAGAATCATCAATTCGCTGTTGTTTTTGGTCGATTGTGAGCGGAACCCACTTTGAACATATCTTTCGCATACCAAAATATACTTCACAATATGATGTCCAACCCGTTCCTTTCATATATTTAGGGTCTTAGCTATTTCAATCAACTTCACTTTACTGTTATCCGAAATTATTTTGTCGACTTTTTTGAAGTTTTCCTCGGTAACAGCTTGAGGTGTTCACTGCTTGCATCGTCCTCCGTGCTCATTTCGCCTCGTTTATACATAGAAAACCACTTCTCAAGGAATGCTTCACTAACTTCAACAAAAGTTGCTGTAATAGTACGACAGCTGTCAAATTTATACACGTGTCTTTTGAAGGTTGGGGCTAACTGAAAATCAAAATCAGTGGATTTAATACTAGTAGCGCCATTTATGTGTCAGCCTACGAACTTTTTAGAATTTTTTAAATTGTTTCTGTAGCTACTACTGCTACTACTGTAAGTGTTAAGATAATTAAATAGAATTGAATGTCTTTTTGCATATTTTTTAAAACTATTATATAACAGTATTAAGACTTAACTGAAATTAATGTTTCTTTTTTTGAACATTTGTTTAAATAGTTTTATTACAATTATAACTAATTACAGAATAACTACTGATAAATAATATTTTTAGAGAATTTTTCATTTGTTTCACTATAATATTTAGAATAACCATCTGAAATTAACTAGTTTGGCTTTGTAAGATTATTTTTTAAACACTACATAATTGAGATTACCTAAATAGAATTAGTCTATTTTATTATTATTATTATTATATATATAATATATATATATATATATATATATATATATATATATATATATATATATATATATATATATATATATATATATATATATATATATATATATATATATATATTATATTATGTAGTTTAAAACTATTATTTATACTACAATATTAAGAAGAGACATTAAGAAATTGTATTAATTACACAACAGTATTTAGAATAGTTTAGAATACACAATATTTAAAATAATCAACTGAAATCTACTAAACTCTTTTTTTATATTTTTTTAAAGTTTGTTGAATTACATCACAATACTCAATTTAGCTATAAAGAATTAATCTTTTATTGTACTACAAACTGAACATATAATAATATAAGTTTCATTTTCGGAGACACCGTATTCGGAATAACTTATTTATTTATTGTTCTTTAAATAATTTTAACAAGAATTATCTCCGTAATAATAATGTTGGATAATAAAAAATTACAAATTTTTATATAAATTTTTACTACTGTACATGAGAGTATTTGTCCACGAGTATGCTTCTCTAGAGTGTGACGGCAAACGGATATTAAGTGAGCATACTGACAATGACTATGTAAGTTAAACCTTTGCCTTATACTCTGTTGCATTTATGTTTTCACCATTTTTCATAAATATGTTTTTTACGTCCAGGTGGATATGCTAGCTGAGATAACATACGCGCCGCGTATTCTGACGAACATCTCTCTACTCATCACTCCCGCCCAATTCAAGAAGGATCTGGACTCGTATCTGAAGGCAAGGGCGCCCGTCACCTTCCTGTCGGAGCTGCGAGGCAATCTGCAAGTGTCTAACGAACCTGGCGTCCGATACAACATCCAGCTGATGAACGCGCTGGTGCTGTACGTCGGTATTCAGGCCATCAATCACATAAGGAACAAAGGCCACCAGCCCAACATGTCGACCATCACGCACAGCGCACACATGGACATCTTCCAGAATCTCGCTGTCGATCTCGACACGGAAGGACGGTACGTTAATTGGCACTTTGACACAACGGGCAAGTTATTAAGTTGTTGTTTGTTACAGGTACTTATTCTTGAATGCGATCGCGAACCAATTGAGGTATCCGAACAGCCACACGCATTACTTCTCGTGCACGCTCCTGTACTTGTTCGCGGAAGCGAACACCGAAGCGATGCAGGAACAGATCACGAGAGTGCTGCTCGAAAGGCTGATCGTGAACAGGCCGCATCCGTGGGGCTTGCTCATCACCTTCATCGAACTTATCAAGAACCCCACCTACCACTTTTGGGAGCACGAGTTCGTCCATTGCGCACCGGAAATTGAAAAGTAAGTTTCTCGCACGTTTCGCTTTTATAAATGTTTAATTTCTCGAACTTATAGTGAGATTAACAATGCATGGAGAGCTGGTAATTGTCTTAGAAAAGATTACAAGGTATAAACATATGAGACATTGTTGAAATTTGGTAAATGTTCAGCAAACGATTTAAGATGTAAAAAATAAATTTTGAAAGAAAGTGCTTAATATTAACTGGTATTACTACATTTTTGTTGTTCTGCAATTAATTGTATTAACAGTAAATTAATTTTATTTTCAGACTATTCGAGTCGGTTGCCAGATCGTGTATGGTAAACAAAACTGTCCAACCACAAGAGGGGGAAATACAAGAGTGATAAACATTTTTGTGATCTGTACATAGTATAAAAAACGATTATTCTCTGTGAATTTTATTTTGTTTATAATCGATTCATTAATTATAATTAGCTTATGTTTAAGTTTCGGGAAATGCATTTTATTTTTTTAGTTATAAGGTACATAGTGTATAGTACAGTACTGTAATATATTAGATATTTTTAAGAAATTTTCAAGTATTTGTAACTATTATACATATAAAATTGTGGATGTAATAAATGGTTTTCAATGTTTTGAGCATTTAAACAAAATTTTATTTAACATCTTCAATCAATTCAACCAATTCAATTAAAAAGATAGGAGAAATCGATTGAATTAGAACCCAATTAACATCTTTAATTAAACGTGTAATATCCACAAAAAAGACTGTCATAATAACAAATACTTTGAATCTTAAATAATAATAATTGACTGAATATTAAAAATAATAAATTTGAATTACCAAGTTTCATATTTACAAAAGCAGTATGTTTGAGAATTATTTCATGTGGCGTTTTTTGGAGTATTTATTGGCTTTCGAAGGACCTTTCCATCTTCCACTTGGTGTACCTTGCGTCGCGTTCTAAATTTTAATAGACGTTAAAATCATAAAGTAATCTAAAGATTAAGAGTACCGTATTCTGTAGACGTGAGCAGAGATGTGTCGCTAGATGCGATCTTTCTTCCTTCCAAATTCATGTCCTAAACTTCGACTCCTTTGGCTGAGCGCGCCACGTTAATGCGCTTATATCCTGATTGAGCCCCTATCACTGGAATACCACTAACGCCCGCATTGAAAGTTTAATTATTATCAAACAACAATAACTGAGTAATGTTTATTCGTTTTATTTTTATGGCGAGTTGTAAAATTAAGAAATGCGTACTTGTAGTTGCATCGACAGTAGTTCGTCGTAAATAATCTCGTCCACGAGTAGTTTAGTTAACGAAAAACCACAATCCTCCATTGACTCCAAAATATGTCTGGTCTGGAAACAGTGGAGAAGCCCTAACTATGTGCTCTTTGTCGTAAAGCCGCAAATAATTTTCAAACAGTAAACCTTAATAAACAATACTTTTACTTGTAAACTCACAAACTGATTAAAGAAAAACTTACCTTCTAGCATCTTTTCTCCATAAGGAGTGTATAAAATCTTAATGGCAGAAACGAGGTTCATATCGTTGAAAACTTCCTGAATCAGCCACTTCTTTTTGTACGCTTAATAAAACCCATATTGTCCGACAGCCAAATCATTGTTGCCTCAGTCAGCAATACTACCTGAATAAATCAATTATGAGTACAACAATCATAAGTAATCATTCAAAGGTACCTTGTAAGGTGTATATATATTGGTTGTTCGTTGCCGAATTTATGGGTAACAGCTGCTCGTGTATAGTGATAACGTATATAGTACATATACTGATCTATTTTTTGAAAATTTCAAGTGTTTGTAACGATTAAACATTTAAAATTTCAATGTTTTGAGGACAAAATTTTATTTAACATTTAAAGGATGGGGAAAGGTCAATTATCATATAACCCAATTATAAACAACTTTTATTCAAATGTATAATATCCACAAAACATAACAACCAAATAAAACAATTAAGTACAATAACAAATTTAAAGGTACTACGACTTTAAAGAAAATATATATATTCTTTAAGACTAAAAACTGTCATGATAACAAATACTTTAAATCTTAAATTATAAATGACTAAATAAAAAAAAATTGGAATTACCAAGTTTCAAATTTACAAAATCAGTACGTTTGAAAATAATTTCATGTGGTGTTTTTTTATTTTTTGGAGTATTTATTAGTATTTTAGGCTTTAAGTCCAGCATCTGGTGTTAAATACGACGCCCATGCGATGAGTCCGAAACTAGTAATCAAATATATACCCGCCGGCACGCTCGCCAACATTTTGTACCTCTCCTCCGTCATTACTGCCGACTTCTTCGGCAGTGCCCATCCAAGGGACCTTTGCACGGCCATCTTCCACTTGGTGTACCTCGCGTCGCGTTCTAATTAATTAATTGACGTTAAAATTGTATTGAAATATAATAGAATAAACGTACCGTCTTCGGTAGAAGTTGGCAGGAATGTGTCACTTGGTACGACCTCTCTTTCTTCCGCGTTCACGTCCCAAACTTCGACTCCTTTGGCTGAGCCTGCCGCCATTGCCGTGCCCAAGGCACTTATGTCTTGTGATTGAGCCCTTATCACTGGAATACCACTAATGTCCGCCTGGAAAATTTAATTATGATTAAACAATAATTAAGTAATGTTTATTCGTTTTATTTTTATGATCAGTTGTAAATTTTATAGTTACAATTAGAAAATGCGTACTTGTAATTGCATCAACAAGTTGTTTGTCGTCATAATCCCATCCACGTGTAGTTTAGTCAACGGAAAACCACAATCCTTGTCCATAGCTTCCAGAATATCTCTTGTTTGGAAACAAACTGCTTCGAGTGCTGCTCTAACTATGTGCTGTTTGGTTGAGAACGCCGTAAGGCCGCAAATAATTCTAAAACCACCAGTGATCGTCAATAAACAATACTTTTATTTGTAAACCCACAAATTAATTAAAGAAAAACTTACACACCCTCTAGCGTCTTTTCTCCAATAAGGAGCGTATAAACCCTTAAAAGCGGGAACAAAGTAAACGTCCCCAGTGTTGAAAACTTCCTGAGCCAGCGACTCTGTATCTTTTTGTACGTCTTTAATAAAACCCATATTGTCCCTCAGCCAATTCATTGCCGCCCCAGCTACAGCAACACTACCTAAATAAATCAATTATGAGTACAACGAATATAAGTATTCATTCAAGGGTACCTTCTAAGGCATATACTGGTGGTTCGCTGCCGAATTTATAGGCAACAGTGGTGACTAGACCGTGCGTAGATTGCACTCTGGTGTTTCCGGTGTTGTACAACAGAAAACAGCCGCTCCTATAAGTATTTTTGGCCTGACCCTCTTTGAAACAACTCTGACCAACGAGGGCCGACTGTTGGTTACCTAAAATCTACAACCACTTCCATATACAACAAAGAAAACGTGGTCAAAAATAGAAAACTTACACCTGAGATTGGCAGTCCCGCGAGCGGGTAACCCTGAGCGATTTTGCCATAGATTTCCGAGCTACTTCGGATTTCTGGCAGCAGTTCGGGCGGAATTTTGAAGGTGTGCAGCAACAGGGGGTCCCAGTTTAACGTGTCCAAGTTCATCAGGAATGTTCTTGAAGCGTTCGTAACGTCCGTCAGGTGAACGCCACCATTTGGACCACCCGTTAAATTCTAAGGGAAAATTTTCATTTAATACAGAATGACTGTGCAAATTGGATCTATTCAAAGATTGATAGTAATTTTTAAAACAAAACAACACACGCAAATTACATGTGTAAACTTTCACTTCTAATGATAACCCCTTAGTCACATGTGCAGCAATAAAAATTATATTGGCTTATGAATTTATGCCTCGTAATTTAGGATAAGGATTAAAAAATCGTACCCACAGTATCCAGGTATCTACAGTTCCGAAAAGGCACTTTTTGCTCTTGACAGCTTTCTTGACATCCGAGGAATGGTGCAACAGCCATTTCAGTTTGAAGGCGCTAAAGTACGGTGAAATTGGAAGCCCGCAAATGGGTTTATAATAATTCTTGTTGTGTTCAGGCGTCCTGCCAATGATTATATCTACTGTCGAGTCTGTTCTTATGTCGTTCCACACTGAAAAATCGATACTCTAATGAATTGTAACAATAGGTGGATTTGTGTGGATTTACCGATTGCGTTGTACAGTGGTTGGCCGGACACCTTGTCCCATACTATTGTCGTTTCTCGCTGATTTGTTATGCCTATTGTTACAATACTGCTGGCTGAAAATTCAATAATATATTATAAAATTATATATTTAAAACGTGTCTCCTCATAAATAAATTAATTTTTATAGAATATTAAGCAATAAAACTAAATTTATACGTCTGTAAAGATTAATTTATCAGCATTAGGTTAATAATTTAGTCGCTTTTATTAAAATTCTATAAGAAAATTTACAACAGATACAGAAACTCTAAACAAGCCAGGTCAAAAAAATGACCCATTATCATCTGGTCAATTAAAAATGTTGTGCAAATAAATTTGGTGACCCCAGACATTCATTAATTGATATCACAAAATAATACTGAGAAAGGAAATAACACAGTAAGCAATGGTTATCTGTTTATACGCAAGTTGACGCTTAAAGACAAAACCTTGTGTTTAAAATAAACAAAATTGTGAAACGTACACACGTGTGACGACCGAACGCTCACCCACAGGTAGTATGAGATCTCGCGTGACCGTGGCGACTCCTTGAAAAATGAAAATCACGCTGGTATTTAATATTATCTAACCTGGGGTCACTGGCTATTAAATTTAAAAAAAATCCGGAGATATTTCTTTGAATGGAAGAATTTTGAATGACACGGGGATTTTCGCAAACCCAGTGGGCTGATAAGAAATTGTTACCAAGATATTTTTGTAAAATGTAGAAAAACTAATCAAGAACTAATTATACATCCGCCAAAATGAGTTTCTTGTGCGTCATTTCAGGGGTACAGAAATAAATTCTTTCTTTTTTTAACATCCAGTTTAATTTTTCCATTGTGTAAATAACTGATTGACGAACAATTTACATAAGCAAATATAAATGCGACATTCAAGTAAATAACAGTGGGGAATTGTTATCGTCCAAGTCAATCTAAATTTATGTTTATCAACTATAATATAGTGAACATAATTGCTTTTTGTATAAAAAATAATATTGATAGACCAATTATTAAAATATTGAAGTAAATAGGCTCATTATTAATTTGATAACGTTAGATTTTGGCGAGATTTTTTACTAATGATACTATATTTATTAGAATCTTAAAATGATATAATGTAATTGCTTGGTTTTAGTAAATAAATTAGAATTTAATATATGTATTAATTCTGTTTCATGGAAATGTAATAGTCGTTACTGAATGTGTATAATTTAATACATATTAACAACATTTTTATAGTAATTATAACTTAACTTGAACTACTTTTCTAATTTATTTTGAATCCTGTAGTTGTTGAGTATTTTTTAAGATTTTTGATAGATTGATGGCCCAACTAAAATGTTTATAAAGCCATCAATTTTGTTGCTGGATTGTTCATTTTTGACATACACATTAACCAAGGATCATTCTATAAGATTGTGCATCTTAAAAAACAAAATTGAAAAAAGGTATTAATTTAAAATTTTTATAGCAATTATAACTTGACTTGAACTATGGAACACCGCGTATATTTTTGATTTTTAAATGCAATATGTAATTATAAATAAAATGGCTATGCCATGTCTTATACCTAAATCCAATAATTTTTGAGTTAATATTTTTCTAAAAATGTTTACAGATTGATGGTCTAACTAAAATGTCTGTAAAGCCGGCAATGTTAATGCTGGAAAGGTGATAAATTAGTAATTTTATTTGCAATTACATGTAGAATTTAAAAATAAAAAAGTTGATGCCACTTTCAGTGAAAACAGAAATAAAATATTGTTCAAAATAAATGACAAATAGTTCAAATTAAGATATATTTGTTACAAAAATTTCCAATCAAAACCTTTTTTCCATTCTCCATAAACTTCTAATGAATAAGTTAAGTGAATCACTCTGTATTGTTAAAATTTATACTTTATTAATTGTTGTTTTTATATGACAAACAACAATGTGGGAAGTAATATCCTTATCAGACAATCTATTAATATGCAATTAGTAGAAATATTCTATTGTGTTTTAATCTGAGATAAAGGTCAGAAAGTGAACTTTTACCCAAGTCAAAAAACGTGTTGGGCACACACCTTTACATAATTAATTAAAACTAATTGAACTATTTATAACCATTGCACAAAGCAGTACTAAAACACACAATATAAACAATCTCACCTCTGGGACCCAAAATTTCTAGCACCCTTTCAATGCATTCCCTGATTGCTTTCAAAATCTCCAGTGGGTCCTGTTCTGACCAGCCCTCCCTAGGCGTTATCCTTTTCACATCGATAGCATGCTCCGCAATTTCTTTTGTGTGTTGACTGGCGAAAACGCAGAATTTAACAGTCCTCGTTCCAGCATCAATCACCCCAATGAGTGGTCCTGCATCACCTCCACCCTGTTCAATCATCGCTCACTGAAATCGCAATTGCGATTAATTAATCGTTTTGGCCGACAAATGAGCGTATAATTAGTGTTGTGCCGATGCGAGCCAGGATCATTTAAAATTCAAATCGGGACCCGATTGGAAAGTGAAAACGGCGTGGTCGGTGGCAATTTAAGCGGGCGATTTTTATTTACTTATTTTTAAATCAACTTACGTAATGTCGCGTCGGAAAAATCTACACAAAAATTATGATTCAAGCTGTTGTTTTACGTTGCGTCTAACCACATGCAGCACACACCTCCACTACGTCACTGCGCTCAATTTGTACTGCTGTTAATCTACGGCCGGCGATAAAGTTCAAACATCGCATCGTGACACATTATTTATGTACGGCCGTGGAGTTGGTAAACAGTGATAATTGTTGCAATTCAAGGGAATGGATTAGAGGTTATTTATTTGACTTGTGTCAGTCTGTGACAGCTTTGTTCACGTTCTTATTTGGTAAAATTGCTTTGTACAAAAAATAAACAATCTAGCATTCTTAAATTTACAGACTTGTTTGATGTTATCATATTTAACAAAAAATTCTTATAAAAACAGATAAGAAAAATGCTAAATTTAATAATCTGGAATAAAGGTGTAATCTGAGTTGCCTCCATTTTTAGATTCAGTCACGCCAACATCAATTCATGGTACTTATGAGGTTAGGATTCAGAATTTAAATAATAATTTAATTTCAATTTTACCATGTCCGGCCACGGAAAAACAGAGATAACAGACCCCGTGGAGGAAATGCTCAAGAAAACCGGCTGCCTCGAACTGCATTACAACGTTCAAGTAACGTAACAATTCTAACCAGAACCATTTATTAAAAATAAAATTTTTAGGAGTGTATCGCCGATAAAAAGGACTGGAGGAAATGCCAGGACCAAGTGACCGAGTTCAAGGAGTGTATGCAACGTTACCAGCAAAAAAAGGGTGCGACATCCCCTTAACAAATATTACATAACATTTTACCATGGGCATTATTTTATTAAAAAGTAAAATGCTTGGCAATGTTTTAAGGACTTTAACGGACTTTGGTGCCGTGAAAATGGTGATAATTGTGCGGACTGATCTTAACATGGGCAGGGGCAAAATTGCCTCACAAGCTGCCCATGCAGCAGTTTTGTTGTACCAATCTGCTATAGACGATTGTAATCCACACTTAAAAAGTTGGATGCGATATGGGCAACCCAAAATAGTTTTAAAAGTGGATAAAGATGCACACAACACTTTGGAGAATTTGTACAAAACAGCACACGCAAATAATTTAAATGTTACCAAGGTGTGTGATGCAGGAAAGACACAATTGGATAGTGGTACTTTAACTGCAGTAGGAATTGGACCAAACAAAACTGAGGATATTGATCAAATTACAAAGGACCTGAAATTGTTATAACTATTACTATTTGTTGCATTATTAGGGTAAAAAAACATCTGTTAAGTTATATGATTTATTTTATAAATTTGTTTTATTACAATAATAATTATACTTTTTAAAGCAGGTATTTTGTATTTTTATAAATTGACATCATAACACACAAACTAAGTAAGTAAATAGTTAAGTTAATAGTGTTCACATTTTTAATTTCATTAAATTTTCGTTGAATACTTTTTAATATTAAATATATTTTTTAATAAATAACAAGAAAAATTGTATGTAGGTAATTACATAATATAAATATTGTGACAAAGGTAATTATTTGGACGGATATTAAAAGTTTTATGTTCAAAACAAATTGGGGAGACCACAAATTGTGAAGGTTGTAATTTTCATTATCTTATGGCTTTCACATAATGTAAAAGAAAATTCAATACAATTGTATTATTTATTTTGTGTTATAAGAATATTTTTCTTGTTACAACAATAAAGTCATTTCTTTTAAAATTGATCGATGTGTATTTATAAATTGACTCTATAAGACACAAACTAGTTTGAAAACATATTGCAATAAATGTGACAAACATCTATAAAAAACTTGCGTGGAATTGTTCATTAAACACGAATCACAAAAATGGTAAAATCTATAATAACATCAGCAGTTACAGTAATTTTCAAACGTGGACAGAGACAGATTTTTTAATAATTTACTTTAAGAAGAGAAAGTTATCACAAATATATCACATAACTTTAATAAATTATGCAAAGTTAAAAAGTTTTCGACTGTTACAGCTGACTGTTGTTAAGATTTAGAAAAAAATACACCTTATATATATATATATATATATATATATATATATATATATATATATATATAGAGAGAGAGAGATCACAATAAAAAATATAAACGACCGATGCTAAAAACTGAATCTTACGTCCTTCTTGTCCTTATGCTAACAATAACAATACCTATTGACGAATTGACAGACTTTTCAAAAACCTAAGGTTCCGAATTAGCACCTGGAACCAAGTTAAAGCAATTCACACCATGTATTTGGTGGTATCAACTTGGCACTATTTTCAGTTTCAGCTTGTAGGAAAAATCAACTATAAGTTTTTCAAAATTTAAAATTATAGCACAAGACAGGCACGAGATTGTACTGCGAAATGGAAAAATAATCCTAGGTCACAGGATGCATAAACAACACTACATTCACGCGTAATATCGTAACACCCTGTATTTTTTCTAATTAATCACAAGGATATACTATTGAGCAATAAATAATGTTTCCTTGCAGGCTCCACACCAAGCTGCTTTTACAATGGCCTGTGGAACCTGCAAGGATCTTAGTCTAAATTATATTGAACTAAAATACGTATATTGATCAGCTAAGTCTTTCTTATACATAATCTCATTGGCGAACAAAACTTTACAACCAATATTCTTCATATATTAATATGCATATTTATATCTAAAGTACTTTTAATTATCAGTTTATGTATTTAAATCTAGTATTTACAAAATTTGGTGCACTGGTTAGTATATAATGTACAAAGATTGTGCATACAAGTACCCTTTAAACGATTCGTCACACCTAACAAATTCGTGTTGTTCACGTGTATTGCACATTGAACCAGGTATACTTATGTAGTAACACACCAATTGATTATTGGCTGACATATTTATAATGTTAAAACGTGCTTCAACTGTAAGGTAAAACAACATAGATGTGCGACATTTTCTGTGATACATTGAGAAAAAATTACGTCCTGGTATTTGGGCGATGTTGGTGAAAGTAACACCTGATATTACACTAACAATAAGCATAAATCTCCGTGGATTAAAAACAGTTCATAAGACTAATTGGCAAGACGTTGGGATCGTTCTCTTCGCCTCCAACTATAAAACAACTTTCCAAGTACGTCATAAAAATACATAAAATAAATAAATCGTAATATATATTTACACTGCAATAATTAAATATGCAATTAACGATTAATTAAAATTTAGAAAGTGTAACCAAGGTAAACAAGTGATTAAAATAATATTAGGGTAAATTTAAAGTTTTCTAATTGGGCTTGAGTATATTTTTATAACAATTTTCGTCTTAATAAATAATAATTTTTACACCATATAATCTGTATATAAAATACTTGTCTTATAACTTAAATGATAAAATAATTACAAAAATGATAATAAAGTGCTTGAGTAACTGTGACATAATACTAAATAAACTAACAATAAACCGCATCTTTGGCTTTAAATCATTTAAACACTCTCATCCGCATAATACTGCCATCAAACCCGGAGAGAAAACCGATACCATGTCCCCATCGAACAATTCATGAGGACTAATCAACAACAATCGAACTAACTTACGTAACATCTCACGCCTCCACCGAGTTTTTCTTGGGCGGATCCTCGTAGCGACAGATCTCCATCGACGCCAAAGTGCTGAGCGACGTGTAGGAATTGTTGACGATGTGCGGCGCCTCGTTGAACTCGTTGAGTTCCTCGATGTCCGCTGATGAGGGGCCCTTCAGCAGGAAGTACTGCTCAGACCGCGTCGGCCACAACAAGTGCGCCATCACACAGTAAGCGAAGCAGTCCGCAGAATACGTTATACCTTGGTATGGTAAACATTATCAGTCATTAATTACACACAATATTGTAAAACTTACCGAGAAGTAGCTTGAACCTCCACAGGGCGGAGACGTGAAGGGCAATAAGTGCGAGGATGGGGAGGTAGATGAACCAGACAAGGCTGGATGCGGCGAAGTGGAGCAGAAAGTTAAGTTTTTCAGAGTTGTGCTCGTAAAGCATCGTTATGCGCAACTCGTATAAGAACCAGATCATTATCAATGACCTGAACACAATAATCAGCCAACCAGGCCATGTCTGGTACTCGTCTATGTCTTCTATTATGTCGACTTCCGTCTGGAAATCATAAAAATTAAAACTTGTTATACGTGAATAAATAAGGCTTTACCAAATTCCAAACGTAGAGTAAAATGTGTACAATTCCATAGCATAGCCAAATTGCGAACACCAAAGGTTTTCCTGTTAGATCTATTCTTGTCACGGCCCAACCTTTGGCCAACAATAGTAGCAACAGCATAAAAGTAGTCTGAAATAATACACTCATTAATACCCTCACACATCACTTAACAAAGTCTTACCCTAGACATAATATCAAATATATCCCCAGTCATCTCCAATTTCGGATAACCAACCCCATCAAGTGCGTGTTTTAGTGTGTGTATCAGAATGAAACACAGGGCGACGAAATCCAGTAACAAACTGACGGTGAACAACCTGGTAACTGGATGCCGTTGAATCTTAACGGCGTGGCATTGCAGCGGTACCAGCACCATGTAACAAAGCCAGAAGACTAGATAAAGTTCGAGGGTATTTTGACGGTCGAACGAGAACTGGTACGTGAGGGTGCTGAGGGAGGAAGAGTTCGGGTTCCCATTCACCAGCCACATGTCATATTGGATTTCAAGAGGGTGCGGGTAGTCGTAGTGACGCCACTCGCACATCGTCGTGTTGTGGTAGCACGCCACCATCGACACATACCAAAATCTAGAAAGATTTATTATTTATTTATCAATATTTTAATGTTATATATTTCAGAAATGGACATTTCTATTAGATATAAAAACTTGTGTGACAAGTTTTTTTTTTTAATTTAAATCATTTCTTTAAATAAATTTTGGGAGCTTGGTCTAAAAATTTATTTTATTAAAGAATTTACATTAAAGAACATGAATGAGTTTATGTTAAATATCCTTTAATTAATATAACATATTCCAACACTAAATGTCAAGCAGATTTGAATGCCAATTAACTATCTTCATTAATATTCATTACCCAAACAAATATTTATATTAATACATAACATATGAAACACAATGGAAATATCCGCTTATCTACATACTTTAATCCACCTATCACAAAAATACCACAAAATGGAACTTACGAAGGTTGTTTGAAGTCTTGAACAACATAAGTAAATTGATTATGTTTGACCACATTGAAAGGATCTGTCTCATCAATACACAATTTGCCTTTGGGACAGGGTATCCTCCTCAAGTAGTCCTTTCCTTTGGGGCTGCATTTAGAGTCGTACGCAGTAAAATTAAGCCTCCGAAACATCTGCTTGCATATTTGGTCTTTGTTGAAGACATTGTCTGAATGGCTATTTTTGTAGAATTCCAAAAAATGATACCTGTCCAGCACAGCCAATGTGACCGGGACTGGAAAACGGCTGTTTGACGTTATGTTGCCAAATATATAGCCGTGCGTTAAATCTGGCTGATGTCTGTCTGTCTTTTGGAACCCGAACTTTATTAAAAATTTAAAGAACTCGTCAGTCCTGAACGTCCCTTTCAAATGTGTACAATCACTTAACACTAAGCACGACACAAGTATAACACTAAATAATGAAATATTACGGTCGAGTAACATTTTTGTTTGAAAATATGGGAATAATTGACAGGTTATGTCAATCTGACATCGTTGATGACAGTTCTTTATCTTGTTGTTCGATTGGCCATTTTGATATTTTCCAGCTGATTGGATATGTGACAATTTATTAAAGCAATTAAATTAATAAAATTGTTACGACTTTTTAGCACTATTAACTAAAATACTACTCCTTGATAGAACTATCAGGTTCTAATTTAAACTAATTTAAAATCGGTGACGTCTTCTGATGCTAACTTCAAGTATATTATTTCAACCATGAAATCAAAGACAAAAACAAAACGATTTTTATTGATATTAATTATTATATTAATTTTTACTAACAACATATCTTAGTATAAATTTATTATAGAATATTGTAATTACTAAGATAATCAAATTATAAATTTTGCATAGTCCTGCACTGAAGTGAAGTTAGTCGCACATTTATTTGCTGCGGAAATGATCATTCACGAATTTGTGTTCTCCAGTATTTATAAAGCATAGTATTGAACAAATAACGTTACTGAAAGTAATTAGTTAAAATAAATATTAGTCAAAAACTCGCCCACAAAGAAAAAACGCAGTACCAGTTCTGCCAACCGACCACCCTCAGTTGACATTCCGAAGAACGTGCGCGTTAAAACTCCGTGCGCCTTGTTTTCGGAATAAAAACCGTCGCCATGCCCAAACAAGCAAAGAAACGTAAACACAACCCGAAAACCGAAGATGTCGAGTACGAGATCGACGCCCCGAAACCGAAATTCAAGCCGTTCGACGAGGCGGCCGCCGCCGAGGAGGAGCAGCTCTCTCAGATTCTGTTCGGCGGACCCACCAGTTTTTTGAAGTGTCTGGAGGAGGCGGAACAGGAGGCCGGACCGTCCAACATCGATTCCGGCGTCGGGGAGGACGATAGCAACGAGAGTGATGGGGTGGTTGACCGTAAGCCCGTGTGGCACGACGAGGACGACGACGGGATCGAGGTGGGACACGCACTTAAGGCCCAAAGGAGAAAGTTACCGAACGGGGGCATCAACAGCAGGACCAACAAATACTCAAAGTTGCTCAAGAGCAAGTTCCAGGCAGCTGTCGGCACACCGAAGTGGGCCCAGCTGGATAAGGACAAAGCTGAGGGTTCTGATTCGGACGACGAAATTTTGCAGTCGTGCGGATTCATCAGGAAGACCACTAATGTCAATTTACCAGCTTCCATGCTTGAGTTCAAGAAAGTCAAAGATTTGAATTGTGAGACTTACACTGAGGGTCCTTACATAAACGCCATAGAGTTTCATCCGACCTCAAGTGTGGCATTGGTTGCTGGCAACAAAGGCATTGCCACTCTGTTTGCAGTTGATGGTAAAAGGAACAACAAACTACACAGTATTGCATTTGAAAGATTCCCAATACTCAAAGCAAAATTTGTTCATAATGGAAATGAAGCCATTCTGGGCTCCAGACATGCACACATCTTCAGTTATGACTTGATGACTGCCAAACCAATCAGGTACAACCTTCCCCATGGTTTGACTCAGTGCAAGAACTTCATCATCTCACCAGATTCCCAATTTATGGCTGTGGCTGGCAAATGGGGTGAAGTGCATATTATGTCTGCAACCACCAAAGAAACTGTGGGAATGTTAAAGCAAGAAGGTGAAGTAACAGCCTTGACCTTCAATCCACAAGGCACCCTGTTGTTTGGCCACAGTGATACTGGAGAGGTGACAGTCTGGGATATGAAAACAAGACGGGTAAAACACAAGTTCTATGATGAGGGTTGTCTGCAAGGAACATGTTTATCAGTTTCTTCATCCAATCAGTTCATAGCAACTGGCTCTGCTCAAGGTGTGGTGAATTTGTATGGAGTGGAGGATGTTTTGCAGCAGAAGACACCAAAGCCCAGAAAAACAATCATGAATTTAACAACAGGAATCTCTAGTTTGGAGTTTAATGCGTCCTCTGAAATTCTGGCACTCGCCTCCCCTGATATTCAGAATTCAGTTAAATTGTTCCATGTGGGAGCTGGAACAGTTTTCAAGAATTTCCCAACCTTCCAAAGCAAGATGGGACATATAAATGTACTTAATTTCTCACCAGGAAGTGGATACGTTGCATTTGGTGATAGAAATAACACTGTGGCACTGTACCGTCTCAAGCATTTTAAGAATTATTAATCAATGTGATTTTATATAAGAATATGGGCAATTATCACAATGTTCTGTTGATATTAGTCTACTAAATATTACACGTATATTTAAAATTCTTCCATTTTGGTAGTAATGGAATTCAAGACAATTTACACATATACAATGTTTAGGAGTTACACCATGATGATGTATTCAGTTGGTTTAGAGATTCATTTTACGTTCATTCAATTCATCATTTTTATACCCGTTTTCTATGTTGTAAATATATGTCTGACTATTGAATTATGTTTCTATTGTGTTAATGGTAACTTATTCAAATTATTTTTTAATTTATGGATTGTAAACTTTTGTGTAAATAAAACTGTTAATGATTTACGCTGGAATTTTATTTATCTGATATCTTCGACTGAAAAGCAAAATAAACATATTTTTATATATCAGTCGTATAAATGCCAAAATCCCACTAAAAAGAATTTTATAGAAATCGTAAAAGATATTTGGAAAGTTACAAAAACCTGTTTAAGATATACATAAATTTCAGAATTTTTTTTAATAAATTAAAATGTTACCAAAAGCATATTGTTTTCATAAATCCAAACTTATGGAAACCACACATGAATATTACAGGGTGCTTATTATATTCATAAATCCAAATATTTTAAAAAATTTACATAATATAACTTGTAATTAAATGTTTCTAGTCATCCTGTCCCTTTGGGTGACGTTGACTCGTACCTAATTTTATATATCATATAACTTTCGCGAGTTGTATTTGCAAGTAATATGAAAATGGGAGGTTTTAAAGAATGAATAAAACGGAATACGAATACTAAAATGTGTGAATGTGTTAATTTTTGTTATTTAAAGGTGATTTTTACCAGTAAATAAAATACTAAAAGTATTATTCTATATTTTAATATTGAATCACCTGTCCTTTATTGGTAATAAACAAGATTACCTAGAACACCAAAATGTATTTAAACCAACCATATAAATTGCATTTAAATTTAAAATAGGTGGTTTAAATTGAACTATTATGTTATATAGGTAAGCTGAGAAGTAATTTATTTAGTTGCACCTGAAAAGAGCGTTTGAACACATCGCCAAAAAGAAAAATAAAAAGTGCGTAATTTATTTGAATAGTGGCGGGAACGTGACGTGTGATTGGTGATTGCGGGATCGGAAGGTGAAACTGGTGCGAGAATGTCCGCGTTAATACTGGTACTGAGGCAATTTCGCGTTAGAGTTCCGAACGAATTTCGCCCCCGAAAACATGCACAAAACAAGTTGTGTGGTTTATAGAGGCGCGATCGGAAGTTCTGTTTCATATGCTTTTCTGCATCGGCCGAGTCGAGTGGCCGGTACGCGCAGCCGCCGCGCGCTAAGACGCGTGCGCTCCTCACTTTTCAGTTGGGTCTCGGAAAATGGCGTCGGCAAAGTTTCTCGAGGAAGCTCTGAGCACGGATGTCGACGAATCGGCCGTGAACGCGATCGTGGGCTCCTTGGAGAACCAGCTGGTGACGTCGACGCCCGCCGCGTCGGCACACGGGACGGCGGGCGCCGTCCTCTCCCAGAACCACGTAAACAGCGCGATCCCGAACGGCGGGATTGTCGGCCCGCAACAAAAGCACGGCACCGTCGCCAACGGGGACTCGATCACGGACCCCGCTAAGTCCGTCAACAGTGCCATGATTGTTGGGGGGCCCGCACTCACCACCAGCTTCGACGCGAGAACGGCATCGGAGCCTGTGAAGATAGTGTACACCCAGGGCCAGGCTTCGCAAGTTCTGCCCAGAGTCTCCATTCCCAATGGCACTTTGGGCCTGCAGCAGACGGTGCTACAGTCCAATGCGGCGGGCAAACAGCCCACGCTTGTGTTAAAGACGAGTGGGGCGCAGGCCCCTAGTGGTATCGTGACAGTGCCCATGAACGTTACGTCGACAGTGCCCCAAGCCAATAACGTAGGTAGTCCCAGCACCCAATCCCCTAACATCCTATCCAATCTCCAAGTGGTCAATGTCAGACCTGGAGTTCCCTCACAGCAGCAGAAGGGACAACCAGCCCGTGTAGTGCTCAGTGCACCTCAAATTGTAGGGGCCCGACCTGGAGCTCCAGTAAGTTTACCAGTCAATTGAACGGAACGGGAGGATTCTTTTTTATCTCATCCATGCACCCAATACTAATAATCGACATCATCAGAGCTTAACACATCAGTTACTAATTACATGCTAGACACTATATACTCCTCAAGGAATCCTCCCATTCCACTTTGATTTTGTGTTGTATTTGAGCATGTCAATTCTGTCAGTTTTGAATTAGTCATTTGACACTTTCTATTTGAAAGTCCAGATTCTTAACACTGACATTAATTTTGACAACTAGGTTATGTAAACAACTTGCTAACCTTATTGTCAAAACAAACGTTTTTAAATATCTGGTCAAAACTGCATTATTGATTTTAAGAAATTTGGAATTTAGCTGTTATTGTTGACATATGGTTTTATTGGAAACATAGTTAGGCCACAAGCCACGATAAACCTTCTTAATTACTAATCATCCACACAAAGCTGTAATGTTTAGATTTCAAAACAAAATTATTACAAGTAAATCAGTAAAACACAGTGCTGGTTGTATTTTAAAATAGAATTAACATTAAGTGCTTAAAATAACATCCTCTCTGTGACTAACAATAATTTTGACAATGATAATTTTACAATCAACTAAATTTTTAAATCTGACAAGAAAAATGTGTATGAATGGCTAGTTTTAGAAGCCAGTCGTCGGCTTTGCTTTTGTGTAGTTATTGGATTATTTTATATGAATCCTTTGCTGTAGTTTAGTTGCTTTTTATAAACATTTTTCTTTTGCCAAGTATAATTCGTAGCACTTGTAGTTGGAGTTCATGTCACTTTGTTGATATACCAGTTTAAGGCAAAATATTTTGACGTTTTTTATTGCCAATATTCCAAAAACTGTATCAACGAACTCGCATTGGATTCCATTGTTTTCTTTTTGTAGATATTGCGCGACCTAACACGAAAAACATAAAATCACTATTAATTAAACACCAACTTATTTTAGCAATTAACTCTTCAGTCATTTCCTGGCCTGCAACCGGGTCAGCAAGGGGCACTGTTATTGAAAACAGAAAATGGACAATACCAACTACTGAGGGTGGGTCCACCAGCAGCCGCCAACCTGACGAACACATCGCAGCCCTCTGGACAGCCGGTGACGTTCAGAATGCAAACAGTTGTAACAGTGAGTTGGCGGCCTTCGTTTAATTAAATTGGTTGCGGAGTTTTAACACAAATTTGTTGTTTACAGCAACCACAGATCAGTACAGCAACAAGTCCTGCACAAGCGGGAGGTACAACGACGGTCACATCAGCGCCACAAGCCGGACAAACGGTCCAGACGCCGCAGGTGTGTTGTTCATTGTTACTTGCGCTTTGACACGGATGTTAATGCCCGCTTTTGTCGTGCCATTTACAGAAAGACAATACCAAAGAAAAGTGCCGAAAGTTCCTAGCAAATCTATTAGAATTGTCCAGCCGAGAGCCGAAACAGGTAGAAAAGAGTGTCCGGACGCTGATACAAGAACTAATCGACATGAGGGTCGAACCGGAAGATTTTTGCGACAAACTAGAAAAGTTGCTTAACGCCTCCCCACAACCGTGCCTCATTGGATTCTTAAAGGTAAGTATGTTACGCATGTTTACCTCATGCAAGGGCTAAAACACTTAACGTGGCGGCTTTTAATCATTTTAACCGCTTAATAACGCATTCACCTGACGCAAAATTAATGCATTTTTTTACGTACGATTGCAGAAAAGTCTACCGTTGCTGCGGCATTCGCTGGCGACGCAGGAACTGACGATAGAGGGCATCCGTCCGCCGCCCGCGAACGTGGTGTTCTCGATAGCAGGCGCCACGCCCACCGTGCAAACGGTGGTGCGACCCGCGATGACGACGACGGCGCAGTCCGGCCAACAGCAGGTTACGGGCGCCGTGCAACAGCAACAGGTGAGGATCGTGGGGCCGGCGACGGTTGTGCGGCCGGCTGGTGTGGCATCAACGGCCGGCGCCCAGGTTCTTCAACAGAGGCTTGTCACACCCGTGAGGGCGACGGCACCCGGAGCCACGCGTATGGTGACGGCCATAAGGCAGCCGGGCAACGTGATAGTGAGCGGGTCACAGCCGCCCGCTCTTCATCCAGTCTATCCCAACAATCAGGTAATTAATAAGTGTGGTGATTAATTCAAATCAGCTTGGACTATTACTTGAATTGTTATGAGCAAAAATTCTTAAATTAGATTGTTGTGATTGCAATACTGATATTATTTATTACAATGTTTCATGGACTAATTTTTCTGTTTTGCTGAACTGGATGAAAGTAGCTACTTCTATTAGTATATTATAATTTTTTTTTTTTTTGATTTTGTCATAGAGAGGTTTAAAATGGGCATCGCTCCATTGTGATATCCCATATCGTTTTTCAGATATCTAACAAAGTTGATATTTAGCATATTTTGAATTGTTACAATTATTCAAAATCTTAAGTAGTATTCTTACACTATAAATATCTTACTTATATTAAAAAAATATATATTTTTCGGAGATTATGAGATAACATTCATATATTTTTTATTGTAAATGAAAATATAATTGAATTTGTGGAATTAAATCAAATTTTCCAAAAATATATAATCTGTGATATATTAAATTATCTTTAGCTAAGATTTAACAAGTTATTTCTGGTAAATTTAAAGATAATAAGATAAAGATTTTTTTATTCTCTGAAAGACGGAAAAAAATTTCTACAGGCACTTTTACATAGTATAAAATACTTATTTCATAAAAATATGTTTCAATAAAATTTTGTGAAAATATGGGTAACTCTTACCAAGATACAATGATGCTTCTCGTAAATATCAAGATACAATTTGTATATTTTTTTTTATCTTAAATGTAAATTATAATTGAATTTACTTTGAAAATGTGGTATAAAATCAAATTTTCCAAAAATATATAATCTATGATATGTTAAATTATCTTTAAAATATGTAATATGTGATGTATTAAATAATATTTAGTTAAGGTACTTCAATAAATTTCTGGTAAATTTTAAGATATTTCATTTTTTTATTCTGTGAAACATGGTAAAAACTTTCTGCCGGAAGTTTTTTACATAGTATATATACTTATTTCACAAAAATAGATTTCAGTAAAATTTCAAGATAATATGGGTATGTCTAGCTAAGAAACATATACTTTTCCTGTAAATATCAAGATAAAATTTGTATACTTTTTATTTTAATAAGAGACTAGTTGAATTTGCCTTGAAAATGAAAATTTCCAAAAATATATATTTGTTGTATATTTAATTATATTTAGCTAAAATATAACAAGATTTTTCTGATAAATATTAAGATATTTATTCCATTTTTTAATCTCTGCAACATGGTAAAAACTTTTTGCGGATACTTTTTAATATAGTATAAGATATTTATTAAAGAAAAAATCAATAAAATTTTGAGAGAGAATATGGGCATCTCTAGCTAAATTACAAAGGTATTTCTTATAAATTTCAAGATAATATTTGTATATTTCATATTTATATATTCTGCGATATATTAAATTATTTTTAGTTAAGATATAAATATTTCTGGTAAATTTCAATAATATAGGCATCCCTAGCTAAGATACAAGGATATTTCCATAAATTTCAAACTAACATCTCTTATTTAAAAATCATGATTGAATTTGCCTTAAAAATGTGGAATAAAATCGAATTTTCCAAAATATTGTCTGTATTATATTTAGCGAATGGTATCTTTGGTAAATTTTAAGTTACATTTAACTTCTACGGAACAATAGAGTAAAAACTCACAATAATATTTATTCAGTTAATTTTGTATGGAGGTTAGTTTCTTGCATAATTTAAATGTTAATGTTAATTCTTTCAAGATGTTTCTTGATACTCAGTGTTAACCCAAACATCCTTTCTACTCGAAATTATGCAATAAATGATAATCAAACTCAGTTTACGTAAACTTTAGACATAGTTAATTCGATTTAAAAAGAATCTTGAATTGGTCCATTTCTAACATATTTTCTTTATTTTAATAATCTATTGTATGATCATATTAACAATGAAAGTGTAACTAATAAAATTCACCTAAATCAACTTCCAGATTATTTTACATTGTTTCACTGTTTTATAACTGAGTGTTTAACATAATATTATTAAATGAGACATTATCGTTATTAGGTTAGGACGGTGGGCCCCGGCGGACAGATTAGGCAGCCCATAACCATCAGGGCGGGCACGCCGATCACCGCGGCCAAACAACCGGCCGTCGCGCAAGTCAAGATAGCCGGCGGCCTGAAAACCACAGTGCCTTCGGCCGTGAATCGGCTTCAAACCAAGGAAAAGGAGAAGAAAACGTTCTCGTCCGCATATACGGGCGACGATGACATAAACGACGTGGCCGCCATGGGCGGCGTCAATCTGGCCGAGGAATCACAGAAAATTTTAGGTAACTTGTTACTTGTAAACAATTTTGGCACAAGTTAATTGTTTGTTTTGTTTAGGCTCGACGGAATTCGTCGGTACGAAAATACGTTCGTGCAAAGAGGAGGTGTTGTGTTCTATGGGCCCGTTGCAACAAAAAATAAGACTGGCCATGGCACGGCACGGCCTCGAAGACCCCGGTTCGGAAGTAGCTGCCTGCATATCGCACGCCGCCCAGGAGCGGATCAAGAACCTCATCGAAAAGATGGCCATTATTACTGAGCACCGCCTTGAAATCGTCAAGGCTGACCAACGATACGAAATCACACACGACGTGAAAGGTACATAAACCGCCCCCACATGAATTACACTAGTTTACATTAATAATTAAAAATTCTTCTAATTATTCTTAGGGTAATTCGTCTAGATTGTGGCAAATTTTATTTAATACGTCTTTCAGAGTAAACAGCAGGTCTGATCAAAATGAACAATATTTCATTAGAAAGGTGCCTAATTTGTTTCAAACGGAAGAAAAATGAAACAGCTGCAGAAAGCTCAAATTTCATGCAATTTCTGACTATTTTCATGCCCTCAAGATTTTCATTTTTAATTGATAGTTTATCAATTACAAGCATTTCAAAATCTGTCACATTATTATTGAATAAGATGTGATGGAAATGGAAAAAGAAATTTCAATTATTTATCTTTACATCATAATATTATCACCTTTTACTTTTTCTGTTGGTCTTAACCACTCATAGCCTGACATCATTTGTTGCTACCTGAAGCTTTATCTTTTTAATTCAAAATCTTTCACTTTGTTCATCTCTTTGACCTCTTAGAGACTGAAGAGAAAATGAATCTTATTGTCATTTTTGAACTTATAATCGCCTTAGAATAAATACGTAAATTTGTTTGACGTATGTGGGACATTTGTATTATTCCAAAAATATATTACAAATACTCCCTGGAACTTCTCTCCCTGAATTGCGTTCATTAAATATGTTCTTGAACATAATTTTGAAATGTCTACTTCAACTGAACTTTTGTCAGAAAGCAGATCCTAATTCCCTTTTTCATCGTTTTATTGTTTATATTATTATGAAAATATTAAGACTTGGTAGTTAGCTTATTTACTTTATTTACTATATTTATGTTCTTTGTCTGAGATCATTTGCATTTTTCATTTAATCTTGGTCTTCTAGAAGTTGAAATACAAGACATTGAATAAGTTCTCGATTATAAATGTAAAATTTGAGATATTGAAATTATTTATTGTTGAAAATTACTCCAATGGTGATGGTGACTGAAAATCGTTAGAAATTGAATGAAAATTGAACATTCTACAGACGTAGTTGTTAATTACATCCGGTCAAAAAGAATTAGGTATAACTGAATAAATAATTTATTCACCTTTCCAATGAAATATTAATTATTCATTTGAATCCCGTTTGTTGTAAATTCTGGACGCCTCTTGATAGGTTAGGTCAGGTTAGTTTAAAATAATAAACCGAAAAACACAATTTATCATCTAGATGTACCCAAATATGTATGTGTAAATTTGTAAGTTTGTAAACCAGATATTTAATTACTAAAGATTCCATTGCGGTTTAGGTCAGTTGAAATTTTTGGAAGACCTTGACAAGGCTGAAAGAAAGAAGCACGAAGAACTGGAGAGGGAGATACTGCTGCGAGCGGCGAAGAGCAGATCGAAGACGGAGGACCCGGAACAGGCGAAGCTGAAGGCTAAAGCCAAGGAAATGCAGCGAGTGGAGATGGAGGAGCTGCGACAGAGGGAGGCAAATGCCACCGCCCTTCAAGCCATCGGTCCGAGGAAGAAGCCACGGCTCGACGGGGACACGCTTTCCGGCAGTTTGCAGGTACGCATCGCAAATACATTTTTATAATAACAAATAAATAATATGCGTCGTTTTCAGGCGAATGTCGGAGGGGTGAACAGCGGGATCAGGGGCCAGATGCCGCTCAGACAGCGAATGAAGAAGGTTACCCTGCGGGATTTGCAGTTCCTGTTCGAGTCGGAGAAGGATCTGTGCAAAAGTAAACTGTTGTTCAAGTCGTATCTCAAGTGATGCAAGCTTCTTCTTGTCAGTGTTGTGATATTTACCACGGACACGTTCGTCGTTGGTTGTCTGCGCCGACACTTGTTCTCAAATTGTTTGTTTCATCTGTTCACGAGAAGTGTATGACGCGCCCGTTTTTTCTATAAATGTTCTTTGTTATTTGTACATTTGTATAATTGATATGATCGAATTAGTTAAGCTTAAAAAACATATTGTTGTGGGTTTTGGCGACGGCACGGGCAAATCTGAGCGTTCAAAGCGGCGAGACTTGGCCTCGAATGTGTAATACAAACGAAAAATGTTGTTATAAGACATTGCTAGCTCAAATTAAGGCTCAAATACCATTTTAACTATTTAATCAGAACGGATTTGAAATATACAAGATTCTTTATTATTATGTATTTGATCTCTTTATTAAATTTAATTTTAAATCTGACTTTACAAGCAGTTAACATGACTGAAAAAGACCACAGAGAAGTGTCATTGCTTGACACCACTTATAAAACAGATAAAACCAATGGTACAAACAAATAGATCAATTTTAAAATATATCCAATATAATATTTATCTTTTTTATAGGTAATTAGATATAATATATTTGATAACGTGGCAGTATTCGGTTTAAATAAGTCTTATCGTCGACCACTGAACTAAATACATGCGCACTCTCCAACCCATGGATTCATCACGGCACATTTAATTTAAATCTAGTCTAAAAAACGTCCAACGCGTCCCCCAGATGAAAAAGTCCGCGACTCGCGCTTTTCCATATTTATAATTCTTCCGATTTTCATCTTGTGGACGGGCGAACGCGTGATGACCAGCCCTCGGGGCACAATTTTGGCCAGTCTTTGACGTATGGCGGTTTTTTCGGTGCTACCCAAACGACAGTGAGCGTCAATCAAATACGTAAATTGGAAAACTATTCGGATTTGCCGGCCGGTCACCTCCGATATATCTGTGTGGTTGGGTCGACTTGTTGAGGGGCACCTCGACGACCGTTCTGATGAGGGTTTTCTTATTGTAAATGACGGAATTATTATCGGTAATGATTTATTGTGGAATATTTTTGCCCGTGGACGGCCGTCGATGGGGACCAATGAGGACTGCAGTCACAGAATAAATATTATATTGTATAGTTGGAAATTTTTGGCACCAAGGGAGAGAATGTGAGAGAGAGCGAGTGATGTTGTTTTGTATCAAAACTGTAGCAAATATACCTGAAATTAGAACCTGGTTTTGCACGCCAGTGTCCGTCGACAGGTGCAGTTGGTTGTTCATTGAATGCGTAATTTATTCTAAATTTGCGTAGATAATCATTGTAGTTAAAAAGAGAATTGTCCGTAAACATTCCATTTTTCAGAGGTTTTATAAAATTTTCGTGCTGCGGTAAGATAGTTCTCTATTTAAGCTGTGATAAAATTTTTATTGAACAACAGGGTTGATCATTTTTTACATGGAATTACCGAGAAATTCAATTTATTTTTCTTACGGACCCTCTGCACTTTTTGGTGGGCATCGGCGCATTTATTTTCTTACTTTAGAACACTAATAGAATCGTTTTGAATATAGAGTTTTGTTAAGAGGATGACACATCTTCAGTAAAATAATAAATATATATATCATAATTTTTTCTACAATTTCATGTACATATACTGTAGATTTTCTATACCAATATCAATTTTTTCTTTATAAGAAAATATTTTAAAAAAAGGTCATGTTAATAATCTGTAATTAGTTGTATAATTGTTTTTTTTTAAATCTAATATGAGTATAGATATATAATTTTTGTTATAGATTAATATTTAATATAATAAAACGATAAAAGGCGAATTTGTTTTTTTGTTTGTTGTAATTGTCAACATCGTTGGACAAAGATTTTTGTATCTATTTATTTTGTAACATCAATGAATCTATTTTATTACGATTAAATTATTTGTACACTTTATAATGCGTGTTTTCCTGTTTGAAATTGTGAAAAATATCCCTGTAAATTCAGCAGTTTGTGAAAAAAATCTTTGTTCAACACTGATTTGTTTTTTTTTAGTTGTTTTGAGACAAAGATATTGTTGCATTATTATATTTTTTTTATCAAAAAATAAAGTCATTAAAAGCTACAAAGAAAATTTAACATTTCATTAGTTAAATTTAATGAGTGTACTTAATTAAAAAAACGCATGTAATTGTAGATGATTCAGAATTAGTTTTAGAGACCGTTAAAAAATTTATTATCTTTGAAGATAATTTATTAAATTATTTTTGTACTGAAATATGTATTGCTAAAACCACCAAAAATTGAATAATTATAAAGAAATTAAAAAAAGTGAATTTTACTATTATTCCTTCCTCCGATACCTCACGTCGAAATTATTTCAACGATGTGCTCAAAAGGAAAAACCTATTCATGCATAATCTTTGCGTAGTGTTGGCCGTTAATTAAATATATTTAAAATTGGGGTCAATATTAATGAAAACGGCCTCGCTTTGGGTGAAACGACCAATTGAAATTTCGTAATCGGCTTTGCCCAATATTGCCCATTTCGATAAACCATTTTCCGGTTAATTGTTCATTTTAATGTAGAACGCTCGCGGCGACAGCGAGGGCGGCTTTCTGGGGAGTTCGCCCCCCACATCTTGTTCTGACACGGGCCTGCCTCGAAAAATTACGCGCTGGATGTTTTGTTCGGCCCTTCAGGCCATTCAAAAATAATCCCACTCTCGTTCTAATTAACTTGGATACCGTCAAACTTAAGGTAAATATACGAGTAAGTTTTCGAAGAATCAAAATTGGCTAGAGTCGAGTTACTCTAAGGAAAAAAGTATGCTCGATTATTTGCGAAGGTACATTGAAAAATCTCAAGAACAAGCGCAGAGATGCTAAATGCTAAATGTTGGCAATTGTAATAACCCACCGGTGAAATATTGTTAGATATGTAAATTTGAAATACCAGTCAACAAAGGCGAATACAATTGTATTTTCTCAGTTCTTGGGGGCGTGAACAATTTCCATATCACTCAAAGGAATATTTATATGCGATAGATTATTCGGTGCGGTGTTTCTTGTTGTAATTTCACAGGAAGTTATAGATAATATGCATGTAACGTGTTACGGTATGCGGTAAATGACGAAACGCATAAACTCGATTAAAATTAGCAGAAGTGTGTCGTGTTTTGAAAAGAAGGAAACAGGATATTATACTTAAGAAAGGTTAACATCAAGACCACCAGAGGTGAACTGAATCGTTAAAACTGGGTATGGTGGCCCCATTTTAATAAAAACAATGTAAATAATAACTACAGAAATTTTGAAGGCTGTCGAAGAGTTTTTGTGCTACTTTTTATTTGACTATTTTTGTGTTCATTCATATAATACAGATACAGTTCAGTATCCATTTCACTTTTGTTGTGTTCAGAGGATTCATTCATTTCAAATGCCATTAGTATGAAGACGTTCAAATTTTAAGTATCTAAGTGAGTTTGTGTGGACTAATTATTGGTTTAAAAGAAGCAGGACTGTTCTCATCAAGTGAAGGATGAACATTTCTACGATATCACTTTATGACTACTCGTCCAGTTATCAACCAGTAATTCATAGAAGAAACAATGTTTCGTAACATATGAAGTGTTTATCATAGTTGGTCTATTTGATGATTTTTCTTATCATTCTTAGTTTATCAGATATTGAAACGTAGCTATCAAAGATTGAGGAGTGCAGAGAATGATAACTTTGAGATTTTAAGTAGGAAGAGATTTTATTAGTCCATCAGTGAGTTACAATTTTCTTTGACCATGCAGGATCGACATGCAAGTCTCAGAAGGCATAACAAATGAAGGAGAAATTCACAATTTTTTGTAGAGAGGTTTATACATCTAACAGTTGAATGCCATTGTACCTGATAATATATCATCTTTAATTTTTATTTGAGCTAATATGATCGTCTAGCGATACCTCCAGAAAATGGTGTTCTAGCTTCGGGCCCTTTAAAATCCAGTTTTCCAACAGGATTGTTTCGGATTGAAAGAGTTACCTTGAAGTGTTTCCAACATTCTAATATAAAATTGTTGTCATGACCAGCAACATAGGTAGGATAGGAGAAATTTAACTCTTTCCACAGTTTTTGGTGGATCTTCAGTTCAATATATTCAATATTTTTGTATGCATTTTAAAGATATTTTACTATTTATTATCCCAATCTAAACTCCAAAAATCAATGAATTCTGTCTATTGGACATATGTGTTCTATTGTCTATGTTACTGAGATCAATTTTAATATACAGGATGATTCACTTAACTTATTCATTATAAGTTTAAGAAAAATCAAAAAAGTTATTGATTTGAATTTTTTATAGCGTTTATAACTTGACTTGAATTAATTTTTAAATTTATTTTGAACAGAATTTCATTTCCGGTTTTACCAGAAATAATATCAACTTTGTTATCTTCAATGACACCCTGTATATATTTGGGTTTTAAAAATTTACATATAATTGTAAATAAAATGACTATATCACGTCCTATATCTAGATCCAATAGTTTTTCAGTTATTAATTTTTTTCAAAAAATTTTGACAGATGGTCTAATTAGTCTGTTTAGTTATCAATTTTGATATTGAAAAGTTCTTTTTTGGTATATGTTAATTAAAGACCATTCTATAAGAAGCTATTATTAGTACTCCTAAAATGATCGTTACACTCATTTAATTTTATATATCTTAAAATATCAATAACATGTTATTTTCAGCGGAACTCCTTCTATGTTTTAGAATAATCAAATTGAATATTAAAAAACCTTTCAATTAGTATTTATAGTTTCCTATACATAAAATGAATTTTAATAGATATTTTGGTAAAAATGTAAAAATAACGCTCGTGTTATTGATGTTTTAAAATAAACAAAGTTAAACGTAAATATTCCTATATAAAATTTAGAAGTACCAGTAATGGTTTCCTGTAGAATGAATCTTGGTTAACGTGTATGCCAATATCAAAATTGGTGACTTCACAGAGATATTAGTTAGACAATCAATATGTAAAAATTTTTGGAAATAAATATTACTTATTACTAATAAGTAACATAAAACTATTGGGTTCGGATATAGGATATTGTTTAGCCATTTTATTTGTATTTACAATTTAAAAATCCAAAAATATACAGAATGTTGATGTCATTTCTGGCGAAACTGGAAACGAAATTTTGTAGAAAATAAATTGAAAATGTAGTTTGCTGTAAACATTTCAAATTATTACCTTTATTCACTCTCCATAAACTTCTTATGAATAAGTTAGGTGCATCTGTATATCTAACGACATATTTATATTTTGATGGGCATTTATGAGTAAAATAATATAAAAAGCTTTATTGTTGTAATAAAGAAATCTGGAAATTTGGTAACATTTTTTAAACAATAACATCGACCAAAGTCTTTGTGTTGTTTCAAATAAAATCGATACATCTTGTAAACTAAAC
This sequence comes from Aethina tumida, assembly GCF_024364675.1. Lineage (NCBI taxonomy): Eukaryota > Metazoa > Arthropoda > Insecta > Coleoptera > Nitidulidae > Aethina > Aethina tumida. The sequence continues at coordinate 33,488,856 of NC_065436.1, forward strand.
TAAAATCACGGTTGCGCATATTGCGACCCTTTTAATTGCAAGCCTTCAACGCTTTTTCGTCCCGTCGACAATTAAACCGAAATGAAAATTTCCCAAGTTTGATTAACAAAACGTAAGCGTGCACGAAATAAGACAACGCGATTGTGGCGGTTGTCGTGGAGAGAGGCCGTGCGCACGGTGGTGGCGGTCGGGGCAGAGCGTTTTGAGTTGTGGAAGGGCCCGGGGCCACGTTGGAATGAATTCCGCCCCGGGCTCATATCGTCCTCTGCGTACCGCGCACCGGTCCTCCCCTCCTATCCCACTGCGCCCTGGTCCGTGTGTGCACACCGCGCCCCGGGGCGAACCAGCCTTCAATACCGTTTTTATTTTACAACTCCTTCAAGGTATATCGGGTCGTGTATTGTTTCCCGGTTTTATGGATACTACATTTGTCGGACGGGTACGGGTTAATTTCGATTTTTACATTGTCACCAGAGGCGGTACAGTTCCGGACAAGAATAAACACGACCGACTACACATTTAAATGTGATGCGGTGCCCGTTCCTCCATGCAAATACAACGTTTCTGTGGTTGGGTTAGGTTGGGCTAACACTCAAAATATTTATGACAAACCTCAACTACCAAAGCCATGTTGAAAACAGTGGGAAACATTAATACGGGAAGACGAGCCAAACGCAGAATCCCGACATTCAAATAATATAAAACCGTCCGAGAATTAACAAAGTTTAATTAAAAAGCCCGTCCGTGGAAATAACAAAACCGAAAGAACGACGAGGAGGGCTGCAAGAGGGGGGGGGGGCGTGTATCCGCGGAGAATGGAATTTTAAGGCCCGGGGTGGATCGGGTCTGAGTGGAGAGAGAGGAACGAACGGCCCCGGGGGCCCGTGTATTTTATATGGCGCAGTGGAGAGGCCGTAGGCGATTTGGCCCGCAACCCGGGGCCAACAACGCTCCGCTCCGCTGTTTGTATAATATACAAATTATTCCATCTACCTCTGCGACGACGAGCTCTCCGCCAGACTCACTTCCACCGCTCTGGGGCCGTGATTAGGCACGAACGGAATGCCGGGGTCGGCCTTGTGTCGGGGGACGCCGCCGGTGGTGTTTTTAATCCGCCGAATCCGATCGAAGGATGTTTTATCCGTGATGGGAAACTACGAGGCAATAATTTCGTACGGAGAAAACTGTGGAGCAGCTATTCAATCAGATACTGTCAAAAACGGTACAACAGTCTCGCGCAAAACTTTAAAATAACTCCTGGGCAACGTTAAGAACCGGCCCTACGTTTGCAAAGTTCTCGGTGTGCGGATGACTGGACTGGAGGGCCGACTGCAACTGTGTCTGTGAATTGGACGTGTGCACAAATAAACCACGTACCTTCCTGATTAGTACATTAAGTACCTGCCAATAATAATTAGTTTTGGTTTGTTTGTAAGGGTGTTTCGGATCCGTGGGTAATTAATTAAGTGAAGACGAGAATTTGGTGGAAGATAAGCGACGTGAAGGCTGTCGATTGTTGCAATTGCACCGGGTTGTTTACCCAACTTATTGATTAAAATATTCATTAAATTAAAAATATTTTTAGGACTTTAGTTCAATTTTATATACGAGTACATACGAACAAAACAGAAGCTTTGTAGCAAATTATTATCTGGAATTTTAATTGCCCGAGGGTGGAAACATTGTTTCACAAAATAACTATCCATCCATAAATATAAGTTTATATAACAATTGACCTGTGGCATTTGTTTTGTGCAGTATTGCTCCTAAACAAATTTCAGTTTTCGATTTTTATACACTGTTAATTTACGTGCACTAATGCCTTTATTGCAAATTAATTAATGTGCACTGGCTGTTTAAATATTAGATTTGTTATTTGTCTACCCCAAAAATGTATTTGAATGGATTTAATATCCTACTGGGTTCACGAAATCACATTTCATTTTACATTACTGATTGCAAATAAACCAACAATGCAAAAATTACACCACAAACTGCAGGGTAAAAAAATTGTTCGTTGTCGAATTGCAAAAGTTTAATATTTTGCAACAGAGATAGTAAATGTTTACCTATAATTTACACCAAAAATTACTCATTATGTTCGTGAACAAGTTTTTATTTGGCGAAGCCCATTAATTGAACGTTTTAATTAATTTGAACCATTAACCATTTCCGCCTCTCAATGCGCCTAGTTTGTTAAATAGCTCCACACTAGTGCCTATATCGGTCTATTTCACGCCTGTTCGCACCTTCGTCCCATAACTCAGTTTCTGGCTGGATCAACCCACGATCGATTCCGCAAAAATGCCATTACATGTCAATTAGTGAGTTTAAATTATGCATTATGTGTCACAGACCTCAAATTACATTGAGCGTCTTTTGAAGTGGATAATCTGAATTATTTCAAAAATTAAAATACCAGTAAATAAAACAAAATTGCACCAACAATAGAACTACTATTACAATTAATATCAACAAACCTTCTGGGAAATTAATAAAACAAAGTTAATTATAATAAAAAAGAATATTAAGCACTTCTTTTCCAATTTGGTCGGTTCCCTTCGTGTACGAACAGCTTCCACCATTCTTATCATACATTCTTCTTTACCATTCTTGACATAACTAAGCTCCAAATTTCAGACTGGTAGTTTAAAATGTAAAATTGTCTCTGAAGGCCTCTGCATCCTCGCATGAGCTTTATCGTCTACAAATATGAATCGTCGAATAATTAAGTTGTGATATTATGCATTGAAATTTCATCCTACATTGTTACAGAAACTCAACACGCACTACAAGAAGCTCCAAAAACAACAGTTGGAGCCATATTTTAATCATGATATCTCTCATCACGTTCATGCTATATCCAGGTCATAATATCTCTTTAGAATTAGTCTTTCATCTAGGTATCTCTTGAAGTAAAAACTCTTACTTCCTACGTCCCAGACTTAAAATATAAAAAATGATCAATTAAAAGCAATTTCCAAAAATGTCTAACAAAAACAAATGGCAGAGTGTTCTGCTGCTGATTTTGACCCAGCATTCCTTGGGGCTTTTATGTATATGCATGGTTATGGGTGGACGTTAATGAATACCACATGGACATTCATTGGAGCAAATGAAAAGTTCTGGCACTACGTGCCAAACTGGTTGACCCAAATTTTTTTTACATATAATGTCATGTCTGTAACTACATTTTAATGATTTTTGTTTATTTCTCCATTGAACATTTAAATGAATCTTAAAAACCGGTCCGGAAAATAAGTTGAATTATTACACTGTAATATTTAATAACATTGATTGGTAGCACTTTACTTTAATTGATGACTGTGTGGTGATGAATTAAAAATAATAATATAGAAATTATTGGAATTGCTTCTCGAAAATAATCACATTCACATTGTTTCAAAACCACCTCCAAAAGTGACAGTTGGAGCCATGTTTTGACAATTACGTCATTCGGCTGCAATCCAGTGGCGGTGATCAGTGGCCCACCCATTACAGCCAACCCGATGCTCCTTGAGTAGCAGAGGGTTTTAAATACATCTTGTGGCTCTAATACTAGCTTTATGCAAACTTTTTCTGATGATAGTCATACTTACAGTAATTCCACCGTCTGCACGAAGCTTGGTCATAGAGAATGTGAGACTTCGTCTAGCAAAATTGATCTGAAAACGGCTTAGTCTTCTGCTGGTAGTTCGTTATCGACAACCACCATGTCCAATATTGACTAATGACAGATTCTCGATAGTGATTTCAAGAGCAATCTATTATACTTTGTGAAACATTATATATTTGGGCTTCAAAATTTTTAGAAGAAAATCATCTTTGAATCACTTTACGATATAAAACATCAGATAAATTAAGAATTAACCAAATAATATGTGCTCAAATCCACAAAATTCATCTTTTGGAAACAGATTTTGAATCTAATCTAAGAAATTCAAATTACCCACTTCAAAAGAATGTTGATAAAAAATTAGAGTAAAAACTTACTTTTTATGGCCAGTCTCACCTATAAAAAATAACAGAACAGTTAAATTAATTGTTGTTTATAAATACTGAAACTGAAATACTGATGTAAGATAACAATAATTCAATTGATGCACTTACATAAAATGGAATCTTTAAACAAAATATACCTGCCCATTTTTAATCTATCTAATTTAAATTACAAATACCTTTATTGACAGTTTTTGTTCCCTCTTCAAAATGGTCCATTAAAAATGTCAAGAGTAGTCATTATTGACATTTATATAGTGGCTGATGTTTATGACATTTTCCTTTATATCTTTAAAATATGTAAATAACAGTGATGTTAACGTTAGGCCCGAAGCGATGCGCAGTCTAATTTCGATTCAGCATTTTGTTAAACACCTCAGGGTATTAGCCTACATCATTTTACTATGAATTTGTAAATTTAATTTTGAACTGACGTCTATACGTTCCCCAACGTCGATCTAAAAACTTTTTGATATTCATGCGTAATTTTATTTACGAACAAACTATTTGGCAACAATTCAATTTGTTAGCTTCAATCGCGGAGTTTAACACCATTGATTCTTTGTTCGTTGCACCGGATTCTTTGAGCACCTTATGGCGAACACCGTGGACTTCATTGTATGAAACGGTTCGAAATAAAACTTTTAATTTACATCGTCAGCAGTGACGCTAAGGACCTGGCAAAGAAGTACGTACGGTAGCATTATCCCAGTGCAATCACCGTGTGTCAGCTGGTATACGTGTACCGGCCCCGCGGTATCCTCTTGTCATCCCGAGGCTGATGATCCCATCCGGAAGGCATCACTATCTAAAAATAGATTGTCTGCAACTGAAAAAAAACTACTTGTACAAAAGGCACAAAGACAAACAACGACATTGTGTGTGATTGGTAACGGGTTCGAGTTGATGTCTTGGATGCTGCTGAGTTTAACGACTTGACCTTAGTCTATAAATCGTCTTTGCGTTGCTGGTGTTAATATTAACGAAGATTCGCAGGGGTTGTCAATAGATCGTCGACAAAAACAAAAGCAACACCTGTTGAAAGTTGAAATCATTTTCTGCGTATTTTTACTGTGCCGTTTCTTTGTCATCCATTCAATCTGCTCTTGTACACGCTACCCCGCAGCAATTCAAAGTTGACAAAAAATAAATATTTAACCGTCAGGAATTCTTCTTGTTACGTAGCGGCGCCCCACAGCGGTTTAATGAATGCCGCCGTGCGTTTGAGTAGAATGTAGCGAACCGACGTCGATGACGAAAACTCTAATTAGCCGGCCTGGTAATTTTGTTTTAGCAGAAGCCAGAAATTAATAATAAACGCGCTCTGAGGATTTAATACGAGCTACTCTTTATTTGACTTGGATTCATTCATATAACTTTTGCCTCAGAATTTTCCGGCAATTGTCATCCCCCCAGGGGGGGCACGAATCACATCTCTGGTTTATGTACTGGACAGAAAAAATGTGTGGGCAAGTATTGACTTGCGAACAAGCAATTGGAGTAATATTTAATTAAAAAGACAAAATATTGAGTCAAACAACAAAAATAAATGTTAAAACTGGTGACATGGATTAAGAAAATTAATTCCGACAGCCTTTTACATAGTAGACATAAAGAGCATTCTACTATCTATTGTGATAACCAGTATAATTTATATATTATTTTATGACCAGTGCAACTAATGGTTGAATCATAAATAATTTATAGCAATGTTAATGATTGAGTATAATTTACGACCGTGTTTGAATTAACGCTCCACAATAATGGACACAGAGCTAAAATAGGAAAACGTTCATTCAAGTAATCTCGTAAAATCTTCGTATCACACTTTGAGCGTTCAAAATCGTTGTAAATTCACAACTCGTTAAGGCATTACTTACAAATTAAACGTAACAGATTGCAACACGTTATAACGTTTTTAAGCGTCCAAAAGGTCACATAAGTTCCGGTGAAAATATTGATGAATTGTAGGTGTTCGTCAACATCCCAGCAAATTGCAAACAGTCTGGGTGCACCGAGTGCGAGTTGTAAAAAGCACGCCTATGTCGGTGGTGACTCAGTCACTCCACTCCCTTCGACTCCTCCGCAAATGTCATTCATTATTCGACCCAGACCGGTACCGAGGAAGTATAAATTACGACGATTTCTTTCCTTCTCTTTGCTCTTGTTCGTGGTACGTTTTGCGAGGCGACGGCTCATGTCTATCGTTAACCTACAACTATACGGCCTTATGCTAATGTGCTCCAGGTCATTATCTTTCTTGTAAGTGATTGTGGGCTGTTTGGGTTCTAACGAGATATGAATCGCAGGGTTGGTGCCAAGAGATTTCCTTCAATTTTATTCGGAAGGTTTTCTTTAAACTTCTCTTAACCTGTGGTCTTAAACCTCTTTGATCTTATTAGTATTTGTCCTCCATCTTGTCATCTCTTGTAGTAAAATAATAGTGTTTACTGATTTCCAGACTTAATATATAAAATGTGACCAATTAAAAGCAATTTTCCAAAAATGTCTGATAAAAGTAGAGAGTGGCTGAGTGTTCTGCCACTGATTGTGAGGTGTAGCCTCGAACATTTTACAACAAGCCTTCAAGCCACGACCCAGCATTCCTTGGGGCTTTTATGTATATGCATGGTTATGGGTGGACGTTAACGAATACCACACGACCACGTTTTATGGTCCACTTCATGGACCATTCGTTGGAGCAAATGAAAAGTTCTAGCACTACGTGCCAAACTGGTTAGTTCAAAAATTTTATTACATACAATGTCATGTCATGTCATGTCTGTAACTAAATTTTGATGATTTTTGTTTACTTCTCCACTGAACATTTAAATAAAGAAATTTTAAAAACCAGTCTTACTGTAACCTTGATTATCTTGGTAGTTTATTGTTAATTAATGACCTAATGGTAAAAATATTGGAAGTTGCTTCTCGAAAATGATCACACTCACACTGTTACAAAACCATCTTCAAAAGTAACAGTTGGAGTAATGTTTTGCTCATGTGTGAATAAACCATTACACCATTCGGCTGAAGTGTTTTTGTAATGATCATTGGCCTATGCTCTGCAGGCAACCCGATGCTTCCTGAGTAACAGAGGGTGTTCAACATGTTTTGTTGCTCTAATACCAGGTTTAAGCAACCTTCTTCTGATGGCAGACAGACTTACAGTGATTCCAACGTCTGAATGATGCCGAGATATCTAGCAGAATTAATCTGCTCGTAGTTCGTTGTCGACCACCACCATGACCTGATTGCTGATAACCATTTCAAGAACAACTTATGAGACATTATACATTTGGGCTACTTCTTGTGGACTCAGATTGAAATGTTTCAAAATTGCAATTGTAGCGATAAAATCTTAAATTTTCAGGCATTTTATGATATTAAACGACATATAAATTAAGAATGAACCTAATAAAATGTGCACAAATCCACAAAATGCGCTTTTTGGAAATTATTGTTTATTTTTATGTCTATTAAATACTGATCGTCGAGGGCTGAAAATATTCAAAAAACATGGATATTGGACTGTTGAGTTTCAACGAGATACGAATCATAGGGTTGGTGCAAAGAGATTTTCTTTAATTTTATTTGGGAGGTTTATTTTAAACTTCCGTAACTTTAAACCTCTTTGATCTCTTTAGCCTTTCATCTCTTTAGTATTTGCCTTTCATCATGTCACCTCTTGAAGTAAAAACTTCTACTTACTAATTCTCAAGCATAAAATATAGCCATCAGTGTTCTATCAGTGATTGTGAGGTGAAGCCTCCAACATTTTACAACAAGTCTTCAAGCCACGACCCAGAACTCTTTGGGAGTTTTATGGTCTACTTCATGGGCCATTCGTTTGAGAGAATGAAAAGTTCTAGCACCACATGCCAAACTGGTCGGTACAAAAATTATGTCATCTCCTCAACTACATTTTGACGATTGAATAAAGAAATGAACAATTGAATGAAGAAATCTTACAAAAGAGAGACTAGAGAAACTATTGGAAGTTGCTTCTCGAAAATAATTACACTCACACTGTTACAGAACCACCTCCAAAAGCAATAGTTGGAGCCATTGGTGGTGATAATTAGCTCATGCTCAATGGGCAATCCAATGCTCTCTGAGTAACAGAAAATGTTCAACACGACTTATGGTTTTAATACTAGCTTCATATAACCTTCTTCTGATGGCAGACAGACTGACAGTGATTGCAACGTCTGCATGATGCCTAGTACCTAGGGAATGTGAAATTTTGTCTTCTTCTCGTTGTCGACCAACACCACCTCCTATATTGACATTACCAGTTTGGGTAACGATTCCAAGAGCAAATTATTACACTTTATAAGACATTATACATTGGGGTTTCTTGTTGTTGACTCAGATTGTGATGTTTCAAAATTCAGGTATTTTATAGTGCTAAACAAAAGATAAATTAAGAATGAATCGAATTACTGTTTATTTTGATGTCTATTAAATTCCGTCGAGGTCAGCAAATATCGAAATAATATTACTGAATTATGGACTGTTTGGATTCTAACAGGAGGTACTAATCACAGGCTTGGTGCCAAGGAATTTCTTTCAATTTTATTCGGGTGGTTTTATTTAAACTTCTTTTAACTTTAAACCTCTTTGATATCTTTTGTATTTACCTTTCATCTTGTCATTTCTGGAAGTATAAACTTCTACTTACAGGGTTGGTGTCAAGAGAATTCTTTCAATTTTTTTTCGGGAGGTTTTCTATAAACTTCTTTTAACTTGTGGTCTTAAACTTCTTTGATCTCGTTAGTACTTGCCTTTCATTATGTCACCTCTTGAAGTACTACTTACTAATTCCCAGATTTAAAATATAAAAAATGATCAACTAAAAGCAATTTCCAAAAATTTCTGACAAAAACATGTAGTGGCCGAGTGTTCTGCCATTGATTGTGAGATGTAACTTCGAACATTTTACAATAAGCCTTCAAGCCACGACCCTGCTTTGCTTGGGGCTTTTATGCATATGCTTGGTTAACGAATACCACACGACCAAGTTTTATAGTCCATTTCATGAAGCATTCGTTGGATCAGATGAAAAGTTTTTAGCCTACGTGCCAAACTGGTCGGTACAAAAATTACATATTATGTCACGTCTGTAACTACATTTGTACGATTTTTATTTACTTCTCTTTTGTAAATTTAAATAAAGAAACCGGTCCGGAAGATAAGTTGAATTATTACACCGTAATCTTGATTAATGACGATCGGTAGCAGTTCATTGTTAGATTTATTGATTGATTGAAGACTTAATGGTAGTGAATTAAAAATGATTATATAGAAACTGTTGGAAATTGCTCCTCGAAAATAATCACATCATCATCAAACGCTAGTCCACTTTCTAACCATTACCTTTATCACTTGACATTTTTATGGCTTGGCCCATTATGTCGCGTCTATTGTCTTAGACTGGACAACGTAGCAGATAATCCACATGTTCCAATGTGGATTACACGAAAGCAATTCACTATGAGCAAACAAGTCCTGCACAAATAGAACGCGAATGGCCACAATTATAAATTACTTAAAATATACTGTGATATATTATAGTTAGTAATTTTTGGACCTCCGGAGGCGATCGGTATGAATATTTATCAGAATATGAACGTACATAAACATGGCTTTCGGCGCTTAAGGCCACGCAAAAGAACATACCCTCATATTGTGTGCGTTCAAACCGGAGCTTTAATAATATAAAATTAATTTTAAATTTCGGCATGTGGCCAAGACGAATCCATAAATCATACCGAATCGTACATTCGGTAATGCCATGTAATAATACCTGTACAATATTAGGACGGGGGTATTGATTTTATTTACAACAACTTAGTGTGGAGGCCCGACGAACCGGAAACAACATGTAATATCTATCAATTTACAGGCACAGATAATTCAGTGAGTGGTTCGACTAGTTTAAAAATGAGATCTAGCGCACGTTCCACAACAAAATAATCGCCTCGAATCTTAATAATAGTCATGAACACGAACCTGATCGGAATTAACATGGACCACTTCCAGTGTTACGCACGTCACATGTCGACCGTTACGGTTTATGTTAATGCCTCTTTGGTTCACGTCCACTAAAACTGAAGTGCGCCATAATTAAATCGCCATGCGGCCGGCGAATATTTGCATATGGTACTTATAGGTACGTTTCGCGACCGGAGCGTGTGGAACATGTGTGTGGTTGCTGGTACCCCGGGATCTGTTTACGAGACAATGTAAATTCGTTGGCGCTTACGTGCACTCCGGTGGTTTTTTAGGGGGTTCAGATGCATTTTCTTTGTGTTCTACCAGCATTAATTGCGTCCCATTTGAAATTCATCGTTCGGACGCAGCCACTTGCAAACCCGTCCGACTTGATCAAAGTCTATGACACAATAATGATTTTGCTTCTGGGAAAATTGACGTTGTGCACGTTGTGGAAACGAAAAACTGTCTTGTCCATAATTAAAAGTAACGACCCGCATTACATTTCAATTTGCGCATAAAATTCTTCATTCAATATGTAGATAAATAAATAGGTTGGTGGCAAGGCATTGAGTAAAGTAATTTGTGAAATGCGCCAGTATTTACGATAATGAGACTGTCTATTGCGTGCGAGGTGATTACTGTTATAAAACGTGTGCCGCTAATTTCATCGGAATTGCTTACATTAAAATTAATTTCGTTTAGTTCCACATCAATTACATGTAGTTTACTTTGGCTGTTAGTAAATTAACTACTGCATTTACATTTGTACTATTGTTAGTAAACATTTATACTTGTTATTTGCATAGGGAAATTATTATTGCATCTGTATTACTAATTATAATTTTATATTATTATATAAATTTCATGATGAATTACATAAAGCTTAATATTTTAATTTTAATACCTACTATTAATTAGTTTCAATGAGGCTAATATTGCATGGTATAACTTAAAACTAATAAATAATTTGTTACTATTTTGTCATAAATCAAAAACATTCATAACCGTAAAGTGTGTTTCAATATAAAACAGTAGGAAGAAATTAATATAGAAATCTGGATTGTCTGGTTATATCTATTCTCAGATAGATGGCAATACTACATCCTGTTATTTAAATATTTTGTAAATTGTAAAATATAATTGAGTAAATTGATATTTATTTTATATAAAGTAATTTATATTAATTTGTTGCAAATCTATGTATGTAGAGTAGCATGTTAAAAATGCTTGCTTAATTTTTATATGTGCTATATATATTTTTTATATATGCTAAGTAAATTTGTATTTACTTTAAATATTTTTTTCTAATTTACTTTGTATTAATTGTGAACAAATTAAAAGTTTCTTATAGTAAATAATATTTACTATTGTTATTAAACATGTAAACTTCTTATTTGCATAGTGAACATTATTATTACACCTGTATTACTAATAATTTTGGTATTACATAAATTTCATTATAAATTACATAAAACCTTAATATTTTAGTACATACTAACAATAAATAATTTTATATTTAACTATTAAATAATGTATTTATTACCTCCTTTTAATTAGTATTAATGAGGATATTATTCTGGTTATATAACAGGGCAGCGTGTTAAAATACTCACATGATTAGGTTTTTAATAATATTATTTAAATATTTTATAAATTGTAAAATATAATTGAGTAAATTTATATTAACTTTACATAATGTGAGCTTTTTTTTAACTCTTAATTTGTTGTAAAAATTACCTTGTATTAATTGTTATAAAGTTAACAGTTTATTATAGTAAATATTATTTATGAACTCTTGTTAGTAAACATTTTAAATTCTTATTTGCACAGTAGAAATTATTTTTGCATCTGTATTACTAATTACAACTTTTGGTACTATATAAACACCACAATGATTTACACAAACCCCAACTTAAACTTTTAATACAAACTAACAATATATAATTTTATCTATAACTATTGTTTATAAATATTGTTTCTACTTACTTTTAATTAATTTTCATGAAATGATTACTTTGAGGCTGACACTAATAACATTTTATTGTTCTTGACGTCGACACAAAATTTTCACAACTGTCACTATAATTTAATACGAAATAGTAGGAAGAAATTAATATAGAAACCTGTATTACTTGGTTATATTTATATTCAGGGAGATGGCAGTAGGATGACATTTTAAAAATACCCACTTAATTAAGTTAATATTAATTTTTTGAAAAAGATTTCTAATAATATCACTTAAATATTTTTTGAATCGTAAAGCATGATTAAGACAATTTATGTTTATTTTGGTAATATTGCAGAATCCGTGACTTTAAGGAATATTTTTAGCGCATACGTCAACTTGATTTGAAATCATCTGTTTCGAATATTTTAGACAGCATAGTTGCCAGATTTCATTTTTAACAAAATATGTAAAGAAAATTGTTATTAGAAAAGTCTATACTAGCCCGGCGCATTATCTCTGAGAGTGGGGATTCCTACTATCGGGCAAATTTTACTCTCTTTGTCGTGCATCCATTTTTTACAACATCCAGACACGGAGAGCATTTTTCGCACTGTATGTAATTTATTATGTTTTTCATGTATGACTTATATCATTTATGTGGTTGAATTCTAAAAAGATAAAATTCGGCAAATCACTTTATTAATTAGTATATTCATTTTTTATTTACTCTAAATTTCTTTGACAATTTAACTATCTAATTAAAAGTTCTTTATTAAATAATTAGGTAAATTTACAAAGGGGAATGAATAATTTTTATAAAAATTAATACATTAATTTAAAATTAACAAAAAAGTATATTTATATATTTTAAAATAAAAAATCTATTCCACTGGATATTGCTCCTTGATACAATTTAAAATGCTTATAAACATATTATGATTTTTAAATTTATTTCTCCATAGGAATTCGTGGAGGTACGATCGAAATAGATCTTCCGAGGAACAGCCATGGTCTATGTAACTTGAAAAAAATTGCACAATGCAAATATCGTATAAAATTATTAATAAATTGGTAATAAGTTAAAAAATAATAAAAATCAAAAACATTTTTAATTAAATACGATACAATTATCTATATAGTAAAATATATTAATTAATTAATGATCTATATCAATAATTTAAGATTGTACAAAAAAAAAAATAAACAAAGCACACAAATAATCTATAAAGTAAGATAGCTTAAAAAATGACTACCAACAAATTAAAAATGATCTTACTAAAGGAATAAAAGTATAATATCTTAAAAATGGGGATGATTTATAAAGTAAAATATATTAAAAATGTAATTACCAGAAGAATAGGGATAATATATTGCTTTTAAAAACACCACGAGAATATAATCTGTAAAGTATATTTTAATTAATGAGCAATAATTATCAAATTAGAAGAAATAATATACTTTCCAAAAAAAAAAATAAAAAGTATGATATACAATATTAACAATAATTCAACCACAAAGAATAATTCGAATATTTTGACCGTTGCAATGCGACAACATTGCACTGTAAATTGTTCAAGAACCGCGAAACCAGCGCCTCACGACGCATGCGCTAGAAAATATTTCTTAGAGTGCGGATTCTGCAACTTTATCTTTATTTTATATAAGGTAAGTTTTTTTATATAAAAGTTCATTTTAACGCTTGATTTATATAATCGACGTTCGCGTCCGCGTTTGCGCTCTCATTTGTCAAATTTGGTTTATTTATATTATCATAACCTCAAATTGTTTGTAAAAGGTTCAAATATGTATTTAAATTTGAAAATTATCAGATATATATATGTATAAACAAATGTCACGTGACCCAATAATGAAACCATCACATTTACATTGCATTAAATGTTAAAAAGTTAATAGTTTATTATGTTAAATATTATTTACGTACTATTAAACATTTAAACTTGTCATTTATATAGTTTTAAGAAGAAGTTTTTAAGAATTTAAATTCCATATTGAATTCCACAAACCTAAATATTTTATTTTTAGTTCAAATTAACAATAAATAATTTTATCTTTAACTATTAAATATTGTATTTATTATCTCCTATTAATTAGTTTTAATAAAGCAATTATTTTATGGTATAATTGACACTAATAAATGTTATATATTGTTATAATTCAAATATATTCACAATCTTAAAGTATTCTTCAATATAAAATAGTAGGAAGAAATAATATAGAAATCTGAATTATTTAGTTATATCTATTGTCAGGTAGATTGCGGCAGAGCAGAGCAGAAGATTTTTAATAATATTATTCAAATACTTTATAAATCATAAAATTTAATCGAGTAAATTTATATTTATTTTATATACACAAGTTGTTACAAAACCAAATTTATCTTTCACTATGTATGTATGTGAGTTGAAAACAAAATAGTAGGAAGAATTTAAAACAGTAATCTATATTGCTTACACTATCGTTTCAGAGATGGCAGTGGTATAGTATGTTGAAATACTCTTGAAATTTTTATACTTATAATATTTTATGATTATAAAATGTGGTAAAGTAAATTTATATCTTCTTTGTATAAGACAAATTAAAAAAAAATGTAAAATTTATTTTCCATTAATTATTAAAAAGTTAAAAGTTTGTTACTAAAAGGTACAATATTGTACCTATTAGTTACTTTTTATTAGTTTTATGAAGCCATTTCTTTGTGGCCTTAGCATTAATAATATTTTATTGTTTTGAAATCAATAAAAAATATTGACAACAATTGTCTCTATACTTCAATACACTATGAAGAAATTAATATAGAAAACAGTAACATCACATTTATATTGTGTTAAATGTTAAAAGCTTAATAGTTTTGTTATATTAAATATTATTTTTGCACTATAATTAGTAAACATTTAAACATTATTTATACAGTGAAAATTATTGTTGTATTTGTATTATTATTGTTTTTGGCACCATATAAATTCCATATTGACACAAACCTAAATATTTTAATTTTAGTACAAACTAACAATAAATAATTTTATGTAACTAATAAATATTGTATTTATTTCGTATTATTAATTAGTTTTAATGAGATTTTATTGCCTTGAAAACAATTAAAAATATTCAGGACTGTCAATATAAAACAGTATGAACAAATAAATATAGAAATTTTGTATTGCTTAGCTATATCTATTTTTAGACAGTTGGTACAAGGTAACATGTTAAAAATACCCACAAAATTAAAGTTAATATAATAAATACACATAAATATTTTATTCACGATTTATATAATTTTTATTTATATTATAAGAGGTTTTCTAATTATAATCTACATTTAAGCTAAAATATTTGTTATATTAACAAATTAACAGTTTAAAACAAAACAGTAGGAGGAAATTAATACAGAAATCTGTATTGTTTGCTCTATTGTCGGTGAGTAGGGTAGCATGTTAAAATAGATACAATTTAATCAATATTTTTCAACATTAATATTTATACCATTTTATGAAACGTAAAATGTGCTATGTAATGCTTTATATGAGATAAGTTGTTCTAAGCTTTTAGTAAAATATTAAATATTATTTATGTACGTTGTTAAAACATAATTCCACCGATAACAGGTAATTATGACAGCAAAAAAATAAATTTCCGACCGGCATAATTAATCATAATTAATGTTATGTTGTGTAAATGACCGGTACAAGTGTGTAGGTATAATTTAAGATGCGTCCGATAAGTTCAAGACTTGGGGGTTCGTTCGTGGTCTTGAAAAACATTCGAATTCCCACCGCGTGGGATCAGGACGGATGCATTGTTTCGTAAAAAATCGTCTCAGAAAAGTCTCAAGGCTAAAATCCATATAGCCTATGGGTGACAGTATTTTATTCAATAAATTACAAGCTGAATCGCATAATTATCGGTTCGTGATGAACGTTTGGCCGGTCAGAACGTGAAAAATTCTCATGAAAAAAAAAAGTCAATCATGGAGGCATTAGCGCAAGAGAGTCGCGTCGTTCTTGTGCGTTTCGTGTCAAACCATCGTTACTATAATGACGTTATTATAGACAAATTGCTCCGGGTGGCGTGTGATTTACCGAATATCACAATCTTCTGATACCTTCCGGTCAAATAAAATGGTTATTAGGTCGTATAGAGTTACAACAATATAACAATCGATATGATGCATAACAAATTACGTGAGAGAGAGACGGAATAAACCGCGAGGTCGTGAGATACCGACGCAAAAATTATTAATTTACGATCTACATAAAAAGCCTCCAGTCAAACGGTTTATATTTAAATTCCGATCCTTTCGACGTGTGCATTTGAAAAATACCTACGGAACAACGCACCCGACAGTAATGGTCTTTTAACGATACGACCACATTAAAACTGTTGACCGTTTTGTCTCTTCACCGCTATGAATCTGCAGAGTGACACTGATACTCTAACGATGCGTACTCTTTCAAAGCCAAACAGAAATAGTACGGCGTCAAATGGCTCCTTCCGTGATTGAGGTGGCCGCCAGACTCATTTGCCAGTGATTACAGTGATTATTGGCCCAGGCCGACTTAACTATCGGTCGACGAGAAGTGAACGCGGTAGCAGGAACATCATCCGTTAACGCCTGCCTACTTTACCGCATCAGCTCCTGCTGCTACTCTTCTGCTACGGCCTGAGAAATGACCGTCTATGATTGGATAACACGTGTGTTCTCATCTTTGTCTGCGAGTGATTAAGGAAGTCATTATTTTAACATTAACAAATATTGCAGCAGGATTTGCATCGATGGGAAGGTGCGAAGATATCTACAGCAAATTATTATTATTTACTTTTGTTATATATTATTGATTTGTAAACCTTAATTTGCGAATACTTAATTAAATATATAGTTAAGAAGAAGTTAGCATTTATTGATGCATAATAAATATAAAATCACACTAACACCATTAAACTGATAAAAACAATAAGTTTATTAAATAAAGTTCACATAAAATAAGAATCTTCAGCTTTTAGATTTGTGTTGGTATTATTCCATGTCCTTGGGGTAAATACAAATAATAATCATCCTTTCCACTACGAACAACACAAAACTGAGGCTGTGACTAATAAGAAGTTAAAAAACTGGCTGTAAGTTGTATAAATGTTTATCCAAAATTTTATTTTTAATTTTTTCTTTCCCAAAGGCCTCTGAAGAGAAAGGTGATCACAAGTAACTGGCTCTTCCACAGTATGAAACAGAGGATAATCATCTCTCTCAGCAACTCTAGTACTCTAACTGGTGGCCAACTGTTACTTACTAAATAAGCCCCTTCGTTATGTCCTGTTTCGATTATTTGTATTAGTTTTGGTTTTTCCTGCTGCAACTTTTCTGATGCCATAGGAACTAATAACGGTTAGGTTAGTTCTTAGAAAACCATCCAGAGTGACAATGTCAGAAGGGTTTCTGGTTGTTACAAGTGCTTGAAATAGTTTTGCTTCGAACATGCCACATACAAACATTATTGTAACGTATCAGCACATATATAACGGTGTAGGGAAAAATAAAACTGGTACTTAGAGATAATCTTAGATTAACCAACACAATGGTGTAAGAAACTACCAATAAAACACACAAAATAGCAATATAAGGTCATCCATAAGTAGCTGATTTCATTTATTGAGGCATAATAAATATTAAATCACACTAACACCATTAAAATAAAAAATAACAAGTTTATTAAACTTCACACAAAATAGGAATATTTAGCTTCTAGTTTTATGTTGTTATTATTCCAAATCCTTAAGATAAATAGAAATAATATAAAATATACTTTAAATATCATAGCTTTCTAAATTATTCTCATCCTTTCCAATAAAAATACCACAAAACTGAGGCAGTTACTTACAATAAGAAAGTAAAAAACTGTTTGTAAGTTATATAAATAAAAATAAGTTGTAACGTCCGTATGTTTGTCTAAAATTTTAAATTTTTTCGTTGTGATCAAATTTCTCATACCGTAAGCTTTCACCAACAAAACTATCTTTCTCAAAGGCTCCTGAAGAGGGGAACGATGCTGGACCAAATAAACCAGGTGTCCACAAGCAACTGGCTCTTCGACAGTATGAAACAGAGGATAATCATCTCTGTCCACAACTCTTGTACTCAAACTGGTGGCCAAACTGTTTCTTACTAAATAAGCTCCTTCGTCATGCCCTGTTTTGATCATTTGTATTAATTTTGGTTTGTCTATGAATTCAAAGTTGGCCTGCTGCATCTTTTCTGATGCCATTGAAACGTAGGCTCTTGCAGTAAAAACGGTCAGGTTAGTTTTTAGAAAATCGTCCAGAGTATCAATGTCAGGAAGACTTCTGGTTGTTACAAGTGCTTGAAATAGTTTTGCTTCAAACATGCTGCATACAAACATTATTGTGACGTACCAACACAGATATAACATTTTAAACTTCCTGTTCCCTTCCAGTTTAATGGATATTCTAAACAAAGCGGAGTAGGCAAAAATAAAACTGGTGCTAAGAGATAATCGTGGATTAACCAATTTAGTGGTGAAGCAAACCATCAGTAAAGTACTCAAAACAGCAACATAAGTAAACGGTTGCATGGTCATCCACAAATAACTGATTTGTGGAATGACTTTAGACTTTGGTACGATCAGCACCATATTCTCAAACGTATTGAAAAAGACTCGGTCAACTTCCTTTAAAAAACTAACATCGTACATGGCGTTGATACAAATATCACTTTTGTTGGCCACAATGTTTTTCACAGCGTCAGGAAAGTCAGCTGGATAATCTAATTCCACAACACATTCAGTAGCGTTGAAGGCTTTGACGAATGACTGGAACTCCAAATAGTCCTCGCCCACCCAAACTCCATCTTGTTTAACCAAATTTGGATTGCCTGGGAAAATGACACCTCTTAAAGGATAATTGTGCATGTTTCCTACTCTGTCCTCGAACAGTTTCGTGTAAGCCTGAAGGGTTAGATTTAAAACCTTTTTGGGGGTGAAGGGGGTGTAACTAAGTATTTGTGTTTGGTTGTTGTGATTGTAAACGGTTATAAATTTGTATACAATATTCCATATGTATTGCAGTTTTGGTTCAATTTTATTCGATGGATAATTGTTGAGATATGTTAAAATTATTGTTGGCCGAGTTAATGTTAACAACTTTGATAATTTTGTTATCCGTTTGTGCATATTATCTGGCTCTATTAGAAACACGTTTATGTCAATTTGTAAATTGTTACTGTCAAACATTTGCCCTGAATTAACTATGTAACTTGTTGGTAGTGCCTTTATTATTCCTTCGATTTCATTATTTTTCTTCATTCTCATATCCATTACCAGATACGTTTTATAAACATCATTATTTAGTTCAGTAAACCTCACGAAAAAATTTAATAATTCATAATTTTCTGGTTTGATATCAAATGAATATGCTGAAATAACAGCTAAAAAACATAGTATTGATTTCATTTCCAAATTGATGATAAATTAAATGTTCATCAAACAAATTCAGATATTACAACATTAAAGTAATCTATTACACAATAACGCAGAATTAAAAAATGTTAAATATTTTCGAATTGGAGGAGTTAAAAACTCAAAACTCGAAACGTGCGTTTATAAAATTACACTGTTTCAACTCCCTATTGTTACTGAAAATTGTATTATTATTATGATAACCAAACCACAATATTTACCGTATATATAATTGAAATTTAATTTAAATACACATATTTTTACACGGAATTGCTTTTTGTGCTTAGTATGAATATATTAAATGAAACGTTCTATTTTTTTAAATTTCTTATAAATCTAATTCATTGTTCCTTCCATAAATTAAAATTTCTGTAATAAAAATAACAATACTTATGAAGTAACTGAAACCCAACATCACAAAGAAATACTTGAAAGTATCAAATCGAATTTTATCATCTTTTGCCAAAATATTCTTTTTGTGTGTACGGCCTTTTTTCTTATGACGATTATTCAGTCCAAACTCTTTTTCTAAAAGTATACTTTTATCTAGGATATTTATGTAAGGTGAATTTTCTTGTAGGATAAATTGATTGTACCCATATGTTACAACTTCATCAAGTATGACATAAATTTGATCACCATCATCGTTAACAAGGTCGTTCACAAGAAATTCCGCTGATTCAAACCGTAAAAGATACGATTTGCTGATATTAATATGATCCTCCAAAGCATTCGCCTCGTGGTTGGGCAAAACTACAGTGCGATTTACAAGATCAAGATGTGGGGGAATCAGTTTTACGAAATATTCATTAGTATAAACAGTTACATTCAAGTCGGTCAATTCTTTAATACTTTTGATGTTGGGGTTGAAGATTGGGGCTAAAAGAACGGTTAAAATACCACTGACAAAGGTGGTAGATAAAATTATGCACCCCAAGATCCATACCACAAGAAACATTCTCAATTCTTGACTGCCGTTTCTTAGTTGTGGTACATTAACTTGAAAGAATATCATCCAGGGGGTTAGGAAATAATCCCAGTTCGAACCGGTCTTTTTGTTCAAGGTTTTTATGATGAAAACGAAGCAGATGAAAAGGACCATGATTGAAAGCCAAACGAGTTTATCGAAAAGTCTGAATAGTTTTAAATATGGAGACACTCTTCCTGCACTCGGTGTCATGACAACCAATCGTTCCAGTCTTAAGGGATATGAAACATACTTAAAGATATCCATCGTTCTAAAATTGCTCACTATGATTATATCAGCCAAATCGTTTGTTAAATGATCCTTGGACGTATAGAAATATTGATCAGACTCAATTAATAATTCGGATGCGTTTAAGATGTCCACATAGGTTAAATAATTATAGTAGTCCACACCTTCCCAACCGTTTTCAGTTTTACCAGCCAATGGTTGAAATACGAAGATGCTTCCACGAAGTGGGTCTCTGTGGAAGTTTCTTTTAACTTCAGAAATATCTTTGACTGTGAGATTTTTTGGAGTAGATATTTTGGGGCTTTCGAATTTGTTGTAGTGGTAAACTTGAACCTCTTTTATGTAAACAATTAGATGAAAATTTATCAGTTTCCTTGAGCTTATTTTTTCGATTAGTCGGATTGGATAATCTCTTCTGGTGACATTTTTTAACATGATAAATACTGTTGGTCGAGATGGATTCCATATTTTTATTTGGAAAAGGGTATCAAGGTGTTCTTCCAGATGTGTAATATTAGAAACCACAACGTAGGCTACATTTACTACTGGAAATGCTGTTGAGTTAACCCCTAGAAAGATATCGTCCAGCATGCAAGGACATGCATTGGCTTTTATTAATTTATCTTTTAAATCATTTTCACCAAAATACAAACACATTGTGTAATTATGTGATGACACTAATTGGGAGTTCAATGAAAGGTACTGCTGAAGACTTTCCTGCACTTTGTCATCTTCAGACTCTATCCAAGACAGTATTTCAGTGGTGTTTAATAATAAGAAGAAAATGGTAATTATTAGAATACTTAGAATATGCATGTCTTAGTATATTCTGTATACACAACTGAATGTCTGTTTAGTACAGAAAGAAATTTAATGATATTTTTATTAAAGTTGTAAAAGCAAAGTTTACAATTAGTTGTTCTCAATAATTTTAGAAAAAATATTTTGTGAAGTTTAATGGCAGCAATAAGTTATTCAGTGAGTTTTATTCATAAGAAGTAAAATAAATGTTCCCTTTTATAATATTTTTTATACAAAACATATGTGTATGAATATTCCTGTTTTCTTTTGTTAGAAGTAATTTTTATTAATAACATTTTAAACTTATGTATCAAAATTTTAACTGAAAGATACATGATAATTATTTTAATTAACCAAGGAAGTTTTAATAGAGTTAATGTACGACAAAACAAAATGTTAAGAAAAATAATTAGAAATAATATGGTAAATGTTTTTTTGTAAATTATACTTCCTTGTCCACTTCAAATTCCATTAAAACTTCCTCACACTATTAGTATATATATAATAAAATATTCCTAAATTATCTTACACTTGGGCAAATATTCACACAACAGTACCAACAAAACTCTGATTATGTTGATTTATAAATGTTTCCTGATGTGTTTTAATTACAAGTTAATTTCCACCTTAATTTTATTAAACAACAACACCCAAGAAAAATTATTGGAAAACCTTTTTGTAGAAGCAAACGTAAATCTTAATTATACAATGTGTTTATATGTGGGAAAATCAAATATTTTAGATTGGCTTATTGGTTTTAACAATTGTCCATTCGTGACATTCGAATCAAAGATGAGTACAAATTCCAACCTTTTAGTAACAGACGCAACCTTTGTTTTTTTCGAGAACGTAACAGTGCTTGAAACTTATTTGTCCCTTTTAAAATCGTTGACTTATTGGAGTACCCATCAATATTCTGTTTTTGTAACAAACTGTAAAGCAACTAAAGAAGCTGTAAATTTTTATTTGTATTTCCTTTGGGGCCAAAAACTGATAAATTTCGTGGTTGTTTTCCTCCACGACACCATCGAACTGTACACTTACAAACCATTTCAAGTCGGTCGCATAAAAAAGCTGCAATCCTTAAACGACATGAAATCCAAGAAATTAATAGAAAATTTTCGCGGATTGCCATTACGAGCAGCTATGTTTGAATTAAGACCAATGCTATTCAAGAGGCGCAACGCTTGGAATGGAAGGGACTACTATTTTTACCAAAGTTATGTATCTATGTTGAATGCCTCAGAAGAAATTATTGATTGTAGTGGATTGAATGACTCTGAACGGATGTTACAAGAGAATAAATCCGACATTATCATGGTGTCGTCTTATAAAATCAACAATGATAGAGGTACAATGGGTTTTGATATAGAAAAGTTGGTGGTGTTGGCACCAAAGGGTAGGAAAGTGGATGATTTTATTAGGTTAATCGTCGCCACTGACAGTGCGGTATGGATTTTTCTCAGTCTCAGCTTTTTTTTGGTTGTACTTATCATTTACCTTTTCGGTTGGTTCTACAATTTTCACTATAATTATTATTTTGATATCTTTAGAATATTATTACAGATTAGTTTGTCAACAAAAATGCCAGCAGGCAAATATCCACGACTATTAACAGGAGTTTGGATCGTTTGTACTTTAATTTTCAGTGTCCACTTTTCTAGTATCATGTTTAATGCTTTAATCGTACCAAACTACTCTCAAGAACTTAAAACTATAAAAGAAGTAGTAGATTTGAATGTACCAGTTTATACAGTCGGATATTATGCAAATCTAATAGAAGAACACGAACCAGAATTGAGATCTAGATGTGTGGAACTCCAAAGTATGGCCAACTTCACTGATACCATTTTGAAATTTCAATATCATCTTGTTCGATACAATATGGCCATGTATTATGAAAGTAGATATAGGGACAATGATGGAGAGCCTTTATTTTACATCCTAGAAGAAGCTGTCTCTTATGGAGTCACTCAGTACGTCATACAAGAGCATTCGCCATATTTGGACATTTTTAATAGAATAATTAGTTTGGAAAAGGAGTTTATGTTAAGTTTTCCTTACCAGCAAAGAAGAAGAAGAAGAAGGCGACTGAATAAAGTTAAGTCCGGATTCGTCAAAATTAAAATAGGCATGTTGAAAGGAGTCTTCTTTGTGCTTGGTCTGGGTTATTTGTGTAGTATCATAATTTTTTTGGTGGAGCTAGTATATTGGAAGAAACGTCATTAAAAACATTAAATTTTATTTGTTTTTCGAATTTTTAATAAACTAATGGAAACTTGTAATAACACGTTATTAATGTGTCATTTGAGTTTTTCATAAAAAAGTGTTATTAATCACACGAAAGTTATTGTTGTTTAAAACAGTTCACTCACAGTTTCAATATGTTAATTTATAAAATATTACTTGTGACTTTTAAAGTTATTATGGTGCATTCGTTACTTTTAATAAACGATAATAAACGTGAGGAATCATTTAAGTCCCTCTTAAGAACACCAAATTATAGTATGTGCTTGTATGTGGGTACCTCAAACATTTTGGACTGGTTGATAAAATTTAATGACTGTCAATTTGAATGTTTTCTTTCAAATTTGTCTTCAAACACAAGCTTTCAGAGAAAAGCAGACGTAACGTTCGTTTTCTTCGACTCAGCAACAAATCTTGATCATTTTTTGTCTATCCTCAAATCTATAACATGCTGGACCAATCATCAAGAAACTATTTTTGTTACAAACTCAAACGCAACCCAAGAACTTATCAATTGTTATCTTTATAAAATATGGGAAAACAACCTAATAAATTTTGTCGTGGTTTTCATCCACGACACCATAGAGCTATACACCTACAGTCCATTTCAAGTTGGCCGAATAAACAAAATTACATCACTGACGAGGCAAAAGAAACCAATTGAAAACTTTCAAGGAAGTCCACTTAGAGCTGTGGTATTTACATTTAAACCTCTTATGTTTAATCATAACAATACCTGGCATGGACTTGATTACGAAAATTATTTAACGTATGTTTCGATGCTCAACGCTTCTATTGAACTTATGGAATCAAAAAAATCATTTTCAGCTGCCAGGGAGATATTGACGAATAACAAGTCTGACGTAATAATGGTGGCTACTATTAAAACGACCAATGAAATTGTTACCTGTCCAATAGGAATAGAAAAGATAGTACTGTTAATACCAAATACTAGTAGAGTCGACGGAATTATTCATTTGTTGACTTCTGTGAATCAAGTTTTCTGGATTTTAGTTGTTGGAAGCTTCCTCTTTGTCGTATTTATAAATTACTGTTTTGGTTGGTTTAATAATTGGAATAATGATTCGTTTTTTATAACCTTAAGAATATTGTTACAGTCCAGTGTACCAAACCAGAGAAGATTGTATAAGTATCCAAGATTGTTGTTGGGAATGTGGATTTTGACCACTCTGATTCTGACTAATGCTTTTGGTAGTATTATGCTAAGAAAACTAATCATACCTGACCGATTAAAGAATTTTAACACCATAGATGAAGTACTAGATTTAGAAGTACCAATTTACACTGTTAGACATTTAGCAAACTTCATAGAAAACTATGAACCGGAATTAAGATCTAAGTGTCGTATTGTTGACAATGTACAAAATTTAGTGGGATCATTGGGACAACCTCGTCATTATCTGCTACGTTATTCAATGGCCAAGTACTTTCAGTTAACTATGAAAACAGAGCATGGAGATTCAGTATATCACATAGTTGAAGAAGTGGTGGCTTATGGTTATAATCAGTACATAGTACAACAAGATTCTCCATACTTGGACATAATAAATAGAGCCATATTTCTGGAAAAACAGTTCTATTTAAGCTATCCATTTAAAAATAAAGAATGGTTACGGTTTTCTGAGCCTGCATTCTTGAATCTTGGATTTCAGAGATTGAAAGGAGTGTTTTATCTGGTTGGTATTGGTTACATTCTCAGTTTGTTTATTTTTATTATAGAATTGATTTATTGTTTATAGTTTGTGTTGTTTGTATATTTGAAATAAAACCAGAAGCTAGAAGTAGTATTTTATTTATTGTTTTAACCTCCGAAAGTTATTTTGAATCCATCAGTATTGCATTGACGGTTCAGGTCAGCATTGGTCATAGTGATGGTGTCAGGACAATCGTTTGAACACCAATCTGTGTATTTGTTACTATTGCAGTTATCACCTGAGTAGTCGCCAGAACAACAGTACTCGTTGTTGTTGAAAGTCACGCAGGCCGATTTGCAACCTAGAACACCTTGAGATGTGTCCTACTTCAGTTCGTCTGGGCAATCGTTGTTGATTCTTGTTTAGCAGGAGATGGAGTCACAGTTTCCAGGCAAAGACTCAACCTTTAAAAATGTGTGATCAAATAAAATTAAATTAATGAAAATGTTAACTTTGCTATAAATATTAGTATGTGATATTTTAATGTGTCTATTAAAATAAATATAAAAAACATAATCAACTTGAACATCAACCATTAATGTAATTATGTTATAATTGATTAGTGTATTGTTGTAAGATTAGAAAGTTTCATTTCATTAGTTCAGTTACCCTGGCCAAGATGTTGAAGCCTCTTTTGATCGAGATAGCGTATCTGTCATGTCCAGACGGCTGCATCTGGAACTCCACCAGCGTAAGCGGCGGTTTAGGATCAGCGCTAGCACAGTAAAGCTTGTTACCGCAATCGTCTCTCATCGCTGCACCAAGTCCTGGCCCAAATCCTTCCGTGTCAATTCGGCGAAGTGCACAACCTGACCTAAGCTCATAAAATTAGTCGTACGATGGTATACGAAAAGTTTGCTTGGAACCAATTACGACTCCCCCGTAATTCAAGTAGGCGTTGTTTAATTATTTTTATCCTATAAATTGTAAGTAAAAGTACAATTATTCAGTAAATAAATAATGTTAGGAAGATAATGGTAAAAAGTAAAAATAACATGAAAAAGTTATAATTGAAATTTATCATGTTTGTTTACATTTCAAATCACTATAGACAACTTATAGATTTTTTTAAACCAATCCTTGTTTTCATTAATAGTTGCCATGTGTTTTGTAAATTATATCACCCACTTTTTTGATATTTGTCTCTGACCATTTTAAAATGTAATGTGTTACAATTTTGTTTATAGCAACAACCCCTAAAAATATATAAACATTTCAATTATTAGATATCAGATAATTTTAAATTTTTCAATGCAAATTTTTATATTTACTTTAAACATACACACTTAATATTTATCCACCGAAAGTGATGATGTAATATAAATGCAACTAATTTGCAATTCAATTTCAATTATTGGATATCACATAATTTTAGATTTTTTAATGCAAATTTTGCATACATTTTAAACGTACACACTTAATATTTTTCCACGTGATGATGTATTATAAATGCAACTAATTTGCAATTCATCCTATTTGTCAATCTTTGTTTTATTAATTTTCTTTGAAACATTCCGAAATAAATTGTACAGATTGAAAAGCAAATAAAAAAAAAAATTCGAGCTATATATTTATTTGTAATAAACCCCAAAGGTGACTTCGTACTTGTCAGCTCCACAAGTGAAGATACTGCTGAGATCATTGTAAGCATACGTGTAGGCATCATCATCCCTTGAAGAATTTTGTCGACTTCTGATGCTTCAAACAGGACGACATGCAACCGAGAACTCCTTGTGGTGTGTTGAATTTCAGTACGTTGTTAAAATATAAATGGGTTTGCTTATCTTCAATAATTTCAATAAAAACAAGAGTGTGTCATTATTAACCACTCTACTTTTAATCAACTACAATTCAGCTTATAATGTTTGTAAATATGTTACAATTTTGTATCTATAGCAACAACCTCTAAAAATATATAAACATTTCAATTATTGGATATCAGATAATTTTAGATTTTTCAATGCAAAATTTTATTCACTTTTTAAACGTACACACTTAATATTTATCCATAGAAAGTGATGATGTACTACTACTGTTGTCAACATACGTATTGGTACCCTTATCATCAGCTGTAGGCGTCCGGACATTCCTGTAATTTTAGATATTTTCTTGAAACATTTTTTGTTAACAAAATTTAAATTAAAAATATTCAAGGTTTTTTGAATTTTTTTAAATTCATAAATCACTGTTGTAGGTTTTATTACTATTGGAATATTTAATTGTTTGTATTATCTTTATGAAATGTTCATAAGGATAGTGTAAATGTTCGATATTATAGTTCTGTTTTATTGGGTAAAATAAAATAAAATATTTTTTGTTTGAAACATTGTCTTGAAAGTGCTAAAAAAACCTCGAGTTCGAACATTTTAATTTACAATCTCAGATAGATTGATAATTAAAATATATCACAATTTTTAGTTGCAAAGTTTTTAATTATCTTGCCTATTTATCATAGAATAAATAGAATAAATAGGAAGAGGTATTGATTGAAAATTTTTATAGCAATTACAACTTGACTTTCATTACTTTTCTAATTTTGTAATAAAATTTTAATTCAGTTTCATCCGAAATGAGATCAACTTGTTATTATTAATGTAACACCATGTATATTTTTAAATTCCAAAAATTTAGACAGATTGATGGTCTAATGGTCTAACTAAAATGTCTTTAAAGCCACCAATTTTGTAACTTTATTTGTAATATATGTATACAAATAAAGATATAATATTTCATTATTATTTATAAATAAAATAGAGAAGTTCATAAATTATAAATGATATCTCTTAATTTCCATAAATTACCAACTTGAATCAGTAAAAAATATATGCAACTTATTTGCAATTCAAAACATTTCTGATTCGTCCTATTTGTCAATCTTTGTTTTATTAATTTTCTTCGAAACACTTCGAAATAAATAAATAACAAGTTGTAAAACAAAATAAACAAAATTTCAAGCTATATATTTATTAGCAATACCCTCTGATTGACGCAGAAAATACATAATGTTTGAAAGATTTGTATTGTTATCCCCCAAAGGTGATTTCGTACAGGTCAGCTTTACAAGTGAAGATACTGCTGGGATCATTGTAAGCATAAGTGTAGGCATCAGGACAATGTTCCTTGAAGAATTTGGCCGAGTATTCATGATTCATACAGGACGACATGCAACCGAGAACTCCTTGTGGTGTGTTGAATTTCAGTTCGTTGGGACAAATATAGTTGATGCGGGACTTGCACTCAATCGCTTTGCAGTGCCCTTGACCATCTATTGGACGAATCTAAATTAAAATTAAATTGGAGGGCACTCTTAAGAATGTAATAAATTAAAAGTTATTACCGTCGCAAGAGTACTGAAACCTTTAACCAAAGAGATGTCATAAAAGTCCTGGTTTCCGGAACCTCTGAGTGTAATTTCTACCAATGTAACTGGAGGATTTCCACTCCTTCCATGACATTCCACTCCGTTGCAATTGCCAACCAGGCATTGCCCGGTACTAATGTCACACCACTGCCTGGACCAGAATTTTCCAGCCCAATTATCTGGTGCATATACGCTTCTCTATAAAAAATACGTGATAAATAGTTGCTACCTTAACCTAAATTATAATATTACCGTTTCTCCAAATTCCAGTTTGAATCCACCACTTTCCAAAGATGGCTTATTACTATTGCTCTGAATGCCTATCCAAATCTCACCATCGTCTCTGTTCGCGATGTCGAACTGCACACCACAAACTGATGCTACTAGAAGGAAATAACTCAGTGCCTTGAACATGTTTACTGGTTTGATGCATTTGATTTTCTTCACTGCTTTTATATTATGACGAGCTGTAGGCTATGAATCGGCGCGCCAGAGAAAAGTATGGAATGATCTGCCGACGATCGCTGAGTGCAAATATTCTAGAAGAACCGACTGAGAGTTCCCGAAATGATGAAATGGTACTTCAAGAGGCGTTTAGAAATAAATCGCACTAAATCTGTCGCCTTATTCACTCAGGGTAAGCGATAGCCAAAATCGATATCAACGACCATCTCATTGATTGGAATCCCCCATGTCAAGTATCGTGGTGTAATTATTAACCGGAAACTTTCCTGGTCACAATTAAAGCTGTTAGAATCAAAATCTTTGCCGCTTTTTCCTCTCTTAAATCTTTCTTAATGTGTAAGAAAATCTGCCAATCCACCAAATTGCATGCTTTCAACGCAATTATCCACTCCATTGCCACCTACGCACTACCCATCTGGGGTACCGCAGCCTGCTTTCTCAAACTTCAGGGTACATATATGCGTTTGGTCAGAAAATCTCTGGACATTTCATATTATATCCGAAATATCCAAATCCGCTCGGCTTTTCGTCAAAAACCTCCGTAATTCTGTCCTTGCCTGTAAATTATCGTCCCCAGAACTACCCCGACAGGTACAAGAGACCTCTCTTGGCCGTCTAAGTGGTACCGAAATATCCTCTTGGATTATGGCTATATTGAGCCGATCCCACAGGAGAGGGGTTTTTAGTCAGAGAAAATCCGACACTGCCTCCGACATCAGGAGTGCGTTTTTGAAAGATTTTCCCCTTTTCAAAAATACACACAAAAAACAAGAGTAGTCAGACAGCGTGTCTCAGACTTACAGCCATGAGGGTTAGATAAAAATAACTATAAGGGTTGAAAATAAATATCAGTGATTTGTATATAAATAACTATAAATAGTATAAATATTGTTTAAAAGAGTTTAGTTTTTTGGCGTTCAACCGTAGATTCAATACCTAGTTATAAATCTTCTGAAGTAAATAATGGGTGCACGAATTCCGGCGTTATACAACAAAGATGCAACTGAGTTTTGCTTAGGTTTATTGATCGGTGTGAATTTAAGGAGAAGCTGGTTGAGAACGGGAGGAGTACGGATGAAAGCATGAGAGTACCTATTTCTGGACGTTTGACTGCATGCTTAGCTGACTGGTCGAGATGAACTGACTGAGTGTGAGAGAATGAGACATCGAGACAGGAGGTTCAGGTGCTCCTACATCTGATGTGCCTTTACGAAACTTCAAAACATTATAAAAGAGTACATCGAAATATTTATTTAATAAATAATAAATAAATAATAAACGCTACTATTTACAGTAAAATATAATTATAATATATTCCAAGGAATTTCCCTGGGGAATGGGCCCTACAATATCAAATGAATATGCTGAAAAAGCAGCTAAAAAACATTGTATCGATTTCCTTTTTAAATTGATGAAAAATTAAATTTTCATCAACAAATTCAAATATTATAACATTTAAACAATCTATTACACAAAAACGCAGAATTGAAAAATGTTAAACATTTTCAAATTGGAAGAGATTAAAACATGAAACGTACTTTTATAAAATTATGTTAACTCCCTATTATGTATTATTATTATAATCAAAACATAATATTTACGATATAGATAATTGCAATTTAATTTAAAACATTTTTAATAAAAACACGGAATTGCTTTTTGTGCTTAGTATGAAAATATTAAATTAAAGGTGCTATTTTTTAAATTTTTTACTTTATATAAATCTAATTCATTCGTCCTTCCATGAATTAATATTTTAATAATAAAAATAACAATACTTATGAAGTAAGTGGAACTCAACATCACGAAGAAATACCTGAAAGTCAAATCAAACAAACTTGGTGGTCCTTTGCAAAAAAGTTTTTTTTGTGTATAGGGTCTTTTTTCTTATGACGATTATTCAATACAAAATTTTTATTCCAAAAGTATACTTTTATCTAGAATATTTATTTAAGGTGAGTTATCCTGTATGGTAAATTGATTGTACCATAAGTCTCAATTTCATGAAGTATAACATAGAGTTTATCACCATCGTCGTTAATAAGGTGGTTCACAAGAAATTCCGCCGATTCGAACCGTAGAAGATACGATTTGCTAACATTTATATGATCTTCAAAAGTATTAGCCACGTGGTTGGGTTAACTACAGTATGATTCACAAGATCGATACGTGGAGGAATCGTTTTACGAAATATTCGTTAGTATATACTGTTACATTCAAATCAGAAAATACTTTAATACTTTTGATGTTGGAGTTTAAGATTGGAACCAAAAGAACAGTTAAAACACCATTGACAAAGGTGATAGATAAAATTATGCACCCCAAGATCCACACCACAAGAAATATTCCCAATTTTTGGCTGCCGAATCTTAGTTGTTGTACATTCATTTGAAAGAACATCATGCGGGAGGTTAGGAAATAATCCCAGTTCGAACCGGTCTTTTTGTTCAAGGTTTTTATTAAGAAAACGAAGCAGGTGAAAAAGACCATGATTGAAAGCCTAGTAGTCTGGTTTATCGAAAAGTTTGAAGATCTTTAAATACGGAGACAATCTTCCAGCACTTGGGGTCATGACAACCAATCGTTGCAGTTTTAAGGAGTATGAAAAATATTCATCAGACTCGAATAATAATTTGGATGCGTTTAAGATGTAGGCTAATTAATCATAGGAGTCCACACCTTTTCAAACGTTTTCAGTTCTACCAGCCAATGGCGGATGCTTCCACGAAGTGGGTCTTTGTGGAAGTTTCTTTTAACTTCGCAATTATCTTTGATTGTGAGATTTCTTGGAGTAGATATGGGATTTTCGAATTTGTTGTAATGGTAAATTTGCACTTCATCTATGTAAACAATTAAATAATTTTATTTGGAAAAGGGTATCAAGGTGTCCTTCCAGATGTGTAATATTAGAAACCACAACGTAGGCTACATTTACTACTGGAAATGCTGTTGAGTTAACCCCTAGAAAGATATCGTCCAGCATGCAGGGACATCTTTAGGCTCTGTTCAAGACAGTATTTCAGTGATGTTTAATAATAATAAGAAAATGGCAATTATTATTCTGTATATACAACTGAATGTCAGTTTAGTTCAGAAAGAAATTTAATGATATTTTTATTATAGTTGTAAAAGCAAAGTGCACAATTAGTTGTTCTCAATAATTTTAGAAAAAATATTTTGTGAAGTGTAATTGCAGCAATAAGTTGTTCAGTTAGTTTTATTTATAAGAAGCAAAATAAATGTTCCCTTTTATAATATTTTTTATATGTAACATATGTGTATGGATATTTCTGTTTTCTTTTGTTAGAAGTAATTTTTATTAATAACATTCTAAACTTATGTATCAAAATAACTATTTAAAACTTTTAAGTGAAAGATGCAGGATAATTAACCAAGGAAGTTTTAATAGAGTTAATGTACGGTAAAACAAAATGTTAAGAAAAATAAATAGAAATAATATGGTAAATGTTTTTTTCCTACATTATACTTCCTTGCCCACTTCAAATTCCATTAAAACTTCCTCACAGTATTACTAAATGTATAATAAAATATTCCTAAATTATCTTACACTTGGGAATATTCACACAATAGTAACAACAAAACTCTGAATATGTTGATTTATAAATGTTTCCTGGTGTGTTTTAATTACAGATTAGTTTCCACCTTAATTTTATTAAACAACAACACCCAAGAAAAATCATTGGAAAATCTTTTTGTGGAATCAAATGTCAATCTTAATTATACAATGTGTTTGTACGTGGGAAAATCAAATATTTTAGATTGGCTGATTGGTTTTAACAACTGCCCATTCGTGACATTCGAATCAAAGATGAGAACAAATTCCAACCTTCCAGTAACAGACGTAACCTTTGTTTTTTTCGAGAACGTAACAATGCTTGAAACCTATTTGTCCCTTTTAAAATCGTTGTCTTATTGGAGTACCTATCAATATTCAGTTTTTGTAACAAAATGTAAAGCAACTAAAGAAGCTGTGGATTTTTATTTGTACTTTCTTTGGGGCCAAAAACTGATAAATTTCGTATTTGTTTTCCTCCACGACACAATCGAACTGTACACTTACAAACCATTTCAAGTCGGTCGCATAAAAAAATTGCAATCCTTAAATGACGTGAAATCCAAGAAATTAATAGAAAATTTTCACGGATTGCCATTACGAGCAGCAATGTTTGAACTAAGACCAATGATATTCAAGAGACACAACGCTTGGAAGGGAAGGGACTACTATTTTTACCAAAGTTATGTATCTATGTTGAATGCGTCTGAAGAAATTATTGACTGTAGTTCATTTAATGACTCTCAACAGATGTTACAAGAGAACAAGTCCGACATTACTATGGTGTCGTCTTATAAAATTAACAGTGATAGAGGTACGATGGGTTTTGATATAGAAAAGTTGGTGGTGTTGGCACCAAAGGGTAGGAAAGTGGATGATTTTATTAGGTTAATCGTCACCACTGACAGTGCGGTATGGATTTTTCTCAGTCTCAGCTTTTTTTTGGTTGTTCTTACCATTTACCTTTTCGGTTGGTTCTACAATTTTCACTATAATTATTATTTTGATATCTTTAGAATATTATTACAGACTAGTTTGTCAACAAAAAGGCCAGCAGGCAAATATCCACGACTATTAACAGGAGTTTGGATCGTTTGTACTTTAATTTTCAGCGTCCACTTTTCTAGTACCATGTTTAATGCTTTAATCGTACCAAACTACTCTCAAGAACTTAAAACTATAAAGGAAGTAGTAGATTTGAATGTACCAGTTTATACAGTTGGATATTATGCTCATCTAATTGAAGAACACGAACCAGAATTGAGATCTAGATGTGTGGAACTCCAAAGTATGGCCAACTTCACTGATACCATTTTGAAATTTCAATATCATCTTGTTCGATACAATATGGCCATGTATTATGAAATTAAATATAGGGACAATGACGGAGAGCCTTTGTTTTATATCCTAGAAGAAGCCGTTTCTTATGGAGTCACTCAGTACATCATACAAGAACATTCGCCATATTTAGACATTATCAATAGAATAATTAGTTTGGAAAAAGAGTTTATGTTGAGTTTTCCTTACCAGCATAGAAGAAGAAGAAGGCGACTGAATAAAGTTAAGTCCGGGTTCGTCAAAATTAAAATAAGCATGTTGAAAGGAGTCTTCTTTCTGCTTGGTCTGGGTTATTTGTTCAGTATCATTGTCTTTTTCGTGGAGCTAGTATATTGGAAAAAACGTCATTAAAATATTAAATTTTATTTGTTTTTCAAAATTTTAATAAACTAATAGAAATTTGTAATAACGCTTTATTAATGTATCATTTGAATTTTTCATAAAAAAGTGTTATTAATCACATGAAAGTTAATTGTTGTTTCACACACAGTTTCAATATGCTGCCAATTTGAATGTTTTCATTCAAATTTGTCCTCAAACACAAACTTTCAAAGAAAGGCAGGCGTAACGTTCGTTTACTATATCTAATCTATAACATGCTGGACCAATCATCAAGAAACTATTTTTGTTAAAAACTCAAAAGTAACCCAAAAACTTATCAATTCCTGTCTTTATAAAATATGGGAAAACAACTTAATAAATTTTGTCGTGGTTTTCATCGACGACACCATAGAGTTATACATTTACAGTCCATTTTAATTTGGCCGAATTAACAAAATTACATCACTGACGAGGCAAAGAAACTAATTGAAAACTTTCAAGGAAGTTCACTTAGAACTGTGGTATTTACATTTACACTACTAATATTTAACCGTAACAATAGCTGGCATGTACTTGATTACGAAAATTATTATCTTTCGATGCTCAACGCATCAATTGAACTTTTGGAATCAAAATAATCATTTTCAGCTGGCAGGGAGATTTTGGCGAATAACAAGTCTGACGTAATAATAGTGGCTACTGTTAAAACGACCAATGAAATTCTTACTTGTCCAATCGGAATAAATACTAGAATGTGCGAATTTATTTATTTGTTGACTTTTGTGAATTAAACTTTCTGGACTTTAGTTGTTGGAAGATTCCTCTTTGTCGTATTTATAAATTACTATTTCGGTTAGTTTAATAATTGGAATAATTTATAACCTTTAGTAATATTGTTGCCGTCCAGTGTACCAATCCAGAGAAGATTGTATAAGAAGAAAACTAATCATTTCTGACCGATTAAAGAATTTTGACACCATAGATGAAGTACTGGATTTAGAAGTACCAATTTATACCGTCAGACATTTAGCGAAGTTCACAGAAAACTATGAACCGGAATTTTAATCTAAATGTCGTACTGTTAACAAGATGCAAATGTTAGTGGGTTCATTGGGATAACCTCGTCATTATCTGCTACGTTACTCAATGGTCAAGTACTTTCAGATAACCATGAAAACAGAGCATGGAGATTCGGTATATCACATAATTGAAGAAGTGGTGGCTTATGGTTATAATCAGTACATAGTACAACAAGATTCTCCATACTTGAACATAATAAATAGAGCCATATTTCTGGAAAAACAGTTCTATTTGAGCTATCCATTTAAAAATAAAAAATGGTTACGGTTTTCTGAGCCTGCATTTTTGAATCTTGGATTTCAGAGATTGAAAGGAGTGTTTCATATGGCTGGTGTTGGTTATATTGTCAGTTTGTTTATTTTTATTATAGAATTGTTTTAATGTGTATAGTTTGGGTATTTGAAATAAAACCAGAAGCTAGAAGTAGTATTTTATTTATTGTTTTAACCTCCGAAAGTTATTTTGAATCCATCAGTATTGCATTGACGGTTCAGGTCAGCATTAGGCATGGTGATGGTATCAGGACATTCGTTTGAGAACCAATCTGTGTATTTGTTACTATTGCAGTTATCACCTGAATTGTCGCCAGTACAACAGTACTCGTCGTTGTTGAAAGCAACGCAGGCCGACTTACAACCTAGAACACCTTGAGATGTGTCGTACTTCAGTTCGTCTGGGCAATCGTTGTTGATCCTTGTTTGGCAGGAGGTGGAGTCACAGTTTCCAGACAAAGACTCAACCTTTAAAAATGTGTGATCGAATAAAATTAAATTAATGAAAATGTCAACTTTGCTATAAATATTAGTATGTGATATTTTAATGTATCTATTAAAATAAATATAAAAAACATAATCAACTTGGACATTAACCATTAATGTAATTATGTTATAATTGATTAGTGTTTTGTTGTAACATTAGAAAGTTTCATTTCATTAGTTCAGTTACCTTGGCCAAGATATTGAATCCTCTTTTGGTCGAGATGGCGTATCTGTGATCTCCAGACGGCTGCATCTGGAACTCCACCAGCGTAACCGGCGATTCAGGACCAGCGCTAGCACAGTAAAGCTTGCTACCGCAATCGCCTGTCAAACAGTGGTTATTCAAACCGCTGCACCAAGTCCTGGCCCAAATCCTTCCGTGCCAATTCGGCGGTGCGTACAACGTGACCTAAGGTCATTAAATTAGTCGTACGAAAGAAACCTTGATGGTATACGAACAGTTTGCTTGGAACCAATTACGACTCCCCCGTAGTTCAAGTGGGCGTTGTTCGGGTCGCCTTGGATGCCTACCCAAATGTCGCCGCCGTCATCGTTTCCTATTTGGATTTCCACTGCCTGGGTACATGCCAAAAGCAACAGGCTCGCCACCAAGACGTACATTGTTTATAATTAAACCAGTCCGTTTGTTGATTACACCGATATTATTTATGTGTGTGGAACTGAGTTGTCGAAATTGTTATCATTGGAAAACACTTGTAGATTGCTGGTTTATTTTGATATGCGTGATTCACGGGCAAAACCACTTAGCAACGTCCCAAGGTTTTGTTCTAATTAATACGTTGCGCTGTTGGGCTTCGGGTCCAGTTATTGTTTTTGGAACGTGCTCAGGATTTTTGGGATAGAACTGTTATCGGCACGTGAATCATCTTGACAAATTTTTATAGGGGAAATTTTTGGGTCTCATGCTGGTAAAAAATTTAGTTACATATTTATACTTTTATAATTAAACTTCAAATATGAAAATAAAAGTATTTTAGGACTATTTTTTAATTAAAATTTTAACTATAATTTACTTATATTTATTATGTTTTATACTATTATTTCTATTATTTCTGTTTGGTATTGTAGCTTTATGATTAATTATTTTTATTCTTTATTTAAATTGTAAGTAAAAGTACAATTACTCAGTAAATAAATAATGTTAGGAAGATAATGATAAAAAGTAAAAATAACAATAAAAAGTTATAATTGAAATTTATTATGTTTACATTTCAAATCACTTATACACAACTTATAGGTTTTTTTTAACCCAATCACTGTTTTCATTAACAGTTGCCATGTGTTTTGTGAATTATATCAGCCGCTTTTTTGATATTAATCTTTGATCATTTTAAAATGTAAATGGGTTTGCTTATCTCCAATAATTTTAATAAAAACAAGAGTGTCATTATTAACCACTCTACTTTTAATCAACTACAATTCAGCTTATAATGTTTGTAAATATGTTACAATTTTGTATCTATAGCAACAACCTCTAAAAATATATAAACATTTCAATTATTGGATATCAGATAATTTTAGATTTTTCAATGCAAATTTGTATTTACACTTTAAACGTACACACTTAATATTTATCCACCGAAAATGATGATGTACTTGTTGGCAAGACACGTATTGGTACCCCTATCATCATCAAAGGCATAACTGTAGGCGTCCGGACATTGCTGTTTGAAGAATGGCTCAGAATTTGGCTGGGGCCACTCGTTAACCTTACAAGTTTCCTTAGTGTTGTAACTATTCTTGCAACAATATTGATCCGTATTGAATTTAGCACACGACGACATACAACCCACGACACCATGATCGTTGCTATTGACTTTCAATTGGTCAGGACATTGACTGTTGATTGGGGCGTTGCAGGAAAGTGCCTTGCATTTTCCTTGTCCGTTGTCCGGTCTAATCTAAAGTTAACTTGTTTAACAACATATAAATGAAACAACTCAGGAATGTTCTTACGCTGGCTGGAGAACTGTAGCCGTCCACCAGAGAAATGTCGTAGAAATCTTGTCCCTCGTGACCTCTGAGAGTAATTTCGACGAGTGTGACCGGCGGTACACCTCCTCTTCCTTGACACTCGAGTCCGTCGCAGTTGCCAACTTCGCAGTGACCGGAACCATCGTCACAGTACAGCCTGGACCAAAATCTGCCCGCCCAATCGTCTGGTGATTGGACGCTTCTCTGAAAAAACTCTACGTAACATCAAATTTGCATTGTCTGAATTACTTTACCGTTTGACCCGACGCTAATTTGAAGCCACCGTTTTCCAAGGGGTAGTAGTACTTATTACCTTAAACATGTTTATGTGTAGTTTGAGGCATTATTATGTTACTTTTATAATTTTGCTGAACTAATGGAATGTTTTAATAGTGCTCCTTGTCAATAAAAATGGTGATAAGGCCTAAAATGCCACTTTTGTAAACACCAGGTAATTTATTATGATATGCAGGACGTTTGTTATCTGAAAAGTATTTTTCCTGGCAAATTATAAACATGCAAATAATAATTTAGTAATTTGTATACCAATGTTAAATATTTAAAAATCATAAATTTATTCATTCTGGTATTAAACCACATTGTTACTTATGGAGTTAATTTTAGATATTTTGTTGAAACATTATTTATTAAAAAAATTTAATTTAAAAATATTCAAGGTTTTTTTGCATTTTTTAAATTCATAAATCACTGTTTTTGTTTTTGTTACTATTGTAATATTCAATTGTTTGTATTATCTTTATGAAATGTTCATAAAGATAGTGTAAATGATATTTATTATAGTTCTGTTTTATTGAGTAAATAAATATATTTTGTTTAAAATATTTTTTGTTTAAAAGATTTACTTGAATGTACTAAAAAAGCATTGAATTCGAACATTTTAATTTACAATCTAAATAGATTGATAATTAAAATATATCACAAATTTTGCAAATTTTTTAATTATCTTGAATATTTATCATATTTATTAATTATTAAAAAAGCATAACACTTTTTTATACATGATGATTCACCAAACTTATTCATTAGAAGTTTTTGGAGAATAAATAGGAAGAGGTATTGATTTGAAATTTCTATAGCAATTTCAACTTGACTTAGTTTTCTATTTTTTTTTAATAAAATTGTATTTCAGTTTCATAGGAAATTACATCAACTTTTTTATTTTTAATGGAACACCTTGTATATTTTTAAATTCCAAAAATTTTGGTAGATTATAGATTTCATTATTATTATATTATTATATCTATAAATAGAATATAGAAAGTCATAAATTATAGATGCTTCATATCTTAAACCTCGTAATTTCCATAAATTACTAACTTGAATCAGTAAAAAATACATGCAACTAATTTGCAATTCAAAATATTTCTGATTCATCCCATTTGTCAGTCTTTGTTTTATTAATTTTCTTCGAAACACTCCGAAATAAATTGTACACGTTGTAATTTCAAGCTATTTATTTATTTGCAACACCCTCTGATTGACGCAGAAAATACATAATGTTCGAAAGGGTTGTATTGTTAACCCC
The DNA here is from genome assembly GCF_024364675.1 of Aethina tumida. NCBI lineage: Eukaryota > Metazoa > Arthropoda > Insecta > Coleoptera > Nitidulidae > Aethina > Aethina tumida. The sequence goes on from NC_065436.1 coordinate 33,528,704, forward strand.
CAAAGGTGATTTCGTACTTGTCAGCCCTACAAGTGAAGATACTGCTGGGATCATTGTAAGCATAAGTGTAGGCATCGGGACACTGCTGCTTGAAGAATTTTGCCGAGTACTGATGCTTCATACAGGACGACATGCAACCGAGAACTCCTTGTGGTGTGTTGAATTTCAGTTCGTTGGGACAAATATCGCTGATGCGAGATTTGCATTCGATTGCTTTGCAGTGTCCTTGACCGTTTATTGGACGGATCTAAATTAAAATTAAATTGGAGGACACTCTTAAGCACTTAATAAATTAATAGTTATTACCGTGGCAAAAGTAGTGAAGCCGTTAACCAAAGAAATGTCATAAAAGTCCTGGTTTCCGGAACCTCTGAGTGTAATTTCTACCAATGTAAATGGAGGATCTCCGCCCCTTCCATGGCATTCTACTCCGTTGCAATTGCCAACCAGGCATTGCCCGGTAGTACTGTTACACCACTGTCTGGACCATAATTTTCCAGCCCAATTATCTGGTGCATAAATGGATTTCTATAAGAAATAAGTGATAAATAGTTGCTACCTTAATCTAAATTATAATATTACCGTTTGTCCAGATTCCAGTATGAATCCACCACTTTCCAAATGTGGCTGATTACTGTTGCCCTGAATGCCTATCCAAATCTCACCACCGTCTCTGTTCGTGATGTCAAATTGCACACCACAAACTGATGCTACTAGATAGATGTAACCCAGTGCCTTGAACATGTTTACTGGTATGATGCATTGGATTTTTTTCACTACTTTTATACGGAGCAGTTATCGTCATTCTGTAACGGGTTACCGATGATAATTCAGTTGGTATAACCAAAGTCTTTTTGAAAGACTCGTTACAACAGGTTAAAGGGAGCGATTTAATTTTACACAAAATATTTATGAGGTTAGACTATACAATTCTTACTCCATAATTAATTTCAATATCACTAACCTTTGTTTTTGTTGAACAGATCTTCTTCAACTAAGGTGATGTATTACACTCAATACTCACACCTTTCACCAAACCGAAATATTAGATAATTTCTACTCACTGTTTTATTGTTCTTTAATTTCTAGTTCGGAATTAATTAAAACTCAATTTTAATTAACCTAACTATATTAACAAAATAAATATAAGAAAAACAAAAACAAATAAATATAAATAGAAAAAAATTGAATAATTTAAATTTACTTAAATTCTTGGCAAAAAGGTTGAACTTTGACAAACAGTAAGTAAAAACAACTAAAAGAACTTCGATCTCGACACTTGAAAAATTCGGGTAAAAATCTACCAAAATAAATGAATCCCAGAGTTTTATAAACTCGGATTCTAGGAAGGGGTGAAGTAGGTGGTGACTTAAGACCCTTAAGAATCTGAATGTCTCCAACAACGATCCTACTTCAACCAATCAGATGAACTAAACAAATGTTCCTTTTCTCAACATTGTTGCCAAATTAATTTAAGAGTTTTTCTATATGAAACCCTAATCTAAATAATAATAATGTACTTGGTCTAAAAAACCTTAATGCAATTCAAAATACAATACAATTCATTGTTTCAATAATATTACAATTCTGATGTTATTTGCATAAGGAAAAACCATTGTACTTACAAACATTTTCAATCTTTTTTAAAAATCAATTCATTAACTTAAATAAGACAAAATAAAAGAACAAAGTTACAATTTTCTAAAATTTCCTGTTGGGGTAAATTATTACATTTTCCTTTAATTAATTTAATTTAATTACTGAATAAGTTCTACATAGAAATATCACTATTTAAACTTCGAACCCACTGTGCGACCACACCCTGACACTAGATAAGGGTTCGAAAAGAACACATGTGTTAAAAAAAATCAACGAACGTTTAGATTAAGATAAGTAATTTTTAAAATAAATTTTGTATTTTACGACTATTTTACGATTACCAAATGTAAGATTAATTTTAAGAAAACCCATAAAAATATGAAAAAATTTGTGAGAATCTAAACAAAGTGGTGGTCTAAAAATTCTCCCACGAAGTCATTTATTAACGGTTTTCTAGCTCTGTTACAATTCGTTAATTAATAATAACTGTTTACTCAAAGTTGATATCACTTCCGGCGAAATCGGACATTAAATTTGGTTCAAAATACCAAGAAATTAACGCACCACACAAAGAAAAAATGTATACACTCTTTGTATACTTATTTAAAAATAGGTTTTTTTAAAATTGTTAAAAAAATTTTGAAAAATATTGTTTTTCTAAAAAAATTAAAAATTAACAAAATTTAGACTTAATATGGAATACTTCCAATTCTACTGCGAATGGCAGCCCACATCTTCTGTTCATACCAATAATCTGAATTCATATTTCATTATGGTCTAAATTCTTCCAAATTTCAAGTAGAAGACGCTATCCTCTAAGTTATTCGGATGGTTAGGGTCCCTCAAACGTCTTCCACGAATGTCCTAGATATGTTCTATTACTTTCTAGCACAACTTAACCAGGCTCTGCAATAATCCACTGTTAAGGTTGGACCTCGATAAGTAAACGGAGTTGCAAATTATCTTCCCTAAGTTGATGTAAAATTATGTCAATACTTATTCAAACCCCTTCTACGTTTTTTAACCGATACTGTAAACTTCTTTTAGTCAAAAACCGTTGACTCAAAGTTAAAAGTCTCGAAAAACGATTGGTCTCCTAGTAGAGTCACCTGTCCCCGTGTACCGTTGTAACATACGGGAAATGCCAAACCTCTTGTGATAACTCCAACCTTCTTCCACTAAATCAACTGTTTGGGCATACTCATCGCGAGTTAAATTGCTAGATCGCCATTGTACATTGACAATTATCGAAAATTAAAAAGCAAATGGGGATAAATGTGTTCTAACTAAACGGAGTATTAAGACCATAGTTTAACCTGTTGTATTAATTTACAAGAATCGCTATATTTAAAATAATAAAATACGAGAGTGGTCTGAAAAGATTCCGACCTAACAATGATACAACAATTTTTTTCTTAAATTTTTTATTTATTTTTCTGTATAGTTTCCTTGTACCTCTACACACTTCTCTCAGCGATGCTCCCATCTCTCTAACCCGTCCAAATAATACTCGGCGTTTTTCTCTGCAAAATAATTGTTCACAAAGGTGATTGCCTCCTCATTTGGCGAAAATCTCCGTCCTCCTAGTGCAGTTTTTAGTCACTTGGGGATGGTCAAGCAGTTCAAACTGTAATTCGTGGTTTTTGCCATAGCAACCGTAGAGGTGTGAAAGAGGATTTGCTTTTTCTGCAAATGTGGCCGTTTTTCTGCAATTTCTTCCTTCAGTTTGTCAAGTAATGATCCGTAGTATGCTCCTGTAATGGTTTTTCCTTTTTGAAGATAATCAATTAAGATAACTCCATGACTATCCCAAAAAACAGTCGCCATCAATTTCCCAGTCGAAAAAACAGTTTTTGTTTATTTTGGAGCCGGTCCCCATTTGCAGTCCACTGTTTTGACTGTATTTTTTTTTGGGCGTATAATGGTGTATCATTTCATTTACAGTAATTAATCTACGCCTAAACTCGGATTTATTGCGCCTAAACTGCGCCAACAGAGCGTTGGAAATGTTCATTCGAACACGTTTTTGGTCTAACGTGAGCAAACGCGGCACCCAACGCGTGGACAGTTTTCTCATGTCTAAATTTTAATTCAATATGTAACAGACACGTTCTTTGGACATTTTCATTACCGCTGCTATCTGTCTCACTTTAATGCGGCAGTAATTACAGTTTTTGGACGTCTCGAACACCCAAAATTTCACTCTCATAAATGATGGTGCAGAGTCCTCATACACACAGTCCAACTCTCACTCAAACGACTGTCAACTAAAAACTGCGAGTCCAAAATGGCCGAAACTTTGGTGAGTAACTGTAAAAGATGTACAACTACGTTCACTAGTTTTTATTGACAAGTGCCACCTTCTTTAGGTTGAGGTCGGAAACTTTTCAGACCACCCTTGTATATCTTGTATATTTGTTATTATTTATAAATTGAATGTAAAAGGACATATTACAAATACTTCATATCTTAAATTACTGAGTTGATTAAGTAAAAAGCTAAATATAAGTAATTGGAAATTCAAAATAATTCTGATTCATTCCATTTGTTAAGTTTTGTTTTATTAATTTTCTTCGAAATACTCAGAAATAAATAGTACAGGTTGTAAAACAAAATAAAAAAATCAAACTATACATTTATTTGTAACATTTGTATTATTAACCTCCAAAGGTGATTTCGTACTTGTCAGCCCTACAAGTGAAGATACTGCTGGGATCATCGTAAGCATAACTGTAGGCATCGGGACAATGCTGCTTGAAGAATCTTGCCGAGTTGGGATTCGGCCAATGATCAATATTGCAAGTTTCTCTGGTACCGTATTGGTTTCTGCAGCAGAACTGATCATTATTGGTATGCTTCAAACAGGACGACATGCAACCGAGCACTCCTCGTGGTGTGTGGAATTTCAGTTCGTTGGGACAAATGTTGTTGATGCGGGACTTGCACTCGATCGCTTTGCAGTGTCCTTGACCGTTTATTGGACGGATCTAAATTAAAATTAAATTGGAGGGCACCCTTAAGAACGTAATTAATTAATAGTTATTACCGTGGCAAAAGTACTGAAGCCGTCAACCAAAGAGATGTCATAAAAGTCCTGGTTTCCGGAACCTCTGAGTGTAATTTCGACCAATGTAACTGGAGGATTTCCACCCCTTCCTTGGCATTCCACGCCGTTGCAATTTCCAACCAGACATTGCCCGTTACCACTGTTGCACCATTGTCTGGACCAGAATCTGCCAGCCCAATTATCTGGTGCATGAACGCTTCTCTATAAGAAATACATGATAAATAGTTGCTACTCTAACCTAAGTTACAATATTACCGTTTGTCCAGATCCTAGTTTGAAGCCACCATTTTCCAAAGTTGGCTTATTACTGTTGCCCTGGATGCCTATCCAAATCTCACCACCGTCTCTGTTCGTGATGTCGAACTGCACACCACAAACTGATGCTACTAGAAGGAAATAACCCAGTGCCTTGAACATGTTTACTGGTATGATGCATTGGATTTTCTTCACTGTTTTTATATGGAGCAGTTATCGTATTTTTACCACCATATATACAAAGAATTGTTGCAATAATACAAAAGATAAGCTTTTCTTAGTAAACTTAATTATATCATATTCATATTTTATAATTAGTTCAATTGCTTGCAAAAATTGAACTGATTATATTAGGAATTGTTTGCCTAATAATAAATGTTTACCCACCGTTAAATATTTAAGGCATGTAAGGTTCCAAAAAACAAATTGAAACACATGTAAATAATTTAATTTAATTGCGAATTATATTTTTTATTTGACATAAATTGACCTCAAGCAAATAACAAGAAATAGTTTGAATTATTATCATATCGACATTACATTGATTTAAATAAATAAATAAACGTTAATCATTATGTTGGCAACTAAGAACTGGAAAAACTATATTTGTACGAAATCTTTATTATATAAATGTTTTTATTATCAGACCTTTGCACTATAATTTTTGTTGTTTTAATCATTATAAGCGTTATTTAAATAAATGTTAATTTTAGACACTTGCTAAAGATAATATTCTTAATAATTTATCTATAAAATCAACAATAATATGATTTATTAGTTACTATGTAAAGTAACTATGTTATTGATGTTTTAAGATGCACAAAATTAAACGTAAATGACAAACACCCTGTATAAAATTTGTGAGTACTAATAATGGATGCTTTAAGCGAAGTCTTTGTGTATATCAAAAATTAACTTTCTAGCATCAAAATTGGTGATTTTAAAGATATATTAGCTAAAGATCTTTTTTTGTCAAAATTTTGGAAAAAAAAATATGATTGAAAAATTATTGGGTGTATGTATAGTACAAGTTGTATCCATTTAATTTACAATTACTTGTAAAATTTGAAAGTCTAAAAATATACAAAGAGTACCAATGAAAATAGCAAAGTTAAATTTTGTTCAAAATACACTATTCCAAGAAATTAACGCACCACACCAATAATAATTGAATAATATTAATATTTTCCGAAAAATATTTATTTAAAAACAAGTTTTTATTTATAATTACTACAAAAAATTTTGAAAAATATTGCTTGCCTAAAAAAATTAACAAAATTTGATGTTTATAAAAAATAAAATTTAAACTTAATATGAAGTACCTCCAACTCTACTGTGAATGGCAGCCTCACGTCTTCATACTAATACTCTGGCTTCATATTTCATTTTGGTGTGGTCCCTCAAACATCTTTCATGAATGTTCCAGATATGTTCTATTGGGTTAAAATCTGGACTGCGAGCTGGCCAGGCTATAGCATTAATCATAGCGTCAGCAAGATAATTGCGGACAACCTAGGCAGTATGTGGTCGTGTATTATCCTGCATTAGTAAAAAATTTGGACCTATAAAAGAGATTCTCTGGCAAAACCTAACCAGGCTTTACAATGATCCACTGTTAAAGTCGGACCTCGAATAGGCAAACGGAGTTGCAAATTATCTTCCCTAAGTTGTTGTCGAATAGTGTCAATACTTATTCGAACCCCATCTACGTTTTTTAGCTGATACTGTAAACTTCTTGTAGTCACAGATCGCTTTCCTAAAGCTAAAAGTTTCGAAAAACGATCTTGAGTAGGAATTGTAGCACGATTTCTACCCTGATTTGGTCTCCTAGTAGACCCACCAGTCTTCATGTATCGTTGTATGGGATACACCAAACCTTTAGGCTATTCTGCGGTAACTTCAAACTTCACTAAATCAACCGTTTGGGCACACTCATCGCGAGTTAAATTTCTACATCGCCGTTGTATATTGACAATTATCGAAAATTAAAAAAAAAAAAATGTGGATGATAAATGAATTCAAACGAAACGGAGCGCTGCGTTTATCGTTTAATGTTGTATTAATTTATCAGAATCGCTATATTTAAAATGACAAAATATATTTTGTATATTTATTATTATTTATAAATTGAATCTAAATTATAAATACCTCATATCTTTAACCTCTTAATTTCCATAAATTACTAAATCGATTCAGTAAAAAGCTAAATGGAAGTAATTGGCAATTCAAAATAATTCTGATTCATCCCATTTGTTAAGCACTGTTTAAGATTGTAATACAAAATAAATAAAATGTTTCAAGCTATATATTTATTTGTAACATCTTCAATTGACACATAAAATGCATAATACTTCGAAACAATTGTATTATTAACCTCCAAAGGTGATTTTGTACTTCTCAGCCCTACAAGTGAAGGTACTGCTGTGGTCATCGTAAGCATAACTGTATGCATCGGGACAATGCTGCTTGAAGAGTTTTGCCGAGTTGGGATTCGGCCATTGATCAACTTTGCAAGTTTCTCTGGTACCGAATTTGTTTCTGCAGCAGTACTGATCATTATTGCTGTACTTCAAACAGGAGGACATGCAACCAAGCACTCCTCGTGGTGTATTGAATTTCAGTGCGTTGGGACAAATGTTATTGATGCGAGACTTGCACTTGATTGCTTTACAGCGTCCTTGACCGTTTATTGGTCGGATCTAAATTAAAATTAAATTTGTGGGCACTCTTAGAAACGTAATAAATTAATAGTTGTTACCGTGGCAAAAGTATTGAAGCCGTCAACCAAAGAGATGTCATAAAAGTCCTGGTTTCCGGAACCTCTGAGTGTAATTTCTACCAATGTAACTGGAGGATTTCCACCTCTTCCTTGGCATTCCACTCCGTTGCAATTTCCAACCAGGCTTTGCCCGGTATCATTGTTGCACCATTGTCTGGACCAGAATCTTCCAGCCCAATTATCTGGTGCATGAACACTTCTCTATAAGAAATACATGATAAATAATTGCTACCCTAACCTAAGATATAATATTACCGTTTGTCCAGATTTCAGTTTGAAGCCACCATTTTCCAAAGATGGCTTACCACTGTTGCCCTGGATTCCTATCTAAATCTCACCACCGTCTTTGTTTGTGATGTCGAACTGCACACCACAAACTGATGCTACTAGAAGGAAACAATTCAGTGCCTTGAACATGTTTACTGGTATGATGCATCGGGTTTTCTCCACTGCTTTTAAATGAAGCAGTTATCAACATTTTAACACCATAGTATATGAAATATTGTTTCAATATTACAAAAGATAAGCTTTTCGTGGTAAACTTAATTATACCTTTTGTAACAATAGAAGTGATTGTATTAGGAATTGTTGACCTACCATTAAATATTTAAGACAGGTAAGGTTCTAGAAAACAAGTTGAAAAACACGTAAATAATGGAATAATTTTAATTGATTAAGATCAACGATTATGACATAAATTGATCTCAAGCAAATAACAATAAATAGTTTGAATTATATAACATAATTATTATGTTGGCAACAAAGAACTGGAAAATCTAGATTTCTATAAAATCTCTAATTACATAAATGTTTTAATTTCAGAACTTTGCACTATAATTTTTGTTGTATTAATCATTTTTGGACACTTACGAAAGATAATATTCTTATTAATTTATCTATAAAATCATCAATAACAATAATTTGATTTATTAGTTACTATGTAAAGTAACAACGTTATTGATGTTTTAAAATTTGTGAGTACTAATAATGAATGTTTCTAGGGTAGTCCTTGCTTAATGTCTATACCAAAAATAAACTTTCCGGCATCAAAATGGCCTTACATATATTTTAGATTATCAATTTGTCAGAATTTTGTAAAAAAATAACTCAATAATTATTTCTACATGATACATTCATTTTATTTGCAAATACATCAAAAATTTTAAAAAAACAATATATATATATATATTTAGACTATCTTTGTTTTATTAATTTTCTTCAAAATTCTCTGATATAAATAGTAAAGTTTGTAACACAAAATAAAAAAATAATGAATCAAGCTATATATTTATTTGTAACACCTAATTGACACTAAAATGGATAATATTTCGTAATAATTGCATTATTAACCTCCAAAGGTGATTTCGTACTTGTCAGCCCTACAAGTGAAAATACTGCTGGGGTCATCGTAGGCATAACTGTAGGCATCGGGACACTGCTGCTTGAAGAGTTTCGCCGAGTTGGGATTGGGCCATTGATCAATATTGCAAGTCTCCCTGGTACCGTATTGGTTTCTGCAGCAGTACTGATCCGTGTTGTACTCCAAACAGGACGATTTGCAACCGAGCACTCCTTCTGGTGTGTTGAATTTCAGTTCGTTGGGACAGACGTTGTTGATGTTGGCCCTGCACTCGATCGCTTTACAGTTTCCTTGACCGTTTATAGGTCGGATCTAAATTATAATTATATTGGTATGCACTCTTAAAAGTATAATAAATTAATAGTTATTACCGTGGCAAAAGAACTGAAGCCATCAACCAAAGAGATGTCATAAAAGTCCTGGTTGTCGGAACCTCTGAGTGTAATTTCTACCAATGTAACTGGAGGACTTCCACCCCTTCCTTGGCATTCCACCCCATTGCAATTGCCAACCAGACATTGCCCGGTGCCACTGTTGCACCACTGTCTGGACCAGAATCTTCCAGCCCAATCATCTGGTGCGTTAACGGTTCTCTATAATAAATTCATAGTAAACTGTTGTTAATCTAATCTTAAGACAATAATACCGTTTGTCCAACTCCCAATTTGAATCCACCATTTTCCAAAGTTGGCTTACCACTGTTGCCCTGGATGCCGATCCAAATCTCACCACCGTCTCTGTTCGTGATGTCGAACTGCACACCACAAACTGATGCTACTAGAAGAAAATAACACAATACCTTGAACATGTTTACTGGTCTGATGCACCAGGTTTTCTTCCATGCTTTTATATAGAGTAGTTATCGTGTTTTCACACACACATATTATATGTATGTTATGCAAAGAATTGTTGCAACAATACAAAAGATAAGCTTTTCACGGTAAACTTAATTATACCTTTTGCAAAAATAGAAGTGATTATATTAGGAATGGTTGACCTAACACTAATTGTTCACCCAACATTAAATATTAAAGGCAGGTAAGGTTCCAAAAAATTAATTGAAACATGTGATTAATGAAATAATTTAATTACTTAAGATCAACGATCGATTTTTTTATTTATATTTTTAAAGTAAATAACTTCAAGTAAATAACAATGGAATAGTTTGAATTATAATGTTATCGACATTTCATTGATTTAAATAATTATGTATGTAATCACCGTATTGGCAACTAAGAACTGGAAAAAACGTATTTGTATGGACTGTCTAACTGCAAAAATATTTTCTTTATTATTTGCACTATAATTTTTGTTGTTTTAATCATTATAAGTATTATTTAAGTAGGTATATTATTTTTAGAGACTTACTAAAGATAATATTCTTATTAATTTATCTATAAAATCATCAATAACAATAATTTGATTTATTAGATACCACGTAAGGACAGATTTTCCTCGGATATAATGATAATGCACTTAATAATAATAAACTGTCTCTTCTACTTATATACATGAATATTTCAAAGAAAAATGCAAAAATCCTTTATTCCGCAATCACAGGCCAATTAAATAACGATTAAGATGTGAAATTGTACACAAACAACAAAAAGCATATATAATTAACACGTGCGAATTAATTTTTAATATAATAAAAATTTTTGTTGTTAATTTTCTTTATAAATAAACAGATAAATCAGTATTTTTTTCAATTCAATTAATTAATTTAGTGTTCAATAAAAAAATTAAACTTTTATCTATACTTGTCTAGAATAATCTGCATCGAAAATAATCTTGATAATTCATCGTTTCGAGTGCTAATCTAAAGATAATTAATAAAAGTGACGAAAGAAACAGTATATATAAACAGAAAAATCTCAGTGACAGCATTATCGAAACAAAAATGTTCAAAATAGTCGCGGCTTTGTGCCTAGTGGCCACAGCTTACGCTGTAGAATTCGAAATTACCAACCACGACGGTGGAGATATCTGGGTTGGTATTTTAGGAAACGGAAAACCAGACGGCTCACACTACGAACATTTGCACAACGGAGGTTTCATTTTGGGATCCCAACAAAGTGTAAGTTTTCTAAGAATTTTTTTTCCTTAAATTTTATCCGATGTTGAACCGAATGGTTTATTGAGAATTTTTTTAACCCAACAGATCTCCATCAGTGCTCCCGATGACTGGCAAGGTCGTTTCTGGGCCAGAACCTGGTGTGACGAATCGACTGGTCAATGTTTGACTGGTAACTGTGGAAGATTGGAATGTGCCGGTGCTGGTGGTGAACCTCCAGCTACTTTAGTAGAAATCACCCTCAGGGGATGGGGTGGAATCGATTACTACGACATCTCTTTGGTTGACGGTTTCAACACCTTGGCCACCGTAAGTTACTTCTTCAGTTAAGCTGGAACAGTTTTATTAACTTTCCTTTCCAAACAGATCGAACCCATTGGAGGATCCGGTGATGGCGGTGAATACAGTTGCAGGAAGGCCGTCTGCGAATACCACATCAACAACGACTGTCCTGATGAATTGAAGGTCGATGGTGAACACGGTGTTATCGCCTGCAAATCTGCTTGTCTTCGATTTGGAGGTGAGGAATACTGCTGCTCTGGATCTCACAACACTCCCGAAACTTGCAAATCCTCCGACTGGCCCGTCGACTATCCCAAATACTTCAAGGACCGTTGCCCAGACGCTTACAGCTACGCGTACGACGACCACAAGGCCACCTTCACCTGCTTGGCCAACAAATACGTCATCACTTTGGGAGGTTAAATATTGTAAAAAATTTGGTTATTTTTAAATAAATTTATTTTCACAACACAAGATTTTTTGTTATACCACATAAAATGTAACACCAATATCTTTATTATATTTTAGTGCTTAATTCCAAAAATCTATTTTTACTGAATATAATTATTACATAAAATAATATAATAATATTAAAAATAATCAACTTCAACTGCACTACTTACCTATAATTGATAAAAGAGTGATTAGATTGTTATTAAGATAGACATTTTGAAGTTTAAATATTTTCAAGGCATCAGTGGGTGAAACAAAAATAAACATATGTTTTTAATATATAAACTTAATGTAAATTACTACAACAACTAATAACTAAATGTTTTAATAAAAAGTTAATTGTTCCAAATGAAGTATTTCATCTAATCTTTTTAATTTGAATATACATTTGCCTTTAAATGTGGTATATTAAATTGATTAGACTTTGTAAGCTTTTTTCTTAAAGCGTTCAAGTTAACAACGTAAGCTTAACGTGACTATAAATTTGTAATTACCACCTGAAGCAATAATAAGTCTTTAGAGGTCGGACTTCAGGATGTTATGTTTTCAATCTTAATGATGTGATGAAAGTAAATTTCATATAATTTTAATTTTAAATATCTTTATATTAGTAAGTTAGTTTCTTAGTAGTTAATTAAAATAATAACAATTAATACAGAATTGAATAGTTAAATATAAATAAATAAAAATGTTTAACATTATTTAAAAATCAGTGATTATTGAAATTTTTTATTTTTAACTTCCTTACCAAGGTGCTTGTGTGAGCACTATTTTATTTTCAAAATTTTAAATTTTATACATTACAATAAATTACCATTAAACATCCTTAAAATGCTATAAAACCTATTAATAGTTGTTCTTGCTTTGTTCCAAATGCAATATTACATCCAATATTTTGAAATTTAGACCGTATTTGTCATTATATATACTAAATTGATTAGTCTTCGGCAGCTTTTTTCTTAGGCGTCCAAGTTGACAACGTAAGCTTAACAAGACTATAAATTTGTAATTATCATCTGAAGCAATAATTTTAGGTCTACAGAGGTCCAATTTTAGCAGTTGTTACGTTGTCAGTCTTAAAGATGATAATTTCATAAAACAAATATCTTCAGTTTAAGAATTCTATACAATTTTAGTATTAAATATCTTTTTTATTTTCATATCCAACTGGTACTTGTGTGAGAAATACCATATAACAAAGTAACATTGATGAAAGGAATGGAAAAAGTCAAAAATGTACTGTATTATTCTTTATTTGTAAAAAAATATTCTATTACATAAATTTCACCTCCCAAAAAAGTTATAACTTATTTACTGGTCAAACATCTGAAGATAACCTTGTGGTCATCGTAAGCGTAGTTGAAAGCGTCTAGGCAACGATCCTGGAAGTATCCCATTGAGGACAATCAGACTGGAAGGCGATTTTATCACGACAGTTATTGTTCATGTGGTATTCGCCCAAGACTTTTTTGCAGCTATATTCATCGCCATAAGCGGATTCTCCAATGGGTTTGATCTGTTAATAAAGGATGTTAATAGGACTTTCGGAATTTTATTGAAGAAGTAACTTTTGGTAAATAACTCTCCATCCTTTAATTAGCTGGAGGAGCTCCACCGACATCGGAATATTTTAGTCTTTCATAGTTATCAATCAGACATTGGATAGGTCACATTAGGTTCTGGCCTAGTAACGAACTTACCAATTATTAAGAGCACTGATAAAGATATGTTGGGTTTGAAAATTACTTGCTAAAATATTTGTATATTAAAAGTCCCAATAAAAATCTTTAGTAAAATGCTATTAATGAATTATCTAAAATAACTATTATATATTTAAATAGTATACAAAATTCAGTGAATCTTTATATTTTACTGTTGTACTTTATCAGTTAGCACTTGCTGTGCGTACCAGAGATTTATTTCCAAAATTTTTTGTGTATAACAATAATGATGAAGGGAATGGAAAAAGCTAAAAATGTATTGATTTTGTCTTTTATTTATAAAAAATCCTATTACAAAAATTTAACCTCCCAAAGTGATGACGTATTTGTTGGCCAAGCAGGTAAAGGTGGCCTTGTGGTCATCGTAGGCGTAGCTGTAAGCGTCTGGGCAACGGTCCTTGAAGTATTTGGGATAGTCCACGGGCCAGTCAGAGGATTTGCAAGTTTCGGGGGTGTTGTGAGATCCAGAGCAGCAGTATTCATCATTTTTAAAATGAAGACAAGCAGATTGGCAGGCGATAACACCGTGTTCACCATCGACCTTCAATTCATCAGGACAGTCGTTGTTGATGTGGTATTCGCAGACGGCCTTCCTGCAACTGTATTCACCGCCATCACCGGATCCTCCAATGGGTTCGATCTGTTTGGAAAGGAAAGTTAATAAAACTGTTCCAGCTTGACTGAAGAAGTAACTTACGGTGGCCAAGGTGTTGAAACCGTCAACCAAAGAGATGTCGTAGTAATCGATTCCACCCCATCCCCTGAGGGTGATTTCTACTAAAGTAGCTGGAGGTTCACCACCAGCACCGGCACATTCCAATCTTCCACAGTTACCAGTCAAACATTGACCAGTCGATTCGTCACACCAGGTTCTGGCCCAGAAACGACCTTGCCAGTCATCGGGAGCATTGATGGAGATCTGTTGGGTTAAAAAATTTCTCAATAAAACAATCGGTTCAACCACCTAGTAAATTAAAGTAAAAATTATTATTAAAAACTTACACTTTGTTGAGATCCCAAGACGAAACCTCCGTTGTGCAAATGTTCGTAGTGTGAACCGTCTGGTTTTCCATTTCCAAGAATACCAACCCAAATGTCTCCACCATCACGGTTGGTAATCTCGAATTCTACAGCGTAAGCTGCAGCTACAAGGTACAAAGTTGCGATTAGTTTGAACATATTGACTCAACTGTGCCTTCAGTTTTTTGTTTTCTGTATTTATACAATTTTTCAAGGAATCCACTTATCACTGATTTAATCTAAAGTGTGCCATTCAAGATGTTTGTTACGAGGAAAAAATCATAAATACCCAAATTTTTTTAGTTTTTATCAGCTAAATTAATTTATACCCTAGTTCAATAGCACAGAAGAGTTAATCTGCATGAGATAACCAATTATATTTTTCATTACTGAAATCATTCTTATAGATTATTAAAATTTTTAACAATTAATATAGTAAATTGTAATTCCTTTTAGAATTTTCTTTAACTTTTATAACATATTCTTTAAATATTATTCATGAAATTAAATATGATTAATGATATGATGAATCATGGAACACTTGACGTTGTTTCTTGGCACCCACAATCAGTTGATAACATAATAAAATGAGTAAAATAAATATATTTAGTATATACATCCTTAAGATGCTATAAAACCTATTAATAGTTGTTCTTGCTTTGTTCCAAATGCAATATTTCATCCAATATTTTGAAATTTAGGCCTTATTTGTCATTATATACTAAATTGATTAGTCTTCGTCAGCTTTTTTCTTAGGCGTTCAAGTTGACAACGTAAGCTTAACAAGACTATAAATTTGTAATTATCATCTGAAGCTATAATTTTAGGTGTACAGAGGTCCAATTTTAGCAGTTGTTACGTTGTCAGTCTTAAAGATGATAATTTTATATAACAAACATCTTCACTTAAAGAATTCTGTACAATATTAGTATTAAATATTTTTTTTATTTTTACTTTCATATCCAATTGGTACTTGTGTGAGAAACGCCGTTTTATTTTTAAATTTTTTACATATAACAAAGTAACATTGATGAAAGTAATGGAAAATGTCAAAAATGTACTTTATTATTCTTTATTTATAAAAGAAATTCTATTACATAAATTTCACCTCCTAAAGTAATAAATAACTTATTTATTGGCCAAGCATCTGAAGGTAACCTTGTGGTCATCGTATGCGTAGTTGAAAGCGTCTAGGCAACGATCCTGGAAGTATCCCATTGAGGACAATCAGACTTGAAGGCGATTTTATCACGACAGTTATTGTTGATGTGGTATTCGCCCAAGACTTTTTCGCTATAAGCGGATTCTCCAATGGATTTGATCTGTTAATAAAGGATGTTAATAGGATCTTCGGGATTTTATTGAAGAAGTAACTTTTGGTAAATAACTCTCCATCCTTTAATTAGCTGGAAGAACTTCACCGACATCGGAATATTTTAGTTTTCCATAGTTATCAACCAGACATTGGATAGGTTACATTAGGTTCTGGCCTAGTAACGAACTTGCCAATTATTAAGAGCACTGATAAAGATATGTTGGGCTTGAAAATTACTTGCTAAAATATTTGTATATTAAAAGTCCCAATAAAAATCTTTAGTAAAATGCTACTAATGAATTATCTAAAATAACTATTATATATTTAAATAGTATACAAAATTCAGTGAATCTTTATATTTTACTATTGTACTTTACCAGTTAGCACTTGCTGTGAGTACCAGAGATTTATTTCCAAAATTTTGTGTGTATTACAATAATGATGAAGGGAATGGGAAAAGCTAAAAATGTATTGATTTTGTCTTTTATTTACAAAATATCCTATTACATAAATTTAACCCCCCAAAGTGATGACGTATTTGTTGGCCAAACAGGTAAAGGTGGCCTTGTGGTCATCGTAGGCGTAGCTGTAAGCGTCTGGGCAACGGTCCTTGAAGTATTTGGGATAGTCGACGGGCCAGTCGGAGGATTTGCAAGTTTCGGGGGTGTTGTGAGATCCAGAGCAGCAGTATTCATCATTTTTAAAATGAAGACAAGCAGATTGGCAGGCGATGACACCATGTTCACCATCGATCTTCAATTCATTAGGACAGTCGTTGTTGATGTGGTATTCGCACACAGCTTTTCTGCAACTGTATTCACCACCATCACCGGACCCTCCAATGGGTTCGATCTATTTGAGAAAGGACTTTAATAAAACTGTTCGAACTTGACTGTAGAAGTAACTTACAGTTGCCAAGGTGTTGAAACCGTCAACCAAAGAGATGTCATAGTAATCGATTCCTCCCCATCCTCTGAGAGTGATTTCTACCAAAGTAGCTGGAGGTTCACCACCAGCACCGGCACATTCCAATCTTCCACAGTTACCAGTCAAACATTGACCAGTCGATTCGTCACACCAGGTTCTGGCCCAGAAACGACCTTGCCAGTCATCGGGAGCATTGATGGAGATCTGTTGGGAAATTACTCAATAAAATAATCGGTTCAACAACCTAGTAAAGTAAATTAAAAACTTACGCTTTGTTGAGATCCCAAGACGAAACCTCCGTTGTGCAAATGTTCATAGTGTGAACCGTCTGGTTTTCCATTTCCAAGAATACCAACCCAGATGTCTCCACCATCACGGTTGGTAATCTCGAATTCTACAGCGTAAGCTGCAGCTACAAGGTACAAAGTTGCGATTATTTTGAACATATTGACTCAACTGTGTCTTCAGTTTTTCGTTTTCTGAATTTATACAATTTTTCAAGGCATTCATTTATCACTGATTTAATCTAAAGTATGCCATTCAAGATGTTTGTTATGGCTCCAAATTTTTTTTAGATATTATCAGCTAAATTAATATACATCCTAGTTTAATAAAACATAAAATACTTAATCTGTGCATGATTAATAATTTGTTCATTTGGGAATTAATTCCCAATTATTATATAATATATTATAATTTTAACCATTTAATTATTAAAATTTACTTTATTTTTTATATTATTCTCTTTAATTAGTACACATTTAAATATTAATCCAGGAAATTTAAATACGATTAATGATATGAATTGTGAAACACTTGAGATTATTGCTTGACACCAACAATCAATTGATAACATAATAAAATAATTAAAAACATAACACTCAAATTCAACCACGTTTAGTCAACATGATGAAAATACTGTGGTTGCTAGGAACATTGGCCACCGTTTACGGTGTCGAATTCGAAATTTACAACTACGATGGAGGAGACGTATGGATTGGAATCCAAGGATCCGACGGCTCAGAAAATCTTAAAAACGGAGGATTCATTCTAGGATCCGGTCAAAGCGTAAGTATTTGTTTAACTATTTTTATCAAATTTGTTCTTAATAAACACTTGTGTGTTTACCTGTGTAGGTGTCGATTGTGGCATCAAACAATTGGAGAGGCAAATTCTGGGGTCGCACCTGGTGCGACGATAGCTCAGGAAGATGCTTGACAGGCGACTGCGGTAAATTGGAATGCAACGGTGCGTCAGGAGAAGCTCCAGTCACAATTGCTGAAATCAACTTGTTAACTAGCTCCAACGAAGACACTTACAAAGTGTCCCTGAGCAACGGTTTCAACACCTTAGCTTCGGTACTATCAATTAAATCTCCAAGTGGGCGCAAATACTAAGGTATTGTTTCAGGTGGAGCCAGTTCGTGGAGTTGGAGACTGTCAGAAGGCGAAATGTGACTATCATATTAACAACGATTGTCCTGACAGTTTGAAAGTGGATACTGAACATGGAATAATTGCTTGCAGAGTTTCATCAGATGAGGAGCAATACTTCAGGGATCGTTGTGGAGATGCGTACTTTTCCAAAGAATACAAATGCAAAGCTAGTAAATATATTGTAACCATAGGTGGTTAAAAATAAATTACTTCAATTGTCTATAGATTGTTTCAATTTATTTTAGTATCAATATTTGATCTGTGATAATAGTACAAGTTGAGTGAGGTAAGTGATTTTGTTCGTCTAATCACCTAGCAACCGTTACTTTATTTAATCTGAAGTGGTAGATGCACAACTTTATAGTTACATTGGACATTAATTCCAAACTTTCGAAACAATTGCATTCGATGATTGCGCGGCCACTCCACGTAGCATCAGTTCAGCCGTTATTGGAGTGACTGAAGATGTCCGGGGGCCGTCGAATAAACACTTCAAAGAATGGAAGGAACCCGCCAACCTGAAAAACACCAATTTGTCTGGAGGGTCGTACATCTGCATTTCGTGTGTGTGTGTGTGTGTGCGGAATGAAGTTAGATACATCTCGCTGGCCCCAGGTGGGACTGTATCGTCATAAAAGCGGGGAGTGGCCGCGTGGGCCGCTTTGCCTCGGGGGGCAGAGGGTGCGGGTGGATACGTTCGGTCCGGTCCCAACCGCAAATCCGATTCTGGTGCCCACGAAATCGTACGACAAGACGACACGATCGGACCGACGCACTGCAAGACCCAAATCTGGCACAGTGAACGTAGGAGCGAAGATGTTTATTTTAAAAATCTTCCGCAGATCTCTTAATGGGTAATAATTCAACGGTAAAATAATTCAGTTCACACTGATGTTTATCTGCAACGATGTGGTGCATTACCAGCCTGTTGCATTCCATTAGAAGGACTTGTTCAGTAGAATCTTACGTTGTCCATCTGTCGGGCATGTTTATAGAATCACGAGGCTCACTTCAGTTTGTCTTCTATTTAGAATATCGTGTTTCCCAGTACTGTACTCGTAAAAAATCCTAAAGAAGTTTCCACCACAGTTACAATCCTTTTGATAATCTGAACGAAATGTGCTCATCAACAGGTGGCGAACGTCTGTACCTCAACCATACGAAACCTGATTACGTCTCTAATTATGTTTTAAAGCGAATAAAAATCACAAAGGTGGAAGGAGTCCGGTTCTGTGTGCACGGTTTAATTGATTCGTCAAAGATGCGTTCCGCAGATGGCATTTTCTATTTGCAGCGTTCTCACAATTTGCTCCGTACATATTCATTGCAATAAATTTGTATGATTGATTGGATAAAAGTGAGACAGAGCTGTTATGAATGGCACCTACTCACGCACGTTCTAAAGGAAAGACGACGAAAAAGTGGCGTAACAAAATTAATTAGAAGGATGCGCTAGGTAATTAAGATAGTTTTTACCAGATTAACACCGCAATTATTAATCTACGTTGGATTATTAATTAAATCACAAATGAATCAAGTGGCGTGCTTAAGTGGTAGCGTTTTAACATCCACAATTATGCCAGAATGTAAAACGCATGGAATCGTTTAATTTTATATTGTGATCGTGAAAGGTATGTTGGCCAAAAATTCCTGCATGCGGATGAATCACGGTTCTCTCGCTCAGGATCAGCCCTAGGCCAACATCCACTCACAACTGTTGATTGACCATATGGGACGAATGGAACGGCTCTGTCGAAACGCATTGTTTTCGCCATAATCTGATTAGTCGACGACGAAAAAGGAACAAGGATTGTTAAGTTAAATTTCACGTTACAGTTTGATGGGATCACGCCGCCAGTAACCTCGCGCATTACCTCTGTATTATGTTCGCTAGTTTATGGCCAAGATTTAGCATTCAGAATAACATACAGCCAGTAATATCTTTTATTTCAGTCAAGATTTATGTCCTAATATGTTATTTAACTTAGCTATGAATGAAACAGATACCAACCTCTTTTAATAACATATGTTAGCTATAAATACAAAGATGCAAACAAAATAACAAAAACCCAAACTGCCAGAAGTATTTAAATGAAATTGTATTAATGTCTTTGTAACCATGCTTCTTTTTTCTGTTTAAATCTATTATCAAAATCATATTTGTTGAATTCTAATTGTTTATACAACAACATTATGTCATTAAAAATATTGACATATGGCTACTCAGGAATCGTACTTAATGGTGTAAGCACTTTTATTAAGTTTAAAAACTGTTTAGTTTTGAGTAAATATTCTCTAGATCAGGAAATAGTTAACCCGAATTGATAATTTGTTGTGGTGAGTTATTCACAACTACCGCAAGACACAAAAAAATCTAAAATGATCCAAGAATGCTTGTTAAGTTAAATTTCACGTTAGATTTTGATGGAATCATCCAGCCATCAACCTCGTATATTACCTTTGTATTACTTCATCAGTTTATGGCCAAGATTTATTAAGCCTTCAAAATAAAACACTGCCTGTATTATTTTTTTATGTCAGTAAAGGTGTCAAAATAAATTTTATTACTACTCTATGGATGAAACAAAGGTGCCAATTCCGTTTAATATAAGTTAGTAACTCTATAACACATTTCAGCTATGAAAACTAAAATATACAAAAAATAACAGATACACAAACTGACAGAAATATTTAAATGTCTGAAATTATATTAACGCCTTATACTTGTTGAATCCAAACTATTTATACATCAAAATAATATCTTTAAACATGTCCACATGTGGAGAATTATAAGTATTTTGACTAACACTAAATGTAACTGTTTCCCCCCATATTCAGTGTATCATGGTTTCCTCCATAATGTGGAAGTGATCTTGTCCTTGATCATCAAGATAAGATTATTTGATGAAGGAAGCAATGTCGTGTCTCAACAAATATGAGTAGTTAAGATTTACATGCTCCTTAATATTTATGACTACTTCAAAAGGTAATATAATACAAAGTGCTTTAAGATTTTCAAGCTCCTCAGCAATTAATTCTAGGTAGTTCTACTAAGTACCTCTTTTATTAGGCCCCAAAAACTCCTTTGATGTATTAATATTGTTATTGTATCGACACATGAAAAGTAAACTTAAGATGTTTCTCAATTATACAGTAAATATTGATCATGAAACACATGATCCATACTGAGATGAAGTGTTTTTATTTTCATACATTTTAAATGCCGCACGCTGCTTTGAACAAGGTTAAGAAGTTGATCAAAATTGTCGATTCGTTGTTGTGTAAATATTTTACAAGCATTGCAACATACAGTTTATGTCCAAGATTTAATATTCAAAGTAAAACACAGCCAGCATTTTTTTTATTTCAGTTAAGATTTATGTCACAATATTATTTTACTTTAGTTATGAATCAAACAAAAATAACAACATCTTCTAGTATAAATTAGTAATTCAATAACACCTTTCAGCTATGAAAACTAAGATGCAAACAAAATAACAAAAACACAAACTGATGCAGAAATATTTAAAAGTGTGAAATTGTATTAATGCCTGTGTAACTATGCTTCTTTTTTTCTGTTTCAATCTAGTATCAAAATCATATCTATTGAATCCAAACTGTTTATACAACAGCATAATGTCATTAAAAATATCAACATACGGAGAATTATTTTGAAAAAGATAGTTATTAACACCATAAGTCACTGCTTCCCCCACAATGTGAAAGTAATCTTCTCCTTGATCATCGATAAATGTTTGTTTGATGAAAGAAGCAATCTCGTGTCTCAACAAATACGAGTAGTTAAGATTTATATGCTCCTTCAAATTTGTGACAAGTTCTGGAGGCATTAAAATACAACGTGCCTTAAAATCTTCAAGGTCCTCAGAAATTAAATCCAAGTAGTACTTAATAGTATACACATTATTATTTTGTTCCAAAAATTCCTTGATTGTATCAATATTATTATTGTATTGGTGCACCAATAGCACACTCAGTACGTTACTGACAAACACACTAAATATTATCATGGAACAAAGAATCCATACTGAAATGAATAGTTTAATTTTCCCTTCCATCCATCTTAAGTGTGGCACGCTGCTTTGGGTAAGTATCCTCCAGGTCAGGAAGAAGTTGATCCAAATTGATGATTTGTGGTTGTGTAAAAATTTTACAACCATCGCAACAGACAGAAAGGAACTGGCTAAAAGGATCCAAGTATATTTGTCAACAATCTTACTCATTTTAGCAAACGGTGTAGCTTCACCCGAACTTGGAACGAGCAGTACCAGCTTCTCCAATTTGATGGGGTATGAGGTGTATGGATGAACGTAGGTTTCAAAGTTACTAACTGCCACATAATCAGTTTCGTCATTATAAACTTGATCTTCGGCTGTTCTGTAACTATTATCAGAATTCATACATACATATGGAGAAGCATTTAGCATTGTAATTATTGTATTGTATTTGTAATAATCCAAACCAGTTAGCTTCTTACTTTCCTTAAACATCAGTGGTTCATATTCGAAAAAGCTCGCACGTAAAGGATTTTTGTGAAAGTTTATTTTATGATCTATTTCGTATGTTACAATTAAAGATTTATTGTTGGTGATTTGTTGTTGTTGAAATTTGTAATAGTTGAAAACTTGTACGTCTTCCCTGACAACAACCACGTGGAATCTAACAAATTTTCTCTCAGATATGTGCTTAATCATTCCAGTTACACTAACACCTTCTAAAGTTTTCGTTAATATAAATACAGTAGGATGAATTGGTTTCCAAAAATACATTTTAAACAATAAATCAAGATATTCGTCAAGAGCAACTAAATTGTTAAAAGCAACAAATGTGACACTAACTGTTGGAAATAATGGAACGTTCACACCCAAATCATCAATCAAACAAGGACAATTGTTATTTTTGATTAGCAAATCCTTGAAATCAGCTTCACCCAAATAAAAACACAATTTAAAATGTTTGTCTTTAACAACGTTTTCACTGAGAAAGTTTTCCAATTTATCTGGCCCACCTAATTTTGATTTGATAAAATCTACACAATATATTTCTTTAGAAATCAAAAATATAAGAAGAAATGACATTACTAATATCATATCAGTAGCAGTTTAAATTCAATGTGGTCGTGTATTTGATTATTGATTTGAATGTTGTCAGGCTTCATAATATTGTACTAAATGGAGTTTCCGCAATAAAAACAATTTGCTGCGTTTGTAAAACATTAAAATTCAAATTGATAATTGGTAATCTAAATTTGTATCTTGTATGTTTTAGGTGTGTTACTTTGTTTAAATAAATTATGTCTGTGTTAACAGTATAATGAATTATATATTTGACAAATTAAAGTAAATAATGAAATACAATTTGAATATACAGACTTCTCAAATGTAAAATATAATATATGAATATCCAAAATAAAATCCAAAAAATCACTAATATATTTAAAAAAATTGAAAAACGCTTGAAAGTAAAATGATGTTATCAAGAATATCAACTAGTGAACTTATAAATAGTTCACTTTTCATTAAAAGACCTTAGTTGAACTGTGATTCTTAAATAATGACTAATAATACTAATTTACAATTACAACAATTGTTTTAATAAACTTATAAATTGTTGATTTTTCATTAAAATATGAATTTTTATGAGGTTCTCCTACTGGAAAAATGTGTTATCTGTGTTAAACTTTGTTTCTGGAAGAAGGAAGTGGTCTAATTTTTTATTAAAAATGTCAATGAAATTTTTATGAGGTTCTCTTACTGGAAAAAAGTCTTGCCTATAATACTAATTAGTGAAGTATACCATATAAGAAATGTAAACTTTTCATTAAAATTTCTATTCGTAAATTTTTTGAGAAGTTGTCTTGCTGGAAAAATGTTTTAGCTATGCTCACGCTGTGTTTCTGGAAGATGAAGTTGACTGTAATAGTGATTATTGAAGAATATTTCTGATAAATTCTCTCCTACTTGAAAATGTCTTAGTTATGCAGAACTGTTTTTATAAAAGAATGAATATGTTTATAATACTAATTAGTGAATAATATTTCTAATAATCTAATGTATATGTATATATTTCATTATAATCTGTGTTCGTAAATTTTTTGTGAAGTTGTCTTATTGGAAAAATGTCTTAGCTATGCTCAACTATGTTTCTGGAAGAACGAAGTTGGCTATAATACTGATAATAATATTGAAGAATATTTCAGATAGACTTATAAATTCTAAATTTTTCATTAAAAAATGTCAGTGAAATTTGATGAGGTTCTCTTAGTGGAAAATGTCTTAGTTATGCTGAACAGTGTTTCTAGTAGAATGGAATTGTTTATAATACTAATTAGTGAAAAATATTTTTGATAAACTTATAAAAATATAATATTATATATTTTTCATAAAAATCTGTATTCGTGAATTGTTCTACTGGAAAAATGTCTTAGCTATGTTCAACTGTATTTCTGGATTAATGAAGTTGTCTATTATACTAATTATTGGAGAATATTTCTGATGAACTTATAAATTGTAAATTTTTCATTAAAAAATGACGGAGGAATTTTTATGAGGTTCATCTACAGGAAAAATGTATGAGTTATGCTAAACTGTGTTTCTAGAAGAATGAAGTTGTCTATAATACTGATTATTGAAGAATATTTCCGATAAACTTTTAAATGTTGATTTGTCATTAAGATCTGTATTCGTGAATTTTATGAAAAGTTGTCCTATTGGAAAAATGTCTTAGCTGTGCTATTTAGGATAAACTTATAAATTTTAATTTAATTTTTTAATAAAATCTGTGTTCCTGGATTTTTGTATGAGATTTTTATAATGGAACAATATCTTACCTATTCTGAACTGTGTTCGTAAAAGAATGAAGTTGCCACTGATACTAATTAATATTTTCTGATAAATTATATATTGTATTTATTAAAACTCGTATTCGTTTGATTTTTTGTGAGTTTGTCTTATTTAAAAATGTCTTAGCTAAGCTGAATTGTACTTCTATGATAAATTAATTTTATATATTAACAGGAAAATCATAATTTTGTCGACTATATATGAATTTATCCTTTCATGAATTATTAAGATCATTAAAACAAAAAAATAGTTAAGTCAAGAAAATGCATTTTTTGCTATTTAGTGCATAATTCGTTAGCCTTAATTAAGATAAGATTGCTCGGATTAAAGGAACGGTTCTAGCTGCATTATAGATAAGAATGTGGAATATCCGGAACATCATTTTTCTGCACGCGCACTTACATAACAAACCTAATAAATAAGCAATGAAACGAGCGGTCAGAAAATAAAGCCCAAGTGGAACTCACTCATTACAACGTCTGTAATTATGACGATATAATCTTCCTTTCGCATCCACCAGATCGCCTATCAGAAGCTGTCACACGACGCAGTCTCGTTTTGATTACGAGAACCGCGTGGATTTTAATAAATTGTTTTTTTGCTTGCGTTTCGCATTATTTCTAATAATGGCCGTGGTAATTGATTTGACGGATGCCGGTCGTGAAATTATCTAAATTTTATCTGACGTCTTCAATCTAAATGACTGACGTCCTAGAAAGCAAACATGAGTTATTACCCGCTCATTGTTTATCGTACTCGCGTCCGAGTCGCAAACAATCGGCCCCCGGACTGCGAACCAATTAACCCGACCCGCACGAAATTTCATCGGTTTTCGGCCCCGTCGGAAACGCCGCGTTCGAAAAAAAGACCAACCGGAAAAAGAAGGCAGAACCGTCCAGTTGTGGCGATTTTATCGACCGCTTGCACGTGAACGGCCCGCGGCCAGGCCCCCGGGGCCCCACCGGTTGACAGAGACCGGTGTGGCGCCGATAAGACGCGGAGCTCGGGGTCGTCGACGACCCGCTTCTCCCTCGGTCTTTCGTCGGCCGCGCCCCGGGGGCCACACGTCCACTTTCCAACGAGGCACGTTGGAGGAACGGCGAGGCGGCGGCGGGTCGCCGAGGCCTACGCTCGTAACGTCGGACCACTCGCCGTCCTCGTCCTCTTGTAGGTGGGCACGGAATTGATTTCGGGACGGGAATGTGTCATTCGATTTATGCGGATTGTTTCCAATTGACTTTTATGGACGGCGTTGTAGTACGGCGATAATTTTTCGGACTTATCAGATACCATTTGGAATTGTTGTTCCTCAACTTAACAAAACGATAATTCAATTTTCGACTTTACAACGGTAACCGACTAGATAACAGTTTATAAACCCACTCCTAAGAAAAAAAAAAAAAAAGAAATAATGACAGACCGATTTAACAAGTTACAGAAATATGGGTGAGCATTGTTTGTAACGAACATCGCTCCGGGGACTCAAGGTTTCTGAGAGCTGCTTTCGCAGCCCCATATGGTCATATTTAATCAGGTTTTCGACCACTGAAACCGACCGTTTACTAATGTTTCCACTTTCGTTTTGTCACTGAATTATTATTTTTTAAATGCATCGGTAACGAGCTTTGTTATGATTGATAACTTACTGTTTGCGATAGACAAACGTCAAGGTAACTAATGCAGTACTTACTTGTATCAGACATACAATTTCAAATACAACCGTTTTTATTTATTATTATTTTTTTTAATTTATAACATAAATGATTCTTACCTGTTTCTTTTATAAATTGATTACTAAACCCAAAAATGAAAGGTTAAAAATTTATTATACATTGTTGTTGTAGTAGGTAAAAACTAAATATAATTATATGCAATCCTCTCTTCAAAATAATTATAAAGGAGTCAAATTTAAAATGGAAGCTAAAAAATAACATTTGGTGCAATTTTTAAAAAGTTTTGGGTTATAAAATTAGATATTTCGAGTAGTTTTCATAAATTTGAATTTTTTATTATTATACAGATATTACTTTATAATATAAAACATATTTTTAAACTTTTTATAAATTTTAGACAAATACAAATAAGATTATAAAATATAAAAAGATATATTTAAACTGTCGATGGAAGTGAATACTTTTAGTATTATTAGTATTAAAATTTGAAATTTCATAATGAATTAAAATTATCAATCAATCTGGTTTTCACATCTATTGACACTCCGAGCAACAATTATATGCATGTTTATATGGTTTTTTATTATTCAAATATATTACGGGCTGTACAAGATCATGACAAAATATAAATACAAATCAATTGAAATAACAGTTGATTCAAATTTATCTAAATATCGCGTAAAAACAGCATCGATTGTCTTTTTATATTTTGTAGTACTGTAACTGTAACTTTTTTCTTTTGTCGAAATTTAGAAACTAACTAAATTCTCAGACAAAGGAAGGACGAACAACAGAAACAAAAAGTCACTCTGAACACGATTCCCTGGTTGTTAACCAAACTTTGAACAATTGATGAACTAGCATGTCGGTGACGCGAACCCATAAGATTTTCCCCTACCAAAAACTGCTCAACGCGGCTAAAGAAATTTTCATATTAAAATTTAAAACTTTTTTTAAAAAGTTGTTATTTTAAAAGGTTATCATAAATTTTTATAAATTATCTGAAATGTCTAAAATTTGCAAAGTTGATGTTAATTTAGAATACAGTCGAATTGATAACTTGAACCATGATTTGCCAGAAAAAAAATCGAGTTATCAAGACTTCTGTGTTATAAAGTAAAAACTACACATAATTTTTACCCTGGTCTGAACCAGTGTACTAATTATTAAAACTATGAAATATCAAAGTTTTACTGTATTTTATAGTTATTTTATAGATATTTTATAGATATTTTATAGACATTTTATAGATATTTTATAGACATTTTATTGACATTTTATAGATATTTTATAGATGTTTTACAGATATTTTACAGATATTTAATAAACATTTTATAGATATTTTATAAATATTTCATACATATTTAATAGATATTTTATAGATAATTTTTAAACAATTTATAGACATTTTATAGATATAATAACTATTTTGCAGATATTTTATATATATTTCATACATATTTTATAGACATTTTATAGATATTTTATAGATATTTCATATATATATTTTATAGACATTTTACAGATATTTTATAGATATTTCATACATATTTTATAGACATTTTGTAGATATTTTATAGATATAATATCTATTTTGTAGATATTTTATAGATATGTCATACATATTTTATAGATATTTCACAGATATTTTATAGACATTTTATAGATATATAGACAAGTTAATGACAAATGATTGGGCAATGTTCAATTATTGAATGAAACTTTAAGATCAAAACGTTTAAAAAATTATCTGATTTTTTTATATAAATACATAAAATTATAAAACAAAGGGATAATTTTTAAGATTTCAAAAAAAGTATGTATATAAAAATTTTCGAGTGGAAGTTTAGTGTTAAAAAATAAAAATAAATATAGATTTGTTAAAAGAATATTTTTTAAAGAAATCATAATCATAAAATTATTTGGTTAATTAGAGGAAAAAATAAAAGTTGAATGCCCGAAAATTGAAAAAGTTTATTGTGAAAATAAAATTAAATTTGAAAAGAAATACTAATAAAGATTAAAAACTGAACGAGATATAGAAATTATTAAATGAAAATACAAGAAATAAAAATATCCCCAATTATTTTTACTAAAATTCATAAAAAAGTTGGAAAAAAATTCTAATATCATATTTGAAAGTAAAAAATAATAATCTAGAGGAACTAGAAGTAAAAAATACAAAAAATAAAGATTCATTAAATTCTTTTAACTGAAGAAAAGGAAAAATTTAATAAATATGTCCTCTATCTAAGAATTATTTGAATTTTCTATAAATTATATAAAAAAATTATTTTTTATAAGAATTTTAACACTGTTCAAATAAATAGACACAATAACCAAACGTAAAAAAAACCATCTTCACAAACTTCTTAAAATCCATAGAACCGGCATAATATTTCTCGCGTTCATTAAACAGTACAATGGTACCAATCAGAAAAATCCCGACTCAAATAATTGCAATTAAACGATCCAACATCCTGGGCAGTGAAAATAAGAGAGCGTAAAATCGACCGTCAAACCGGGACGTAACTGTGGCACACCGATTGTGGCAGATAGTGTAGACGTCCGATTCGGTTCGTTTTGTGCCTTGGAACCATTTTAAAATTGTACATTGATTGTACCCGGGGCACGGATCGGTCGGATTAATGTTTTCCGGGGGCCATGGGATGGGTCCATAATTTATTGATCTCGGACGATGAAAGTGACTTCGTTTCAAATCCACGGAATTGCATTTATCTGCGCGCTGCAACCTCAGAAAATTACTCAGGTTGTTTTTGGTACTCTTTTTTTTTTTTTGAAATCTTCAGTAATTACTAACAAAACATTTCTTTCATTTAACTCCAGCTCAAGCATCTCTTGTTCACGTTGTCTCCAACTTGTTCATCCGAGTCCCCCAAGACAATTCTAACGTGTTGCCTGATGTATGCCGGTTTGTTTGCTCCAAACCTAACATTCCAATGATCACAAGTCCGAATCCCCTCATTAATTCCATCCCATGCGAAAAGAACATGCCTTATTTAAAAGATGTCCCGATAGCGGATAACCGTGGGGTTTTGTCCGCGGGCCAAACGAGACCATTCGATATTTTAGCGAATATCTCTCGGTCGTGACTGAGGAGATAGAGAACGGATGGATTGATGTATTTAACGGGCTCGCGGCATTGCAGGCCCCGGCTTCATCAATGTCACACTCTAATGGACTTTATCTTTTCCATCCCGGTTAAGGATTTCGCCATTTTTAAGATGCGGATGGGTAATTTACAGGTCGGCGTAATAGTTTTTAATAGATTATTGTTATCACTTATGTGTGGTAGGTAGGGTACCGTCATTATTAAGATGATTATGCACTGACAAATGTAATTATTACGATAAAAATTGGACCCTTTTCAAGTTTAGAAAGTTAGAAATAATGATTGTAACGTGTCACTTTTAATTGCACAGGTAATTAAGTCTTTTAGGAATCATATTCAATGATTTTTCCTCGTCCCTTAATTATTGGTATTAAATCATTTGGCCTGGAGTAATTTAGCTCGCCTACATTGCGACGCATACCTTCTCCTTTGGCTTGCTGTTTGTATTAACCTTTAAATTGTTACCATAATTCCATCTTATTATACTACCCACATGTCACGGTGTAATTTTCATCATTCTGAATTGGATAAACAATAGTTAAGTTTTAGTTAAAGCATTTAACTCTAAAAACAAAACAAAACACTTGTTATTTATGCTGTTGTATGTTAATTTCTTGGGTCAAAATAAGATATAATTAATCAATTTAAGCAAATTAATGGATGATAATCGAATAGCCCATTAACAATATTAATAGGAACAAAAAATAATTTGTAGACTAATTTATGTTTATAATCACTAGTTAACTAGTAAACTTAGTTATTAATCTCCGTTTAAGTACTTTCATTTTAAATGGCTTACAAGCACTTCTGTTTACGATCTATTCCGTGTAACGAGTTAGTAACGATAAATGAGCTTAATAATTAGGCGAGTAAAAAAGCGTCGGTCTATTAATATCTGGAGAAATTTTAACGCTGTTATCCTCTAGCTACTGAAAAACGTGTTAATTACTTAGAACATTATTACTTTGAGAGTTTCACAATTACGTTTTGCCTTCACGTAATTGGAAGAGTTTTGTTTGTTTCTATTTGATTTAAACAATTGGTTGATCAAAAATATAAGTTTCAAATACCGTTAGTTAACATTTTTAATTAAGACTCTATAGATTCTCTTGAACTTATGTAGGGAATATTTAGATAATCTACATTTGTGTATATAGAAGTTACACATAGATTTTACAGATTTTATAAATATTTATAGATATTTAATAGATATTTTATAAATATATAGATATTCTATAAATATTTTATAGATGATTTATAGATATTTTATAGATACAGTCGAATTAATAATTTGAACTATGATTTGTCAGAAATAAAATCGAGTTATCAAGTAAAAATTACACATAATTTTCACCCTGGTCTGAACCAATGTACTTCAAGTTATCAAAACTGCAAAATATCAAAGTTCGACTGTATTTATAGATATTTATTTTATAGATATTTTATATACATATTATAGATATTTTACATAAATTTTACAAATATTTTATAGACATTTTATAGATATTTTATAAATATTTTATAGATATTTTATAGACATTTTATAGATATAATATCTATTTTGTAGATATTTTATAGATATTTCATACATATTTTATAGATATTTTATAGACATTTTATAGATATTTTACAAATATTATACAGACACTTTATAGATATAATATGTATTTTTTAGATGTTTTATAGATATTTCATACATATTTTATAGATATTTTAAGACATTTTT
Source organism: Aethina tumida (assembly GCF_024364675.1). Classification (NCBI taxonomy): domain Eukaryota; kingdom Metazoa; phylum Arthropoda; class Insecta; order Coleoptera; family Nitidulidae; genus Aethina; species Aethina tumida. Next base: position 33,560,384 of record NC_065436.1, read on the forward strand.
TACACATTTTATAGATATTTTATAGACATTTTATAGATATTTTATAGATATTTCATACATATTTTATAAGCATTTTATAGATATTTTATAGACATTTTATAGACATTATATAGATATTTTGTAAAATATTTTATAGGTTTACATAATATTAAATATTATACATATTTTACATACATTTATATTTCACATACATTTACATTATACATTATTTCATACATATTTTATAGATATTTTTTAGACAATTTATAGACATTTAATAGATATTTTATAGATATAATATCTACTTTGTAGATATTTCATACACATTTTATAGATATTTTTTAGACATTTTTAGACATTTTATAGATGTTTTATAGACATTTTATTGATATTTTATAGACATTTTATAGATATTTTATAGAAATTTTATAGATATAATATCTATTTTGTAGATATTTTATACATAATTTATAGACATTTTATAGATATTATAGAGATATTTTGTAGATATTTCATATATGTTTTATAGACATTTTATATATATTTTATAGATATTGTATAGGTTTTATAGATTAGATTTTATAGATTATTATAGGTAAATTTTATTGATATATATTACAGATTTATGCAGATTATAATTTTTTTATAATTTATGGATTTTAAGTAGTAGAAGATTTATCATATCATAAAAGAGATTTTATACAAACTTATGCAGTTTTTAAAATTTTTATAGTTTATGAATTTTTTGTACTTAATATATTTAACAAATCTTAAACGTTATAGAGATTTTATACAGTTTATAGTTATTACAGACTTATGCAGTTTATTAATATTACAGATTTTGTACAGTCTATAAGTGTTAATGATTTTATACAGTTTATAAATCTTACAAATTTTAAATAATTTATTTTATGTACTTTTAATATTTTATAAAATTTCCAGATTTTATACATTTTTTATGGATTTTGTAATAATATATTTCTCTAACGTTTGAAACCAATTCATCCCATCCTCATTATCCTTAAGCCTTATCTCTTCGTCAACACAACTTAGCGTAAACTGTTATGAATGTACTTATAACTTTTAATACTTAAGTATTTAAAGTCGTGGCATTTTTGTGATCAACGAGATGGAAGAATGGAATCGATCCCTCGGCGACTTCGTAACGGTTAGCGTGGAAATGCAGTAGACGGTATCAAATGGCGATTATGTAGTTATAAAGAAAAACGACTTCCCTGAATAAGTTGCACAGATAAAAACCAGACGTGTTAGAGATATTGTGGGAATCGCCAGCAGCATCGGTCGAGGACGTGTTCTCTTTTGGTCTCCGTGCACTTTTTTTTTTATAATCGCCACGCACTTTGTCTCAGTTCCAAGTAACCGATCGCGTTTCGCAACAGATAAATTTCCCATTTACGGTCTCTATTCACAATTTAATTTTTATTGCGAGAACGTTTTCGTCCGCCACAGCGACCGCATTCGTTTGCTAGTTAACGAATCAGATATTTCCGGCCGCAGAAATTGAAAAATCGCGTTTTCACCGGACCGTTACATTTTGTCGAACCCGGACATGAAAGCGTGTCGTTCGCATTGTCCTCGCCGTACGTACGGTCGTCCTGCGGCCAAACCGCAGGGTTAAGAGACCACATCCTCTCGACAATGTAAACAGAACGATGGTAATTGACGTGCAGGCTCTAAATTGCATTCGCCGCTACCATCTCTTGTCGGCTACCTTTGGTCAGCACCTGCCACCGGGTAACCGATTCGAAGTCGACGGGTAATTTATGGCGGATGATTTTACGTAATTTGATGCGGGGCGTCAGACGTTTTGGTATTGACGGTTATTGTTCTAAAAGTTCTTTTGTACATCGTAACCGATAACGGCCTAATTAATTACGGTGGTTGGGTAATTTTCGACTTTCGTAACACCGAAAACGGTGAAGGATTAGGATGTAATTTGCCGGGCACGTTCCGACTGGTTCGAATAAACATTTCACTCGGCAGATCGGTGTGTCCGATAACAGAAATAAGGCGCGATAATATTTACATAGATAGGTTACCTTGTTAGGTTGTTTACCCAGAGGTGTGTAAGACAGAAGCATAAAGTAGACGCCCACAACGCGTCACGATCCTGATATATTGCACATGTGTGTCTATTACAAGAATTTGTGTAGTTCACACATTAAATTAATTACTATTAACACAAACACACAAAAAACAGACACAGTAGTAACAAGACCTCTCTTTTGATGTTACCGTAATGTTTTATAATAGTCCCCCGTCTATGAAATATCTATGAAATATCTATAAAATCCATGAATTCCATGATAAAAATAAAATCTGGGAATTTGAAATCTGTGAATGTGTATATAAAATGTATAAGTGTATAAGTGTATAAGTGTATAAGTGTATAAGTGTATAAGTGTATAAGTGTATAAGTGTATAAGTGTATAAGTGTATAAGTGTATAAGTGTATAAGTGTATAAGTGTATAAGTGTATAAGTGTATAAGTGTATAAGTGTATAAGTGTATAAGTGTATAAGTGTATAAGTGTATAAGTGTATAAGTGTATAAGTGTATAAGTGTATAAGTGTATAAGTGTATAAGTGTATAAGTGTATAAGTGTATAAGTGTATAAGTGTATAAGTGTATAAGTGTATAAGTGTATAAGTGTATAAGTGTATAAGTGTATAAGTGTATAAGTGTATAAGTGTATAAGTGTATAAGTGTATAAGTGTATAAGTGTATAAGTGTATAAGTGTATAAGTGTATAAGTGTATAAGTGTATAAGTGTATAAGTGTATAAGTGTATAAGTGTATAAGTGTATAAGTGTATAAGTGTATAAGTGTATAAGTGTATAAGTGTATAAGTGTATAAGTGTATAAGTGTATAAGTGTATAAGTGTATAAGTGTATAAGTGTATAAGTGTATAAGCGTATAAGTGTATAAGTTTATAAGTGTATAAGTGTATAAGTGTATAAGTGTATAAATGTATAAGTGTATAAGTGTATAAGTGAATAAGTGTATAAGTGTATAAGTGTACAAATGTACAAATGTACAAATGTACAAATGTACAAATGTACAAATGTACAAATGTACAAATGTACAAATGTACAAATGTACAAATGTACAAATGTACAAATGTACAAATGTACAAATGTACAAATGTACAAATGTACAAATGTACAAATGTATAAATGTATAAATGTATAAATGTATAAATGTATAAATGTATAAATGTATAAATGTATAAATGTATAAATGTATAAATGTATAAATGTATAAATGTATAAGTGTATAAGTGTATAACTGTATAAGTGTATAAGTGTACAAGTGTACAAGTGTACAAGTGTATAAGTGTATAAGTGTATAAAATGTAGAGACTGTAGAAAATGTAGAAAATGTAGAGACTGTAGAAATTGTAGAAAATGTATAAAATGTAAAAAATGTATAAAACGTATAGAACGTATAAAATGTATAAAGTGCATAAAATGTAAAAAATGTATAAAATAAATGTATAAAATGTATAAATTGTATAAAATGTATATTTGTATATAATGATATATCAATTATATAGATTTATTGTACAATATATAAATCTGTAACATCCATAGATTAAAAATGAGTATAATCTGTAAAATTTATTAAATGTATTAAGTTATAAAATATATAGTATATGTATATGTTTTAATGTAAAAACTGTAATTTTAATACATTTTATCTAGTATTACTAGAAGTCATGAATGTATAATATCTTTAGTTCCCAATTCATTAAAAATCAGTAAGTGATTTCAAAATCTATTAAATAAAAGACTGTTACATAATTCATAAATTTTTATGATCCAATCAGTTTAAATATATTTGAAAAATACCTGTTGTAGAATCTCAAAAATAACTAATAAAACTGAACAATGAACAACCTTGTCAAGTCATCTAATATTCCGATTCGTGCTCTCAAAAAGAATTCCCGATTAGATAGACTAACCATTTCAAATGCATTTTAACGATCACCCAATCATCGCCATTTCTACTGCGGTTGGATTTAAAAACAGTTGTAATTATTTTTGTACGTGTTTGTTCTACTTGTTTTTATTGCAGAACTGCGAAATTGATTTATTTAATGGAAATTTGATAGGTCCAAATTAATCGGTCACGGGAACAGTTCTGTAAGTTGGATAAAAGAAAGATTGAGTTTTATTTAAATGAAAGAATGAAATGTAACAATAATTAGAATGTTTTTTTTTTTAAAAAGGCGTATAAGTAATTAAACTTGTTGTTTTGCATTGATCTGATTCTGAAAAAGAAATGTCAACCAGTAGCACCAATGGTAAAAGAATTTTGTTGCACAATGTTTGGCACACAAAAATGTCACAACCATATTAATAAATACCTGATTGTTATAGTTATAACCCAGTAGAAATGTAAACCAATAAAATTATTATTATTAGATCACGTATATTTGAACAATTTTTAATTAAAATGCACATATAATATCTCGTTAAAGTTGTAAAATCAATAAAAATAAATTGAATAAAATATGAAATAGAGTTAATTAAAATACGAACAATAAAATATAACCGAAAGGAGAGCATTATTATTACACAAAAGTTTTGGACCAGCAAATTTTAAGAATTAAATTATTTATAAAATGAATTATTATAAAATACATTTTCATATCTTTGTACGTAATTTAAAAAATCCACGTAAATATAACCCACATCCGCACAAAATTTATTCAACGCTTGTTATTTTTTTCTCTTCTCCAGTTAAACACTTTCATTTTACCTGTCCCGGGGTGGAAAGCACAACGCGAACAGGGACACCGCACTTTTAAATTATTAACCGACTTCGGCCTTTATTTAATGCGGGCGAAAACTTCTTAAAAAAGCACCGAAGGCGCTATTTTGTCATTCGCCAAAATAAATATTAGCGTTCCAAGGGGCTGTGTATTAATTTGTGCTTTGGCGTCGGTGCCGGTCTCATTTTAATTTCAATTAACTTGAACAAATATCACACGACCGACCCGAAATGGTGAAAAACGAAAATAATAGAACACCAGCGAAACGATACGGCCACTCGACTATTATGCCACTAACGCGAGTGGTGCTCTATTAACTGAGCCCTCAGTACAAAAACATACTACATACACTCACTCAATAACGTTTATTTAATTAACGCATACGGTAATGGCCACGGAATAATTCCGGTGTCACACCTTACAAGTTGCCTCTACGTGTTCAAATTAAACGAAAACACGAATTTTAGCAGGTGCATTTCGGACCGAATTTTACTTGCAAAGAACCACAAGGATTGTGTTATTGAACTTTTGTGGTCTGTTTCTTGTGGATGAGAGAATTATCCTGGTCTATTCAAATTGAAATAGACAGTAACCTGTAATAGGTTTATTTGAATTTTATTAATTTACTCTCAGATATTTATACAGTGTGGAACAATTTATTTCCTGTCCTGTTCTATTTTTCTCTCTATTAACTATACCATAGAGATATTTCAATTTTAAAATTTGAAGAAAGTTATACAATACAAAATAATGTAAATATGAAACTAAAATCCTACAAACAAACATTTATTATTTCTCAACAAAGAATAACATAAATATAAGTATTTAATAAGAAACTCTCTTAGGCTTAACAATATGTTATGTACAATGGAGTCGAAATTATACTTGACATTCTCTGATGTGCCACAACGATATAATCTGAGGACTCTTCTTTTCCTTCTACAATCTATACATATAAATAAAATTGGAGTGTCTGTTTGTAATATTGAAATAACCGTTTTTTACTACAAGCATATGAATATAAATACAGTGCATACACCAAAATAACATTTTTTACAATTTTTGTCTCTCTGTCTGTTTGTTCCGGCTAATCTCTGAAATGGCTGGACCGATTTTGACGGGACTTTTATTGCAGGTAGCTGATGTAGTAATGAGTAACATAGGCTACTTAAAAAAATAAAGTAGTGTTGCAATGTCCAAGTACTGTCCAGTACCACGCGCAGCTCACACGCATGCCCCACTGGGCCGTCACGTCGGACGCAACCCGGACGATGTCGCGGGTACAGCTGGTTAATCATAAAATTTATTTAAAATTAAAAGAATTGTTCGTTTAATAAAATGATTATGTCTTTCTTACGTTTTTAGTAATTTTTTGGGAATCCAGGAAGAATTAGAATTATTTATTTTTACTTTTTTAATGACTTTTCAGGAAATTACTATTAGTAAAAAAATAAAAATCCATAAGTTATTAAAGTGAAACTATGTAATTTAATCAGTATGAATTTAATCGTATGGATTTTATTCTATAGATTTTAATTGTATGGAAATTGATCGTATAGATTTTGATCGTATGGAATTTGATCCTATGGAAAATGATCGTATGGATTTTAATCGTATGGAAAATGATCGTATGGAATTTGATCGTATGGAATTAGGTCACTTTACGTTTTTAGTAATTTCTCACGTTTTTAATGAATTTTTGAGATTTTAGAAGTTTTTTCCGCTTTTAGTAAATTTTTACGTTTTTCATAACATCGTTATATTTACATATACTGTATGTATATATATTTCTTTAAGGCTGCCACTCGTAATTGTAGCAATTAATGCACCCAAGAAATTTCGAAAGTATGGCTCATTAGTATTTACTACTCATACGGAAAATTTTCTTCGAAACTAAATTGTTCGAGAGGACTGAAATTTCTTCCAATTTTGATTTCACAGGAAATTTATTTCACAATAATTTTCACATGAAATTTTTATAATTAAAAATTTTTTTTCTTATAGAAGTGTAATAAACAGCTTGTAATAAATAAAATCTATAAAATATTTTTCTTCTATTCATTAATGATTTACCATTGTTCATTACTTGTAATAATTTATTGTTTACTGATGTTTTCACTAATTCTGTCAATCCTGTCTCCGACTGTAAATATTTAAAATGATAAGTTGTGATGCTGTGTGAAATATTTATATATATATATAAATTTGAGTATTAATGTGTCTCTTTTATTAATAGAATCAAACCCATTGTTTTTAATTACACCATGAATAATCAATCCTTTTCTTCAGCACAGCTATATTAAGATTTATGAGATCTGTTTTATGATAAATTAACTTTTAATAGTCATATTAGGAAGATCTTTATTTCAGCACATAAGTTTATTAAGCTTAATGTCTCAAAATTACCTTATTACAGTTATGTGCAATCGAAGTTGGATCAATTTGGAATCCATATAACAAAACAATGATTACGCTAAAGAATCCCGTATTTGAGTTTTTTTTTTTAAATTTTACCAATCTACAAATAAAAGTTTCTTTTAGGTATACAGTGAGTATAGACAGTTTTCCATAGGTTAAAAAAAGAGTCAAAAAATTCTTTCTTGTGGGGAGAGTTATTTACAATTTATCAGCTTCTGTAAATGAAATCTATGAAACATATGAAATCTATGAAACATATGAAATCTATGAAACATATGAAATCTATGAAACATATGAAATCTATGAAACATATGAAATCTATGAAGCATATGAAATCTATGAAATCTATGAAATCTATGAAATCTATGAAATCTATGAAATCTATGAAATCTATGAAATCTATGAAATCTATGAAATCTATGAAATCTATGAAATCTATGAAATCTATGAAATCTATGAAATCTATGAAATCTATGAAATCTATGAGATCTATAAGATCTATGAAATCTATGAAATCTATGAAATGTATGAAATCTATGAAATCTATGAAATCTATGAAATCTATGAAATCTATGAAAAATATGAAATCTATGAAATCTATGAAATCTATGAAATCTATGAAATCTATGAAATCTACGAAATCTATGAAATCTATAAAATCTATAAATTTATAAAATCTGTGAACAAAAGGCTCATTTGCTTTGCATGCAAGGAAGGCATTTATTTTTGTCATTTAAATTAATTATGTTATGTACGTGTTCAGTGTTTTGATTAAATTTATTAAAATTGGCCTGTTTCTACTACTTTCTTCCCCTCAACTTAATGACTGGCCCATTTTCAAAGTTGTTGCACAAGATATTGCTCAATTTCTCCGCTGATGCAGGTTTTGGGACGTCATAGAATTTATTCATTGGTTGTACATGATAAAATAGCAATACTTAGATGTTTTCCTCAGCCAAAATTATTAACAAATCAACAACTTCCCCGTAAAACAAATTAACAGTCCCATCCCCTTACAAACGTGTCTGTCAACGAAACGATCGGGAACGACGAACGGGCCGACCATCTGGCAATTGAGACGCGTCGCGACGAAGAACGGGACGGCACCGTACGAACATTGGGTCAGAAAATGCGGACCGCATTTAATAATCGGTCCGCGAGCCCGTCAGAAATGATCCCGAGCCAATTTCCAAGCCCCACTCCGCGTTTTCAGAAAGTGCCCTAAGGGCACCGCCGAAACGCGAGATCGTGCAGTTTGCCACAGCGCTCGGGCTCTCTTGTATCAGTGTTACGTCGGCCGGGTTGGCGTTCTCATCTCGTCCGCGTTTATCGGCGCACGAACTGGCCGCGATCGTAGTTGTTGTGTTTGGGGTTTTGATTTTGATTTTTTGGTGGATGAGGACTGGTTTGTGGACGCCAAGATACGTTGGGACGTCGGGGTGAACATGCTGCTGGGGAAGAGGAAACACAATCATGTGGTGGTCAAGCAGGAGGATGTTGACAGGTAAACAACGTTTCGTTTGTACCACGTTGGGACTTGGTAGTGAGTCATTTGTGTGGCCGTCGATTGCCAATAATGGTAATTATCCTTTAGATGAATGCAAGTGACATTAAAGACCAGAACAACTTTCAGGACACAGTATTGAAACGTTTCGATCAGTTCTATGATTTTGTATTTAATTCAATAAATTGATTGATTAAATTTGTTGTTTATATTACATTTAATTAAAAATTATACAACTATTTTAGTTTATATTAACAGTCAATTTAACATCTTTATGATTTTCTAGTTAAACTTTATCACTTTAAACCACTTGTTTTCATCTCCGTTAATGGTGTTTATTATCCTGAATAAATTTTAAGGGAGTTAGCTATGTTTAATGTTGATTCTCAACTTCAGTCAAAATTGCACCATCAGTTTTAAATAATTGTAAAAAGTTATACTTAATTATTTTTGTTAATTGAAAAACATGCACAATTATTATTAAATGAAATTAGAAATGTTTGTAATTAAAATGTCATAAAATCGGCATATTGCTATTAACAACTTAAGATTTTGATGTATTATATTTACTTTGTTCGTTTCGTATTGTTCATTGAAAAGGAAAACATAATTTTATTAAAACATTTTTTTATTAAATAACATTTATGAATAAATATCAAAGTCTTTGTTTTGGTTGAATTAAAATTGTTAATAAATATTCTATAATTATTATTTAATTGTTTAACAAGCTGTTAAAAATAGAATATAATGTGCACAAATTTACAATAGAAATAATGAATATAAATGATATATTTTAATTAAATTTATGTTCATGTGAAACAAATTAATTATATTGCAACATATTAATTTTTATCAAACTTTCAAACATCCGGAGGAAACGACCGTACCAAACAGTCGTACCACTCTCATACATCTATATTTCTTGTAAATCACTTATATAAATAAACGTAACAACTTTTCCTTAAAAATACCTTAAATATGATTACATAAGATGGTTTTTAAGCAAACACGACTAATAGCTTTTGCTTGTGTTAAACAGTTTGACCTACAAAACGGATTGTTTGTTAAAATTTTACGTTACTTAAGAAAATGTGAGATGCAATAATTGCTGTCGACTACCATTTACAGTTGTTTTTGAATATTTATTTCCTCGAACCAAACACCGACATCTATCGGTTTTCCTAATTTATGATGATTGGACGGCTTTTAATCGTCCTAATTAGCATTTTATTAAAAATCACGCTGCGGGCCCCTCTCGACTTTCGACGTGTCGACACTTTCGTATCTTGAATTTTACTATGCACTTTTTTGTTTAAAGATGGCAGATGGAAAGTACACAATTGATTCACAGGTTTATCGAAAAACGGTTGGTTTTAGTAGGTTCGTCGTCTGATCGCAGGTTGAAGTCGCCGATTTGTTTCAGGCTGATGTCGCCGAACAGTTCGCCGGCTACGTCACCGACGATGTCGAACTCCTCGTCACCGACGCCGCCGTCAGCGTCAGCGTCCAACTTGAGTTACACTAAGATCACCGGCATACCGTGCGTTGCGGCGGCGTCGAGGTACACGGCGCCGGTGCACATAGATGTTGGTGGCACCATTTACACGTCGTCGCTGGAAACTTTGACTAAGTAAGTTGAGCAACATAAATTTTACGATCTTTCGACAGGGCGGGCAACATGTTTATTTTTGGGTTAGGTTATTTAAATATATATAACCTGTACTGTTTCCTGGCAAACTTTATTTATAAGTTGGTAGTATAAAAAGTTTGTAAAAATTATTAGAAACTTAACTAACTAATTCTACTTTTCAACAAAATTTTGATGTATTATTATTATTTTTTTAATTTCAAATGGAATTAATGACTTAATTTGCATTTAAAATATAGGAAAAAACAAGCAAAAATATGCAGGGTGATTCACTTAACTTATTGATTAGATGTAAATCGAGAACAGAAAATGTTATTAATTTCATATTTTTATAACAAGTATAACTTGATTTGAACTTCTTTCCTAATATGTTTAAACAATATATAATTTCCAGTTTCGACGAAAGTCACATCAACTTTATTATTTTCGATGGAACGTTCTGTATATTTTTAGATTTTTAAATTCTAAATGTCACTGCAAATAAAATGGCTATACCTTATCTTATACCTAAACCCAACCGATTTTTAATTATTAATTTTTTCCAAAAACTTTGACAGATTGATGGTGTAACTAAAATATTTGTAAACTCACCAATTTTAATCCTTTTCAGATACCTCACAAATGGCCATTGTAAAAGATATTTACAAAATACACCACTAAAAATATTAAAAAAATGAAATGTTTATATTCTAAGTTAGTACACAGGGTGATTCGCTTAACTTATTGATTAGAAGTATTTTTAAAACAAGTATAACTTGATTTGCACTAATTTCCTAATTTATTTTGAACAATATATAATTTGCGATTTCGCCGTAAGCCACATCAACTTTATTATTTTCAGCTGAACACCTTGTATAATTTTAGGTTTTTAAATTCTAAATGTAGTTGCAAATGAAATAGCTGTAACAATATGTTAGTTTTTGACATGTTAATTTATTTCTAAAACTTTTAACAGAAAATTTTAGAGAAATTAAACTTTTATTTTAAGTTGGTAACTTATTCATTAGAAGTTTATGGAGATCAGAGAAAAATATTGATTTGAATTTTTTTAGCAATTATAATTAGGTTTAAACTATTTTTTAATTCATTTTAAACCGGTACGTCAGATGTATCAGGAACTTTGTTATGGAACGCCCTGTATATATTGATATATTTTAATTATAATATTATAATACACATAATTACAAATAAAATGGCTATATCATATTCTATATCTAAACCCAATACTTTTTGAGTTATTATTTTTTTTCCAAAACTTGAGAAATGGATGGTTGAACTAAAATTTTTGTGAAGCCACCAATTTTGATTTGAATTGAAAAGTTAATTTTTGCAGACCATTAACCATCCTATAAGCGACCATTATTAGTACTCCCAAATTTTATACAGTGTGTTCGTTATTTATAAAATATCAGTTAATATTAATTTTATGTTTGAACAATGCTTATACTAGTTGATAGATTTTTTAATATTCAATTTAATTATGTTAAAACATACATAGTTTTCAATTGAAAATAACGAACACCGTGTATAAAATTTGGGAGTATTAATAATGGTTCCTTATAGAATAGTTTTTAGTAAAATTTTTTAATAAAAATGAACTTTCCTGCAGCAAAATTGGTGGTTTTACCGACATTTTAGTTACCCTGCCAAAATTTTTAGAAAAAAAGCGATATTAAGTTTAAATATGTAATCTGTATAATTTTAATATTAAAGTTTCTATTTATGTATTTTTAAAATCAAATATAAAATAAATCATCAGTTACTCATTCTAAGTGAGTATCTTAGCTAAAGAAAATTTAATGTAAAACAATTTTCCTCAGGTTTTAGTTACTTGTTTTTCTCTTATATCCTGGAAATACTCATAAAAACCAAAACCAAACAATTTGAGACACACTCTACTCTTATTTGATTTATATTTTGTATATATTTTTTCTTTAATTAATTTATCTAAACCTTTCAAATACAGAAGCCGGCCAGCTCCATAAAATAATTATTTTTAACCAAAAACGTTTGTTTGAAATTACCGTCAAAATTTAATTTATGATGTTAAAATATAAATAATTTATCTGACGTTATTAATCATTCAACAAATATAACAGGCCAGTTAAACATTTACATTTCCAACATCCTGTGTAATATTGGTCGTCAATTTCGGCCGGCATAATTTAATAATATTGCCAAATTAAGTAAATACAAGTGGATTATTAATTATTTAATCATTAATTTCGAAATAGATTAATTGCGAATGATTTGTTTGTGAAAATATGATGCAAAATCGAACAATTCATTTCCTATTGCGGCTAATTAATTTGCCAACAATCGGTAATAATTATTAATTTGCTAGTGCACGCGAACAAACTTGATACAAATAGGCGGCGGATGTACGATTATTTGAATAATTAGATCCGAAGTAAATTGAGATCGACGTATCTATTTAATGAGCGGTCGCCTTGTTTGCCATCGGGTAAAATATGAGAAATGGTTGATTTAGGTTGTTACTGTCAGTTAACTAGCGTCATGTACTTTATTTTTGGGAACGGAGATCAATTCGATGATGTTGGAATTTTGCTATAAAATCGAAATAATGGTTCGATTATTAAAAAATAAAAACAATTTTATAAAATAAATATTCTATGCTCTTATTTTTTGACTTTCTTCAGTTTTACACGATTACTTTTCTACTAGTTTTCAACAAAATCGTGGACTTTTATATTTTTAAGCCAGTGCACTTTCTTCCTTTTTTTTATTTAGGCCATTCAATTTTGATTGAAAATTGTCTTAAATTTCATAAAATTTGAACTTTAGTAGAAAGTTGCTAGAGAAAATTGTGTTTCAAAAGTGTTTAAATTTAATTTAATTAATCTAGTCTTAATTTCATTTAGTTAATTAAATGCACATATGTTTATTTTTAAGTTCATCCTTTGACCAAAAAACATAAATATCACAAGAAGCATTTACATATGTTCAAACTCATTAAGATGTGCATTTATTTACATTTTAACAATCATTATCTTTCACTCCAATCAAAGAATTAGACGAATTAAAGTCACCATTTTTTTTTTAATTTCCTTTTTGTTTAGTAATTGAATGAAAGAATTTTTAAAGAAACTTTTTGTAAAACATTAGAGACATTTTCCGAAAGAATCCTTGAAACAGGCAGACGATAAAAATCCGTCAAAAACACCAATTAAACCCGGCATCGAAGGACCGTGCCGTGGGCCGTTGCCGTCTGCACGACCTGCCCGATCGGCCGCAATGAAAAATGACGAAATTTCGTTGAAATCACGCCCGCCGTTTGTGCGGCCTCCTCGCGGGGTCTTATTGATGCGTTCGTGCGCCGTGTGCGAACACACCGGGTCCCCCGTCCTCGGAGATCGGTGACCCGGGGGTCTCGTGATGACCACGGGGTGACACCGTCATGGGAACCCGCACCGAAGGCAGGGAATGCGCCGCGGGTGCGACACGGGGTGACCGCAGGTGTGAGAAACCAGGTATCCCACACCCACGACTCGGCTAATGATTCGGCCTGCGTTGCTCGCTTCACTTGGGGATGTTTCCCAGCGTTCTGGGTACTGCAGGTCCGATGATTAGCGTCTCGGAATCGCAGCACAGGCCTCTCGCTCCATCTGTGTACTGAAGAAAAAACTGTCTGTTAAATTTGGATGAATATTTTACAATAAACTGTCAAGTCACTAATGTAGATTCCTGCACATCATTACAAGTGCACGGGGTTGCATACAGTTAATATTTTTCAGACTATTTAAAATTGCCTTGAACCTGATTCCTGAAAAAACTCTTCAGACATATTTTCGAGCTCGTTTGCATGAACCATATTTCACGGTTGTATCTCGTCCTTGACGATCATTATTATGATTCCAAAGAAGTATCGAAGTATCGGCTCATATTAGCGTAATTTATGGACTAATCGCCAGCCGATCTGGGCATTGTTTTCTCCATCCATAACTCATCTTGTGTCGTTCGACTTAATCGCCCTCGTATTTATTCGCTAAAAGCTATGTGCACACACACAATATTTTATTCTTTTATCGTACTTTTGCTTTGGTGCCCACCTCCAACAACTGATTTATAACCATACAGATTCTGATAAGCGATTGCGTAAACACTTTAATACGTTTGTTAGTTAACCTTTAGAACATGTTCTAATGAGACATAAAATATGGTCAACCACACAAGCTCATATTCCTTAAAGCAACTTCTAATAATAATTAATCTCCGCAATAAGAGTAATCGATATTTTGCTCCATAATAGGGTTTTGGCACCATTATTCAGGCTGGAAGTTACTTATTTAAACATTATATACCTATTTTGGCATTTTAAAAAGGAACTTACTTTGGACACTAATAGTATCAAAGAAGTTTGAAGAAACGATATTTTCGAGACGTGGAGGTACCCAAACGAAGTTTCCCCAACACTTGACCTACATCGTACGTTGAATTTGTTTCGTAAATAGTGTTTTGTCGTAAGCAACTCTTTACCTTGCTAATCTAACCGAAAAGCCGGCTTGTGCAAATGCTGCGGGCGATTTTCGGGGCCTTAGCGGGCTCACATGCACTTTTGTATTCCAACGCCGGCGGCACTTTCCAACACAATGACGCCGTTTGTTGTTAGACTAATAATTTCGTTATGTTCTTATTCATGCTCCAGGTTTATTATGCGCTCGCAACAGCCATTGTTCGAAATGACTTGACACATGAAACGTTTGCTTTCGAATGGTAAAAAATAGAACTTTCGCAAATTTGTTCTCTGTATATCCGCTGTGTTGTTAACGATTTTCAAACGCATATCTTTATTAGTAAGGCAACATATGGTGTTTTTATTAGATGCGGTAGAGTAGTAAATACACCACAGTTAGTTTTTATTGATAGGACTATAAATAAACTAGTGAAAAGAATATATTAAAAATGATGTGACAAATTTCAATTTTAAATAAGAGTCTTAATTGAGTTGTAGCATATCATTTCTACTTAGCATAATCTCAAGGTTATTAATAATAAATTAAAAATATGGTCTAAAGAAAAGTTCAGTCATCTACTTGTGTATGTAACAAGGATTTATTTATTTCATCATTGTATATTATAATCGGTAAAAAATGAATTATCAGTACTATTTTTACATAATACTACATTGATTTCCACTCTTCTTTGAAACACCTTCAAAAGACTTTTGTTGGTAGTTTATGCCCATCTTATTATCACCAGCTGTACTCCGAATGTTGTCTCCCACTGGGCTGTTGTGCATGGTATACGAAGACTGTGTGTCCAATTTATCTTTAGATTTGTCCATTAGATTCCTCAAACTCTCCTCTAGAGTAAGCTTTTTGTCAGAAAATTCGCTGCTCTCCGTCGTGCCAATTAGAACTTCATTTTTGCTGAGCACCGAATCAACTTCTTCCTGCAGCTGATTCTTCTCCCTCTCCAACATCGAAATCTTGTCCTGCAATTTGCAATACTCGTCGGCAATTTGCTTGGTCGACTCCTCCAAAACCATCTGCAATTGGTTCAAGAGTCCAGTTCTTTCCTGCTCCAACTCCAGAATCAGGCTGGCCTCCGGCACATCACTTTCAATGCTGCTTGCCAATGATTTATGGTAATCACCCTCGACCTGCTTCTTCAGATGTGCCAATTCGTACTGTAGCTCCCTAAACTCCGACCTGCTGTCGCTGGTGTATAGACTTTCACTGTCAGTTTCGCACTGAGTCGCTTCGTTCAGTTTCACTTCCTTCTTAACTTCTTCCGTCTTCGTGGCCAACCTACCCAGAATGTAGTTCTTGATTTTTTGCTTCGCGACGTCGATGTGCAACAGTCGTGGCACTCTAATAAATTCTCCAGGCACCTGTAAAATACCGACGAAATTGAGGTTCGTCGAGTCGAGCAGCAATTTCTTCAACGTTTCGTGATCTTTGCGCAACTCGTCCATACTGCTCGAGTCCATCTTGTTTTTCTCCAAAAGTACGATCAACTTCTTCCTCATGTCGATGTTGTCGGCTTCCAATTTTTGAATCTTCTTGGCAATATCGCCCTGCGGAATTTTGTTGATAAGGGTCTGCAGGAAATTTTTACTATTTGGGTCCACGACAGGTTCTTTCTCATTTTTGATTTTCTCCTTCTCGTTCTCCAAGAACAGCAACGTTTGTTTTATGAAGTGAGCCTCATCTCTCAACCTTGTCAAACCCAATGTCTTTCTGATTGAAAGCTCGCCGGTCAGTTGC
The DNA here is from genome assembly GCF_024364675.1 of Aethina tumida. Classification (NCBI taxonomy): domain Eukaryota; kingdom Metazoa; phylum Arthropoda; class Insecta; order Coleoptera; family Nitidulidae; genus Aethina; species Aethina tumida. Next base: position 33,576,962 of record NC_065436.1, read on the forward strand.
AGTAGCCTCCTGAAATTTGCATTTTGAATGTTCAACTGCTGGATTCTCCTTTCATATGTATCTTGTGTGGTCATTTTCGGTGCAACGATTTTACAATAATTTTACATGTTTGACAGAATATACAGTAATCATTGTCATAAAGAAAAATTGACGCATTCAGTATAACCTCAAATGTTGTATTTGTTTATTACATGTACAAAATTCATATAATATACAGTAATGCAAATGTAAAAAATGTATATTTATTTATTTTTATAACCTAGTCGCTTTATAAGTGACAGTCTCGTTTCTTTATCATGATCGTGGACGTTCCAATAAGTTTCATTTTCCAGCCCGAGGACATTTTTAATTTGACTCAAAACTGAATTTCCATCCCCTTGAAGATTTACTGAGTCGCCACTACAACTTGGCAACTCCACGGCTAAACATTCGTCGTCTGAAACGGGAAGGCTCCTGAAGTCCCCTGACGAATCCTCACTTCTCTTGTAATACTCCAAACTTCTTACAGATCGGCCTGATCTAGGCTTTACCTTGGTTAGAACGAACTCTTTGATTTTTCCTTTGCCCTCTTCCAATGAAATGAACTTTGGTGAATCGAGTTTTTCGCCAGGAATTTGTAAAATGCCCATTAAATTAGATTCGTAGATGAAATTTTTTATTTCTTCTTGTTCCTGGTTAATTTTTGTCAGTTCTGATAAGTCTCGTGATAGTTTTTCGATTACATCCAATAATTTGTGTCTTAAATCTACGTTTTCTGCGTCCAATGTATTGAGTTTTTCCAAAAGTACATCTTTTTGTAAATTTTCTGATTCAGTTGAAGGTAATGTAAACGTTTCCATACTAATAATATCATTATGAAGTTTTTCTGATTGTTTTTTCTCATAGTCCAAGAATAATAATGTTTGTTGAGTAAAACGAGTTTCGTCATCTAATTTTGAAATACATGCAGCCTTATTGGAAGAACGCTTTTTGGCTAACAGCAATAATTGCTTGAAATGTTCATTTTGTAGCCGTAGTTGCTGCACCGCTGTATTAGAGGGATTTATATCTGACATTTATAACAATAAATAGGTTATTTTATTTTAATACAATATACATAAACTACTTGGACAACAATTATCAAATTAGTTGTCATTCATAAATTCATCCGTCAGAATCACTCCTCAAAATTCTTAGTGTAAATCTTTACTAGACCTGCCGTAATGTCCGATTTGTTAATTTTGAGGAAGCGGGTTATCCAACTGGAAGTACAAAATAGCAAATTCAGGACTTTGCTCAAATCGGCAGTAGATTTGATAGAAAACAAGGACAAAGTGGCAGGTAATGACGTACAAGGAAGCCAAATTTTAAATCAAACTATTGAAAGATTGGAAAGAGAGAAGGCATTCTTAGAGAATGAACTTCACAACGTACTCGAGGTGGAGGGCCAATCACCTGAACTGGTCGAACGGATTAAGACTCTAGAAAATGAGAATCTAGACCTCAGGTCCCAACTGAGCGATGTCTTGGTCAAAACGAAATTGATCGCAGGAAATATAAAGGAAGTTTCAAGTAAGAACGTAGAATTAAAGAGCACCTTGGATAACTTGGAGTCTGAGAGACAGAAATTCGTGGATGAACTGACCAGATTACATCAGATGAGTGAGAATTTACCCGATCAACAATTCTCCCAGGAAAGCTTGAAACTCCATTTAAAAATTTTGGACCTGGATGAACGTAAGTCAAAAGTACAAAGGGATATGCAGAAACTGGCTTCTTCTGATGTGACTAAGAAAGAATCTTTCAGTCACAAGTCAGATCAATCTAGTGAAGATTTGCAGTTTCCAACACCTATTCAACCGCCCACTTTACCTTCAAATGCCAGCAGCGAACTACCAACATTCAATTATTTTACAAACTCCAGTCCAATTACCGGAACTGTACCTGCTGCAAATAGCATATTTTTAAACCAGCCACCACCAGCTGCTATAACAACGGAAATTCGAAGTTCAGCCGATACCTTGAGTCAACATGCTGAATCTACAGCTCCTACGCCAAAACCAGATAACATTCAAGTACTTACAACTGAAACATACGTATTGGAAGACGATGGAAATGTTTATCCACCGGCCCCACTTCTTCCACCAGCTCCAAATCCAGTTTCTGACCAAACATCAGCACCAGTTCAAGAATCAAATCCAACTCCAACTCCACCTCCAACTATTGGTTATTTAGCAGATGCTGGTCCTCAACTTGGAGTACCCACACTCATCATTGAAAACGATATATCCTCAGTTTACAACTCGGAACCGCAGCAAATTCCCAGTCCGATTTTCAACAACTTCTCATTTTCACCACCACCGTCGGTACGTGCAAATCCAATAAACTCCGCAGTTCCAAGCGTAGAAGAGAATGTCATATTCAACTCCTCGAACTTTGCCGCCAAGAGCGAGTCCGAAGCAAAGTTGGAGCAGAAAATTGCCCAGTTCGAGGACAAATTGAGGGACAACATAACTAACTTGAATCGGAGCGATTCCACCGAAGGGGCGGCCAAAGCGGATGAGCCGGCACAAGGTGAAGAACAGGAAGGCGGTGAGAATAAAGAAAGTGGTTACGCCAGTTACTTGAACCCAATGAAACTACCAATTATTAGAAATTTGGGGGCCATTACGCGGAGAAGCCAGAGCGATGAAAATTCACCAACATCGAATGAAGACAACATCAATGGTACACCATAATACTCGCATTCTACTTGTTTGTTTTTGATTGATTACTTTTGAAGGATTGATAACTAATTATGTGCTTTTTTCCAGATACCCAGAGTCCCGACTAGCTAAATTATTCAACGGTAGCATACCCATTGTGTTGGATTCCCTGAAACAGCATTATTTCATCGACAGGGATGGTGGCATGTTCAGGCATATTTTAAACTTTATGCGCAATTCACGACTACTCATTCCCAACAATTTCACCGACCTGGACCTTCTTCTCGAAGAAGCAAGATATTTTGACATTGCACGTAAGTTGTTTCTACAACTTAACCCCCTCATCCCCTTCAAGACAAGTTATCGGACGAACAGACGTCGAATGTAACCCACTGTGTCTCAACCAACAAACTATGATAAAACAAGTACAAGATACTAATATTGTATTTAATAAATTTCGTACATCATGGACCAGTTTTTATTTATTATTTGGATGATTGGAAGGAATGATTAAAGTTATTTCAAGAGAACTAATTGGATCTTCATATTTGTAGAAGATAAAGAAATATAATTGAATATAATAGGATAATGCTCTCAAAATTACATATAATTAACTTGTTAGTATGTTAAATTTATGTCCATTTAATAGGTGTTTTTATACTAATAGATCATTCTGACTAACATATCTCATGGACCTTATAATATGTTAAGAAGACGTTAATTTATTACTGAACTCATGCTGTAGCATTATGTCTGTAAGTTCTAACCCAAAACATTCATATTTTGTTGTACAGTGTCCTTATAACTCAAAAACATTTTCAGCAATGATCCGACAACTGGAGCAACTGAAGAAAGACCGAATCAAGAACGGATCATTGTCCCCAAACAGCCTTAAATCCATGGACGGCAACACGGGAAGATCGCAGGCCTCATCAGAGAACACAAGACAATTGGGTCAGGACATTTACGAATGCGTCGCCTTGCACGTCAGTCCGGACCTGGGCGAGAGAATAATGCTATCGGGCAACAGATGTCTTCTCGACGAGGTCTTCCCCGAAACGAACCAGGCGGTTATGGACGCAAGATCGGGAGTCGCTTGGAATCAACAGGACACACATCACGTCATCCGTTTCCCTTTAAACGGTTACTGCAAGCTGAATTCCATGCAGGTTATTACGAGACTGTTGAACGCTGGATTTAAGATTGCTGCGAGCAACGGTGGAGGCGTTGAAGGTCAGCAGTTCTCGGAGTATTTGTTCGTTAGGAAGGTGTTACCGGGCTGATGCAATTTAGCTTATAAGTCTGACAATCAGCGTTCGAAGAAACGCCAAAATTTCATATGTTAAAGTTTAGATAATATGCACTAAAAGTGTTTCGGATGATACTTAATAAGTACGATCTAATATCTTGTTGGTGCTTTTCTTTTGAGAGTCTACTTAATTGTTACTTTGCCAGTTGTTTTTAACTTCTTGTAAATACTAAAATAATTCTAAATCGGTGACTACTTAATTATACGCAAATTTATTGGCTGATCTCAACACACCTTTACTCGGCTGTGATCCGTTCTCGACTGTTGAAATGTCCTTTATAAGCCGTTGATGCAAAACGTAATGTACGAACTGACCGTGAATGATACGTTAACGATTTGCTCGGGCATTCCAAAGACAGTCCTAAAATGAAAACAGCGATGACTGTGATGCTGACTTAACAGCTGGCGGATCAAACATTGTACTGTTGTAAAATGTAATTATAATTCACAATAAATCTTAACTATTATATCTGTGGTCTTTTTTACTCAACGTGAGAAGGAAAGGGCGTTCAACTTCGAAGGTAAGTACACTTTTGCGTCGTACAAAAAAACGTCGAAGCCCTAGGTGCAAACCCCAAAAGAATAGACCCGTCTCCGCGCTAGGAGACGAGCGTACGGATAGTGTGGGCAGGGTGGTTGCGGGCGGGTGGTTCGGCGTACATGTATTTATGCGGCTTGATGCGGTGCACCCGCGGCAACGTCATTATCTATGCAGATGGGCCCCCGGGACCCGAAACCGGGACTCTTTGTCTGTGGCGCGGCCAGCGTGGCGGCCTCGTGGCCCCGGGCCCCAGATCAATAGGTCACAACCTGGCGTGCCTTTCAATTCTTCCACTGGGGCTTCGGTGGCCGCGGGCGGCGGCCGGATTGTGTGCCGAGCCCCCAGGACGGACCGAGAGGAACTCGAGGGCCGAAAGGAGATTTGTGGGGACTGTAAATGTTTTAGGAGGGGGTGCATGTTTAATGAAGGATCGATAGAAAAAATCGTGTATCTTGTTCTTGGCGATCCGGACGATGAGGTTCTGAAAAATGGTACGTGAACTAAAAGTTAAATGACTGCGAAAAGCAATTACAATTGAAAATTTGATTTAGTTCGGTTCTGCGTGTTGTGAGGCAGTTTAGCGCTGGAGGTGAAGTGTGGGTGATTATATTCGTCGAATTGGCGAACGAAATGGACTGCATTGGAACCCCCCGAGGCTTGATTGGTATAAGAATGTTGTTCCCGGGCAATAATAAGCGAAACAGCGGAACAGAACCCACTCACTCGTATGGACAAATTCACTTGGTTTTCTTGTTCTGATGCTAAATATAGAAAACGCCTGTCCATGTTAATGTTTTAATCTTTGATTTGCCTCACTTATAAATTATTTATCACTGTGGCTACCAGTGAAGGAATAAAATATTTTTCTCCACGTCACAGCTATTTCCAAATTAAAGAAATTGTCATCCTTGAACTCCAAAGACATGGACACACAAAAGCAGTCAATTATTTGAAACATCAGAATTACGTCTTTTAATAATAGTAATAATGGAAAAGCTAAATCGATTAATGTAGCCAATGGACACATTGTCACAAAAACCCTTAAGCAAATTGTATCGACTCCATTTGCAGACAATACATTCCAATAATGAATTTTTTGATAATAATTTTATCTGTTACACTTGTAAACTCCTTGTTCCTGCCAAAACTTAAAAACGATTTAACAAAAGACAATGTGTCACTTCTTTGGTTTCTAGAATTGACACCAATTGTAACAGACGATCAATGTGTAACAGTACATGTACTGGGCAACTTAAATAACCGATCCAATGACATAACAGAATTGTTCTTAAAATACTTCGAAGTACCAATGGTGCTATTGACTAAACCAGTGCCATCAAAAATTCCAGTTACATTGTTGATAATTTACGTCGAACATTTTCATACTTTCGAAGACTACATGAAAAAAATCAACAGAAATATCCTTTGGACACCACGCACATTCATATACCTCATACCTTCCTTTGAAACAAACCAAAGTGTGTTACTATCCATGGCGGTAACAATGTGGCATTTTAAGATAATTAACTTCTTGATTTTCACCAAGTCCGAAGCTATATCTTACAATCGTTTCACGAACTCACTGTTGTCGTTTACAAAAAGTGAAGACTTAGAACGTTACTATAGAAAAAAACTTGAAAACCTCTACGGTTACCACTTCAAATCAACAATTTACAACGAGTTCCCAAAAAACTATCAGGCCTCCAATTCCGTATGGGTCGGAGATGATGTAAGATTGTTTCAACATTTCGCAGCAATCAAAAATGCAACCATTAAATTAATCGGAACATCTCGAAGTAACTACACTAGTTTATTAAGACGTAGCAAATCAGACTTCCATATCAATCCAGTTCTGCTTTCAAAACGTGACTTGAGATCTACAAGAATCAGTTATCCGATGAGAATGGACAATTTGATTGCTTTAATACCAAGCCAACGCACCCTTTACGGTTATAACCATTTATTTTTCATAAGTGAAGCTGAGATGACTTTTATATTGTTTTATTTCTTTTTCCTTGGCATTGTTGCCAAAATTTTTTCCAATGCTGACAGTTGGTTGAACTTTTGCTTGCAAGCCCTGAGAGTGTTCTTCGGACAATCAATCGTGGGCATGGAAAAGAAAGAAACAACCCTTAAAATTATATATTTCTCCTGGATCATCATTGGATTGTTATCATCAGTCGTCTTTCAATCACGACTAACGTCCTTGCTCTACAAACCTAAACTTACAAATAACTTTAACACAATTTCAGCATTGGCAAAGAGCGAAATGAAGATCTATCTCATAAACAGCTCCGCCTCAATAATTCCGAAAAACCTTAATCTCCATAAACAATTTGAGATTATAACCCACGATGAACTGATTCATGTGTTCGAACTGGATAATAACAAAAATGCAATCATCTTACTACAAAGCACGTTAATGTTCTACCTCCAATACATGTGGTCATCAGGATTATCTTTCGGATACAGACCGATGAGGTCTACTATTGTACCGGGATTCACTGCATATCTATTTCCTAACAAGTCACCCTATTTGGAAGACTTCAATAAGTATTTCATGAGGCAGTTTGAAAGTGGAGAGAGAGGCGCTGATAGACTGGTATTTCAAAGACTCCATAACGAAATGGTGCGAGACAGAAAAGAATTGGGTTATGAAGACTTGAAAGGAGTGGTCAATTTGTTGGTTTTAGGTTTAGGGCTAAGCACTTTAGTTTTTGTTGGTGAAATTATTTATTACAAATGTTGGGATAATATTAGAACATTCTTTTACAGATTTTAAACTGACACATTGTTATTAATTAAGTAATATGAAACTAAATAAAAAGTAAAACCACAGTTTATTTTTCTATTTGACAAGTTTATGGAAAATATTTTGAGTAAACAATTTCCAAAGCAAAAACAACCATACTAATACTCAACCCCAGTAATAATAAATAAAAACTTCCTTTCAAATGTTCCAGGCCTAAATCTCTTCCATGGTGATACAATCCTCTTCGACGTTTTGCGTGGAGATTAATATAATTCCATGCAATTCCACCTTCGAAACTGCGAATGATGAACTTGTTAACATCATTTAAATATGGCGAATTTACTGGAAACATATATACACTATAACTAGGAACAATATAATCTCTCATTTGCCTGTATCTTCTGTCGAGGTGCTCTTCGGGAAAAATTGCAACCAAAGCTTCCGCCTTGCTACTTGGTAATATAAAAGCTTCGTTCACATTATCACTGATTTTCTTAAATATTTTACTGTAAGGTGCAACAATCATACGTTTATGGAGTCCATAACTTTCTGGTATCATGTCTAGAAATAATTCTTTGATATTAATGTTCATATCGCTGTTGCTCAAATCTCTAATAGTTTCAATTGTATTTTGTGACTCAGGCTTTACCAATTTAATTATGAGAGTAGATTCAAATGATATTGTCATAACAATTCCACCTAACATCCAAAACATCAAAAGAAATTTAATTATTGTTTTCCTTCTTTTAAAACCTTGCAAGGACTGAGTTATTAAAACAGACAGAGAATCATAAAACAGTTCTGAAGATGCACGAGATTTGCTCCCAAATAGTGACAATATAATAGAAAGTAATACCAAAATAATTAAATGATCCCAACTAAATACGAACAAACTCTTTGATCCATATGTCATATCCGATTGTGGAATGAGCGCTATAAAATTATCTTTAAAAAACGGATAGTTGATGTGGCTAAAGTTGAAGTACTTCAGCTTCATTTGAACTGGAATAAATAAAAAATCAATCGATTTATCGATCAATTTGTGAATTAGGTTGCCAAATTCTTCAGCTTCTACGAGTTCGACGGTGGCATTTTTGTGTTTTAGGTATCTGTTCAAAAGTTTAATGTCATCGCCGGTCCAAATACCATCTTTGTTTTTCATATTTTTGGGGTAATCCTTAAAAACTGCAACTTTAAGCTTGTGACCATATAAATCTTTAAACTGTTTTATGTAAAACGGTTCATTAGTCTGGTTAATTATTTTGTTTTGAAATGGGTCATAAGTTACGACGTTCACTCCATTTAGTTGGTAAACAAGGGAGTACTTAAGGATTTTGGATTTCCAAATTTCGGAAACGATAAATTCTAAATCCGCTTCTGAGCTTAAAGATTCACATAAAATTATTATAATAAAACGAGGGTTGTAGTATCTTCTAATAGTCACGTTTTGTAATGTGAGTGAGAAATGATTCAGTTTACTTACAAAAATGAACAAAAGCGATGATGGAACATAATGAATATCCTCACTGTTTATTATCATTACAGGAGGTTCAAATGTTGTAAAGAAGTAGAGAGATGCATACTGACATTCTCCTAAGAAGTCACCACTTACACTAATAGTTTTGAGGTAGTTGTCCTCAGACAGTTGTTTAATATTATGAGTGGACCAAAGAAAGTTCATGTTTGTTGAATGTTGTATTTTTTCTATGGAAGCTTCAGCTAATATAAAATACATGAACAATAGAAACATCATTAGATAACAAGCTTGCACCCCATAAAACATGAATGGTATTTATTTACAGCAGCAATTTAATTATACATATATTTATGACAGCAGTAAGAAATTAGATAATTGAATTATTTATTACTTCATTAAATAAAGTGTAGATAACACACAGTAGTTTTGAACCCTAAAAAAGTGCCAACGATCAATCAATGAAATTTATAATAAGCAATCTCCAGTAGAAACACAATTAAACTAAGTGCATAACCGAATATCAACAAATAAAAAGCACTCCTAATGTGGTAAAGTTGCAGGATGGATGGTGAGGTTTCTTTATGTCGAGTGAAATAATTTGTCAGCCTGTTATGTGAGATACCACTTTCAAAATTGCGAATTAAAAACTTATTCACGTCATTGAAATACGGCGAATTAAATGGAAACAAGTAAACCGAATAACTTTCGACAATAAAATCTTTCATTATGTGGTATTTTCCGAGGATCATTTGATCGTTAGGCGATTTCAAAAGAGCTGCGGTTTTACTGTTAGTCAAGAAGAAGGCTTCATTTAGCTGTGCTCCAACTATGCCTTTATAAATTGTGGAATATGGCACAGGTTTTAAGAGTTTTTTCAAACCATATTCTTCAGGTATGACTTCAACCATGGTGTTCTTTATGTTGATGATTAAACCGCTTTCTCGCAGTTCTTTAATCGTATCGATATTATTTTGGGCTCTTGGTTTTAATAGCCGAATAGTAAAAGTACACTGGAAATTAATACTTCGAGTCATTCCAAGGAAAATCAAACTCAGACACAGGAACTTGACAATAGACTTATTTCTTTCAAAATTATTTATGGGCTGCAAGAGTATGAGTCCTATTCCATCAAAAAACGAAACGACATTGAAACGTTTTCTTTGGTCAAATTTGTACATTAGTACAGAGAAAATTATACATATAAAAAACCAAAAAGGAATCGACCACCAATGGAAAATAAAATTCTTGCTTCCAACAATTATTTCATTAACAGGAACTAAACCTACTAAACTATCCTTTACCATTGGATAACTAATTTGGGCAAACTTCAGGTAGCGATGCTTCAAGAAAACAGGCACAAATAAAAAATCAATGCTGGTGTTGTCTAAGTGGCCATCAATATCGTTAAATTGTAGTTCAACGTATTCTACTGTAGCATTTTTTTGTTTCAAATAGTCATTGAGAATGTTTATGTCTTCGCCGTGCCATACTCCATCGTTACCTTTTATATTTTTTGGGAAGTCTCGATAAACTCCTACTTTTAATTTATAGCCGAACAAGTTTACTAGTTTCTTTTTTATAGATTCAGCTACAGTTAATGTACGGTTTTGAAATGGATTGTTTGATACGGCTTTAAACATTCCGTTGTAGTACAATAAAACCATATTTAGTATTTTGAATTTCCAAATTTGTTTAAATAAGGGCATTAAAAAGTCTTCAGAATGTTGTTCTTCACATAACCAAAATATGATGTACCTATTAGTGAGGAAAGGATTGGCGGTGGCGGTCTTTAAGATCCACGTAGCACTTTCCAAATTGGAAATAAAAATAATTGATATGGAAGTACTAAAATATGAACTGTTAACATTTTTGTTGCGGGAAAAGATGGGATAAATGGAACCTTTGTAGAAAGAATCAATTTGTGAATTGCATTGATGATTGAAATCACTGATTAAATTGATTGTCGGTTTGTGTTGATTTTCTAAATAAAGTTGAAAGTACTTGATATTTTTCGGATTCCAAAAAAAATCCAAATTTGGAGGTTCCTGAATTGGTTTTAAATAAGCATAAATACATGTTAACTGCAACAGTATAATATACATTTTAGACTAAACAAACCAGGGACTGACTGGTATATTAATTAAATCAGGTAATAACGTTTTAATGGACGTTTTTACTTAAATACATTTACAATTACCAAATGTAATTTTTCAAACAAGAACGTTTAAAAATGAATTATCAGTTGTAACAATGTTTTTATTAAATTTTATTTGAAATGTTTTAAAAATATTATAAAAACTTATATAATGAGTATTTAGTTGATAGTTACTTGGATTTAAACTAAATTACTGGTTAATAGATACATGTGTACTGAGCTTTGGTAAAAAATATTAATTGTAAAGCCAATATTAATTAATAACGTTCTCGGAAAAAGTTTGTTTATTTCAAGATTTTCTTTATTCACAGTTTACTTTAACAACAGGAAGTTCAGACATATCTTAATAGTAATATTTTAATAAGATATCATCACTTACAATAATTTTATGCAAAAATAAAATACATAAAAACTTTATTAGAGAACCAGCAAGGACTTACATGTATTTTTTTACAATAACACTCAGAAATTAGACAATTGAATTAATTACTAATAGATTAGTAAATAGTAAAATAGTTGTGAGGCCTAAAATAGTATATAGAATTCCTATAATCCATTAATGAAGTTTATAGTAGGCAATTTCTAGTATAAAAACAATTGTACTAAAAATAAGCCCAAATATCAAAATATAAAATGCACCCCTAATTTGATAAAGTTGCAAATTGTGTTGTGGAGTTTTCTTATGTCGGTTGATGTGATTTTTAAGCCTGTTGTATGACATACCACTTTCAAAATTACGGGCTAAAAATCCATTTATATCTTCCAAATACGGTGAATTAAATGGAAACAAGTAAACCGACTAACCTGGTACAATATAATCGTTCATTATGTGGTATTTTTCAAGTATCATTTGACTGTTGGACGATTTTAATAGAGCTGCAGTTTTACTGTTAGTCAAGATGAAAGCTTCGTTTAAATGGCCCTCAAGTACGCCTTTATATATTGTTGAATATGGCACTGATTTTAAAAGCTTATTTAAACCATATTCTTCAGGTATGAGTTCAACCATACTGTTTTTTATATTTATTATTAAACCACTTTGTTGCAAGTCTTTAATAGTGTCAACTTTATTTTGGGTAGTGGACTTTAATAGACTAATAGTTATAGAAGACTGAAAATAAATATTAGAAGTCAGTCCATAGAAAAGAATACACGCCCACAAGAATTTGACAAAATATTTTCTGCCTCTCAATATATTTATAGGTTGTGATAGTATAAGACTAAGTCCATTAAAAAATAATAAAATGAACTGAGTTTTTCCATAAAATTTGTATAATAATATGGCGAAAATAGTACATAGTAAAAACATTGGAAAAATCGTCCATAAATGAAAGATAAAACCGCTCCCAAAAATAACCTTATACATGGGAACCAAACCAACTAAACTATCATCAACCATTGGATAACTAATTTGGGCAAACTTGAGGTAACGATGCTTCAAGAAAATAGGCACAAAAACAAAATCAATGCTGATATTGTCTAAGTGACCATCGATATCGTTATTTTGTATCTCAATGTATTCAGCTGTGGCATTTTTGTATTTCAAATAGTCTTTGAGAATATCTATGTCTTCGCCGTGCCATACTCCGTCGGTACCTTTTATATTTTTTGGGAAGTCATGATAAACTCCTACTTTTAATTTATAGCCGAACATGTTTACTAATTTATTTCTTGTAGATTCACCAACAGTCAACGTACGGTTTTGAAACGGATTGTATGCCACAGCTTTTATCTTTTCCTTATAGTACAATAAAACCATATTTAATATTTTGAATTTCCAAATTTTTTTCATTAATGGCATTAAAAACTCTTCAGAATGTTGTTCTTCACATAACAAAAATATAATATACCTATTGGTGAGGAAATGATTGGCGGTGGCGGTCTTTAAGATCCACGTAGCACTTTCCAAACTGGAAATAAAAATCATTGACATGGAAGTTTTAAAATATGAATAATTAACGTTCTTGTTGCTATAAAAAATTGGATAAATAGAACCCAGGTAGAAAGAAGCAATTTGTAAATTGCATTTTTGACTGCAATCACTGATTAAATTAATCGTCGGTTTGTGCTGATTTTGTAAATAATGTTGAAAGTACATGACATTAGTCGAACTCCAAAGAAAATCCAAATTTGGAGGTTCCTGAATTGGTGTTAAATAAGCATAGGCGCATGTTAACTGCAACAATATAGTAAACATTTTAAACTAAACAAACTTCTAACTGGCTAGTACATAAATTAAATTAGGTAATAACGTTTTAATGTACTTTTTGCTTGAACACATTTACAATTAACAAATGCAATTTTTTAAACAAAACGTTTAAAAATGAATTATTTGTTGAATAACGTTTTTATTAAAGTTTATTTGAATTGTTTTTAAAAATATAATAAAAACTCATCATAATGAGTATTCTGTTAATACTTACTTTGATTTAAACTAAATTACTTATTAATGGATACATGTAAATGGAGATTTGGCAAAAAATATTAACAATCAACTTAAATGTACAGCCAATATTACTTAAATGCCTACGATAAAAGTTTGTTCGTTTCATTAAGGAAACTGAAAACAACGACAATATTTTGGACTTCCTCTTAGCATTGCTTATAAAATTATAATATTACCATCAGGCTTTCATTGATCATAATTTATTCTAATAACGGGAGGTTCAAATGTGTTAAATAAAGAGACAGTAACATTTTTCTAAAAAATCACCACTTACATTAACAGATTTATGAAAAGGGTTTTTAGATAATAGTTTGAAATTATCACTAAAAATAAATACATTCATAATTGTTGATTGTTTATTTATATTGTACAGAAATAAAATAAATAAGAATAAAGAACCAACATAAACTTCATAAAACATACATGTATTTTTGATTAATATAATAAAACTAAGAGTTATTTGCCAATACATTAAGTAAATGGTAGTTACAGATAAAGTATACAATTGTTGTGAGTCCTCACATTATGTGTAGAATTCTTATAATCCATTAACGAAATTTATAGTAAGCAATTTCTAGTATAAAAACAATTATGCTAATAACTAGCTCAAATATCAATGTATAAAAAGCACCCCTAATGTGATAAAGTTGCAAACTGTATTGTGTGGCTTTCTTATGTTGGTGGTTGTAATTTTTAAGTCTGTTATATGACATTCCACTTTCAAAATTTCGGACTAAAAATTTATTCACATCATCCAAATACGGCGAATTAAATGGAAACAAGTAAACTGAATAACCCGGAACAATAAAATCGTTCATTATGTAATATTTTTCAAGTATCATTTGACTGTTAGATGATTTTAACAGAGCTGCAACTTCACTGTTAGTCAAGATGAAAGCTTCTTTTAGTTGCCCTTGAAAAATGCCTTCATATATTGTAGAGTATGACACTGGTTTTAAAAGCTTATTCAAACCATGTTCTCCTGGTATGACTTCAACCATAGTGTTTTTTATATTTATTATTAAACCACTTAGTTGCAAATCTTTAATGGTATCAATTTTATTTTGGGGATTAGATTTTAATAGTCTGATTGTTAGAAAAGACTGGAAACAAATATTACATATCAGTCCATAGAAAACAAACATCAACCACAACAATTTGACAAAATATTTCCTGCTTTTCAAACTATTTATAGGCTGCGATAGTATGAGTCTAAGCCCGTTAAAAAACAACAAAATGAAATGTGTTTTTTGATCAAATTTGTATATTAATACGGCGAAAATCGTACATAGTAAGAACGATGGAAAAAGCGTCCATAAACGCAAGATAAAGCCACTGCCAAAAATCATCTCATACATGGGAACCAAACAAACTAAACTGTCCTCAACCATTGGGTAACTGATTTGAGCAAACTTCAGGTATCGATGCTTCAGGAAAACCGACACAAATACAAAATCAATGCTAATGTTGTCAAAGTGGCCATCGATATCGTTAGATTGTATCTCAATGTATTCAGCTGTGGCATTTTTGTATTTCAAATAGTCTTTGAGTATATCTATGTCTTCACCGTACCATACTCCGTTATTACCTTTTATATTTTTTGGTAAATCTTGATAAACTCCTATTTTTAATTTATAGCCGAACATGTTTACTAGTTTGTTTCTTGTAGATTCATCAACAGTTAAAGTACGGATTTGAAACGGATTGTATGATACAGCTTTCAAATTTTCGTTATAGTACAATAAAACCATATTCAATATTTTGAATTTCCATATTTTTCTTAATAATGGCATTAAAAACTCATCAGAATGTTGTTCTTCACATAACCAAAATATGATATACCCATTGGTGAGGAAAGGATTTGTGCTAACGCTCATTAAGGTACACGTAGCACTTTCCAAATCGGAAATAAAAATCATTGATATAGAACTGCTAAAATATGAATAATTAACTTTTTTATTGCTGGATTTTATTGGATAAATAGAACCTTTGTAGAAAGAACCAATTTGAAAATTGCATTTTTGGCTAAAATCACTGACTAAATTGATTGTCGGCTTGTGTTGATTTAGTAAATAATGTTGAAAGAATTTGACATTTTCCGGTCTCCAAATAAAATCCAAGTTTGGTGGTTCCTGAATTGGTGTCAAATAAGCTTGGACGCATGTTAACTGCAACAATATGATATACATTTTAAACTAAACGGATCAGTAACAGACTGAAATACGTATTAAATCAGGTAATAAATTTTTAATGTATTTTTTATTTGAATGCATTTACAATTATCAGATGCAATTTTTTAAACAAAACATTTGAAATTGAATTGTTAGTTGCAACATTGTTTTTATTAAATTTTATTTGAAATATTATAATAACTTATTTAGTTAAACCTGAATTAAATTACTTGTTAATTAATGCATTAAGCTTTGTCGACAAACGTTAACAAGCAGTTTTATTGTAGAATCAATATTACATAAATACCGACGATAAAAGTTCAATTCAGTCCAGTTCATTAAAGAAACCCAAAAGCAGAGTTCCTAGCGGTGAACATTTTCGGCCTCCCGTTCGCATTCCTTGTAAAATTATCATACCCCGTCGATCGCCCGATTCGAAAGGCCTGCGGCCTCCTTTTCTTTGATCGAAAAGAAAATCGCCGTGACCGTCCACCCGTCCGCCTCATCACCATAAAACATTAACAAGAGCACGCAGAATAACCGGAGGTGGGTCGGAAAACGTCTCCTCGGGTGCCAGTTACCATGGCGATCCCGCGAACTCAATACCATCGACAAAGAGTGGGACCAGTTCGGGGGGCCGCCGGGCCCGGGGCACGGTGCCGGCGTGCCGCCCCAGGGCGACGTAACCGGGCGGCCCGCGGCCTTCGGAACGGAGACCCGCGGGCGGCCAGACGATCGCGCCGCTGCTGCCCCGGGACGTCCCGACTCTCCATCTCGCTTCGCACAGACCGCCCCGGGGCCATTGCGTCCTCTACATCTACAAATGAGGATCGGACGGTTTTCATTAAAATCCGGCTGTGAAAATTTGTTTAATTTTTCGTTTGTTCAGCACTGGTACAATGGTGTTGTTGCAGCAGTTTTCTTTTCCAGTTAAACTAAACTATAACTGCAGCGAGGAAGTAAAACGTATTAGTTAGTTACCAGCTAACTAACAAAAAACTTTAGCAAAGCCCCAGGACTTAATTAGGTACAAAATCATAATAAACTTATATTTAACTAGTATTTTATTAATATATTTTATCACAGTGATATTAAAATAAATCAACATTCACATTTATAAAATTAAAATCAAAAAAACAATTTTTAAATTTTCATATCAACCGTGCAGTTTTTTTGTAATTTGCACTCGATAAAATTTCACGCGGTCTCCTCCCTGCCGATGAATATACTCGGTGCGGGTCTGTTAAGTGCCTGGGGCGCGCGTTCAAACAACCTTCCTTTAGTTCGCTCTTTGCCTGTTTAATAACCCCGCACGATATTATTTTATATTTAAATAAATCGGAAATTTACACAAAACCTACTACACGCCTGAATTACAATTTTATGTTCATGCGGACCTTTCAGACGCAAAAACCATTTTAAATGTCACCCACCCCCAAAAATTTCGCAAGTGGGTCAGTGATTCATGAAAATAAAAATGGTCAGTGGTTTTTATGAAAGTCCTAAACGGTTTCATTAATGTTTTCAGATTGTCTACAAATCAACTATGGTGCTTTGATGTCGACAATCATATCGTCAATCATTTTCATAATAATTGAAAATGATTGACTAGAATTCGTATTTTACCATCTTCCTTAAACGTGTCTATGTTTCATGTTGGTGACACTTTATTTTTATTTTATTTTAAGAGAAGTAATTTTTTCAAGCAAATCGTCTGACAATATCGTCTCGTCACACTAATCCTAATATTTATAAAAACCCTACACACCAGGACTATTTGAATAACGACAACATCGTCATAAAAATTGTCCTGCCCAGTAGTCAAGGTTAAATTGTTGTTTCTGTTTTTCACTCAGTCTCGTCACTCTAATTATAATATTTATAAAAATCCTACAAATCACAACTATTTGAATAACCATTAGACTGATGAAAATCATCATTTTGTGTCTCGTTATTCCAATCATTAATAATATCATCGTATGATCTGCCTAGGAATCATCATCAATTTTGAAATAATATTATTTAAAAAAATTGACAATGCAAATGACAATGTTTACGACGACATTGTCATAAAAATTGTCATGTCATGTCCTCAAGATTAAATTGTTATTTTTGAGTGTTTTTCAAATAAAAGTAATTAAAGCATCACTAACGCATAACATGACTATACTTCTTGACAGTCATACTTAATTTTTATCTCATTTTAAGAGAAGTAACCCAAACTTCTTCAAACCTATCGACTGGGAATATCGTTGACGATCTGCATGACGTGTCGTCATTCTAATCCTAATATTTGTAAAAACTCTACAAACCAAGATGGTTTGAATAACCAATAGAATGATAGGAATGGTCATTCGTTGTGACCCGCCAAATCGTCATTCGTAGTGACTCGCCATCCAAATCATTAATGATATCGTTAAATGACAATATTAACGACGTCGTCATTTTTCAAATAAGAGTAATTAAATCATTACAATACTTCTTGTCAATCATACTTTATTTTTATCCTGTTTTAAGAAGTAACGTGAACTTCATGATGTGTAATCATGAAACAAACGAGTCTCGTCATAATAATACTAATATTTATAAAATCCCTACAAGCCAGTACGATTTGAATAACCATTAAAATGATGAGAATCGTCATACCTTGTGACTCGTCATTCCAATGATTAATGATTTATCATCAAATCTTCTGAATCATATTATTACAAAATTGATATGAACTTCCTTAAATAGATCATGTGACCATACAAGTGACCACGTAAATGATGAATTCGTCATAAGAATCGTAATGTCGAGTTATTTCTGAGCGTTTTTTTTTTTTAATGTAAATAAATCAGTTAATGCAGTTTTAATTTTACACATAATAAAAGCTGAAAACAATTTTCGTTATGAATAACGATTGCAATAACGTCATGTCGTCATAATTTATAAAAATTTAAAAATATCTGTAGTTTTGATATATGTGCCGCCCTCTTTGGATAAAGCTGAGAATCCATTACAGTAATCTGTGATTACACCGTGCGTCAGGTTGTCAAGAGATGCCTTCCGAGAATATCATCGTCGAATGACATTGACAGTAACAAATGTGACGTTTAGTGACGCATATTACTTTTTATCAGTCAGTAGATTTTAGCGTGAAATTTCACGGACCCGCCACCACCGTGTGTTCGTACATTATTGCATGCGACGGTCCACTCGTAGGAATTCCGCGTCGATGTGTGCAAAAAAATGGTAAGTTCCGTAAGCGACAGGACCGATACGGTTTCTGTGCACCCCCCGAAAAATGATTTGCTTTCACTGGCCGATCGTTGAACTGAGCCGCCTCTCGCGGCTCCTTGAGCGTGGCGATATGTTGCAGTGTATCCGATGCGATTTTTTAGGTTCTTGAGTGAATATGGAAAAATACCCATTAAAACGGACTGGACTGTCGTCGCCGCATAATTCGCCCACGTATCAGTCCGTAAACAAAAAGGTAATGATCCTTTTAATTCTTCCAGTTGCCTCTGCAACTCTAGTTAACTCTATTAGATGCTATGATTTAGATGTAACGAGCGTAACTTCGTTTGTAAATATTCGAGGCTTTGAGGTAGTTTTAGTTGAGGTCTTATTGGGACATTTTGGAAGGTGTTGAAACTGTTTTTGTTTGCATTTTTGTCACGTGATAACTAACAGGTACATTTTGAAAGAGATAACAAATAAAACCGACTCTTTAAAATAACAGTAAATGTCCCAAACATATGTTAATATATTTATTTAACAGCAGCACTTCGTGACGTATTTATTTTACATATTTTATTTATGAATCTTGTGCTTTAGTATGCACAAAAAATAACGATCAAGTAAATGTGCAATTAAATTGTGAAATGTGGTTACGCTTGTGTGGTGTTTATATTGTAAATGGAATGGAAAAATAATGGAATATAAAAGTTAAAAATATGTTATTACTAAGATGCATAAAAACACAATAAGTAGTTCATAAAAATAGAATAGAACGGAAGGATAGAAAACATTTACCTTTAAACAAACATAATTCATTAAAATGAATTAATTAAATATCATTGAATCAATTTGAACAATTTAAGAGAAAAAGTTTTATCAGGCTCTATATGAATCACATACACAGATAAAATTTTTATTGTAAACCAGATAATAAAATGTTCGAGTAAATCCATTCAAATATTTGTGCAGGATTAGTGTCTAATTAGATTCCCGGAAAGCAGATATGCCAAGCTTTACATTTTACTTATTGGGTTACAATGCAGGTGAAGGCATCAGCTTCAAAAATCGATTTGAACAAACTCCTTAATTCGGCTCGTCTAGACAACTAATGCTTCGTAATCCCTCGTTGAACTCCCCAAAGATGCAACGAAACCAGTTTATGGTTTTACCTTTAACAGATAATTTTTGCAAAGGTTACATAACTTCTGCCAATCTCGTTTTTCCCATGAAACCTTGATCAATTGTCTCGTTCGTTCCCACGCAAAAACCTAAATCATTCAATAGAATTGCACCGAAGTATCTAATCAAACAAAAACCACATGTACACATATGAGATTTCCTCGCAAAGATCGAGTAACATTCGTGTTGATGTAACACAAAACCAATCTGATTTATTTTTTAATTTTAATTTGTGTAAATGAGAGTGGCAGGAATGTTTCGACGTCAATGAATCTACGTTTAGTTTTATTCGTACTGATTTATCTGAAAGCTGTAGTAAACTGTAACGACTGTTTTTGGATCGTCCTTGTCCTTTGACTCATTCATTTTACAAGTGCAACGCACAGTGAAATGAATTTGACTCTTGAACTATAATAATGTACATTAAATGTATGCTACAATTTTTAAATAACAGTTGTGTCCTAGCAAATATTGTAATGTTTTCTAGGGTAAAACTTTCCCCACAATTATAAAATAAAAAAAATTATGTTACATTTTACATCTTATTCTTTATGATATATTTTGTATTTCTTATATTTTAAGTTTCTTAAATTTTTTAGGTTTTATATTTTATCAATTTTATATTTCTTATATCTTATATTTTTTGTAAATTATATTTTATATTTATTTCATATTTTGTATTTTATAAGTTACATTTATTATTTTATTATTTTATATATTTATTTCATATTATATATTTTATAAGTTACATTTATTTTTTATATATTAAATATTATAATAAATAATAATTAAAATATAAATTAACTTAAAATACTTATATAGTATATATTTTTATTATTTATATTTTACATTTCTTATATTTTATATGTTATATTTTTTATATTTTGTGTTTTTTGTATGATATATTTCTTATATTTCATATTTTTTGTAATTTATATTTTATATTTATTACATATTTTATATTTTATAAGTTACATTTATTATTTTATATATTAAATATTATAATAAATAATAATTAATATATAAATTAACTTAAAATATTTATATACTATATTTTACATTTCATATATTTTATATTTTTTACATTTTATGTTTTTTATATGTTATATTTCTTATATTACATATATTTTGTAAATTATATTTTATATTTTTGGTTTTATATTTTTTATATTTATTGCATATTTTATATTTTATAAGTTATATTTATTATTATATATATTAAATATTATAATAAATAATAATTAAAATATAAATTAACTTAAAATATTTATATACTATATGTTTTTATTATTTATGTTTTACATGTCTTATATTTTATATTTTACATTTCTTATGTCTTACATTTTTTGTAATTTATATTTTATAAGTTACATTTGTTATTTTATATATTAAATATTATAATAAATAATAATTAAAATATAAATTAACTTTATACTTATAAAATACTATTTGGTAAATGTACTATCCAAGACATTAATTATGAAAGTGTTAAATATCAAAAAGAAATTGACATGTAGAACAAGTTTTTATATGATTTAATTTCACTTAAAATACAAAATGTTCGAAAAACATTACGAGGCACTGTTTCAGTAAAACTACCTTATTTATTCTATGTAGGAAATACATTGCCCATTTCTGTGGTCTCAAAATAGTCGTCATATATAGTAAAGACATCATTGGTTTTCATGTTTCTATGTTTCTAAATGCTTGAAAATTCATAGTTATAAAGTCATACAATGGTTTAAAATGATCGTCATTTCTCTAAGTTAGAAAAATATCAAAATAAAGTACCAAAAAAATGCAGTTTTAAAAAACAATATTAACTTGTAGAATAATTTTCAAAAACACGGATAGTTTTTGTCAATATTTTAAAAATTTTTACCCAAGTAAAATTTTACTATGGAAAAGTCAATTTCCACTTGACACTAGCCTAATTAAGTCATTTAAATTTTGCCAAAAATTTCATCCCACCGTGCGACGCAAACTGACCCGATAAAGTATCGATCGTGCGCCGCCTCCGCACACCCGGTCACACGCCGTTACGCGCCTGTCCCGCGGCGCCGCTCTTCCCGTCCGCGACTCCCGGCCCACGGCATCTTCTGGTTTGATCCCGTGGACGCGACTACGATCCCGCGACAATCTGGACGGCGTGCGGCTGCTGTACAGGGGCGACTCTGACGATGTGATTGTGTTGCAGCACTACAACGGGAACGGTTCGAGGGCCACCTACACGGCCAATGACGATATGATCGACATCACGACGTCGGGGGGCGGCGCCGACCGCACCACCAGGCTCGGCGAAGATGAGGACGGCATGTCGCATTGTAAGTATTTTTCTAAGGTTTTGCCTATGGGGGCCTCCATTCGGCATCGGTTTTGATGTATGGTAACTACTATGCATATGGTCGACGTATGGGTAACGGTTACATATAATCGGTGGCGGTTTTAATATTTAATTTCGAGTGGGAGGTAATTCATTGATTGGTTCTTCCGTTCCTATTTTATATACGGGTCAAATGTTACATATTGGTAATTATCTCGAAAATACTCGTTTATCATTTTATGGGTGCTAGATAACAAATGACTGACTTAAAACATAACATTTTGATCACAAACACTAAATTGCCAAGTCATTACTATAATTACATGTTCTTAATTGGATCAGTGTGGTAAATACAGAAAAGTCAGTTGTTCCATGCAAAATTACTTAAAAACAAATATTAATTTAATTAACTGGTTCTTTTTTCTTCTTCTTCTTCTTTCTGTTGTAGATACAGGTCAATAGTTATGACCAATATTATATAAAAATTTGGTTAAATGAATTAGTACTGATCAATCATTTTATAAAATACTCAAATATTCTTGGTTGTTTTTCATTTTGTGGTTTCTGGACAAATGAGCGACTTGTAACATCAACATTTTTATCACAAACACAAATTTATTAACTTATTATTCTAATGACATGTTCTTAAGTGAATGGTAAATACAAAAAAGTCAGTTCTTCCACGTAAATTACTAAAATACTCCATAATCTTGATTATTTGTCATTTTATGGATCCTAGATAGCAAATGACCAAGTTGTAACATCAAAATTTTCCTTCCTGCTTCGTCTTACTATTTTAGATTTAGATTAAAAGTTATGACCAATGTTTTATATAAAAATTCAATTAAATGAATTATTACTGATCAGTCATTTATAAAATACTCCATAATCTTGATTTTTTATCATTTTATGGGTCCCAGATAGCAAATAACCAACTTGTAACATCAAGATTTTTATCATAAATAAAAATTTATTAACATATTATGATTACATATTCTTAAGCGTACCAACATGGTATGTATAAAAAGGTCAATATTTCCACGTAAATTACTTAAAAACAAACAAAAATTTAATTAGTTTTTCTTAATGGCTTCTTCGTGCTTCTTCTATTTTAGATTTAGATTAAAAGTTATGACCAGTGTTTTACATAAAAATTTAATCAAATGAATTATTACTGATCAGTCATTTATAAAATAATCCATAATCTTGATTTTTTTATCATTTTATGGGTCCTAGATAGCAAATGACCAACTTGTAAAATCAAGATTTTTATCATAAACAAAAATGTATTAACATATTATGATTACATGTTCTTAAAGGTAAGTACCAACATGGTATATATAAAAAGGTCAGTTGTTACACGTAAATTACTTAGAAACAAACAAAAATTGAATTAGTTTTTCTTAATGGGTTCTTTCTGTTTCTTCCTTCTATTTTAGATTTAGATCAAAAGTTATGTTTTATAAAAAATAAATTAATTCTGCTCAGTCGTTTATAAAATACTCCATCATTTTAAGTAAGTATCATTAGTAGGTAGCCAGATAGCAAATGACTGACTTGTAACATAAATATGTTGACCACAAACACCAAATTATTAAGTCATTATTATAATTACATGTTCTTAAGTGTACCAGCATATTAAATATAAAAAAGTCAGTTGTTCCATACAAATTACTTAAAAACAAACAAAAATTTAATTAGTTTACCTTAATTGGTTCTCTCTTCTTCCTTCTGTTTTTAAACACAGTTCAAATTTTTATATACAAATTTGGTTAAATTATTTAATACTGAACACCGATTTTTAAAAACATATTCTTAATTATAAAACATTTTATGAGAGCTAAATTCTAGAATGATCGACTTATAGCATAAACATTTTGATCACCAACACAATATTAACACACTATAGGCGGGTAGCAAAATGATCCAAACTAAGTTGTTGAATTATAACAAAAAATAAGAGACAATTCTTTCAGTTCCGTATATAAACCAATAGAGTAAAATTATCTCACCCCGCTTTTAAAGTAAGTACATTCAAAAAGGTAAAAATTACCCGATCAGTTAACAATCAACAGTTCTCGAGACGGGTATTTTTACCCGACCCGCCTATAGTGTGTTAATATCAATTCTTATTATTAATACGCGTTCTTAATTGTATCAGTGAGTAATCACATAAAAGTTAATTTTGACAACAAAATTACTTGAAAACAAACAAAAATTTAATTTAGTTTTCTTAATTAGCTCTTCCCGTTTCTTATAAATATTTGATTAAATGGATTCATACGAATCAATCATTTCTAAAATATTCCATTATCTTGATTATTTATTTTTATGAGTGATAGATATGAAATAACATAAACATAAACGTTTAGATCACAAACACAATGTTAACATCCATTATTGTAATTACATATTCGTAAGTATAGTAACACAGAAGTCGTTTGTTACATGGAAATTAGCTAATTATTTAAAAACAAACAGACAAGAAGTTAATATATATGTAGGTTTGTGTATTATAAAGTAGTATAAAGTATAAAAATATATAAAAGTTTTATTAAGGGGATTCATACCGTCATTTTTAAAATACTCGATAATATTCATTATTTAACAAACATTTTGATCACAAACACAATATTAATGACAATTATTATTATAAATGTATTTTCCTAACAATACCATTACAGTAAGTACACAAAAATCGTCTGTTGCATGAAAATTACTTGAAACGAACAAAACCTTAATTGGTTTATTTTAAAACCGTTCATATCGTTCACCACGATTAATTAAAACAAACTTCGTATCGCAGTTAGTTTCCTTAATACATGGTTTTAAACTTGTTTGTGGCAGACAGCTCATCAGATTTAAACGTAATAGTTGATAAATTCATTCAAACTGTATACGTGATTTATGAACTGAAATGATTAAAACATTCAATTTGCTTGCAGATTCCGTGGCGTTTGGAGGGATTCAAGGTAAGTGAGAACTAGTTTCACCTGTGTATGGGATTTATTTTTTATATTTTCGATTTTAACACGAACAATTTTAGTATTGGTACGTTTGTCCTGAATTAAGAATAATTCAATGTACATGTAAAACGGTTGGAAAATTATGAGAAGAATCGATTGTGAGAAGTATACGTCATTGCTAGAAGGTCTGAAAAAACATATAAATACCTTCAACAATTTATTGAAGTGGTCAAATTTAATTTTGTTTGTTTATTATTTTTAATTTCAACCTTATGTTTTACAATTTGCCTATTAATTATACTACTTATGGTAATAAAAAAGCATTTATTCATTCAGAATCCGCTGATATACCGGGCATTGGACAGTACGATGACTTCCACACAATCGACTGGCAACGCGACATCGCTCGCGACCGCATGCGACACCGTTACATCGTCAAGCGTAAACAGGACTCGCTCTGGAACCTAATAGAAGGAGCACACGATGCCTGGTCCGGGTGGTTATGCGTCCTGATCGTCGGTCTGTTTACCGGAGCCGTGGCAGGCGTCATCGACATCGGCGCCAGCTGGATGACGGACCTTAAGTTCGGCATTTGTCCTCAGGCGTTCTGGTTGAACAAGGAACAGTGTTGTTGGTCGTTCAACGACTTCGAAGAGGGCAATTGCCCACAGGTACAGTAATTGCTAACCTGAATTCACTGTGTACTTACTCATTGTGTCGGTTTTTCAGTGGTTATCGTGGTCAGAAGTCTTGGGGCAGACCAGAGAAGGAGCTGGTGGTTACATTATTTCTTATTTGTTTTACGTCTGTTGGGCCCTGCTCTTCGCCGCACTGTCCGCATCTCTGGTGAGGATGTTTGCACCGTACGCCTGCGGTTCAGGTATTCCAGAAGTAAGTCCAGCTAACCACCTACGAATTAACCATTAAAAACTTCTTTGTCTATTTTAGATTAAGACAATCCTAAGCGGTTTTATTATCAGAGGTTACTTGGGAAAGTGGACACTTATTATTAAGTGTGTGGGCCTGATACTGTCGGTATCTGCCGGCCTGAGTCTAGGTAAAGAAGGTCCAATGGTGCATATAGCATGCGCAATAGGTAAATACAAGTTTTTACTACTTTACTAAAGTCATAAACCAAAGGAGAAATGTCCTAGTTGCATGTCTTAGTTTAGAAGTTGATACACAGTCGATTACAGTGGTGTGTTAATTTCGGACACCTGACATGAAAACTGAAAACCATATTACTGTTTAATATCGTTTTTTGTTCAAATGTCGGCTTAAATAAACAGATAGAAACATACTAGCGACCGAACACTTGTAGGCAATATTTTCTCATATCTATTTCCCAAGTACGGAAGGAATGAGGCGAAGAAGAGGGAAATTCTGTCGGCGTCTGCGGCGGCCGGCGTATCAGTGGCCTTCGGAGCACCCATTGGAGGTGTACTCTTCAGTTTAGAAGAAGTAAGTCCCGCCATCATCGTTTAATGGGTTTAATAATTGTTCCCTTGCAGGTCAGTTATTACTTCCCACTGAAAACATTGTGGAGATCCTTCTTTTGTGCCCTGATAGCAGCTTTCATCCTCAGATCTATTAACCCCTTCGGTAACGAGCATTCTGTATTGTTCTACGTTGAATATAACAAACCGTGGATATTCTATGAACTTATACCTTTCATTGGATTAGGTATTATTGGCGTAAGTCGTTGTTATTTCAGCCGATGAGTTATGAAACTAAATTGTTAATTGTAGGGGGTTATTGCAACGATTTTCATCAAGGCGAACTTGTACTGGTGCAGATACAGAAAGTTCTCCAAATTGGGACAATATCCAGTCACTGAGGTTTTGGTTGTCACAGCTTTAACAGCAATAATCGCATATCCTAATCCTTACACCCGTATGAACACTAGCCAGCTAATTTATCTTCTGTTTAGTCAGTGCAGCATCTCGAACTCAGACAACTTATGGTATTAAAATTGTTTAACAATGTAGCAACTAATTAACTAAATTACATGGGTTGTAGTGACTACAATCGTAATTTTACTGATGTAAAATCAGCAATAGAACTTGCACCAGCTGGTCCGGGCGTATACACGGCGATCTGGCAGCTACTCCTAGCCCTCATCCTGAAGTTGATTATGACCATCTTTACCTTCGGCATGAAGGTCCCCTGCGGACTTTTCATCCCCAGTTTGTGTTTGGGTGCCATTACAGGCCGTATTGTAGGCATAGGCGTCGAACAACTCGCCTACAACTATCCCAAACTGTGGTTCTTCAGCGGGGAATGTTCGTCCGGCGACGACTGTATAACCCCCGGCTTGTACGCCATGGTAAATATATTTATGCCATCTCAGCTAGCAAAAATTAATAGTAAATTGTTTCAGGTGGGTGCGGCAGCTGTTTTGGGCGGCGTCACCAGGATGACGGTGTCTCTGGTGGTCATTATGTTCGAGCTGACGGGCGGTGTCAGGTATATAGTGCCGTTGATGGCTGCCGCCATGGCCAGCAAATGGGTGGGCGACGCTCTAGGCAAACAGGGTATTTACGACGCTCACATAGCCCTAAACGGTTATCCGTTCTTGGACTCCAAGGACGAGTTTCAACATACGTCTCTGGCAGCCGACGTTATGCAGCCCAAGTGAGTGTTACATAACATTTTTGTCAACAAATAGAATTATTTTAATCAATAGTCCATTTACTTTTTTGTGTCACTGGGTCAAGTTCATACAAAGTCTAAAACGTCAAAAAACAAGATAACTTCTATGCGTTTTTGTACATTTTATAAAACAACGGAAAAATATTTGTTTTTGTTGCAGGAGAAATGAAACTTTGAGCGTGATAACTCAAGACTCCATGACGGTGGACGACATCGAATCCCTACTCAAAGACACCGAGCACAACGGATATCCTGTTGTGGTGTCGAGGGAGTCGCAGTACCTCGTCGGTTTCGTCTTAAGGAGAGACTTGAATTTAGCTATAGGTAATGCCATTAAAAGCGACAATAGAGTTATTAATCGCTTTGTTTACGTAACTTGTTCTAGTTTTCCTGGTAGCATATATTTACTATTTGTGTTAATCTAGAATTGCGATAACAAGTCTGTCTGTGCTTGCGAATTGGAAAACAACAAGCGATTTCTATTTATGGGAGATTAATAAACTTATTGTTCTGGAATTCCACACATTACTATAAAAATTGTTTGTTTCGCAGCAAACGATAAAAGAATGGTAGACGGTATTTGCGGACAGTCGCTCGTCTTGTTTACCAGCGGAAATCCGCCTCAGACCTTGGGGCCACCACCGCTGAAGCTGAAAAAGATATTGGACATGGCTCCAATCACCATCACAGATCAAACGCCGATGGAAACGGTGGTGGACATGTTCAGGAAATTGGGACTGAGACAAACCCTAGTCACACATAATGGGTAACACTTTATTAGGCAATAAAAGTTTACGTTTACTAATACAAAATTTTTCAGTCGACTATTGGGCGTGATCACAAAAAAGGACGTCCTTCGACACATAAAACAGATGGACAATGAAGATCCGAACTCAGTTCTTTTTAACTAATCATATTTCAATTTTGTATGATATATAGTTGTTTGTATATTGTTTGAACCTTACATAGACCTATACATACGTTTATATAATTATACTTAATATATTATTTATTTTGTAAGTAATTATTTTAATTATTTAGCGACGTTATTAAGTTAACGTTTTAACAAGTCTTCCCCCTGTATTATTTTCTTTTATTCTGTCCTAATGATTAGACCTTAAGCTAAACAGCAAATATTTAAAGATGTATATGTTATTTTTGATTAATGCTCAGAACAGGTATATAAATAAAAAGTTTTATAAGTATTATTTCCAAAGTAATTTTATTTAAAGGTAAATTTCGTTGAGGTGAGTGATTTGTAAGATAATGGTATGAAAAATTCCAAACGTTAGTTTTAACATTTCCATACAAAGTTCATATCATTTACAATGTTTTTTAAACAACTGTTATCGACATGCAAATAAGGTTTGATTATATGCGCATCATTTTAAAACACCAAAATTAAATTTTTGTTGATTACAACAAATTTAAATAGTGGAAAGGTCACTTAGATTAATCTGTTATTTTTTGGTAATTATCAGTTACTAGAAAGTACATTCAATCTAACATTTTTATTATAGTGACAGATATCAAAAATGTACGTAAGCGACGTCTAGACACGGCATGTGGTAAAAAAACACCTAACATAACTGTACTTTTGTCCAAAGTATCAGATCAACTTTAAGACCTTGTGACATGTTAAATTATTTTATTTTGGTGCGTTTATTTATCAAAGACAAATATTAAATATATCAAGCTTTAAAGATAATATTGGCATGCCATAATTAAAAATTGGTAAGTATAGTTTTCAAAAAATGCGTTTCTAATAGTAAACCAATTTGGGCGCTGCTCTCTTATCGGCTAACTGTACTTTTGTCCGAACTATCAGGTCAACTTTTAAGCTTTGTGAAATGCTAAATTATTTTATTGTTTCTTTATCACAAACAAATAAACTTTATTTATGCTTAAGTGCAAGTAGTTTAATTTATTTAAGTAAATATTAGTTTATGATAATTATTATTTAACTAAATATTTTTCAAAAAAATTTAATTTAAAAGCAGTTGTTTTTTGACCTTGTTGCTGTTCATTTTACAATAAAAAATTAAATAGTTTTTTCATTATTTTTTTGCATTAAATTAACAACCCATCTCAATAAATAATACTAATCTTGTTTACCAGTACTTATTATCTATTAATTTTAATTCTTTAAAGTTCTACTTTGTCCTTATCAACACTCATTTATAAAAAAAGTGGTACACAAAACAATTAAATGCAATTAATGAATGCATATTTATCTCGAAGTATGATAAAACACATCTTATCAGATTAAAGTCTAACGAATGAAAATTCGGAAATTAATCTGTAATAATTTTATATAATAAAATTTACGTAATTATTTACAATATGTGTTTAATAAAGTAGTATATTAAAACGGAAGAAACAGTTCCCTACTATTAGTGCTTATTATTTACCTTTAAAAACAAATATCTCTGCAAAAATTCAAAACAGAACAAAATAGTAAAATCGACTATATTATTGAACCTCTCGTAAAAAGAATAGTAATTGTTTAATGAAGTGGAATATTGAAGCTAAAAAACTAGAAGAAACAGTTTTCTGATATTAATGGTTCGTATTTACCTTCAAATACAAATACCTGCAACTGCAACTGCAAAATAAAATACTAAAGTTATATTAACGAATAAATCAATGAACCTCACTTAAAAGGAATAGTAAATAATTCCATTGTTTGTTTAATAATGGGGAATATTAAAGAAGGAGAAGCAGTTTTTTACGTTAGTGCATATTATTTACCTCCAAATACAAATACCTCTACTAAAATTCAAAATAGAATACGAAATCTCTATTATCGAATAAATGAATGAACGTCACTTTAAAAGAATAGTATATAGTTCCTTTGTTTAATAAAGAGGAATATAAAAGAAGAAGAAACAATTTCTTGCTATTAGTGCTTCCTGTTTACCTTCAAAAACAAATACCTCTGCCAAAATTCAAAATAGAATTCAAAATTATATTACCGAATAAATTAATGAACTTCACTTAAAAAGAAGAATATAATTCCTTGTTTGTTTAATAAAGTGAAATATTAAAGAAGAAGAAACAGTTCTTTGTTATTAGTGCTTTTTATTTACCTCCAAATAGAAACAACTCTGCTAAAATTCAAAATAATAATATTATAAAATAAAATAATGAATCTCACGTAACAAGAATAGTAAATACTGTTAGTCCATTGTTTAATGAAGTGGAATATTGAAGCTGAAGAAGCACTTCTCTCCAAATACATACACCTCTACTAATATGGATAGCACAATTAGAAATGGAACATTATCGAATAAATTAATGAACCTCACGTAAAAAGAATAGTAAATACAATCCATTGTGTGTAAGTGTACAAGTGCAAGTGACACTTGACCCGCACTATCAATCGAATGGTACATTATTCAATAACTTTTTTACAGACAAGTCGGCAAACAGCACATCATCGATCCAAATCCTTCCCCCCAAGACAGTGCGTCGATAACCCACAAATCATCTACTTGGCAAACACGAACGGCTCTATAATTAAACAACTGATTGACCTTATCGCCACCACCAGCAAATGAACGACGACGCTACACACTATCGTCACTAATAAATTGAAAATTATCCAGATTTATATTTATAATTTGTCTGACGGGCGAGAAGGTTGGACACACGCATGTATCAGCAGTCATCCGAAATAGCAGTACGTACCAGTGGCTGTGTGAATTAATGACTCGCACTTCGGACAGTCGTTTTTAGTTAGTTAGTTAGTTAGTTGATTAGTTCGTGAAGTGTACCCTCGGGATAAAAGACATTCAGCTTGATATGGTGGTAAGTGAACGGTCTCAACTACGTCCGGTTTGTCGTTGCTAATGGTTGTTTTGCGCGGAAACGCGGAATGTCTAGGTGAAGTGGTTTTCTGGCACCGATTAACGAACGAAAACGTAATCGCTGCGTGGGGGGGCCGCAGGTAGGAACATGCGAATAAAAAGTAGCAGGTTCGACACGTGGGT
Source organism: Aethina tumida (assembly GCF_024364675.1). NCBI lineage: Eukaryota > Metazoa > Arthropoda > Insecta > Coleoptera > Nitidulidae > Aethina > Aethina tumida. The sequence continues at coordinate 33,608,831 of NC_065436.1, forward strand.
ATTATCAAAAATTAAATAAACATTGTTTACGACCATCGTAAATTATAAGGTGAATTGAACACGATCGATTAGCCAGTTTTTCTAAAGTGCCTATAATTTCATGATTTGCATGTCTAAATCATGCAAACTATAATTCCATAACTGGTGTTCAGTTCGTGCCGATAATCAAATTGATATATTCAAAGCATGAACAACACAACTACATTACACAGATGCGTAAAAATAAACAAACAATTTTCCGCATTTGTCGATGGAAACATGTTGTCGTGCCAAAGGTAATTATGATAATCGTTGCTGGTCCGAAGGTGAATTCTACGTCTGGTAAAGTAATAAGTTTTCCCAATATAGAATGGTACTCACATAATGTTTTTCTCAAATTGTAATAAAGCAATTACATTTGCGTACGGTGAAAATAGAACGTGAGGCTGTGGAGGTGTTGAGTTGGATTGTATATATATATATATAAAACTGGTTGTGCTCGCCAAGTTCCAAATGATTAATATTAATGAGCGCCATAGTAGTAAGGAAATGATCCACATTCGAAGTAAAGCACAAACAACAAGAAATACTGCGGCTTGATTTCCATATATCATAACGTGATGATGTGAATTTGCATACCTACTGATTTATGTTGCTTTTTAAAATTTAAATGTACCCGATAACAAATAAAACATACATCAACATGAAAATTACCAACAAAAACTGATAATGGTATTACGACGTAGTTTAATTGTAAAAAATGTAAACAGTTGTAACAGTACTTCTTAATGTCTAACACGGTACTACTACAAAGATCTTTGATTCATTTTGAATGTTAAACATGCTTTTCACAAATATCTTGCGTTGGAAGCCTAAAACTGAAACATTTTTATGCAAGAATGTCATTAAGTTGATATTTGGTTAATTAAATCACATTAACATTCTAATTAGCTCAGTTTAGTGTCACTTTTAAGGGTTTTACGAGTGCCAGAGATAATTTTCCAGTTCACATTAATACACAGGAAATCGTTTAATTGATGACTCAGTAAATCCTTATTGACACATTTTTTATCAATTAAACCTTGAGGAAGTGATAAGAACAAAAATTTAATATAAAACAATGAACATCCGCGGCAGTCTTAACAAATTACCGAAAACCTCCTTTAATAAACACCACGAGTATCTGCGTGGTGACGCCTATGTAAACATTAAATTGAGCGCCGCGACGTTCACCACACACCGACTGACCACTCCTCGGAAGCTGCCGGCTCACATGTGACCGCAAAGGTCGCGACTACCAGACGTGTACCATTAATACCGGTACACAGCCACGCACCGATCCAGTCTCCGTTGACCGTTCTCTGCGAGTTTACCATTTGCGATACGAACACCGGAAGAACGACACGATTTGATAGTACCGAAGAGTTAGCCCCAAAAACACGTGCGTCCACAAGATGATGGTTGACGAACAGTGTCCGACCCTCGATCTGAAGAGGATCAAGGAGGATCTGGAGCTGGCCGAAAGTTTGGCGAGGGCCAGCCTGATGACGCCCACGGCGGCGAAGAAGCGTCTCCTGGCCAGAGGGATGCAGCTCAAGTTCGGTTACATGGACGAGACGTCCGGCGATTTTGTTCCGCCGAAGGAACTTCTCTTGTATCTTGTGAGGTAATTTTTTGCTTTAACTATTGGAGGGGTTTGAGCACTTTAGTTTCTTCCAATTGTCTTTGTCGTAAAGTTAACGTTGCAGCAGGAAAGATACTGCTTACTAAAATTGATTTCTAAAAATATTAACGGTTACCATATCCAACAATGAATATTTATTTAAATAAAAATTCTTATTTGTGGCCAATATTATAAAGGTCTTGCCAAAAATTATTATTAGATTACCCACTTTTAAATTTATATAAAATCTTAGGACAATGCACATGTGTTGATTGTTTATTCACATTAAAAGAAAAAATTATAAATTTAGTAATGAAGTAATTGAGGTTTTTAATGATTAAAATGCAATCATTTAATATTATGTGTCAGGTTTAGGACTAATAAAAACATTAATTTATATATTTGTTATAAAGTTAAGGTACTATTCTATATAATATCACTTTGATGTACGGACAATTAATATCAAATCTTAGGTCAAAGCACATGTTTCTTAAAAAAGCATTGTTTATTCTGAGTATTAGAAACCGCACGAAAAAAATCCCAAATTTAGTAATGAACTATTTGAGGTTTTTAATGATTATTATGAAATCATTGGATATTTTTGTATGTGTTTATATATTTTATATAAAATTTAAGGTAATATTTTACATATTGCGCTTTAATATACGGACAATTTCCGATACGATTTATCTTCGGATTTAAAAACGAGTTTTATTGACACGATCGGAAATATCTTAAACTATCACAACTAGTTTTCTATCTGACTTTTCTATGTACAGCATCCAATTCTGATAATAGAACCTGTTCGGCAGATTAAAAAAAAATTGGTGTCTTTAAATGTCAACTTGTAAATATTCCAATTCAAAAATTCGTGTGCCAACTAATATTAATGTACAATGGCGCAATTTTTATTGCCGTTTAAACAATATCTATTGTTTGAGTAACAGATATCAGAGTTACTAAAGCTATTTGAAAAAAGAAACCTTGATCTTTTAACAATCGCAGAATTTGAAGATAAAAACGTTGGGGAAAAACGTTTCCAGAAAACTCTGTTGTTAAATTGCTTATTGACTTTTTTATTATGTAATAAATGAGTACTTAACTACTCATTCATGTAAACTGAGGTGGATTTTCTGGGAACGAAAGTTTATGACTAATTGATATCGATTAAGCTATAAGCAAACATTTTTTTCTAAATTTGTTTATGCGAATAAATTTAGATTATCGGTAAACAGGCTATTTGTGCCGAGAGGAGCTGCAAAAAGTTTTGGCGTAAACAACTCCATCAAAAATAGTTATAATTATACCATGTATTATAATCGATCATTTTAATAAAGTGATTGTTAAGCTGAAGACAGCGGAGTTCACAGACCTCGACGTTAATTTGCCATTAACAAACATTGTAAAGTCGTTTTTGGAGTTTCTGGAGCGGATTTACTTCCTCCATGGCATTCACAATTCCGCAACACACTGAAATTACTCTTCCGCCTCCGAACGGCTCGACCAGTTCCTTGCATAAAAATAATACACATCGGCACATCCGGTACTTCTGTTTGTGTCTACAAACAGGTCCGATATAATAACCCGCCAATTAGAATCAATTCGTTTAGATAAAATATAGGTTTGTGGGACAAAAAACACTAATAAAAAATAATTACCGGCTGATTTTTTTACAAGCACGATTAGCGTGTAATGGACTTACGCAATGGATTTTTTTTTTTTGAATCGGTACCATTTCCGCGGTACGACTCCGACAAATTATATAAATCCATCACCGAAAATTTTTGCACAAACACAATTCGGATCAGATATTTTTTTTAGAAACTATAAGGAAGACTTGCACAACACTTCCTCATTGTTTATACGGAGATATCCACGTGACCGATTTAAATAAATAATCTTATTCGTATCGCGTTGGTTGGCGAGGAACTAACATGAAAGGCATACAATCGTTGCTTCTTGGTCTTTGTCCCTACACTATCGGAAACAATTAAGTCACACAAAGCAAACTATTTGAGAATATTAACTTCTTGTTAATATTTGTCACGTAGCAGAGAAATATTTTGTTCCAAGATTAGCTTTTACTTTACAAATCTAAAGTTTGGCTGAATTGTATGAATTTCTTTTTGTTACATAAATAATTAATATAAATAGAAACCATTTACATTCATTGCAATTATTTAAATTTCCACAATTGAATAATGTTATGGCGGAACTTTGCGAGTGTGTTTAAAATCCAGCATTTGACATAAATCGGCTTGATTTATTGTTAAAAGTTAGCAATTAATTATACAATACAATATTTTATGATTGTGCTAGGCAATAAATTTTCGTTTTGTTTGTTTATTAAATTACTTACATTATTACAAGTGAGTTTTCGCACGTTAATTAAGAAATTAATTGAAATTCAGATAATTTACGTGTTTCAACAGGATAATGAAAATGTAAATTTGTAAATTTATCTCTCCAATAATTTTTTACGTTCCCACAAAGAATTTAAGGATAAAATTTAACACGAATTCTTTTTAAATTACATAATTAAGGATTTACGTCATAGAACTCAGACAATTCCCTTTCACTTCGGACCAGAACACCATAGGGATTCCCGCGTCGCTCCAATTTATTTGATCCACAAACAAAACAACCATCAGCAACAAACCGTACAGACAAAAAATTTATAATATGTCGTCAGCATTTTTTCTCCCCACAGGGCAACAAACCTAAAATACTCGACGTACGTCAGGTGATGGGACAAACGTTGTACATGTACTACGTACAGAAGTGTTTCAGAACTTTATCTTGTGCTTTCGAGGAGTTCTTGTAGTGTCGTTACAAACAAAAACCGCAAAAAAATCTGTTTGAATTCGTAGTGAAAGTGTTATTAGCAATGGCATCTAGGGGCTCACGTCTGGTCGTTTCGGCCAGGAGGTTCGGACGTTTGCTGGCGATGCAGAGGTAAGTGAAACAAATCAATTGGGTCAATGAATCGTGCGAAACAATCCAACGCTGCGGTGTGTGTGACCGTCGAGAATGCCGATCGTCACGTAGAATTTAGATCAGGGATGATTGAGACCGTGCAATTAACGTACAATTTCGTACCGTAATCGTCAACCTCACATCTCGGCTTGGCTGAGGTCAAGTTAAAGGTCGTACGTGTGGCACTTCCTCGATCTCGTTTCCCGAAAATTTTTTCTCGATTTGACGGCGAAGAAAATGGATAACCCATTTTTGATGTAACTGGTTTGTTAACCGCTGACATTGACGGTACAATAAAGATGTTGAATGGCCATAAAAACGACGGCAACTTGTGTTGATGATTGATGGACTGAATAATGATAATGATTGTTGCAGAGTGCGCTGCCGAAAATACGATTACATATGCACTTTTGAAACCTTGAGTTATTAACAATGGGAAATAATTGAGAAATAGGGCGGGGATAAAGTTAAAGAAAGAACCTTAATTCCAAGTAGTTTTTCAAGGGAACGAGAAAGCGGCTTCTGGAACCTTCACAATGTTGGAAACTTCCTGGGTAATCAAAGGACTGAAAATCTTACTATTTGACGTAACCTTCTAGCCACATAAAAATAAGAGAATTAATAGAACGATTATATAAACAACAGATAAACGAGATAAATTAACTAATCTAAAGTATGTTAACCATTAAAATTTTGGAGAAAGATAATCTACCAGGAAACATTGACACAAATGAATCACCTACAATTTACATTAATATTCAATTTGGTGTTTTGAATTGGCCATAAAGTTACTTATTTGCTTATTTAATCCTGAATACTGACACATTTGTCTACATAAAACATTGAAAATCTTATCTTAAAATGCCCAATTATCTCCTTGCATTGTCTATAAGACAACATTATCAAATAGAATTAGTGGACGTACGTGAATCGGCACGAAACAATACCGGCTGCACCAAAAGCAAAAGCACTTTTGTTACATCAATACTCATCATAGAGTTCACATTGGTGCGTCATACGAAACGAATTTAATTAAATCGCCTTCTAAAAGTCAAGTCAGTCATCGAGATGAACTGTTTAGATGATATGTCCCAATCGCACGTGATCCTGACTTATTTGAAAAAGCAGCAAAAGTAAGTCCCTTGTCTTATCGGTTAAATGAACGGGTTCGTGTTCTTTGTTCAAGCGTTTCGGAGCGCGGTAATTGTTCGAAATATATTTGTAAACAGAAAGCAGGAATTAAACATAACCTGAAATCATTGAACTTGAACTAATACGTCATAGGTCGATCGGTCTCCTGCTAATCAGCAGGATTTCGTATGGTTTTGACGCAACCTCACAGATGTCGCCTTGATAATCAATTATAGTTTTTTTTAAATAAATGTATAATTAATTAAAACAAACATGTTTGAAGTCAATATTGAACATGTAATTTTAATTAACTGTAATAACAATGCATTAGACCTATTGGAAAACAAAAACTGGAATAATCATGTAAAAGACATTTGCATATAAGCAAATTAATGTGTATGATTATTATGAACAAATAAGTCCAATAATTTCTTTATAAGGACATTTATAACCGTATTAATTTTATCGCCTAAAATAAAACTGTAAATCTTCTTACAAAACCCGCAGGAATGGTAGTTACTTAATAGAACTTTGAACGGTTTCGGCATTCTAAAATTATTCACAAATGTGTAATCGCGATGAAGATAGTGGTGTTTGTTTGCACCTTTGCCACTTCTAAACTCACATGAGTATTGTGTGGATTGCCAGAAAAGAAATTCAAATTAAAAACCGACTGAATATTTATGTGTTTATCTCAAACAAAACGTTTGTATATAAAGACCGTACTGGGAAATAAATTTTTAGTACATCCTCGACAATGTTGGAGACGACACAAATTGAAAACAAACTGCTGCAAAATGTTAAAATACAAAAAGCCATTTTGCAGAGGTCCTCACTAAATATTTGTTTAATTCAAAGATAAATTCTTTAATTCTTTGCAGGATGGGCAGCTTCAGTTCGGCGCCGAAGATCCTAAACGACGACGTCCAAGACAATGACTTGGTCATACCAAAGAGCTTAAGCCGAAACGAGCTGCTGCAACATTGTCAGAAGCAAATCCGCATCGGCTATCCCATTTTCAAGAGGGCCTTCAAGAAGGCTCGAAATCCCAACGACCACGACTACGGTTTCAAGTTCAGAAAGCTGAACGCTGTCACTAAAGGTACTTTCGTTCTTCACCTATTGACCAACAACTAACAATTTTGACCTTTTCTAGGATGCAGCGATTACGTTACAAGCCCGGACAGCTTGCGAGTGTTCCAGTGGAACGTGCTGTCGCAAGGTACGTTCGAATATTTAGCCCACTTCGAAATATTTAATTTTTTTGTTTCAGCTTTGGGACAAATGAACGACAACTTCGCCAAATGTCCGGACGAGGCCTTGGAGTGGAGCCACCGCAGATTTTACATAATTGAGGAAATCGTCGAGTATTGTCCGGACATAATTTGTTTGCAGGAAGTCGACCACTTCAACTTCCTGAAGAACATACTTGGAACGCAGGGATATTCCGGACTGTTCTTCCCCAAGCCCGACTCCCCGTGCGTCTACATCCATGGCAACAACGGACCGGACGGCTGCGCCATATTCTATCGCACCGACAAATTCGAGCTGCTCAGTTCATTGAGCCGAATTTTGGAAATATGGAGGGTGCAAAGCAACCAGGTGGCCCTGATGGTAAACCTGAGAATAAAGGAAACGGGAAAAGAGGTATGCATCACCACCACCCATTTGAAGGCCAGGAAGGGTGCGCTCCTCTCCACCCTTCGTAACGAACAGGGAAAGGATCTGTTGAACTTCGTCAGCGAGAACTGCGGCAACAGACCGGTGGTGCTTTGCGGGGATTTCAACGCAGAGCCGATCGAGCCTGTTTACAGTACCATTTTGAACTCCACCACCATGGGTTTGTCCAGCGCATATGCGGACTGCGACAGTTCAAACGGACATTCCGCGGATCGGGAGCCGCCCTACACCACGTGGAAGATTAGAGACGAAGGGGAGATCTGTCACACCATCGATTATATATTTTATACAAAGAATAACTTGGAAGTCGAGTCGGTTTTGGAGTTTCCGAGTGGTGAGGAGATTGGCGAGCACAGAATACCTTCGTTCGCCTATCCTTCGGATCATTTTTCATTGGTGGCGGATTTCAAGATTAGTGACCAGCCGATTTGCTCGTTGTGATGGGATTGAAATTTTCATTGTGATATGTTTTGTTTAGTAAATATGTTTAGGTTAAGCAGTTCTTGTGTATTATAGCTTTAAATTATTTGTTTGGTATGTCTGTATATTTTTATAGATTTTAATAAAAGGTTTACATGAAATTTTGATTTAATTGTTGATAACTTTTAAATATATAGTGCGTTTCCTAAAATGGGTAATTTGAATTATTTCAAAAAACAATATATTAATGGCTTTATATTGCAACAAGGTATATTTTAATATACAATGTAATCTTCTGCATAAATTAAACAAAATTGCATCAACAACAGAACTTTTACACCAGTATTAAAACAAATATCACCAAGTTCCTTGTGAAATTAATAAAACAAAACAGATTATTAACTGCATATATCTCCAGTGAATACTTGGTCAGTACACCCTTCAATTGTTCAGTTGTTTTAAAATAATAAAGTTGATTATTTTTATGATCAAGTTGCAACATGCAGGGAATATAACAAATTATTAAAAATAATGGTCTCTTGTACTATCATTTTGTAATTAATTAGGGAATTATATCAGGAAAAATAAGGTATTTAGGCATTAAAAAAAGCTTTATTATTTTTTACACAATTACAGTTTAGAACTTAAAATTATTTTTTTTTATAATCCTTATCACTTGCTCACAACATTCGTTATTACGAATTATTGAATCAAAATTGATGTTATCTTGCTCAATATAAAAATTGTAAATATCACAGGTAGAATCAATTACGGGTTTACATTTTTCAAATTCCAACCCATCTTTCAATGGGCATAAAAAGACACAAAGTAGTGCCGCACACAATCTTCTAGAATCACTTAATGGTCTTTGAGACCACTTCTCCATTTCTGAGTTCTTTTCAATTGCTTTATAAAGTACATAATCAGGAATTTTTAAAACATCTTGCATTGCTTCATCCAAACATCTACCAACAAGCATAGTCTGATGAGAAAATTTGTTATAAATAAGTAATTCCCATTTTTGTGTGTCATAAACATTATTCAATTCAATATTAATTTTTTTTAGGTACTGTGCATGTTCTTCTCCATGAACAACTTTTTGATGGATTTTTGACTGCAATATTTCAGCCAATTCTTTTGGAAAGTTTTCTTCATTAAAATTCAAACAATCAAATACATAAACATTAAACTTATTACCCAGAATCAGCAGTGCCATGTTATTGTGTCCTAAAACTGACAATCCAATAGTTTCAGTCATTTTTAGTGTATCAACAGCCTTTTGATATGTGCTGTCTTCTGATGATATCAATGGTGCACACTCAGCAACTTCTTGAAGTCTCTCAATTTCTTCCATTGGTAACATGTAACTATACAGACGTCCGTCGGAAACTTTCGACGTTTCATCCCGTTTTTGATCTTGTGAAATATTTTGCTGTAACTTTTCAATTTCATCCAAGTTAAATGAATAAACTCCCAGCAATTGTTTACCCTTCTGATCAACTACGTTGTTTATTTCTATTACACCTACACTACCGCCACAGAAGGTCCCAATAAATACCTCGCCCGTGTCTTTAATCTTTAATCGAATTCTGCAATTTTTTTTTAGTATTGAATTGCTCATGTTTGTTTTTAAAATTTAGTGCGTTTTCCTATTGGAATGTTCTTTGTTCATCATTAAAGAATTATGTACATTAATATATTATATTTACGACATAACTACAAGTATGGAAGTCACAAAAACATTTGAGGCAAAGACTATATCACTCTCACTACCGTATTATAAAAAGTTAGGTTATGACTATTATATGTGACAAATTGTCACTGACAATGCCTCACATTTGTACATGTAACTTGGGTTGCCAATAACGTTCTTAAAATGTACTGTACTTATATATACTTATATGATATAATTCAATAATTAATTTCAATGCAAGTTAACAAATTAGAAATTAGTTATATTTTCGTTAAAGTATAGATTATTATTAAGTAGTAGCTTTAGTTAGTTATTTATCAAGATGTAACCTCATAGAAAACCTGGCCAAACCAACATAACATAGTTATGATATTGCTGATATATAAAAGTGCTCATTAAATTACATTTGTCTAGTTTTTTTTTCAGTTTTTAGATCATCAGTACTATTTATTAATCTGTATACGCAACCTGGTCAAGCCAACGTATATATCATAGTGACTTAAGGAGTTGCTAAGATTATAAAAGTATTTATTAAATTACTATGGGCTTGTATTTTAAGAAATTTACCCCAAATCATTAATTTTAAAATTTTAGTATTTAGTATTAGTTAATTAATATGTATAACCTGATCAAACCAACGTAGTTATGACACTGTCTTAAGGAAAATATTACTGAATATATAAAAGTTCTCATTAAATTACTACGGTCGTGTTTTTTAAAAACTTAGTTCACCGACTTTAAAATTTTAGTACTATTTATTAATTAATGTACATTACGTATGTACGTAACCTGATCAAGACTGCGTAGCTAACACACTGTCTTAAGTAGTTTCTGTGAATATAAAAGTATTTATTAAATTACTATGGACCTGTTTTTTAAGAAATTTACCCCTCAAACAAGAATATTGTCAAGTACTATCCTAAATCTTTAATTTTAAAATTTTAGTAATATATTAATATATAATTAATCAATATAAATAACCTTATCAAACCAATGTAGTTATGACATGAGAATATTACTGAATATATAAAAGTACTTATTAAATTACCTACAGTTTTTTTAAAATGTTTACCCTTCACACCAGTCTATTACTAGCTTAGATTACCGATTTTAAAATTTTAGCATTGTTTATTAATCAATGTACACAATCTGGTCGACCCAACATAGCTATGAAACTGCCTTAATGTATTGAAGAGAATTTAAAAGTACTTATTAAACTACTATGGACCTGTTTTCTTAAGAAATTTACCCCTCAAACAAGACTATTGTCAAGTTTTAGCTGTAGATAATTAATTTTAAAATTTTTGTATTATCTATTAATCAATATTCAAACACTTGAACATTGTTATATTCCTTGAATTTAATATCTAATTCCGGTCAATCTCTAAATCTTTTCAAAATTTAATATAAACGGACTGAGGAAGTCGTAGTTTTGGTCAAATAAGTCAAATAAATATTAATAATTCTTGTTGTTTTATTTACAGTAGTTTCTTGCATCTTGACTAAGTGTATAAAGTCAGAGCAACAAAAAATAATGAAGGTTAAAAAAGGAAATAAATGGCTGGCATAAGTTTTTGTTGTGTTATAATTGAAAATAGTAATCGTGTTAATTTATATGTCCCAAAATGAAGGATTTCAAAAGTGTAAGTCCAAAAGCCTTGCGACAATAGGTTGAATTAAAACTGAACTTTTAGAATCACTGCAGGCTGTGTACTTTGGTATTTTGTTGCGTTCAGTGTCGGTTGAACCACGAGAAATCCGCACACAATTTGACATTTCCAGAATGCGACTTTTGTTTGTACGGGATAGGAACTATTAAAAATCCAACTGTCGAACTAATCGAACACATAATACAGACACATTGGCCCATACATTGTGTACTGTGTAAGAAGGTTTTCAATTCACCTGAAGATCTGTTCATTCACGGTAAATGCACACCTACTATAGCCGTATACAACTCACCAACGGTCGCTGAAAACAACAAGGAGTACGACTCGCCACCGATCACCGCACTCTTCGGTAAAGACGGAACAGGAAAGAAATATTTGGACGTCTTGAAAAACCTGGCCACCAGCACACCCATGCAAGTTAACGGGGACACATCAGTCGATATAAACCCTTTCAGTCTCAGCAGTGTAAATAAGACTGAAGGTGATAAGAATTATTGCGAAACTCCCAATCAGGAGTTAAGCAAAAGGAAGGTTACATTTTGTGAAACTGTAAGTGTTGAATATATTGATCCTGAATCGTCGCATAATCAACCTAAAGGTAACACACACAACTAATTAATATTATGCATAATTACTAGATTATATTTCAGGACAAAATCAACAACACAGTCCAGCCAAGAATATCAGTTCACCAGGTAAAATATCACTTATCTGTCGCCGTGTTTCATTACTCGAATTATTTCATTTATTTTACAGTGATTGTAACGCCAACAATCGAATACCAAACAGCAAACACCGAAATACAAGAACCACAACTTCAAGTACAAGAAGAAAAAGTAGGTTCTCCAAACTGCACACTATGGGAAAGTGCTACAGACACTTCTCTAATGGATTCCTCAGCCAATCATAACGATGAAATAAACATTTTTAAAGTACCTCCGGTAATAGATAAGTTCGCACCTGCTTCAACGAATTCAAATAAAGTAACAGAAAAAGTAAATCTATCGGAAACATATACAGATTCTCCGGAACCCCAGGCCAAACGACCAAAAGAAGCTGATGAAGATCAAAATATTTTTGCCAGCACGCATATTGAAACTTCTGGTGTGTTTAAAAATGTATTTAACCAAAATTATATGTCGAACGAGAATCTGTCGTCTATTAAAACGGATGTCGACAAGGAAACATCTCATAAACAATTGTCTTCTATAAAGTGCATATACGATGGAGATTCATCTACTGCACACAAATCAATACAGAGTAGCATGGACTCAGAAATTCCTGCGGTTGATGGATCACAAACAAAAGACAAAGGTTTGTGGTCTTCAGTGAGGAAAAAGGTGAAAGATGTTATCATTTCGTCCATTCAAGAATTGGCAGGTAATTCAAAGAAAAGATCTTATTCCGATGATGATGATGATGACTCGTTGACCAGCAATAGAAAGGAAGTGAAATTTTTGAAATTTTCCGATATTAAGGGGAGGAAACCAATTAGAGATTTAAATGTACCTATTCCGGTGAATAATCAAAGAAAATTGACGCCTTTGAAGGCGACGTCTTTAAAAGAAAATGTTCCAGAGGATCCGCCAAAGCAGATTAAAAAAGGAATTGATAAATGGACACAGACCGATTTTTAATTGTGATTTTGTTTACTTTTACCTATTTACTATTTATTTTTATAAAAGTCCATTAGATGATTAAACATATTGTTCTATTCAACAGTTTTTTGTTTTATACAATATTAATTATTATATATATATATATATATATATATATATATATATATAATTAATAAGTTTTTATAATTTAAACATTTAAATAATATAAATTATTTAATAGAATTTTGACAGGTTATGATAAATCATTTGACTAGTAAAACCAATTACTTGATACTTGTTAATATTAACACTAATTACAACCTGTGAAATATTCAGGTTTTCTAGTCTTTTTATTTTAAAAGGTATAAATACACTCAGACCCTTCCAAAGTGAATACAAAAATTCAATTCATTATTAACTTATACGATTTAAAGAGAGACCTACTGGTAAACTTGTTAATACCATTAGAGAAGACCTTCAAATAGAAAATGTGTAAATTCTTTTTGCAAAACAATTCATCAATTGATAAACAATAGTTATTACCTGGTTTACAGTTCTCAATTAGAATATATCATGATCACATTAGAAAAGCGATGCGATATTAGATAAGACACGTAAAATCCTAAAAAAATGTTCCGAAACCAATACGACAGCGACGTGACGATATGGAGTCCCCAGGGCCGCCTCCATCAAGTGGAATACGCCATGGAAGCAGTTAACTTGGGTTCGGCGATTGTCAGTTTAAAAAGTAAGACTCATGCTGTTCTAATCGCTTTGAAGCAAGCATCTTCTGAACTGTTCGCGTATCAGAAAAAGATTTATACCATCGACAATCACATTCGCATTACGATTTCCGTTTTGACAGCTTATGCGAGGATATTAAGTAGATATATGAGGGTTGAGTGCTTGCATTATAAATATTTCTATGATGATTATTTTCTATTAGACAGATTGATCAATCAGTTGAGCAACAAAATGCAGATTTGCACTCAGAAGTATGACAGGAGGTCTTATGGCGTAGGGTTTTTGATTACTGGATATGACAAAGACCCACTCACTTACCAAACGTTCATCAGCCAACTACTATGACTGCAAATCTATGTCAATTGGAGCCAGATCGCAAGATCCCAGGACTTATTTGGAGAAAAATCTGAATGAACTAAAAATGGTAGTCTAGATAAATTAATCAAATCTTCTCATCTTAACAACAAGAACATTTCAATTAGTTATGTAGGGAAAGATAAATCCTTCAAAATTTTGGATGAGGAATATGATCCCTATCTTGCAATGATCCAAGGTGAGGAGAGAAGAGGTGGCAGTGAGTCAACCGAAGGGGCTCCACCAAGGAATGATGCAGGGAAACAAGATCCTACATAAAAGTAAATTTGTAAATAAATTTTATATAATTTTTTTTCTATAAATTTGTATTTTGCAGAGGTCCTGCAGAAACGATGGATAATGTTTTTGAACTATTCTTAAGCTTTATAAGTCTACTTTGTATTATAAATTTAATAAATATTTGCTTATATAATGTTTTATTTCAGTCAGTTTATACATGAATTCAATTATATCAGACTGCTTTTAACCAATTACTCCTTCCCTTAGTTCTTTCAGTTTACTATCCAATAAAGATTCATCTTGCTTAATATAAGCATCAGCAATAGTAATAATTTATTGTTCAAGACTTCTGGCAATATCTTGTAAAACTCCCTTCTTTTTACATATTTGTTCTGTAAGCCTTCACTGTGTTCTTTAGTCACCCTTAAAAACAATTTATTAAGAACAAAATTGTAAACTTTCTGAGTAATAGGAATAAGGAGGAAAGGTTAATTCTTGATTATTCTATAGCTTTTAAAACTTCTTTGTTATGTTGAGGGAAAGTGACCAAATTCACAATGAAGGATTTTTTATTACAGTCTCAACAATTTCACATAAGATGTGTTTTTTGTCATTAACAACTACTGGTAAAGATTCAAATGCTGCTGTTGTGAACCTTAATGATAATTGTCTAAAAATTCATCTTTTAAAATATCTATACATTTACCCATTTAAATGTTTAAATGTTCACCAATTCTAATACTTGTTTATCATTTACATGTATTTTTCTTTTGCCTAAAACAATTAATTGAAATATATTTTATGTTAATAATATTTTTTCCTTTTTGTTGTCCTACCCTGTGGCATTATGTCTGCTAAATATATGTGAGGATTTGTTAATCTCGTAAAACAATGCACTTTTTTCATTATTAAAACTATTTTACTTTTCTAATGTAACATTTTCAGAGGAAAACTGAGTTTTGGTTTATTTAAATATTTAATAATAATCGCATTAGCTTTGTTTAATTACACAAAAAATTAACAGATTTGAACTCTTAGTACAGTATTATAAAAAGTTAGATTGTGATTATTAGATGTGACAATCAAAGACTACATACACTTATACACTGATTTGAGGTTTGTTTTAGTGACGGGCGATTATGAGTGATATAATCGAAATATATCGATTATGGCCGATCACTCGGTCATTCGATTATTCCAAACGATTATGAATGATATCTCGAAAACTCGAATCTGCGCATGATTCTAAAGGATAATCGAAATATTTCGAAAAACCGAGTGATGAAATATTTCGGATGAACGAATGATTTGTATCACGCTTCTGCGCATTTTTGTTGAACATGAAAGCAACACTGCCAAGTTGACATTGTTATTTAAGTCTTCAGAAAAATTAATTTGCACTGAATTTATATTTTGATCTTAGTTGTCCCAAATAAATTTATGTGGTAAAGTGATCTATGATTTATAGTCTAAATATTTCGATTATCATTCAATATCTAAATTTTGGCACAATACGCTTCTTGACAACGTTGCATATAAACGACCGAATATAGAAACACACCTAAATAAATAATATATAGTAAATAATATTTGATTTTTTATATTCATAACCTTCAGTACAGTTAAAACATGCATAAATATTAAAAATTTACAGAATCGAATAATCGAAATACTACATCATTCATTGGAAATATTTTGTCACTCATTAGTTCGAAATGTGCGCAGACAACTCGATGTCTGTATGAGATATGAAGTATTTTGTCATTCATAATCGATCATTCGAATGATCATTCGATTATTTGTATCGATTATTTCGAATCATTCGATTATTGAAATATATCGATTATGCCCAACACTAGTTTGTTTATGCAGAGTTGTATAAATTTATAATCAAAACACAAGTATTGTAGTTATTACAGATTTCTGTTTGTAGTTTTCATTAATATATAGGCGCAATTAAAATTAACAACTAGGCTTAAGTGACACAGAAAAAAAGGTGAGGATTATATATTATACTTTTGCTTTTATTAGGAAAAATTTAAAACGCTTTTTTAAAAAAATTAAAATGCCTTGTGGTGTGATTCTGCGCCGTCAGAGTGTAGCACGTCACCAGTCAAATGACTTGACAGATGAGACGTCATTAAGAAAAACTTTATTTATTTAATTAAAAATTTTAAATGAAAGAAACAATGAGTACAAAGACAAAAACCCTCGAGAAAAATGGCGTTTCTAAAACGTCGACCGCTTCAGTATGGTCTAGAGCGTTTACTTCCAATTCAGAATGGCCAGATAAGGTAAATAATAGGTTATGTGCGTTTGAACGAGATAGATTTTTACAAAATGTGTTTAATTATTTTATAGGAGGAATTTTTAGACGTAATTTATTGGGCAAGGCAGGCAATAGGTATCATTTTAGGGGTATTTTGGGGTTTTCTACCATTGAAAGGAATTATAGGATTAGCTTTGTAAGTAGACAACAACCATTTAAATTGAATGTTCATATTTCCTTTTCAGATTTGCCCTGATTAATGCGGGGATTATTTACTTTTACTTTACAAATTTCCAATGTATTGATGAAGAAGAATTTGGTGGTGCCTGGGAACTTACAAAGGAAGGTTTTATGACTTCATTTGCTGGATTTTTGGTTACATGGATAATAATATACTCAGGACTTTATTATGAAGTAGGGAAAGAAACGTAACGTTACACGACTCATTTTATATGCAGCAATTTTTTACCAAGTCCTATTTATTCCCATAATATATTACAGAAAATTTTATTGGGTTTTACTCTTCCAAATTCCCTTTTAGATTATTGTACGTTTTGTAAATTAAATAATAAAATTTTGGCATAAAAGAAAACAATTAAAATTTGAGTACTTTTATTTTTTGAAAGTATAAAAAAGATTAATACAATAAATGGAAGCATTATTACACTACATGTGTATAAAAAAGTACATATACATAATACACATGATAAGATAAAATGATAAATTGAATGGCTTCACATAATCTAATTCACAAAGTAGAACATTTCATATTTTTGTTTAAGAAAATAATTTATATACAAAATTGCATGTTGAATACAACCAAACAAATGTAACTAAAGCTATAATTTGATTAACATAATTGGTTATAGTTTGTTCTTAAAATATCACAATGTAACTGAAATCTATGCAAAAATATCTAAACATAAGATTCGAAAGTTTTGTATATGGCTACAAAATTTAATACTAATTTATGCTGGAATGAATTTTTTTTTTGGAAATTAAACTGTATATGGAGCATTTCATACTTATTAAGTGATATATGAATGCCAATGGATTGACATCTACCAAACCATTTAACAAGCATTACATTTGATGTTCTTGGTTTGAATAGACTTAAAGATTGTATCCTACAGACACACAGAAGCAACAAAAATTTAGGAACAAGTAAAAATTCATGTATTTTAAGTGCCAAAATTTTTGCTGTAAATTTATGTGTCTTTACAATTATGTAACATTTTAAAATTTCTAAAATACTACAAAAATATTTAGATAGAATTTAATGCGTCACTAATTGAAATTCTTTATCTAAAAGACGATTAAAACCTTCTTAAAACAACTATGAAAAGTGATGTGAACTCCACCAGATTATAAAAAATATGTAGTTTAATTTGTTTTCCAAGCTGTCTAGTGGCATAAAATTTTAAAAGAGCAATTTTAGTGATGTTAGATTAATTAAAATAAAACACATAGTCAATAAAAACATTTCCTCCCAAAAATAAAAAAAGGCGGAGGAAATCCGAACACGAAATTCCGTCATTTCCAGTCGATCGTATAAAAAATACATGAAAATCTAAAAATTAATTTTGATCCTATTCAGTACAGTGGCAGTCAAGAATTTTTAATACTAACGAGTTATAAAAAATAAATTCGAAAATAGTTGCCCTAACATAGAAGCTAGAGAAGAAGAACGGAAAATAGCAACAATATTAACGCTTTAACGGTGGGAGGGGGCTTTAATCTACACATTTTTTTCCTACGAATTAAGTATGCCTCCAAATGGTTTTTATCTACCTACGTGTGCATCTTCCGTGTCTCTACAGTTGAAGTTGTTGTCGCGACGTATTGCATTCGCACTCGGAGCCTGATCTTGTTTATTAGTTACCGTCGCCTAAACAAAAACACACAATTCATTCAGGATAATTCACACATCCAGTCCATGGGGATTAAAACAATATTTTTGTGCAAATTAATATATTAACAGTACATGAAGCAACGCGATAAGGGTAATAAAGTAGCAAATAAAATTAAAAGAAATAATACCTTATAACGGGATAAAAACTTGTAATCACCACGATCGGGAAAATAACTGGTCAAAATTCCTTAAGAACAGAAAAAGAATATTAAAAGCTGGCAAACACACACACATAATACTTGAAGCAAGACAATGATTTTTGTAAAGCTTCATATAAAGTAAATTACATAAAAACAATATACATGCTTTAAATTAGTGTGGAAAAGTAAAATATAATTAATGCGCTAATATTTGCAGTAAGTTATTTATTTTAAACCCACCAGCACGTTTGAGTTTGATGTCCTTGCCGATCCGGCGATCAATGGATGAAGACTCGGAGCTGTCCAACGCTTCGGCGGAGTCGGGCGTGTTGCCTGTGGAATTATTTGGCGAAGAACCGTCGCTCAACAAGCTAAGATCGGTGCCACCACCCGTTTTTGCCTCGGAATTGACCATCGACCACGGACGTTGTTTGGCAGCTGCATAATTTTAAGTTATAAGCAAGATTTATAGTTTGTGTCTCAAAGGGTTACCTAATTTGGATCCATCAGGCGAAATTTTTGAAAGTGTGCTGCCTGGTGAGTTATCCAAGCTCGCTTCCGCCGCCAAACTACCGTCGCTGCTCTCCTGCGACAGAAGGCTTTCGCCAGTGAGACGCCTCGTTAAAGGTGACGACTCGCACGTCGACTTCCTGCCAAACGATGGGGAACACTGCAACAGGCATGTTAAATTCGATTTTACTACATGCAAATTACGCGGTACCTTGTCAAGGTTATCGATAGACCGCGACCTCGGTGTGGGGGTCATGACGCCCCGCAGCAGAGGCGAATTGCGGCTCAGTTTGGGCGTGCGCCTATCGTCGCTCATGTTGGGCGAGGCGAAATCGTGGTTGGGACTGCCGTCTGCTTGGAACGAATGACAATCGTCCGACGTCGGCGTCACGGAGCCGGGTCGGAAGAACGAGTCCAGCCCTTCGACCAGGTCTTGGCTTATCGAGTCCGTGACGTCGGGTGGCTTGACTAGCGGCCGCGTCGGCGCCCTAGTCTTCGCTCTTCGTGGACGACCTGAATAAGTTTAATTTTTAACTTATGTCAGTTTGTGGGAGGATATCTTACCTTTGACTAGATGTTGTAGTTGGTATGAGGTGTTCGGTAGCTCAGTGACCGAGTCCTCCTCTTCGGAATTCCTCGGTATTGAAGGCAACAGACTGGGTATGTCGTCGGCTGATAGGCCTTCAACGCTGTCCACAACAGATTTTGGTCGCAGTTTCCTGCCGTGCAAGCTTTTCCTTTTTATGGATAAATGTGGTGTTGCCTAATAAATAAATATTTATCATTTATTTTGTAGAAACTAATTTAAATTGTATACAAAACTTTAATTGTGCCATTTAAATAAAAAAATATATATACGGGAAGTAAATGTTTTACGTGTGTATTTCTACCTAAATAATCTAATATAATAAACTACAAGGATATAAACATAATATATTAAAAATAACACTCATGCTTTTGGGGACACACGACCTCATTGAGTACTTACTAAATTTAAATATTCCAACTTCTGCGATAACACAATTAAAAACATTTTATTAGTATAACTTTACGAAATATGTACATCAGTTTTAATTGTCTTACCAGTGGGGAGTGATCTGATTGATGGCTGCTGTCAGTGATGGATATATCACTGGCTCCATGTCTGGAACTGTCCGAGCTGCTCAGTCGAGATCTTCTGGGCGGAGAATCGATTCTTATTGCACTTGCGTCCCCAACCAATATTTTATAGCTGCGCATCAACGCCTCGTGTATTTCATCGGTGATTTGTTCAGACAAATGTGAGGCTAATACTACGTTTAATTCTCTGAAAAATTATCAAATAATTAATAATGATAACAAACATTTTTTACACATATAATGTTTATATAATATTTATTATAAATATACAAAATCATTGTCACTGAAAAAATATATCTATAGTAGTTTTTTATATTTTATATAACTAATGGATTTCCCCCCGTATATGCAGATTGCCACACCTTCGTATACTTTTGACATTACCCACTTTTGAGGTTATGTTTACATGAGAACTTTCACATGTTTTAACATTTGAATCATTTTAATCATGGAAACAGTGCCAAATACTAAAAGACAGGCCCCAAATATACTGGTGACTGGTACCCCAGGCGTAGGAAAGTCGACGTTGTGCCAAAAACTATCCGAATTGACAGGACTGCAGTGGCTAGAAATTTCAAAAATAGCCAAAGAGTACAATTGTTTAGAAGAATATGATGAAGTTTATCAGTGTCCAGTGTTGGATGAGGACAAACTTCTTGACGGACTAGAGGAAGTTATGAGCAAAGGAGGTAATATTGTTGATTATCACAGCAACGAGTTCTTTCCAGAACGATGGTTTGATGTGGTATTTGTGTTAAGAGCTGACAACACCACACTATTTGACAGACTGACAGCTAGGGGATATACTGGCAAAAAACTGGAAGACAACATTGACTGTGAGATATTCCAAACAATTTTGGAGGAGGCAAAAAACTCATATAAACCTGAAATAGTTCATGAAATGTACAGCTTAACTCCTGAACAACTAGAAGATAATTTGAACAAAATATGTCTGTGGCTGCAACAGTGGTTCCAGGATAATAATAGTTGATTTATGTTAATGTTAATATAAAGTGTGAATGACCTTGTTTATAATAAAATTGATGACTAAATCTTTACTCACTTTAATTTGTTCATGATATCAGTCCCAGCTTGTTGTTTGATGCATGTTGTGACAAAATCAATGGGTATCTGTTTTTTTTTCTTGCACTCCTTCTTGATTTCCAGCACCCTCTCATCATCATGAAGCACATAGGGGCATTGTTCTTTACAGCATTTTAACATCTTATCAGTAGTAGCCTGCACATAGTCACAGATACTGTTGTGTATATCATTGGCAACTTGCTGCAGTTTCTCTTCAAGCGGATGAAGCCGTCGATCGTCCCGATGTTGGGCCACTTCCTGCAATCGCACCAGCAATTGTTTGCAGTTCTCCGCGTCTTTAATAACATCCGACGCATGATTGACGTCGTTTTTAGATGCCATTCCATCTCCCGCCACCGTTTTAATCGCCTCCTGGGTCTGAGCCACCAACCTTTCCAGCGCTTGTTGCTTGGAGGCCAAAAGGAAACCGGGTTGTAACGGCAGGGTTTGTGTCATATGTTGTTTTAAAGACACATTTCTGTTGAGGGCGTCTTGGATTTTACGCATGACTATATCGGTTTTCTCTGCGTTTGCCTTCATGCACGGACCTATGTCAAATATTGGGAACGGCATGTATTGCACTGTCTTATTGCTTTCAAGGGCGTAAGCTATATCGTTGTACCCTTGCAGGGTAATATTATTTCGATCGTAAATAATCGTCTTTAACTTGCTGTTAATCTGCAACGCCTTGGCCAACAGTCGGGCGCCTGAATCACCGATCATGTTTCCACTTATGTCGAGTGTTTCAAGCGATTTGTTGTCACCCAGGGCGTTCAGCAGATTGAACAGGTCTGAACGTAATCGGCAGTCGGGAATGATCAGCGATTGCAACAGACATTCGTCGTCTTGCACGATCTGCACGATCGAATCCATTATCAAACCCATGTGCTTCTTCATGCTTCTACCCATGTTTAAGTGCTTGAGTGATTTGTTCTTACTTATTGCTATCACAACGTTACACAAATCTGAGTCCATATCTGTAATTTAAATAATTATTATCATCAGTCACTTTAAAGTAAGTTTCATACACTTACTGTTATCAGAAATGTCCAGACTAGAAATGCATCGGACTCCGTGGACACAGGATTCAAGCACGTGCGCCCCTTGACTCCCCAAACCGTTGTTGCTGATGTCCAGGCTCATCTCCTTCGTGAATTCATTGCACGCAAGTCCAAGGAGCAGGTTTTTTAACGCCTCCTGGGGCAGTTTGCAGTGCGACATGTTCAGGTATTTGAGGTTGAGAGTCGTGCTGAAGAACTGCTTGAACGAAATGGGAGCCTCTTTGCTTTTTTTACTGCTGAATGGATTGCGCGAGATGTTCAGATGCACAAGATTCGTTGTGCAACCCTTCACCAAAGCACCGAAGAGCTGCGAATAATTAATTATATATTACCTCTATACTTATATTATCTGTACACTTACATTTTCTAAAATTACATCCGTAGAAGAAATATCGATGTGCTGTAGGGCGTTAGGTTGCGACAGAAAGTTGTGGAAGTTCTGAAACAAGATTAAACCACACACCGTGTAAATTAGGATAGTTTTAGAGTTTCCACAATAGTGACACTTACAGATATATCATCTTTGAGGCTGTTCCCGCTCAAATTGAGGTAGGTTAAAGTGGTTAATACGCTATTGTTATCGCTCAGGGCGGCGGCGAGATTGTTAACGCCCTTGGAACTAAGCCCGCAATGTGACATGTTCAAATGCACCACACCTTTGTTGAGCCGTTTTATGCAAGCCGCCGTGTAAGTAGCACCTGCGAATTTAAAGTGAAATTTCCCCCACAAACCATGCACGAACCGGAAAAAATCAGAACCGATTATCCACAGGCAAACCGTTAGTTCCTTAAATAGATACAGAGAGTCTCCCCTAACTTATTCATTCAAGTTTGTGGAGAAAGGGAAAAGATATTGGTTTGGAATTTTTATGGCAATTATAACTTGACTAAAACTTTTAAATTAATTTTGAACAAAATTTCATCTTTAGTTTTTAGCCGGAAGTAAGGGTGTTCTATTGAAAATGAAAAATGTTTTAGGTGCATAAATTTAAACATAAATAATGAACACTCTGTATAAAATTTGGGAGTACTAATAAAGGTTCCTTATAAGATGGTCCTAGGTTAACGTGTATCCCAAACATGAACTACCCAGCATCAAAATTGGTGGCATTTTTGTTAGACCAAAATTCAAAATTTTTGGAAATAAAATTATTAACTCAAAAACTATTGGGTTTAGGTACAGCGAGAATTTGAAAATGTTAAGTTATAATTAGTATAATAATTTTGAATCAATATATTTTTCTGATCACCACAAACTTCTAATTAATAAATCAGGCGAATCATCCTGTACAATCCACCACCTCAGATTTTACATTAAACCTTAATTGTTCGTCCTCCACATTCGTGCATTGTGGAAAATCGGTCCCTGTATTTTTCCTTGTCCATGTTATAATCGCTTCCCCTTACCTTTATCTTCGATGGGATTGCACGATAAATCGATGGTGTGTAAAGCAGTGGCTGGATTCTGTTTCAACGTGTTGGACAGTTTATTGACGAAATCCGATTTGAGACCAAGATTATCCAGATAAATTTCCTCCAGGTTCAGCGAGTTGCGCAGGACATGGAAAATCCTATCTATGTTGTCATGGGAGAGCTTAACCTGGTTCGCCCTCAGTTTCGTGAACCAGGTGTTGTATTCTAGGGCACTTATTATGGGTATCAAGTCCCTGAAACATAAACCGTGAGTAAAACGCTATCTCACGTCTTCCCCTCATACTTTTGATCCAGGTATTCGAAGTCTTTCAGACTTAGTTCGCGGGTGTTGAGCGAGACATAGATGTTGTCCACGTCCCACGCTACCTCCTCGCGGTACGTCATGCTATGGAAGTCGCACATGCAGGCGTATTGCGTCGAAAAGCCGCCGCAGGGTCCGACTTCCCTCCTGCTGCTCGCTATTGCCTCCATGTCCCTCAATTGTTGCAGCCTCGTGATCGGTATAACTTCGATCTGAAACGTGTTAAATTGTTTATCAAGTTGGGAAAACATACAAGTTTTTCAGTTACTTTTTTAATTATGTGTTGGAGGGGTACGGTTGGAAATATGTTCCTGATTGCATTGTTTAAGGCTCCTATCATGTTGTCGACTTCTGTGCTACACGTCGAATCCTCTCCGGTCAAAAACGAATAGACCTTGTCGTTGACCGTGAGGCTTAGATGGTTGCCACGTTTGCTCTCCAGCGCCTGTATTTCCAAATAGTGGAAGTGGCAGTCGATCTATGGTTAAAAATAAATTTTATAATATTATTAACTGGGTATTGCCATAAATGTTACCTTCGTTGGAACTTTCGCCGTGAGCAACAATATTCGACATGGTGAAAACACCTAGAAATAATTTAAAGATTAATAAAATATAAATATATAAATAAAAATATAGTTTTTATATCATGACATGTCCAGTTTAATTTATGAATAGGTTAACCACAAAACTTGTTGTAAATATGACTAATATAATTGCAACAAACAGGACGTGGTTTGTCAGTCATCCAATAACTAGTTCAATTAAACAGTAAAATGAAAAAATATCAAATTGACAATTTAAAAACGATTTATTTGTATATTACATTTATTGTATAAACAGTCTTTATTAGGTATATCCTATTATATCCTATATATAAATCTGGACGAATTACTATAAATTTGAAAATTAAAATTAAGTCAATTTTATAATTATTCACACATTTGGCAAATGTCTTTATAACTGACATCTGGAATAACTCTTCCTTTTAATATGCCAGACGTAATTTCAACTTCAGAGCAACGTTTAATTTCATTAATTGACCGAATCAATGCAGTTTCACCCTTAAAAACTCCTCCGACTAATTTCACTAATCGTCCAACGTCTGGTATGACAGTCTCCAAATATTCTTGAGGCAGACTTATTTTCTTCCCCGTGTTCAATAGTTTAAGCGCCGCTATATTTCTATTGACTACTTGTTTAATGATTGCAGTTTGCTTGTAAAACTCTTTACCCAGATTTTTTTTGATAATCGAGACAATTATTCCTTCAGTCAGCCAAAAATCGGTTTTTGTTTTTAACGCCGACTTCCTCATCTTTGGTGTTTCGTTGGTACTTAATGAAGGATTACCTCTTTTGGACATACGTTGAAGAATTAGAGACTTCAGATCATCAGTTTGTAAGTCATTATCGTTCGTTGAGTTAGGTTCCTGTGATTCATCTACCTTCTCAGCATCTGCGTTTTGCGTTTCTTCATTATCGGGCTTCTCAATTTTTACGGTCGCATTATTAATTTCTTCATTTTCTGTAATACAGGAATCTTCTTGTTTATCTTCATTATCAGTTGCTTGGGCTTGTACATTTTCATTTTCCAAAGCCTCTGTTAAAGGTGCAGTTTCCTCACTAACATTTTCACCTTGGGTTTCTGTCAAGCCTTCATCGATTTTACCCACATTCATTGACCAAGCTTGTCCTGCTTCTACCGGGCTCATATCCTGATCTATGTAAGTAACAAACCATCCTCTTTCCGTTTTCTCCACGAGACATTTGCCAGCCCACCCTAGCCATTTAAGAAAATCAGTCAATGAGGTCCATTTCGTCAGGGTAATGTTTATGTGATCCTCTGTGGAAACGTATCCCTCGTAAACTTTGGTGGCATTCACTCGTCTACAATTATATTTCCTTTTTAGGAATTTGAGGAAACTTATGACAAAATCGCTGGACGATCCGTCAAGGCATTCATTCTTGTTGGTGCTTACTGCCCGGTCGCATCGAATGTGAGAGTTGGACTTGATGTGAAAACAGAAACCTCTTCCGTTTCGGTACTGCTTCAAGCACACGCGGCAGTACCACTTCAACTTCTGTAAGACCTTCGTTTTGGATGAGAACGCGTTCTTATAGGGCATGTCTGCGTCGAATTTATTTTTGTAAAAAAGTATAATATTATCCAGACACTGAATCTATTATATTTCATAAGTTGTTAATCGTTGTTATAGAAATGTAATGCCAACTTTGTTTATACAGTCTAGATATCAAATTTTACTTAAAAAATTAACAACTGAAGAAAGTCAAATAATACATAGTTTAAATTAAATTTAAATAGTTAATGGAGTAATGGTAAAATCTCCACTCCAATTACAATTTGACTGTAGCACTGCAGTTTCTGGAGACCCTTCGTCTTCATTTTGTTGACGTGGTGCTTGAATGTATCCTTATCAGAGTGTAGATTGTATTAAAAAACAATTTAAGGAAATGACACATGGTTTAAACTTAAAAAATCATTATTTATTGTACAATAAATACATACAATTTATCAACTTGCATATCATCCAATCAGTTCTAATTATGTACATTATTATATAAGTAAAAACAGTTTCATGAATCATCTAGTTTACATATGTCTTCATATTGTATACCAGTAACTATCCGCCCTTGTAACAAGCCAGAAGCAATTTCAATTTCAACACAAAAGTTCTTTTCATCTATTGATAACAAAGAAGCTGTTTCACCTCTATATGCTCCATTAACAACTTTCACCAATTTCCCAATTGCTGGAATGACAGTTTCTAAATGTTCCTGGTCCAACTTCAGTTTCTTACCAGATTCAAACAATTTTACTACAGCCACATATTTGTCTATAACTTCTCTAACTACCCCTTTTTGTTTGTAGAACTCTTCACCAATACTTTTGGTGATAACTTTAACAACAATGCCTTCAGTTAACCAGTAGTCCTTCCTGTTTTTCTCTTCCTTTTCTTTCTCCTGTTGCTCCTTGATTTCATCCAAAGCAGTTTTCTTCCTGTTGTCCAATTTTGACTTTTTGACTGCAACTTCTGGGATGGCAGGTTTTTTAAAAATCTTAGTTAATGGAGTACCAGTAATATTTTTTTTCGTTTCAAGTTTAATGTCTAACTTTAAAGTCTCCTCTCCATTCCTCTCCAACTCAGTACACTCAGGTTCATCTGATGGCCCAGCCTTTTCTTGTGCAATTTTAACTTGTTTCTCTATGAACTTCATAGTTTTTTCTTCGTCTGTTTTATCCATTTTTAATTTCTTGTTCTTTCTCTCCTCCTTTTCAATTGTGTCTGGATCTCTGTCTATGTAAGTAATGAACCACCCCTTTTCAGTCTCATCCACAATACATTTCCCAGTTCTTCCCAACCACTTAACGAACCCAGTCAACGTGACCCATCTAGTACCGTTCATGTGCACGTGATTCTTATCCGAGATATATTCCTGGTACACCCTGTTGGCATTCACCCTCTTTGATCCAAACTGCCTCTTCAAAATCTGGAGGTAACACTTAGCGAACTCATACGAAAAGTCGTCGATGTACCTCTTCGAATTGTCGGCGAAAAGGAGCAGTTGCCGTTGGTGCGACTCGGACATGGTGTGGCATTTGAACCCATTTTCATCACGACACTGTTTCTGACACATTTGGCAGTACCACCGCAGTTTCTGAAGGCCTTTTGCCTTCATTTTGTTAGCGAGGTACTTGGGCGTACCCTTTTCGGCGCGCGGCATCTTTGTTTTGTATTTGTGGACCTTTGTATTCGATTATTACAAAATTATTTGACGTTTTCGGAGTCAAAACAACCACTGACAGCACTATTGACTGTTTTTCGCAAATTACGACTGAACTTGACGTTTCCAGTGTTGCCAACAGTGGGGCAGTGGGAAAAAAGCGTACGAAATTTAAATATTTATTTATCGATTACTCTTTTTGTATAGATCAGATGTTGTTTCATTCAATTACTTCATATGCTTCATAAGTACTTTGCGAAGGTATGTAGTTATAAATTACGTGATCAAACACAACTAATTAATTTAATAAAGTAAAGCTTGTTTCATTTTTTAAGGCATTTTCAAAAATTTGTGGTAAGTAAACTGTTGTACTTACCAAAACCCTATTTTCAGTCTTGTCTCCTTTTGTTTCCAGACGCACCACATTTTTGAAAAGGATCTTCACCTTATTGCCAACCGAAGATTTAATACTTTCTGTTGAAGCAGAGAAAAATTGTATTAGTATTTAAATAATGTGATAATGGGACAATGAGAAATTGTAGGAGATAATGTTGATGTGATTACATGATTAAATAAAGGAAAGTCAGTTAAAAAGACACACAATTGCTTAATGAAGAGTAGAGATTCTTTTAATTACCATCAGACATATCATAAACATCATCAATCTTAACTGTAAAACATTTCGAGCACATTGTATGATTGTTTACTGAATATATTGTGAAACAACAAGGAGCTGATGTTGACTTATCATTGTCTATGGTTTCACTGAAATGTGGGTGATTAGGTGTATGATTCACTTGAGATTGCATATTCTGGTCACAGTTTCAGCCATGTACAATTTAATAATGATCAATTACAATTCATTAATGCATTGTTTAGGGTCAGTGGGTCAAATAATATTGTTTTGGTCAATTGATGCTACCTATTTGACCATTTTAATTCATCTCGTTTTTGGGCGTGAACTGTAATTTTAAAACACGCATCCCAATTATCAGCTACTCGACACGTCAGAATGTAAATATTTATATTTTGAAATTATTTCCTTGATATTGACACTCCCCTTTCAAGGTTTCGCAAAACAAATGAAACTTAAAAAATGTACATACCATTTAGATCCTTTGTTAATTGTGATCTGGTCGACATAATTTACACAAATATAAATCAGACTCTTCATTTAAATACAGTTTATTTCACTCATTTCATTATTTAATTGATTACAAATTAAAGTCATTTAGCTGTCACACTCATTTTTTGGGTTATTCGGGTGGTGTCAGTGGGTTTTTGTGTATTTTGATTGTAATTCTGCCACCATAAACAAAATCCCTAGTTTTTGCAATGTACGAACTCATTCAAAACAAATTTCAAACCGAGATACAATTTAATACATAAACAAACATTGTTTATCACTTTATATTTTTTAACTGATTGTGATCAAACGAAATAAATAAAACGAAAGTACATGTCAATAACTTCGTCTTCTTCTTCCACGTTTCAATAATTCGTCTTGAGTCAAGACTCTTGACAACGTGAATTCCCCTAGGATCTTAACCCTGTTTAGTTAAAAAATATGTCAAAGGCGAAAGTTTAAGGATATTACTGTTAACAATTCATAAATGTAATTGAAGCATGTCCCTTGCTACCCTATTAACCGCCGTACGGATTAACTTCAGATGTAAGTACCGCTTAGCTGTCGTAACCTAACTTAACCTATAAGAACTGAGTTTTGAGTGCTCGCATTCGCCGAGAAAATAGTCCGGTCGTGTCAAATTATCGTTTGTTTACAGACTTTGGTGTTGGACTTTGAATGCCCGACAATGACATCGACCGATGACTATAGTGATTTTGTGAAAAGTGTTCAAAGGAACCTCGAAGAGGGCAACACGGTTCACGCGCTAACAATCTTTACCGACAACAAGAACAGTGTCGAGGTGCAAAGGAACTCATGGGACCTGATCCCGCTCATTTGCAAATATCTCACAAATAAATATGAAACAGAGCACATTGAAGTGTTCAAATGCTGCGAAAAACTATTGTCTATTGTTTCTGAACAGTCCAATCCAGAGGAGTCTCTTTTACAGTTCATTGAAGAGATTGAGGAGTCCAATGATGATACCAAATTTATAGCCCTCCTTAAGCCTCTGCCTAAGGTTTTTTCCAGAATTCCATTGAAAAGGCTGAACTCCCTTGCCTGGTGTTTGAATGCCATTGAGGTGTACTTGAAGAAAATTGAGCCTCCCAAAGCTGTGAACCTGGTAGGAAAGGAGAAGCTTTTGATGGATACTGATGAGAACAGTGTCAGGATAACCACTTTGTATTTAGACATGTTACCATTCTATGATATGTTCTTGCGAGAAGTTAAAGTAAATAAGAATGAACAAAGGGTTGGAGTCATTCAAAAATTTATGATACAATTGCTTGGAGATCCTTTAGTCTATCTGGATATGGAAGTTTTTGATGGTATTAAAAGTAGAGCTAGAACTATAGCAGAACATATAATTGAAAAGCTGTTTCAAACTGTATTAGACCCTGTCAAGTTTTTAAAAATGACACCTAATGAGAAGGATGGGGACATGTATGTGCCAAGTTTGTTAGGAGTTGCTGTGATGTTTTATTTAGTTTATTCAGAGTTTTTGCAAGTTGGAAATTATCCTAAGGTCTATGCTTCAGACTATTTCTTCCAGAATTCCTTATATCTGGTGACTGAACTGCTCAAAAAAAATAATCAAATTACTGTAGAGAAAGGGCTAGATTTGGCTGCAGCATTGCTAAAACATGTCGAAGGTATGAATTTATCTTATTTGATGCTAGATTCACCAGATCATAGTGAATTTTGCAAAACATTATCAAATGTAATAGTTTACAATGAACTAGAGCTCATAAGAAAGAAAGCTATTGAAGTATACAAAAAATATTTGTGGTGTTTTGACAAGCATGGGGTGTATCTTTTAGTATACAATATTGTTACTAATGAGACTCACAGTGGTCTTATTGGATTTACAATAACTCAGTATAAAGAAGTTTTATTCCAGCAGTTTGCTAATGAAACTGAAATCTCAGAGTATTACAGAGGTGAGAATCTGTTTAAGTTACTGAAACTGGTTTGTTGTTTAAAAAAAGGACCAGAAACAGATTTACTGGAAGTTTATGAACAGATATTGTCATCTTTAAATTTTTTGAGATTTTTGGCTTTGCAAGACAAGGAAAATAGAACAAATATTTGGAATTATTTCCCACACTTGGAAGAAAGCTATTTGTCTCCTTTAAGAAAGGGAATTGAACTTTCCAGAGCACATTATGAACTTAAAGTTAAAGAAGTTAAGGAAGAGAAACCAGAAATGTCTGGGTCTAAGGAGACAGAAATGGTTGTGACAGTTTCTGGGCAGGATCTCCCACATATGGAAACTAGTGAGAAGCTGCAGCTATTGCATTGCTCATTAAATAGATTTGATGTAATGGATAGTGTTTTAAGCAGGGTGATTGAATTAACTGATAAAAAGTAATCTGTTATCATAGTTACTCAAGCAATATGCTATAGAATATAAGAATAAGAATTATTTATCTAATTTATAACTTTTATATCAAGTATCAAATACATTAATTTAAGTCCAACCTGTGTTTTATTTTGTTATTGAATAAAATATACATAAAAAAACTATTTAATCTTGAAACGATGAATTAAATTAAACATATTTTAGCGTCATGCAACTTGAGGTCAACCATTCGTCTGATTTCAAACCAGTCGGCGAACCCGGAGCCCAATGACAGCTACGAAGACGACGTGAAAGAAAAAATTCTATGCGCATCCTTAAAATTTGTACCGGAACTGGGATGGACCAAAGAAGCGTTAAGTGCTGGTGCACAAACCGTAGGTTACCCCGGAGTCGCCCACGGCATATTCCAGAGTGGCGGTGGAGACCTGGTCCACTATTTTCAGCTTTCATCGAACAAAAAATTGGTGGACATATTAAAAAAAGTAAACAATATAGTTGGTTGACGTTTAAAATGTTGTATTTTTCGTGTAG
The DNA here is from genome assembly GCF_024364675.1 of Aethina tumida. NCBI lineage: Eukaryota > Metazoa > Arthropoda > Insecta > Coleoptera > Nitidulidae > Aethina > Aethina tumida. The sequence goes on from NC_065436.1 coordinate 33,640,572, forward strand.
TTTCAGGGAGAACACGCAAATGACCCGATACCTCCGGCTCAGTTCGTGGAGAGAGCCTGTAAGGAGAGGTTGCAGATGATTGTGCCGTATTTGCAGAAGTGGCCTCAAGCTATTGCTATTATGTCGCTTCCGCCCAACGTTCCTAACGCACTGGCGGCCTTACTTACGATGGTTGACGATATTTGCTACTACGCTGGCGATAGATCCGTAGATGTATACGACTTTGTGTGGCTCAATTTTAGTGTATTTTTAAACTGTTTGTTGTAGTTTAACTGGTACCTTAGGAGGATAGGAATAGCGGGTGTTTACAAAGCAACTGAGTTGTATTTAATACAAGATAAATCAAAGGACCATGAAGAGACGTGGAAATTCTTAAACAGACGGCTTATAGAAGCAGTGCAGTTACATGACCTTATAAGTAAATCAGATGTAGCTAGTCAAGGGGCCAAGGATGTCGCTGCTTCGGCATTCGTGACGGTGACAAAAACATTTAAATTTTGCATAGTTCAAATTTTATTGTTTGCTTTTTAGGCAAGAAACATTCTTGGACTAAACTGGAATAGATAGTACAGGATGGAAGTACAAATTTAAACGACATATTTTTATATACGCTCCACCCAAGATAGTTCAAAGTATTTGCTGTAATATATTAACATTTTTGTTGATTCATTCAATTTGTTATTATTTTATAATTATTTAATAAAATGCTGTTGATTTAAGACACCATTTTTGAATTTTATTGTCAAAATGTCCTTTATAAATACATATAAGATAGGTAATTAAAATACTTTATTATATGGAACAAAATTTAATAGAAATTATTTTACTGGAAGCCATAATATAAAAACCAGCTAATTTAATATATTAATAAGCCCATTTTTATATTATTTCTTTCAAATGAAATATATCACAAATTCATAAATATACAGTCAATAACAAGGCATAACAAATATATACTTATATACTATGAAGCAATATTTAAACAAAAAAAATTATATAATTTTAAAAAATAGTTCTCTAATAGTTGTCTCTTTATAAAAATATACTACTGTAGTTATATAGACTTTGAAATGGAAGAAAACCTAGATGGGCGGAAATACAACAATTTCTCCTTATTATCTCATAATACAAACATAAATAAAAATCTAAGACTAGTCATAAAGATATTGAAAACTGCTCAGTCATGGTTAAAAAATATTCAAAAACCTACACGTTTTCTTACACACAAAAATAAAAATCCAAAAATTGCTTTGGATTGTTTAGATCAAAATAACTTACTAATAATAAAGTAACAAATATATCTAGATATATTCTTCATAAAATCTCTCTGCTTAAATATCATGAACTTGGAAAGCAAATTAAAGCCAAGTGGAAAATGATAATTTCAGGGTGCACATACATTAATCTAAAAATATGGTCCATCTTCTTGGAGATACACTATAACCAGAGGTGGTAGTGGTAATTTAGATATATCATTAATATTGGTACACTGTTTTATGACAAATCTACACAAATACTTGAGCGGTCTAACACTTGTAAATCTAGAGATTGGCTTTGTTAATCTAACTGGATAATTTGGTTTTGAATCTTGGCTTTTTGAGTAACAAAAAATTGCCTCACTCGAAATGGTCATGGCATGATCTATGAGCTCCCTAATTGTTGAATAACCTTCCTGGTCAAAAAGACTGTACGTTCCTGAAAATAGTAAAATATAATGCAGTCATGTAATATTAAACTAATTGAAATTTACCTCTTGTGTGCTCAATTCGGGTATGAAGTGTTTTGCCAACACTCCGGAATGATATACTGAATAAATAACTAGAGGATGATGAATCTCTGATAAGGAAAGCCCCATCAGGGCAGTTTTTGAGCTTGTCTTCAGCTTCTATTCTGGATAATGGTCCCCAGTACCAGTAACAATTGGACAGACTAGATATTTCATCAGTGGGAACCCTGGCCACCTCCTGTGACCGTGGTGAAATTTGCAATCTTTCAGGCTGAAAATAATTCATCATGAACTGTATATTTAATATAACAACAAACAAACATTTCTCAAGGGTAGTTCTGGTGGTCTACCATTAGTTGAACTGGCAAGACTTAAATCTGGACTTGTATCAGATTTCTCCCTAACTGGATCCAGGGTGTAAATATTTTCTGGAGGCCTACTTGTATCTGCTAATGTTACCTAAAAAGAAACATCTAAGCAATTGATCTAATGAATGAAAGTATTTCACGTTTACCCTGAGGTTGGCTGAAGATGTGTCCCTTGTAGGACTGTTTGTATTGTGAATTGTGTGTCTGTTGCTTCTGCTTCTGGACATAGCGTTTTTCACTCTAGTTTGGAACTTGATGAAGCTCCTCCTAAAACTGTTGCGGGTCCTCGAACATGTTGTGGAAGTTTCGTTTGCATGTCTCAAAACGACATTATCACTGCTTGTGCTCCTCTCCCTCTGTCTTTTACCTAATCTCAAGTTTTTGAAGCTGGTGAACCAGCTCTTATCTCGTTCCATGCTATCTGTACTACATACGGTTATAAATGTGTGATTTATAACTAATTTGTATTAATGAAAAAATGTTTATCAACAAGAACTTATCTAGTCGGCGTTGCCATTTCTTATCTCTTTGACATTTCCTGGATGTGTCTGCAATGACGTACTAGTTAATTGTCATTAATTACCAACGTAACTGACGGTCAGACAACAATAAACGACACGCAAATGAACGTCATAACTAATTGTTTACGAAACAGTAGTACTGAAATAAAAATGCACCAGTTCAGAGTAATTCGGTAATGTGGTTGGGGATTCCCGTGATCTGAACCACAGTATTGGCAGACCGTCATGTAAACCGAGTTAGGGACGAAGTGTTTTAAAAATGTTTGTGACTTGTGCTTGTAAAACTTCAATTTTTATTTTTATTATCACCCTTTAGTCCCGTCCCATGTTTCGCCCCATCAAAATGGGGCTGCAAGCAAATGAATATTTGAGACGTAAACATGATAATGTGTCGGACGGAATTTTGGAAAACAATCGACTTGACGAACAATACACGGTTGATTGTTTATTGAAAAAGTCCGAATCCCTTTTTGAATTAACAAACTACCAAGATGTGATCATTGTTTGTAAGAAAATTATCGAAATGCTGTCAGACAAAGTTCATGATGTTAAAGGATTTTTGGCACGAAAGAGGCTGTTGCATGCTTTATTTTTGATTAAAAACACTTCAGGTATGATTGTATATTTGGGGGAATGTCTTGAATAAGTATTTGTTTGTATTTTAACCATTGATGTTTTTTTTTTTAATTTTTATTCAATACATTATGTTATTTATATTGTTCTTATTATATTTCATTTAATCAACAACAATGATGGTTGTTTTAAATGAAACTTATATTAAATAAAATGTGTGTAAAGGATTTGAAACAAGTATATGGATGTTCCCTTGATAGTTGTAAGTAGCATTCTGTTACTGTTGAAATGAATCTTTCTTTATAGCTTTTAAACAGTTTCATAAATTTATTTCCATGTGCAGTAAACATTTATTACACATTACATAAGAGTATAGGTGGTGACAATAAAAAAGTTTAATAGATATATAGTTTTATTAAATATTAAACATAAGAGTATTTAAAAAAAGATTCTTCATAATGTTTTTTTCCTTGTAAAATTGTAAAATTACATCTGTTATTAATACATGTTAATATAAACATAAAAAATGATTTTAATCCATGTAATCGACAATATTTTGCTGTATAATTAAATAAATATTAATGACAACACTGACAAATTTTATTTACATTTTTTATTAATATAATATTTTTATGTATTTTGTAACTGCCAAAATTATTCTAGCTCATTTATTCATTATACTGTTATTGACGCTTGTTACTAAATAAACACAAATGATTTTAATTCATTGTAATCAGTAGATTTTTGCTGTCCAATTAAATGAAAATTAATGACAACACTGTCAACAAAATTTTATTTACATTTCCAATTAAAATTATATTTTTATGTATTTTGTGACTTCTTTTTCAATTGTAATTCAATAAGATGTAATATTGTTCCAGACCATTTATTAATTATCCTGCTATTGATTTTTGCTAATATATAATCACAACAAATAATTTTAATTCATTGTTATCAGTAAGATTTTACTGTACAATTAAATGAAAATTAATTACTTTACTGACAACACTATTTTATTTACATTTTTAATTAATATTATATTTTTATGTGTTTTGTAACTGCCTATTTATCAACTGTGATTTAATAAGTTGTAATATTATTCCAGCCATTTTCATTATCACTTTAAGATAAGAACACATTCAGAATCGTGTTACATGGCTGATTAATTGTTGTTTGATTCAATTGCTAAACAATATCATATAAATCAACTGACACCTAAATATATTAATATGCATGTATATGTATAATAACAATAAATTAATTATTTTATATCTAATGTTTACTTTATATTTTCTTATACCTTAATTTTTGCCGACAATTTAAATTGAATCTTACACTTACCATGTTTAAACTTTATGTGAATGAAACAAAAATATTGAAACAATATTTATATTTTATATATAAATTATAAGGTCATAAGATATTCGTGTGACTAACTCGTGTGAGAGAATATGAGAATGATAAATGATTGTTGAAGGAATCATTTCAGTTTCAAAAAATAATTGTTGACCTATTTATGAACATTTTGAAAAACATGGAAATTAATGCATAAATAATAATAATATTGAATAAAATTAATTAAAATGAAGTACATATTTGAAAAACAAAAATAAATATATTTTAGACTTATTTATTATCATGTTTATGTAATTATCATTAAAATAAAAGTTTATTCAGAAAATAAATTATTAATTTTTTTAATACAATTATTTTATTTTCTAAGTACACATAAATTTTACACGGGGTCTACGTTATTTATATTAACATTTAATTTTATACATCTTAACCAATAACTTGGTTATGCCATGCGCTTTTAGTATAACAAAATCGAATATAGAACAATATTAGACATTTTTAGTAAAATCTCTGTTAATATTTCTTTTATGTTTAGGATACGTTTATATCAATCGAAAGCTTTTTTAATATTCAATTTTATTGCGCTGGAACATATATATTGTTCCATTAAGAAAAGAAAGTTTTTAAGAATTACAAAATTAAATTTAAATAATGAACATCCTCTATAACGTGTATGCCAAAAATGAACTTCCTAGCATCAAAATTAATGGACCCTTAATCTGTCAAAATTTTCTGAAAAAAATTAATAACTCAAAAACTATTGGGTTTAGGAATAGACATTTTAATTCCAATTTCATGTAGAACTGAAAAATCCAAAAATGTTCCATGAAAATAACATATTTGATGTTCAGACGAAACCGGAAATTAAATTTTGTTTAAAATATTGTGTATTTCGTTAATTATATATTAAATTAATTAATAAAACTTAATAAATGAGTTAATTATTTATATTATGTAAATATAAAATAAAGTTGTTTATATGCAATTTTCTTTAATAATTCTTTATCAAAAGAAAATAATTTAAGCTTATTGAACGGTATATGTTCTTATCATTGAGTGACAGTGAGTAATGTGAATGCATTATAATAACTTTACATCTTATATCATCACAATTTATAAACAGATATTTGTAACTTAGATTAGATAAACATTTTAAAAATAAATAGAACATTCATTCATAAAACAAGAATGCTATTTGCAGTAGCTCAGTAACTAACAATATTTCTTAAGGTGTGGTTAAATAATTACAATATCTATCTGTAGATTTTTATTTAAAAGTTCATAGTAGTACATGTTTGTTTTTTTTCAGAAGCGGAATTGGTTGTGAACGATTGGCTGATATTAATAAACGGTAATGACCAATTAAAGGAACTAGAATGCATACTTAAAAAAATATTATCAACTTTAGGCCTTGTACAGAGTAAACCTAATCAAAAGGATTTATTCCACTCTTTAGAACAAATCATTGAGACTAGCATGCGCACTGCAATTCAAATACAACCAAAGGTAAAGAATATCATCAACAGATAGAGTTTTAGGAAAATTAATAACATCCATTGAGTTGTTGCGTTTGCATGACCGTTATTTTGTACAGAATTACTTACAGCTATATCACGAAAATATTTACAGTCTCTTATCAATGCTGTGTTTTTATGAAAACAATACGGTGTTGTATAGTACACATTTTTTACTTCCTATAAAGCTATGAATTTTCCAGATGGAGAGACCTGGGTCGACCTTCCCATGCATTTACTGCAACGTGTCGTTCAACGACAAATTAGAATTACGGGCCCATTGTCAAACCGAAACGCACGAAATGATGATCATGTCGGACGAAGGTCACGACTGGCATTGGAGGGCGCCGCCTCGTGGCGCCAAGAGCGACAACTACGTCCTTTGCGAGAGCTTCCGCGAGACCGGAAACTGTAGATACGGATACCAATGTGTGGAGGCGCACGGCATTGATGAACTCGAGGAGTGGAAGCAGCGCTTCAAATACAGAGAGATGAAGCTGCAAAGGGCCAAGGATAAAGAGCTGTTTGGTTAGTGAGATGTTATGGCCAATCTGTTGTAAAACTAAATTTTTGTTTTCAAACAGGTAAATCGTACACTGAAGAGTTCTTGGAGAAACTGATAAAGACTGCCAATCCTAGCCGGCTGATGAGGGAAACATTGGAGGAAGTGGAGTTTTCCTCCACCATGCCCTTGACTTCGACGGTTTCTTCGAAAAACAGTCAACACGAATGGACGTTGTTCATCCACACTAAAAGACCTCTTAGGGCTGTCGCTCTGTTACAAGACACTCATAGAAATCACTATTACATCTCCAACATCATCATCAAAACCGCAGAAATCGACATAAAAAACGACCAGGAATGGTTGTCCCCCATTCAGATGGCGGACGAATACAAGTTTGCCATTGACTACAAGATCAAAGTCGTTTTTAAAACTGACATTTTCGGCACCTTCCGCCAATCGATTGTGTTCGACTTCTATACGGAACCGGTTCTGGTAAAACATTTATGCGTTGATGTGATTCCCGACACGGAAATCGAGAAGATTAACGAAATTCGGAAGGAGGTTTCAATCTCGACCGAACGGTGGACGCCGCAGAACAGTAACATCCTCACCTTTTGCTCGCAATTGGTTGGGGGAAGTGCCCATGAAGAATGGGAAGAGGGGTTGAAGTCCTTGTATCCTTGTCCCCAATCGGAAACATTCTACCTATCAAACTCAACGGTTAATGATAAGTTTACCAAAAACAATTATAGGGAACGCATGCACCAGTTGTTGTATGTCGAGGAAATGGCGAGGTATGAGTTAATCGCACAGTACAACTTGACGACAAAGTTGAGAGTTACCCACAGTTACATATTATCGCCAAATAGTATGGCTGCCAGTACCGCTAAATATTCCAGTAATGGGGAACTGTTCGCCTCTTTATCATTGGGAAAACAACTTTCGGAGGACACTTCCGAAGGCCGGCTCATTCTTATGCACTGCACCATGGTGCTGTTAAGTCCATCCCACGCCGAATTCAGCGACAAACGAGAGGTACCTTTGTTTTATCCTTCTTTATGAAAACATTACATTTTAGAAATTCTAGGTGTATGAAGCATTAATTGAAGACAAGGGAAAGACAACCATTTATCTAAGACTGTCATCGGAGACCGTAAAACACTTAGAGTTGACTCCCGATACTGAACTCGAAGCTCACATACAATTCCAACTCAACCGGATACCGTATTGTCAATGGCACTTCGTCCTCGATAAAATGTGTAGTTTTAAGATGATTTTCCCGGAAACTTACATTGAACCAACCATACCTTGGTCCCCTTCAAGGCAGTGGTCCGGTTCTATGGACTCAAGATTGAATGGCAAGCAAAAGGAGGCCATTATGGCCATCACAACACCTCTACAAATCGTCCTGCCGCCAATTTTGGTAATAGGGCCCTTTGGAACTGGAAAAACGTTCACACTCGCTCAAGCCATTAAAGAGTTAATCAAAGAACCGGGGAATAGAATTTTGCTTTGCACACACTCGAATAGTGCGGCTGATCTTTATATTAAAGATTATCTGCATCCTTTAGTGGAAGGGGGCGACGAAAATGCCCGACCCTTAAGAATTTATTACGAAAAGCGTTGGGTTACCACAGTGAGCAACATCGTCCAAAAGGTAACATTCCATATTGTTAATTCGACTCGCATCCAACTTTGTTTTTTAATTCCAGTATTGTTGCATAAAAACAAACGCCGGCCTGAGAAGCTTCCAAATACCTACATTGGAGGACATAAAGCGTCACAAAATCATAGTCGCAACCTTGTCAACGTCCGTGTTCCTCTCAGCTTTGGGTTTACCCCAGGGACACTTCACGCACATCCTCGTGGACGAAGCGGCTCAGGCCATCGAATGTGAAACAGTTATTCCTTTGGCTCTAGCCAATGACCATACTCGAATCGTGTTAGCTGGCGATCATATGCAGTTGGGTCCGGATATTTTCTCCGACTTTGCCCGAGGACGAAACATGCACATATCATTGTTGGAACGTCTGTACGATCACTACCCTCCAAAGTTTCCGTGTAAGATCTTGTTGTGTCAGAATTACAGGGCACATGAGAGCATCATCCAGTTCACGTCCGAGTCGTTTTACGACCAGAAACTGGTGTCGAGCAGTAAACAACCAGCACACAGCAAATTTTTCCCGTTGACGTTCTTTACGACCAGAGGGGAAGATGTTCAAGACAAGAATTCTACTGCATTTTACAACAATTCTGAAGTCTATGAGGTGGTCGAGCGGGTGTTGGAGTTGAAGAGATCCTGGCCGCCGGAATGGGGGAATTTAAATGATCAGTCCATTGGCGTCGTTACTCCATACGCAGATCAAGTATTTAGGATTAGGAGTGAATTGCGGAAGAAACGGATTGACAATGTATGCGTTGAAAGGGTACTAAACGTCCAAGGTAAACAATTTAGGTCTATAATTTTGTCTACAGTTAGAACAAGGGGTACATGTACAAATGATTCGAATAATAATGTTGATTATGGATTTTTATCCAACTTAAAATTATTAAACACTGCAATTACTAGAGCACAAAGTTTAGTGGCGGTGGTTGGAGACCCAATAGCATTATGTTCAGTGGGTAGGTGTAGTAAAGTATGGGAGAGGTTCATTGAAATTTGCACGGAAAATAAAAGTCTCTTCGGAATTACATGGTCGCAGTTAAAGCTCCAATTGGACGGAATCGAATTAAAGAAAATTTATACGCTAAATCCTCTCGCACCAGAATTTTATCCAAGGTCATACCCCACACACAAGGTAGAACCAGTTATAAGACCCACAATGTCTAAAATAATTCCTGCAGTGCATTCGCCATTTTTGCCGGAGTATAGATTTTACCCTCCTATTATGTTTTCTGGTGCCCCACCGACTGCAATTAAAATACCTCAACCTCCAGTTCCTCCAATTTATTACAACATGCGTCCCCCTCCCGTTCCGAATCTGATGCCCTCTCCTGGATTTAATCCACCGGTGAGGATGATGAATCCTCACCATGAACTCGGTCCTCCAAGGCCTCTTCCCCCTCCTTTAAATCCGATGATTAATCCAGCCGTGCCCATTAATATGGCAAAAGCTATGCCCCTCCATCCACCACCACAACAATCACCTATCACCAACAACAATTGTGCACCACCCAAACCCATTCCTCCTATTCCTCAGTCAATACCAATCCAACAACCGACTTCGTCGAGCAACAAACTCATTCAATTTATGAGCAACGTGCATTTCCCAGAAGCCCAAGTCCTGAGCGACTGCATCAATTTGCTGCCCCAAAACATGTCGCTTGCGGACATGCTGCTACAGCCGCCCAATTTACAAGAACAGTGGTACAAGTACCTGAGAGAATCCTCTGGGCTCGAGGCCGCCGAAAAGTTCAAATACCTGCTGCAAACCACCAACCAGAAGGGCACGAGGGTGTCGGACAAAAACATATTCGAACGGGCCACTCCACAACCGTGCGACTCGCCGACCTTCAATTGGTACGACAGTCCCACAAATCAGATAAACTTCAACAAACCCGTGTATATGAGGGAAAACCTCCCGAATGGTACTAACGCGACTGCTGGTCGGACTGACAGAAATAAACCGGCAGGTGCGAACAATAACGTTCCTCAACCCGTTAACTTCAATCCTCCCGTAAATCAGGCCGACGTTCAAAGAAGGGTGAACGAGGAGTTCGCCAATTTGAGAATTAATAACGAACACGTGGACGCATTTACTCCTTTCCACAACAATGAACGTCACGACAACGTTAGTACTAACCACCAGGTGGCACCTAGGTTTTATAAATATTTTAATTAACTTTATATGATTGTGTAAATATTGCCCAGAAGTATTATTATGATTTAAGTTCTTTATTTTCGTTGATATGTTTTTTAATTTTTTAAATTTTAAAAATCTCTTTTAATTTATTATTTTTTATATGTAAATTGTTACATAATTTATATAGATTTCCAAATGAAATAAATATTTGATAATATAAAATGTGTGTGAGTTTTGAACGTGAATCAATGTTTCCTGGAATCTCTCACTTTATCATCATTTAGTATAGTCATTTTATAATAAATGTGATATAATTGTACTCTTAATACTCACGTTTAAACCGTATACATTTCTATATAGGATCAAATATTTGAGGATATAGATGTTTATTTGTTCTTTCCACTCCAGTTTCTCCAATATTTTTATTAGATGTTAAATCTTAATGTGCATAATTGTAAATATTGTGAGAATGTTACTGTAGTTAGGTTTTAGTTATTTACGTTTTGTACTGTATACATTTATATACATCTTATGATATAATTAAAAATATAAGATGTTTCTGTATAAAATGAGTATTATTTACATTATTTAGGGAATTTGAATGGAAGGTAAGTGGGTAATAAAAAGCAACATTCGAATTGTCATGTGTCATTTATTTATCATCCTATCTGTAATATAAATAAACATATTTCATGTATGTATGTACAGAAAACACATATGTCTGACACATGCTAATGGGGGAATCGAATAAACTTATTTATGATATGTATTTAATATAATAAAACACCTATATAAAATTTTTCACATGAAAGGACCAATACTTACGTGATATCAACAGTGAAATTACACAAGAGAAAAATTTATTATATTCCGTACAATAATAATGCTTTTTATCATATTTTATCAATGATTCACGCGAAGGCAACGGACAAATTTGCTGGAGTGGAGACAGTGAAATGGCAAAGACAAGCAACACCGATACTGTAGGTGTTTTTATGCTGGAAATGGTCAGATGTAAACAGGAAAACTCAGTCTTTTCAACCGGAAAATTAAGTACTTTGGTTTTCTTTTTACACGCGGTAATTTAAAAAATCATTTGTCCTGACCCTTTACAAAAACCACTTCCAACAACCCTGATCTTCCGATATAATTTATTATTTCTTTTAAATTAAATTTCTAGAACCCTGCTCTATGTGTGTGTGTGTATGTCTAAACTACGGGCGTTTTCTAATCCATTCCACTGACAAATTCGTCCTGGTTGTCTCAAAAAAAATAATCATGCATAAGTAATGAAAATGTGATACTAGTTTCATTTTTTTTTTTGCTGAATAAGCATACGTTTGTGCAACACATCGAAAATCTTTGACCGTCTTTCAAAAACTTGCTAATTGCTAAGAAAACTATGCTTTCTATCCAAGCATAAATTAAAGCACTTGATTGTCGTGTGCCTTAAAAAAATGATTAGTATGATTTGCATGTGTAAAAAGTTAACAGTAGTACATCATCTCCATTTCTGCGAAGTACAGCGTGGAAAGAAGTAATTGGCGCATCCACCAAAAACCACACATCTTAATGCTAGGCCATTTTAAGATTATTACATTTATTTATTTTGGAATTACACATATATAGGTCAGTAAAACGAATATAATTAAATACAATGTAATAAAAATACTCAAGAAACAAACACATGCAAATCAAATTAATGTCTATTTTCTGGAATGAATTCAAATATTAAGTATACGTTATTGGTTAATTTTTAACAAGATTCCGTGTTTATAGAAAATACGTTATAATACTTATCTCTACTTATATCTAAAAATAATCATGCCTGTATACGTTCCTTGGTACTTGAATCAAACGTCATTATTTACAAAAAGGGTCACATATTTACAGGGCAAAATGGCACTGGAAAAGTCGAAACATCAAATAAATAAAAATATATATAGTCGAGGTTTACAGCATTCCACCACAAATGCGACGAAAAAAATTGGTTCTTGGAATGTTATAAGCTTGCAATCAGAGTATAAAAATAACTATATGTATGTACAAATATAAAATACACTCAAAACTGAAAAAGTAACGTTGTAGATCTAAGTAGAAAACACAACAGGTGAAAAAATAAAAGGGAAAATTAGGTACATACGGCTAGACTTTCGCATGACATTGAAATTATAATTTCCAATTGACAAGACGCTTAGGAGAAGTTCCTGCGCACGTCGATAATGTGTTAATCACAGAAAGTATGACGAATACGTACCTAATTTACAATTTTTAATGCTACAATAAATTTAGATCACAACTTTGACACAGTTTCGGCAGTTGTAATTAGTCGAATCGAATAATATTATAAATCCAATTATTTATAATACTATATTACAACAACATTATATCAGATTAAGTCTTATGCGCTAAGTAATCTTGACTAGAATTCTTTATACAAGCCCCTTTTCTTAATAAAAAGGTAATTGAGGGTTATCATTCATTGTAAGTGAACCGTGGTTTAGTAGATGGGATCTACTAATCAAAAAGGTATGGTACAAGACAGTGTAAATTAGGAGAGGAAATTAAACACACTATCGTAACATGTACACACATCGAGTGAGTTACATGAGGAAGCACATAATTAAGAAATAGGTCTTACACCTAAGGAATTTACAGAAATCGTACAAGATGTTCCGGGACAAAATTTTGTTTTACTCTGCATCAATGTGCTCAATTATGAGACCAAAATGTTAATTATTGGAAATCATCTGTTTCTTGTACGGTTTCCCTAAAACATTTCATAGAAATTTTATAGAAAGATATGATTAAATTTGCACAACAAGTTTGCGCGATATCACAATTGGGTTTACATCGAGTTCCAAAAACAGACTGGTACTGCAATCGTAGAGTACGTCGCTTCGAACCAAAACGAACCGAAAAAGTAATCGTGGGAACATTATGCCTAACAGTCTCTTAAATCTACCTTGCAATTTATAATAAAACATTTAAATTTATCTCATCATCATATTAAAAGAAACATTGATCACACGAAATTCATAGAAAAAACAGTCGGCGCCGTCCGTTAGACCTGCTGGTTCGGTGCGGGCATGTAGCCCAGGTTCTTCCTCTGCAAAAAGAGATGAATCTCGGCGAACCTAGGCCTGTCGGAGGCGTTGCGCTTCCAGCACTCGCCCATCAGATCGTAGATCTCACGCGGACACGCCGGTGGCCTTGGAAGGTAACGCTGACAGCCGTCGTTCTGGTACCAGTGGTTGCAGTTCTCCACCACCTGTTCGCTGGTCAGTTCCGCGTACGGCTGCTGAGTGCACAACATCAGGATCTCCCACAGGGTAACGGCGAACGCCCAAACGTCGCTTTTCGTCGTCTGTCGGCCCTAAAAACAAGATTGGGGTTGTAAACATAGGGTTCGGTTCGTTGGGAAGGTTCTTACCAGAAGCAAACTCTCCCACGACATCCACCGAATGGGTAGTCTGGCTTTAGTATCGCTGATGTAGTAGTCCTGGTCGTATTGGTTGCAGTACATCGCGTGATCTGATACTTTTACAGTGAAGCTTTTGTCTATGACACAATTCCTGAAACATACACATGTTTTTATTATTTGAGATGTTATTATATTTCACACAAATTAATAAAAATGTTTCAACAGGATGAATGTTATTGAATAAAATAATAATCCCAGTGAAAAATTTAAGTTTCAATATATTTTATCATATTTAACATATATGATTGAGGACTGTATTTACGTTCTAACACTGAAGAATCTACATTGTCAATATTACTCTTTAAACTTCTTGTAGCTCTTCTTCAGTTAAGTTAAAGTCAAATTCTTTTTTTTTTCAAAGTCATGTAATAATATGATTATTCATTTACTGGATTAAAACTAATTGATTTTCAAGAAAAATATTGTATCTATTAAACTAAATCCACTTCAAGCAAGAGTATATATTGTTTTTAGTAATGTCATTTTTATGTTTACTATAAAAATAATCCATAAATATATTCAAAATTAAAACAATAACGTTTATTGGCAGTTAAACTTTATTACATCTTATTGTTAGCAGAGTTATTCATTATTTCATGGACCATAATTTACGAATGACTTTTTTGCTGTGCCATATTTCAACCGGTTTACTCCACTGAACTAAAACTAAACAGAAATTGTGACAAAATCACGGCCTTCCAGGCAGGGAATTCCCCAAATATTGGTGTAATTTTAATGAGACGCCGACGGCGGCAATTAAAATGAATTCCTAAAATGGCGCATCCAGTTGTTTTCAATCGTGCATAGGTGAACAATGGCTTTGATGTCTTTTTGTTTGTCGATAGTTGGAAATTGAAAATACAGTTTATGACGGAATCAATAAATTGTTCCATATGTCCTGTACAAGCTTGTTCCGATTAAATTAAACTTGACCAAAGTTTTGTGTTGACATTTGTAAATGCATTGCAAACCAAAATAGTGGTTGCATGTTTAAATATATAAGCGAGATGATTAAAGTTTCAGAAATGAGAAAATTAAATTTATTTTAAATTACGTAATGGTTCAAGTAATTTAAAGTTTGTAGAGATATTATATGGAAACTGTATTTGTTCATGTTATTTAGTTTTAATTTAATTTATTCAGTAACTTTTATATAAATTAGTATTTTTGAATAACATTTGGTGGCTTCTTAACTTGAGATGTTAAATTTTTATCATTATTTTGATGTATTATATATTAAAGGTAGTACGTAGGTTAGGTAAGGTTGGTTATGTTAGGTTAGATTAAGTTAGGTTAGGTTAGGTTATGTTACAAAATATTTAATTTTAAATAATATGCTATTTCTCTGGTTACCACTATATGTTATATCATGACCCATTAGTTAAGGGACACAATGAATATAATCCACATTAAAAATCAATATTACAATTAATTAGTTTTGGGGCGTATATAATGTTCATTTCGATGGTGTTTTCTAACCGACACATATATTTATTTGTAGTTAAATAATTATTTAAATAAATAATTAACCTGCAACTCGCATATTTTAAAATATTAATTACAACGTTGAAATCAAAACAATTAATATGGTTTGCGATTTACTTTAATGACTGCGGCCATTATTTATGAATTCATTAACGTGTTGTTATATAATGCGGTTGCAAATTGTTTTGGGTTTAGTTTAAAACAGAAATTGGCACATATATTGCATTTGTAATATTCATTGTATTAAAGTTTGTGACGAATCTACTCACCTTGCAGCTAAATCTCTATGTACCAAGTCTAATGATTCTAAGTATTTCATTCCTGAAGCAATTTGGGTGGCTACATACACTAAGCATCCATAACTGAAAACAAAAATGTAATGTTTAAAACGACAAACATTTGAAATTAAATACAACAATATTCGGTCAATAAAAATATGATTGCCTTTTATCTGAAATATGTGTACCGAATAAAATTACCGTTTATTGTATTATGTTCACAATAATGAAACGGCATTTTTTAACTGTAACATTTAATATGCATTAAAACGAGACTAAATAATTTAATATAGTGATTGAAATTTAATTTTGGACCGGGAAAATATATCCGACGTGATAAAACAGAGGAAATTAAAACTGAACGAGTATTGATCCGCAAAATATTAAAATTGGATCAACGAATATAAATAGAACATAAAAATAAATTTGTCAGTACCGTAAAACGGCCACATTTTAACCGTATCGTGTGCAAAAAAAATGTCATCCTGGGACTACAATACAAAAATATGATACAACAAATAAAAAACCCGCCGGACTATTTTCGTTTGTTCGTAAAAACAGGTTTTCACAGCTAGTGGATGTGGCGGTTAACAAATCGGCAAGTCGATATTTGTATCCAATTAGTCCGGATTTATGCCGAGGAGGTCCGTTTCGGAATTTAAACTGGAACGGGCGTGAATAGTATTTAGAGGACCCATTCGGAATTGTGTTTTGCTGGCAGCCCCGGCAACTGCTCCAAGGATTATGGGATCACGTTAGGTAATTTCCGCTCAGATATGTTTAATATTACGGCGGAATGAAACATGAACGTTTCGCACAATGTTCAAATTTATATCTGGGAAATTCGTAGGAAATTGGAAGGAAATTTTATTATCTTATGTCGGATTAAAAAATACATTTACCGACGTAATATCCTGCTAGACACCGTCCCCATAACACGCCCACGTAAAATACTTTTGCAACTGTACGTAAGATAATTTTCGGTGGTTCGTTGTTAATGTACGGAGCCCCCCTTGATTATTTAGTAATACGCGTCAGAAGCGTATTAAAGTTCAAAAAGGACTCGAACACGATAAAGCCCATAATTCCTGCGATGTGCTGCATGAAAACGGACTACTAAATTACTAATTAGCCTTATTTGCCGCGGCATCTGGTTAAACTTTACGCCATTCCGGCCCGATTCCCTCAATTCGATGCCGTGAAACAAGACCAAACGAGTTTTAGCTCGTTAATTTTTTCTTTTCTTGTTCGACGAGACAAGCCGTTTGGTAATTGTCCCCAAGGAGATGTTCGTCGATTAAAACATGGAAATTATTAATTGTCGCTACTTTGTTTAGGGCACTAGTTTATAGATTTTGAGAAATTTCATACGCATTCTCTGAAACATAAATTTTCTGAGGTAAAATTTTCCTCTAGAATTCGTATTTTTTAATTAAATTCTGTTTTCTAAAAAAGTAATTTTTATACAAATGTATATTTGATCCTGATCTGTAAGAGCGGTATTTTTTATGGGATTTAACTTTATTTTTATTGGATTATAGAGAAAACCTAGATAAACATTGTAAACAATTAAATGACTAAATTGGATAACTATGACACATTCAATGTAGAAATACAATTATTTTTTCATATTTCTCCACATATAAACATTCAGAGTTATTGATAATATCTAAAACAATTTGGTACTAGACTGCAACAAATTTAATAAACAAACTCATTTAACAATTTAACTGTCTTCTTTTGCATTCAATCTATTTTAAATATTATAACACAAAATAATGTCACTCACTGTTTTTACTCAGAAAAGTGTATGTGCGGAATTTTGTTCTAATAATCTTGATGCTTGATTTCCATAGTAATTAAATTTTGACCTTGTTCATCATTTTTGGCTACCCAATTAGGTGGAAGATATTCTAGATCTAGCGCATATTGTCGTTTATAAAATGGTTGTTTAAAACGTAGTAAATTCTAAACCATTTTTATATAACTATTAAATGCCTGTAACAACTAAGATCCTGTAAATTTTTATACAAATTCGCCATCCTTCTGCATCAGCTTAGTATCTGAAGGTTTTTCAAACATTCTTAAATATTTAAAAAAAAACTGATAAACAGACAACATCTAACAACATTTTTCAGTTTTTTGTTAGATCTAAAACTATAGAAAAGGTTTTAACTCTGCTTGCTTTTATAATGGCTGGATTAGCAATAGATGCTTTAAATCAGTTTGTCAAATTGAACGGATATAATATTCTGATTTTTCTCAATTACAAAGAAAGAAGGAAAATGAGGTTGTCTATCATATTCAGTTTCTAAATTAAACAACTCTTTTTATTTGAAAAAATGAATGAAAATCGGGCATTTATAGTGAAATTTGACATTTTTCTGTATCAATTTGCGGATTTGAGAGTCTTTAAACAAATGTTTTATGATCGAGAAAGCTTCAGTTTTTTATTACGTCGAGATTTATTATATGGAGAGACTTGTTTCTGTAACAGTTGGATTACTTCGAATTCTTTTTATAATGGTCAATTGAACGTATCTTTCTCAATGACAAAGAAAGAAGGAGAATTTGATCAAAAAGTTCACCTTTTTCATCATATTCAGATTCTAAATTAGGAAATTAGGAATTAGGAAAGTTATCTCTCTTAATTTCAAAAAACTATAAACTAAGAATAATATTAAATCACAATCAAAATTGATCAGCATTTACTTTCATTAAATTTCTGCTCAAATTCGTCATCTCTCTGCATCAGTTTATATATTCTAGAGTTTTTATAGGTTCTAGGTTCTTTAATTTTCTTATTTTAAGACAGTTTCTGAAAAACGATGACGAGATATTGAAATACACGTTTCTTAACATCTAAAGTCCCCAGTTTTTTCTTAGGTCCAGATTAAATGGATTTATAACAAAAATGAGCTTTATTCTGTAAGGGTTGGATTGGTTCGAATTCTTTTTTTAATGGCAAAAATTGAATGTATATAATATTCTTATTTT
Source organism: Aethina tumida (assembly GCF_024364675.1). NCBI lineage: Eukaryota > Metazoa > Arthropoda > Insecta > Coleoptera > Nitidulidae > Aethina > Aethina tumida. Next base: position 33,659,182 of record NC_065436.1, read on the forward strand.
GCTCAATTACAAAGAAAGAAGGAGAATTTGGCAAAAATGTCCATCATATTCAGCTTCTAAATTAGGAGAAAGTAATCTGTCAATTACCTTAATTTGAATATCAAAATCGTGCATTTTCATTAAATATTTCCTCAGATACGTCATCTTAAAAAATCATTAATATTTTCAAATCCAACGTAAAATTTTATTATACAAAAGATCATTTCCATTCGATGGGAGGCAAGTAACACATATGTAACCATTTCAGTGGTCAAAAATATTAAATTAAGTAGTTTTCTGTTCTATTTTTTGATGTCAATTCTTATTTGCCCGTTTAGCGTCGTAGTCTCGAGAGTGGATCCCCACATTTCAGGAACTAAATGGACCATCTGGCAATCCATCTGGAAACATTTCAAATGTCTTTGGCGGCGGGTATTTGCATACTGTTGCTTGGCATAATTCCCTGATCGATGCGAATGCCATTTCGTTCTCCGGAAAAAGATTACACCACAATTTGCATATTTATTGACAGTTATTCATTGTGCAGTCGTTTCTAGGTTTTTCATTTTGTCGTAAACCGCAACAGAACTGGCCGAATAACGAACGGAAGTTGTGATTATTTCGCAGTGTCGCCTAGGTGCTAGGCTCCCGGCATTACCGGGCGTAAATGGGCCCGATTTAAGGGCTTATTGTTCATTTGTCGGGCCGTATGTTCCAGGTATTAGCGAGTTCGCTCCTCTCAATACAAATTGCCGACTTCGACCCGACTACTGGGTACTTGTAGCCCACTTTATGCCACCCGGCTTTCGCCATTGTTTCAACGGAGTAATTGCCGTTTTTCCGTAGTCTTGCATCTGCATTCGAACGTTTCGGTGTACATTTTTAAGGAGTGCACAATGAATGGCCAAATTAGCCGAAAGTTTCGCCTCTGCAATACTAAGATTGCCGTATCCATTATACATAATCACTCGAGGAATCCGTAACGTGGACTTCCTTTCAAACTTTCGCACAATACAACAGAGATTGAAAAAGCCGAATTTGGCGGCCGTGCAATTATCGGGGGCTACGTTTTAACGAGAATGCGAAATAAAACCGATACAAATAACACAATAAAAAAAAATATATATCGTACAGCATTTCAAATATGTTGGAAAAATTTCATATTGTGCCGTCGGACCGGCAGAAAAATTCTATTATATGATTTTAGACAGGGATTTTATCCCGTTCATAAAAATTCCGCATTGTGCGACGACGGAGTTTGAACGGGTGCGGTTTTCAACGACAAACGAATAAACTGCCTACGGTAATAGAGACTGTATCCATAACAACAAAATATTGCCAGCACTAAAATACTTACAAGTTGTTTTTTATGGGGCTCCGAATTTAACTGCATGCGAGCCCAACATATTGATGTGCCGCATTACCATATATTATCGCGTCGGGGCCATAACCCAAACTAAATTCCCTTTTATTATTTATGGCACCCGCACTCTCTATTTTATAGGTATTTATATTGGCCGTCGCTGCTTCCTAAAATTCCTTTCGCAATCTACGCTGATACCATTTAATACATTAAGTACCGATTCCGGGCAATTTCGTTCTGTCTCCAAAATCCAACCGTATAACTTACATATGTTACTTCTTTAAATACTAGCACAGACAAGATGATATATTTCATACAGAACAGTTTGAATTTGTACAAATTTTCTTACAAATGTTTACAACTGTTTTAATTTATAGAAAGCCTAAAAATATCAGAACATTTCATATATTTGATATTAAAGTTTCTCATTTGCTTTAGTTTTATACAGAACTACTTATAAAGTTTAAAACTACCTGTGGTAGTTAATTTGTTTACAAAGTTTTTAAGTAACTAAGTAAGTAATTTTATACATAACTGGTTAGGAAGTTGAAAAGTGTACATATTTTCGAAGCTCTTCATGAGTTTTAATTTTATACAAAATTATTTAGAAAGTTATCTGTATGGTCTATTTATAAATTTTAGATTCAAATTCTCTAAACCTTTAATCTTATAGAGATTTATTTGGGAAGTTTTAAACCGTCTCAATTGTTTATTAGAAAATTGAATACTATCTATAATTTGTATAATCTATATTTTGTATAATTTTGCATATTAAATATCTAAAGTGATTTTATTTTATACAGAAATTCAATTTTAAAGTATCTATATTGTCTTTATTATCAAATTATAGAGACTACAGAGAGTTTTAATCTTCTTAAAGAGTTTTATATAAAAGTTTTTCAAATGTCTTATTTTTTACAGAATAATTTAGTAAGTTTTAAAGATATGTATTGTTTATAAATTTTCTTTCAAAGTTTCTCAACTGTTTTAATTATGTAAAAATGTAAAATTGTTTGCAAAGTTGAAAACTATCTGAACTGTCCAAAAATCTGCTTAAAAAGTTACTCAAGTATTATAATTTTATACAAAACTATTTAGGAAGTTTAAAACATATGTATTGTTTATAAATTTTTATACAAAGTTTCCCAAGAGCCTTAATTTAATACAGAACTATTCAGAAAATATAATAATCTTTGTATTGTCTATAAATTTGTATACAAAGTTTCTTAAGTTTTTTAATTGTATACAAAACTCTTTAAGAAGTTTATAACTCTCTGTACTTTCTATAAATTTTAGATACAAATTCTCTAGTTTTTATTTTTATACAGAATTATTTGGGAAGTTTTAAAATATCTCAATTGTCTATAAATTTGTTTACTAAGTTTCTCAGCCATCTTAATTTTATACAAAGTTGAATAATACCTATATTTTGTATAAATTTGTATATTAACATTCTGAACTTCTTGAGAAAATTGTTTCGGAAGTTGAATACTATCTATATTTTTTATAATTTTGCATATTAAGTTTCTAAAGAGTTTTTAATTTATACTTGGGAAGTTTTAACTATATCCATATTGTCTTTTTAATCAAATTTATAGACTAAAGATAGTTTTCATCTTCTTAAAGAGTTTTATATAAAAGTTTTTCAAATCTCTTACTTTTTACAGAATAATTTGGAAGTTTTAAAGTATATGTATTGTTTATAAATTTTCTTACAGTTTCTCAACCATGTTAAATTTGTACAAAACTGTTAGCGAAGTTGAAAACTACCTGTACTGTCTAAAAATCTCCTTATAAATTTACTCAAGTATTATAATTTTATATAAAACTATTTAAAACCATCTATATTATCAATAATTTTTTATACAAAGTCTCATAAGAGTCTTAATTTAATACACAATTTTTGTTTTATACAAAACTGTAAGAAGCGTAAGACTATCCGTATTGTCTATCACCTGGTTTAAAAAGTTGAATACTATTTATATTTTCCATAAATTTGCATATAATGTTTTCCAAGAATACAGAACTCTTTGAGAAGTTTAATAATATTTGTATTGTCTATAATTATGAATTGTGGTTACAAAATCTCTCAATATTTGAAATTTATGCTTCGGGAAGTTTAAACCTATCTGTGTTGTCTAAATTATTTTATAAAGTTTTACAAGTATCTTATTTTTTTAGAGATAATTATAAAGTTTTAAAATATCTGTATTGTCTATAAATCTAAATTATATAAGTATTATAATTTAATTCAGAACTATTTAGGAAATTTAAGGCCATCATATTGTCTACAAATTTTTATACAAACTTTCTCATGTGTGGTCATACATAAAAACATTTTTTCATTATATATACGATCTTAATTATTTTTAAATAGAATAAGAAACGGATTTTAAATATTTCCATATTTTGTGGGGATAAAAAAACTATATTATATTTTACATAAAATTGCATAAATTACTTTTTTCCGCCACTCAGTTTTATAATCTCATATGATATTAAACATCATACGAGATAAACTTTTGTTAACGAACCCCGAAATAAATTATATGGAGATCCGGATCCGCCGGGATTTCATAAACGATCCAGCTCCCAGTACTTTTTAATCCGTCGTCTAGACTTTCCGCGGCAATTTATAAATTGCCCAGACACTTTATGTTTGATTGTTTGGCACTATATATATATATCTATATATATATATATCTCCGAAAAAAAGTCCGTCTCACCCGACGAATTAGTTCTTATTTAAAATTTTCCTTGGGAACATGCGAAAGTTTTAACTACCGGCAGTTCGAGCGTGTGTGTTTGCGTCGCTACTTTTACGCCCCAGCGTCCTGGACGGAGTTTTAAATTAGGCCGAAGAACTTACGGAATTTAATAATAAAGTTGCCCCATAAAATCACACCAAAACGGGAAAAAATGTAACTATTTTAATCGTATCGGCAATTATCTTTTTTTTAAGGGCACCGAAACTTCTATCGAGGCAATTTTCGACTTCTTTTATGTCCACAAAGGTGAAACTCTCCATAAACGTTTTTTTATAATCGAGAATATTATAAACAGGTCTATTAATGCTACATACATATTTGTGAATTAGATTCGAAAATCGTCAGTACTAATTGTACATTAGGAATCTAATCCGCTAATTACAAACGAGCTTTGATGTTCCATAATTGGATAAGATGTGATACGATAATTAGTGACAACAACGAACATATCCACCATTTTTTATCGAACTAAGCCATTACTTTGCAAGGCATTGTTCCAGACTAATTGGACTCTTTCATGTGCCTATTTGATTACTCACTGTGTTATTTACTAATTAAATACCCTTGTTATATTGATCTTTATGAAGCATTTCACTTAATATGGAAATATGGGTCAGAATCAATAAATTAACATAATAATAAATAACATAATCTGTTTATTTGAAATATTTAGTACCGGAGGAAATAATTTACGTTTTTGCTGCATGATTTATTTGAATAAATTTATATATACAGCTATATAGGGTGATTCACTTTACCTATTCATTAGAAGTTTACAGAGAGTGGATTTATGTGAAAGTTTTATAGCAATTATAACTTGAATTGAACTACTTTTCTAATTTACTTGAAGAAAATTTCATTTCCAGTTTCGCCGGAATTCAAGTTTGTCATTTTCAGTGAAACATCTTGTATATTTTAGGATTCCACACGTAATTGCAAATGAAATGGTTTTTTTTTGTTGGAACAGAGAGGGGAAAATGTAAAAACCCCTCTCCGGGTACCGATCCGGAGATCATAACCAAACTGCTTCTCATATGCAATTACTCACATATGGGGAAATAGGGCGTATATTTGCATATACAGGTTTACTGAACCAGAAGACGTGGGACTGACAAAGATGCCAGCCCCCTGTCAACTGGGTTCGGAAGAACAAGTCCAATCTGAGGAAGATCCGAGATCTGCCTGGGTATGGATTGAACTTGCAGTTAGATCCGTTGGCTTCCCACAACCACTGGCTTGTGGAGCGGTACTGAGCCCCAGGACCACGACAAGGTGGATCCATCCTGGTATGAAATGGTTATGTCATATTAATAAACCGAACAGTTTTTAATTTTTTTTTTCCAAACATTTTGACAGGTTGGCTAAAATGTCTGTAGTCACCAAATTTGATGCTGGAATAAGTTTCCATTATTAGTGCTCTCAAATGGCTGTTCGTTATTTATGTTTAATTTTGGACATCTTAAAATATCAACAACTTTGTTTTCAATGGAACCCCATGTATATTTTAGAATATTCATATACACTCCTGGACTAAAGTTTGGAAACCTTAGAATATAATTGTTAGAAACAGCAAATGAACAATAATTGTAAAAAAAAATATTAAAATACACACTCTGCAGATTATTTTGAAAAATATTATAGAAAATAGACAAAGACCTAGTTTTAGACATAAGTTTGGAAACCCCTTAAACTTAATTTATTTTGACCATCCATCAGTATTATTTTGCTTCTCATTGTAGTGTGTTTACTCAAAATATTAGACAAATTGTAGACTTTAGAAATGGGGGTATGTCGTGCAATCGAATCTATGATATCATCAATAAAGAGACCATGTCCAAAATTGTGAATAAATTTGACACTTATGGAAACATATGCTACCTTTCGAGGAGAATAATATGCCACTAAGATGATTGTTTCAACAGAACAACGATCCCAAGTTTGCTTCCAAGTACATAAAAGACTGCAGAAGAAAAAGTATAAGTTTTGCTATGTCCTTCAGAATCACTGGGTCTAAACCTTATAGAATATCTTTGCGATTATTTAGAAAGGAATATATAGCAGAATACAATAAAAAATAAGGCAGAGCTACTGAAAAGACTCCAAATGGAATAGCAAAAAATACCTCCAGAACATACCAGAAAATTGGTTGATTCCATGAACAAATGGTCATACAAGCTGATCGTTATGCAACAAAATATTAATGCTTCTATTTATTTTTTTGTTTATTATTCGAAAATTAAATTATTTAATAAGGTTTCCAAACTTATGTCGAAATAAAAATGTTTAATTTTGAATGAAATTATATTTCACTTTATACTATCTTAATAAAAGTAAATATAATTTATATTATTATATAATTTATTTTTATTAATCCCTTATACAGAAGATAGGAGAGTAATTTTATCTAAATTATTCATTGTTTATTAACTATTCATATAATAAACAACTCAATTTTAGGGTTTTCCAAACTTTTGTCCAGGAGTGTATGTAATGTATGCAAGGTGATTTACCTTATCTATTCATTAGGGAAAAAGTGGAAAAAGATATTGATGTGAAATTTTTAGAGAAATTATAACTTTATAACTTGAACTTCTTTATAATTTGAACTACTTTTCCAATTTATTTGAATAAAATTTCATTTCCGGTTTCGCCGGAAGTGACATCAACTTTGTTATTTTCAGTGAAACACCCTGTATATTTTAGAATTCTTAAATTCCACATGCAAATAAAATGGTTATACCATGATTTATGCCCAAACAGAATAGTTTTTAAGTTATTAATTTTTTTCAAAAATTTTGACAGGTTGATGGTTAGCAAAAATGTCTGTAATGCCATCAAATTTGATACTGGAAAGTTTGACGTCCGCGTTAACAAAGGACCGTCCTATGTTTCTTATGTTATATAGGGTGTTCGTTATTTACGTTTAATTTTGGGCTTCAATATAAAATGCCGCACTTACCTAATGGGTGGCGTAACTTGGTTGCCGTCCTCGTTGACAGCTCTGGCGTTCAAGAACCTCGGTAAATCCCCGGGTTCCGAGTGCTCGAGCAGCGCGCACATCGGCTCGTCCTGACTGCACAGTCCCACCACTCGGGCCAGATTCGGATCCCTGAGGCCCGCCAACCAGCTCGTCTCTCTCAAAAATTCGTGTCTGGAAACAAGGAAAGCATGTAAATTGCGATGATTACTCGTTCGGAGCCGTGTTTTGAAGACATAATGGGCTGTAATTATTGTCCTTTGTTTATAGTATAAACGTAATTAATCATGTTCTGCTGTAACTAAACTAAAATGCGGACGGCGCCTCCCACGAGATACAACGGTACACATGATTTCCTTAATAACCTAATCCAATTTCGCGTAATTTCACTATGGAAAATGTAATTGGAAAATGACTGTGAGTATCTGATGTTAATTATTTGCCCGTTTTGTAACTAACCCGTGCATTATTTTAATGAAGTTTCCACGGAAAATAATTATCAAATCGTAGAAAATGCGGTATTAATTATCCGTTGCGGAGGCTTTATGGCCTGATGATTTGTTTACCAGTTCGATGGAAGGGGCTCCTCGGACGCTTAACCCAGTTTTGCTCTTTCTGATCCATTAAGCATCGCTGCTTCATTAGTCCGTTATTATTATTTAACCTCGACAACCTCAAATTATTTTATTATTATTATTTAATCTAATCTATAACTACGGAGTTTAGATAACTTTCGGAGGTTTAGTTGGGCACACGTGCCCACAGAGTGTCGAACCCGTGATAAATGCGAAAACTTATCGTCTGCAGCAACAAAATTCATTACGGGCCACACACACAGACGCAGCTAATATGCACTTCCCCGAAGTCCTGAAATGCAGCAGGGGATCGTAATGTAATCCACAGGCAAACTTTCCGCCGTACAAAGGGACGCAAATGCACCTGAGGACACTCGGGGTGGTACACAATGCTCAAGTGCCTTCGATTTTTTCCGATGCGCAAGTGAGCATTAGAGGTAATCCTCATGTTAATTGGGGCTTTGTGCGGCACACACGGCGAAAATCCTTGGAAATACACATTAAAACGGCCTCGTTCCGCACCACGCATGGTTAATACTTTTATTTGCCTTTATCAAAACACGAAGCTCCATTTTGTTGTGTTGACACAATTATTTTTTTTTTTAAATGAAAATCGGATTTTGTTGTTTAATAAAATTCTAATTACCTTTTCGCATCCCCGCATCCCCGCCAGAGACTTTTAACGATGACGATCTGCTTCTTGTGGAAAGACGAGCCTCCATTAAAGTCGGGAAGTCCCTCGGCCTCGCAGAGGTGCACCTGAAATTCAAATCAGAGAAAACACTTAGCGGCGCTTGTACATTTAATTGATGTTTGAACAACCACGAGGTGTCTTTTATCTAAATCAACAGCTCGAATGACAACTCCATTTAAAATAAAGCGGACGGGGAATTTGAAATTATATCTTGGCTGTTTTGTAGCTTTGATGAGTTTTAAAATGAAACATGGCGAAGAACGTTCCGAGGATTACATCTTGAAATTAGAACAAGTTAAAAACGTTAAAGGGTACTCGTGTGCATGTTTGCTCGAGTTTCAGATCCCGTACAATAATCTGGGCCAAATCTGGTCCCAGTCAATCTCTTCGGCAAACAAACCGGGCCAGCAAAATGGAAAAGAAAAACACACAGAGAACAGGAAGAGACGAAACTCATATTGCTACGGCTTTTACATTTGGAGCATAACCTAATTGCTACATATTGGCGGAAGAGGAGCCCTTTGTCAATACAAAGGCCTTCGGACCGAGACCGTCTGACAGCGGCCGTCGGTGGAGAAAAGAGTCGTAATAGAAAACCAATAACTGTAATAACTGCACGTTTATATAAAAATAAGGACCCGATTGTGTTCCGCACTGGATGACACGAGAAACGACGCCGCGACGTCTGGAACACTACAATCGGCCTGCGAAGTACTCTATTTTCGTCCATACGGCGAAATCGTCGAGTGGTCGGGGCCAATTGTACCATTGAAATTGCGTTTTTTTTTGGTCCTAAGTGTGATGAAAGTAGTTCGCGAACTAGTAAATTGGCGACTACGGACTTAACAAGTGCGAAGATTTTTCAATGACTCGAACACAATGAATCGTGACATAATATTAAATTTTTCAGATTCCATCGGCACATAAAGCTCTTTTTAAATATTTATACTTGGCACTTCTGTGATTCCATTATTGTTTGGTTCCTGATTTACTCTTATTCTCTTCCGACACGCTTTTGTGCATTTCCCATTATCATAACAATTACATTGGTTTAAACAGCAAATCCCACCATGTAAAAATTAACTTTTCTGAGATTTTTTAGTATTAATCATACAATGAATGTAAACATGATTTCTGTAATTTTATCAAAAAAATCTTTTAGCTTTAACGAGAGTTAAATTTAAAAAGACATCAATATGGTAGACTATAAGTACATCAATCTAAAGAAGATTTATTTCTTCTTTACCACATTGTGCAACTTTCAAGCATCAAGAATTATAGAAAAAGGCCCAAAGAAATTATTTCTTAATTTGATTGTATAAAGAGTATTTTTACAGTTATTTTAAGCCCTTTCACAGGTAAGTAGTACCATGCATAAGTTATAAACTATGGAAAAAGTCTAATATATAGTGCTTTTTACATTAAATTGCTCAGAGTCATCGAACTACTTTAGTTTTGATGGTGTGTAATTATATCAAATGTTTGTTCCACAAAAACTAAACCAATTCCAATAAAAAAACTTTGTCACTTTAAGAACGAGAGTCAACTTCAGAAAGTCATCAACATGATAATTCGTAGACTGTGAGTGAGTAAATAAATGAGGAGATTTTTCTCTTCGTTACTATACTGTATGACTTTCAAACATCAAGAATTATAAAAAACGGTCCAAAAGATTTACTTGATTGTATAAGGAGCTCTTTTACAGTCATTTTTAGCCCTTTCCCAGGTAAGTACTACTGTGCATAGGTTAAAACTAGCGGTTTTTGCATTATATAATTCCCACACTGTGAGTAAATGAATGCAAACATTTTTCTCTTGTTTACTATGTTGTATGAGTTTCAAGGATAAAAAATTATAGAAAACGGTCCAAAAGAATTTTTTCTTTACTTGATTGTATAAGGAGTTCTTTTATAGTTATTTTAAGCCCTTTCCCAGGTAAATACTATGCATGGGTTAAAAACTATGGAGAAAACTAAAAAATGGCGGTTTTTACATTGAATTGCTCAGTCATCGAACTACTCTAATTTTGAAAGTGTGTAATTGTATCAAATGTTTGTTCCCCAATTAGAAAAAAACTAAGCCAATTCCCATCAAAAGCTTTGTTACTTTAAAAATCAACTTCAGAAAGTCATCAGAATGGTAATTCCTAGACTGTGAGTGAGTAAATAAATGTAAAGGAGATTTGTCTTTTCTTTACTATACTGTTTGACTTTCAAATATCAAGAATTATAAAAAACGGTCCAAAAGATTTATTTGATTGTATAAGGAGCTCTTTTACAGTCATTTTAAGCCCTTTCCCAGGTAAGTACTACTGTGCATAGGTTAAAACCAGCGGTTTTTGCATTATATAATTCCCACACTGTGAGTAAATGAATGCAAAGATTTTTCTCTTGCTTACTATGCTGTATGAGTTTCAAGGATAAAAAATTATAGAAAACGGTCCAAAAGAATTTTTTCTTTACTTGATTGTATAAGGAGTTCTTTTATAGTTATTTTAAGCCCTTTTCCAGGTAAATACTATTGTGCATAGGTTAGAAACTATAGAGAAGACTAAAAAATAGCGGTTTTTACATTGTATTGCTCAGTCATCGAACTACTCTAGTTTTGAAAGTGTGTAATTGTATCAAATGTTTGTTCCCCAATTAGAAAAAAACTAAGCCAATTTCCATCAAAAGCTTTGTTACTTTAAGAAAGAGAGTCAACTTCAGAAAGTCATCAGAATGGTAATTCCTAGACAATGAGTGAGTAAATAAATGTAAAGGAGATTTTTCTTTTCTTTACTATACTGTATGACTTTCAAACATCAAGAATTATAGAAAACGGTCCAAAAGATTTACTTGATTGTACTATTGTGCATAGGTAATAACTATGGAGAAGACTAAAAAGTAGCGGTTTTTACAATGAATTGTTTAGAGTCATCGAGCTACTCTAGTTTTGTAATTGTATCAAATGTTTGTTTCACAATTAAAAAAAATCTAAGCCAATTCCCATAAAAAACTTTGTTACTTTAAGAAAGAGAGTCAATTTCAAAAAGTCATCAATATGGTAATTTCTAGTCTGTGAGTAAATGAATGTAATTTTTCTCTTCTTTAATACACAGTATGACTTTCAAGAATCAAGAGATATAGAAAACGGTGCAAAAGAATTTTTTTTACTTTCAGATCTTTTACAGTCATTTTAAGCCCTAAAAGAAAAAAAGTTGATTGGTCATCGAATTGCTCTAATTTTGGAGGTGGTTCATCAAATCAAATGTTTGTCCCACAATTAATAAAGATCTAAGTCAATTCCCATCAAACAACTCTTTGGCAAAAGCATATATAAATAACTTCTGGTACGCAGACACAGATATTTGTCAGAAGCTGCAAACTAACGTTATTTATACCACATTCAATTTATCGTTCAGTGCTGAAACTCTATATGATTCGGTTCGATATTCCGTATCACAAAGAGGTGTAAAATTGATGATCGCCCCAGTTTATAACAATAACAATAAAGCAGCGTTATAGAGACACTTTATTGTTGTAAACTGAAAGATCAATACCCAATAAATCCCGTCTTAACATCCATCTTCCACCCATATATCGAGATTTAGTCCTTTTAAATAATACTTCTGAGAGTCAATATTGTCAGAAATGCAGAACGTATATGCGGAAGAGCGCAATAAAATCGACTTTAACTTCCATGTTAATCGTAAATCTAACGGATTGCCAGCAAGGAAACAACCTTTCCAATCTATTTAGTAAAACAATTTCGGATTCCGGTCCGGTGTTTATTTTCTGTTTTAGCCGTTACAAAGTGGTTTTACTTAGTGGCAAATTGGGTGTAAGCGGTTCTTTTACCGTCTTATTTATCAAGTTACCAGTCTGGTACATAGTAAAACGTATTGCAACCTTGTTTAGAAAATTAGCATTCAGGCCAGCTTAAATATTACGAACATACATCTTTGTGAAATCCCCGCAAGCAATAAAAAGAGGTTAAACTTGAAGAAAACTGGAGCAACTTTATAAAATAATTATTCGAACAAAAGCGGAGGAGACAAAGGCTAGATAAACCGTCCTAATCCTTTCAATAAACGTATCGTGTTTATGATTGCATTACGTTAGTGAATTTATGTTCCTCCAATGCGGATTAGACTAGAAATATAAGTTAATTAAAAGTTCCTACATCCGGAGCTTGTAGCTCCACTGCGGATGTATATTATATTTTACTGTTTTCCTGTTCTTCAAAAGTGTGGGGCATGGAGCAAACGGAATTAAAACAAAATGTGTGCATTTATCTCGACGATTGTCTGGGATATTGAGATTTCTTAATTAAGTGCGGATTAGTAAAAATGAGTGAGGTGTATCGATTGTATATTGTTCCATTGTTTTTATTCGGTTTAAGTGTGTTTGTAGCTTTATGTAATAGATTGGGGGATATTTAAGGGAAACAAGGTGCCGTAAAAGGCGTTATTGGACCCAGGAGCACGTTTGAGACCCTCGGGGTGCGTGGGTGTATCTTTCGTTTCAATCATTGGGAAATTTTCAAGGAAAATGGAGTTCAAGACATATTGTCTGAGCCCCCGTTGTTGTCGTAAACAACTCACCAATTATTTTCCATAATATCGCTATTCGAAAGCGAATAAGCCATATACAAAGGACCTTTATCGATAAACTTACTCATCTTAAAGGCCGATCGGGTGGCGATTGAGAAAAATAAAAGTCCGGATAGAATGTGACAATGAATAACATTAGTGATCCTTATTGTTGCGCAAGGAACAACTTGCAGATTTGCATAACTGTGTGTCGAACGTTTTTGTGGCTTCTGTTATGACGGACGTATTTCTTAGGGCCTCCATAAAATGTTTCCCATGATTGAGACGGGAAACATGCCTAACGCATTATGCTAATATGGAAACGGGACTGACGTATTCAAAAGCCTTTCAATGTTATTAAGAGGATTATACTTTTCCTTTTCATACGTTTTACTGCTAACATTAAGAAGACATATTTTACAACTCCCGTGCATCAAGCCTCGGCATTATCAAATCAGCTATTAAATTTAATTAATCGCCAAGTTTTACGAGGCAATCCTATGCGAAAGGCACAAAATTACAAATACTGTAACACTTGCAAAACGAATGACCACAAACCATTCCGAAGTCGCCTTCGCCGAGCTTCTCCAGCAGCCGGAGCCGATGTCTCGGAAAATCCAATAGGTGCGCCACCCCCTCCAGCGGCGGCCCCTCGGGCAGCTTGATCGGGGTGAAGCGGCCCGGGGTGAAATGTTGCTCCCTGCGTTCGCCCTGCAACAATATACATAATTTACCGACGGAATTTATCGTTACGGCCACTTCTTACGGATGGATATGCACCTCTGCGATTGGATTAAACGCCGTGCCAACGGTAATGGGGGATGTTTTCGTGGGGAATTATTTAAATTCGGCTTTTATTGGTTTCTGTGTCGTTGGAGAGGGGGAGTTATGAGTGTTGTTGCAATAATTTCGGACCCGGCGGACCAGATTAAAAACAATTATCGCCGATGTAAAACGGCGCCGCTTTCGTACTTTATTCGATTAATCCGGAATAAGAGGGGACGTTTTACTTGGCTGTAACGTTTAGTACCTGTTGTAAAAAAGTTTTAGTGAAACGGGACAATGTATGTAAAGTTTGATTGGAGCAGTAAAATTCTAATTCATGGGAGATGTCTCCTAGATTTTTCGGGGGTAGTTCAATGCTAAAGGGTATCAAATAGTTTTATTTGTAACTTTGTGGATGTGCACGTTTTCCATGATTGAATTGACAATCACTTTTAGGAATGTAAATGAAGAAACTTGATTTGCATTCAAAAGAAAAAAGGTGAATTTCGTGTCGTACTAAAATTGTACATTGTAAAATTAATGATTTTTTACTTTACTTTATATAAATTGTAATATTGTCAATATTAATTGTTTAAAAAAAATAAATAAGTAATAATAAATAAAAATAAATAAAAAAAATTTATGGAACTAAAGATAAATTTGGTGTTGTTTTTTCATTGTTTATTTTTTCTTTTTTTTCAATTCCCATTTAAGTTATTTTAACCAATTTTTATTGAACATTTTATAAAAATTATTCTTTTAATTTTATTCGATAAATTTGAATAATTCTAATTCTATAAAGTTGAATCAAAATTTGGTTGTGAGAAAGTAAAATTAATAAAGTTTCGTATGAATAACAAAGTTTAGAGTTGCTTTTCAATTTTTATTATATTTTTTAGCAAAACTGTGCACTCATTATTATATTATTATCAAAAAATTTTTTATTTTACGTTTTATCAAAACTCTGCAATTTTTACTCTATTTATTTGCCTCAAAATTTGGTTGAATAAAATAATATTTAACTAAACTTTTTAAGTCTGAATTTCATTTGTATATGTTAGTTTATATAAAATAAAGTTTAGACTTTTGGTTTTCAATTTTTATTATACATTTTATCAAAACTATGCATTTATTATTATAGTCACCCCCAAAATGTACATTAATTTAAATAAATATCAAATAAAGTTTTTAAAACTATTAAAACATTCATAATTAGAAATATCATGTATTTAAACCAATTTTTATTTTATATTTTATTAAAATCCTATAACTTATACATAAACTATTAATATTATTATTTTACTAATCTTTTTAAAACTATTTGTCATAGACAATTGTTTTATGTAACTTAAGTTGGAATCAAAGTTTGGTTGTAAAATGGAAAATTAATTAATATATATTTTTTGAATACATGAAAACAATATAGAATGATAATAAGGTATTATTTAGTTCTGCCCTCAATTTTTGAGTAGGTGAAAATTGATTGTCACTGGAGGAAATTGCTAATAAGAATACAGAATCTTTAAAAATAATCTTCATTTTTATCAATTTCTAAAAAAAATTAACTTACTCAACATATTTTATTAATCACTGTAATTTTCGTATGAAGCACGATAATAGTACTAAAATTAATCCTGTGTTTTAATATATATTACAGTATGGATAGAAAACATGGTATTATTTCGTTCTTCTTTCTATTTTTGAGTAGTTGAAAATTTATTGTTATTGCAATAATACATAATACTTAAAAATTTCCTTCATTGTATTATTTAATTATAACTTTATATTATTAATTTTACAGTTTACAATCATCAAATTTTGATTCCAACTTAAATTACATAAAACATTTGTTTATGACAAATATTAGTAAAATAATATTAATTGTTTATGTAATAGCAGGATTTTGATAAAATATAAAATAAAAACGGGTTTAAATACATGATAGTTTTTAAAATAATCATGAAAGTTAAATAGTTTTAAAAACTATATTTGATATTTATTAAAATTTACGTATATTTTGCAGGTGAATATAAATGAATAGTTTTGATAAAATGTACAATAAAAGTTGAAAAGCAACTCTAAAGTTTGTTATTTATACGTAAACCAAAATGTATTCAAAAATATATATTAAAACATATCGCATTATTTTTGGTATTATTTTAGTTCTTGACATGAGAATTATAATTATTAATAAAATTGCCCTGTTTTTAATTTACCTATAAATTAAAAAGTTTTTCAACTTATATTATATATTTTATCAAAATTCTTCATTTATTCAGTCAAAATGTATAAAGTTTGATATTTATTTAAATAATTATTAAATAAAGCTTTTAAAACTATTCAACATTCATGTATTTAAACCAGTTTCTTCAGCCAGTTCTATTAGCTTGTTTCAAAATTTGGTTGTATTAATAATTATTACTTTTAGATCTGTTTAGTTAAACTTTTTATTAAAATTGTACAATCTTCATCATTTTTACCTCTTACAATTATTTTTAGTAATCCAGTTGGACTAGTTAGATTAATTACCAGTTAAAATTTTTAACATTTAAACTAATTTAAAAAATATGTTATAATTATAATTAAAAATAAAATACTGCAGCACCCTAAATTAATTAAAACATAACATTTGATTTTATGAATTCCAGTATGTACTTTTTAATTTACAATGTTTAATTTTAATTTTAAAATTGACTAACACTGTTGGTTCAATTATACACATTTGTACAAGTATAATCTTCATTAAATAAATATTTGTTTTAATGTGTAATTAATACTATAATATTCATTTAACTCGGAATGAAATTATGTATTTACTTTAATCATTTTTCGATTATTTTTACATATAATACTTGAAATTGAAACTATAACCATTAGTAATATAATATTTGAAAAGTAAACAATTCATTTGTGTTTTGATAAATCGCAGGCAATTTTTTCCACCCTCGCGGAGTAACCTCATGTGTACACGAAGACATAATAATTTGCGTGCATTATTTTCGCGGAAACGGAGGAGACACTTTGAGAAATGGCTCTATCAACAAAGTGCACATTCGCAACACACATCCCCATATATTTGCAATTCATGGAAACCCATAATGTGATAGTATTTATGGTCTGTAGGTGGGAAAAAAAAAGGAGAGACGGGCTCGTTCTTTATGACGAAAACAGCTCCGTCGTAAAAATGAACCGACTTACTGAAATTACAATATTATATAACGGAGGCCATATTTTACTGGCCCGAATTTGCACTACGCATGTTATTTAGAAATTGTAAAAATTTATGGCGGGACGCGAAATGAGAAACGCCACGGTCGTTTTCCCTCCTTTATGAGCCGTCATTAATTTTGGTTTGTTAAGGATTTTTTATGCAGTTACTAAACACCATATAGAGATTCATATTGAGACCTCTGGAATATTATTTGCTAGGTTACAGTCAGGAATAGGAATTGGTGTCGAGCATTTGAATGTATTTCCACGTCGGCTTAAAATATTAATGTATTTTTTATGGGAGACAAACTTCACCTCTGAATGGACGGGCTGTAAATCTTCGTGTTAAAAAACCCTCACATTGTAACATACATATTTCATTGGGCCTGTTTTGGCTCACTCTCGCAAGTGGAAAAACGGAGGGGGGACAGATGAAATATGGCCCTATCAACAAAAGTGCGCACTTAGATATAGGAAAAGGCTTTATGTTTTTATCGTGTCCGTACACAAACCGACCACAACCGCAGGAACGGTACAAAATACTCCATTTAATTGAACTCTGTCCACCGTTTTGTTCTCTGTCAATTTTATAATTGGGATTATATTAAGTACCGGAAAAAATAATTTATGGGTTATTATTTATTTGAATACATACAGAAGTGCTCATTATGTTAAATATTTTAGCCATATATCTTTTATTTAATGTGAACTGTTAAAATAACATTTAGTATTATTGTTTTATCATAAAAACTATATTCATTAAAATGTTACATAAACACTACCGCACATATGTACAGCAACAAATTAAAAAACCTAATCATTTTATTAAAAGATCGATTCTTTTTAATTTAATTTAACTTTATAATTATTAAATATCTAAATATTTCGTACCTTCTTTTATATTCAGATATCTTTATTGGCAAAATTTTTATTTCAAATAGGGTTCCTAAGTAAAGCAACCAAACCGTATATTCAATACGGTTGATTTTATAATTTATTTCTGCGTTCGACATCGTTCGTTAAAGTTAAAAATGCCTAGAGGTATCCATTTACCGATATTAATTAAACAACAAATTGTATAAAAGTTCCGGAATGGTGAAAAGCAGAGTAAAATTGCAGTGGATTTAAATTTAAACAAATTCATCATTTCGAGGACGATTTCCAACCTTAACAAAAGGAATACAGTGTTCACTGTTCCTTTAATTTTCTTGAATTGCTGTGATAAATTCACTTAAATTTCTGAAATTTTTATGTTGGATTTAGATATGGATATGTTTTCTATAGAGTTTATGTCTAGAGATTGGGAAGGATAAGACAAAACATCGAAGCATTGGTCTTTTAACCAATTCGATACAATTCTGTATTTGTGTATGTATTTGGGATCGCTTTAATGTTAAAACACATTTATTAAGAGTATTGTTTCATCAATATATAGAAGCAAGCAGTTGTTTTAATATATCCTTGTACATGAATTAGTCCAAGGGGGTCTACACCAGAAGAATTGAAGTATCATCACAGCATAAATGGTCGTCACCGTGTTTCACTGTAGGTGTAATAAATTTTTTGTATACTTTTGTTCTCTGTAGAATTTTTACCATAAATAGAACCATATTTTTTATAAATTAAATTTAAACTCGTCACTAAAAACATTTTAGGTACTGGCATCCAGTTCTAGTAGATTAGCTTATATTTTTAGTATATTTTAATAAGTTGCTATTGTATAGTATATTTTAATAAGTAATACCTTATATAAGTATGAAATAATGAAATATATTTATTGTATTGATTGTACAAAATTTAAGTTAATTTTTGTTTAATGAAATATCTATAAAATGGTTAATTTTATATTTCGTGGTATTTTTTTGGTTACGTTACATATTATGTTTCAACTCATTTGTAGATATTTCTTTATATATTTGAATTTCATCAAAATGGAATTCACATAAATTAAGTGGTGATAATATGAATGGTATGAATTATGAAAGTTACTAAAAAATTATTGTTTTTAAAGGATGATATGTTATTTTGAAATTCAACGTAAATTACTTTGATTTAGTATTATATTTTATTTTATAATTTTTTTTATTTCACATTCCAAACATTTTATTTTAATTAACAAAGTACATAAATAAATAACTGTTAAATGGATACACAATTTTAAAACTACTAAATGAACAATTTATTTTTAAATTATAAAACACATGTTTGGAATTATTTAAACAATTTAAAAACGCTTATTTTCAATTCACAGATTAAAATCATAAATCCTGTGATTTCGAACACTCTTCTAAATAACTGAAACAATAACAATACTACTCAAAAATTTTTATGAACGAATTGTTTTAATTATATATTATTTCGGAGATATTGTTCACCAAAAACGCAGTTCGTATTTTCCACCCACAATTGAGAACACCTGAGACCGCCGGAACTGAAGCCACCCCAACCGCAACCACTTTATTGAACAAGTATCGGCGGTGAACTCCGTCGATACTTGTATACGCGTTAGTCACTATTTATGTTTGCCTTGCGAGGCACACGTTACTTACAACCGCCCCTCATCCACCCTACCCCCAATCCCACAGGACAATCCAGATCCGGCGTACACATGAGCCCGCAACATCCAATTTTAAACGTTTAAGACGTGCGCCCATAAAAATACTCGTCTAATTACGGCATTATTGCACCGGCCTTTAATAAAAATTTAATTATCCACCCGCATTAATTAAAAAACAGCCACGGTCACAGTCGAGGGAATCCCCGGGAGCAGCCGGTGTTTTCTTTTTCCGAGCCTCCACTTATTGTTTTATTAAACGGGCAAGAATATAAAACCGCCGCCGAGGGTTATGGTTACGTCGTCGTTAACGTCGGGGAATGCAAAAGCGGATTTTTTTGGTGTCCCCCCCCTAGGTTTTACGTGCCGGGTCGTAAAGTTTCCGGTTTGATTAGTTATTTGAGTGATGTTTATGGGTAGTTTTGACGGTTTAAGGTGGATATTTCCGGAGACATTTGGTTAGGGCAGAAATTAGCCACGGTTTCACCCACTGCGAGAAGTGGATGAAGATTTTGTAGGGTTGTTAAGTAAAATTTTGAGAGTGTGGAATTGCACTAGTTTACACGTTTTGACAATGTACGAAAATTATCTTTTCTAGAGTAAAATTTTCTGAAGAATTTATTAGTCTATATATTTAATTATCCACTTTATTGGCAGCAATTTGTTCTATGTATGAATGAATTTTTTGGCAAGTTAAAACGAAGATACTAAAAAAATATTAGAAACTTGAAAATTGATGTTCTATTTTCCAGAAATTTATTGGTAAATGAAATGAAAGAAACTTTTATATTTTATTAATCACCATTACCAAATCATTATAACAGATTTCTGTAATTTGTGTTATAATAGCTATTAAGTTGCGGCTTCAATTGTTCATCTGTTCTTTCTCTATAACTCATCATCATTACCTCTATAATTATCATCAAATATTACTGTTATCTTCAAAGTAATGTAACAGGCCAATTGAAAAGTCCCCGGTCTGACACACAGCTGCCGGTGCTAGTATTAAATCCATATGATTTTTAGTTAGTGGTCAAATGAGCACCGAAGACGGCGAACGCAGTGGACGCCCTAAAGAGGCTGACACCGACTAAAACATTAAAAAAGTTCATAAAATAATTTTGAATGACCGTAAAGTGAAGTTGATCGAGATAGCAGACATTGTGAAGATATCAACTGAACGTGTACATCATACAAAAAACGGCCCCATTTGAAGAAGAAAAAAGTGCATTTTCATCAAGACAAAGCACCGTGTCACAAATCAATGAAAACAATGGCAAAATTGCATGAATTGGGATTCGAATTGCTTCCGCATCTATCGTATTCGCCAGGTCTGCCCCCAGCGACTTTTTCCTGTTCTCAGACCTCAAAAGAATGCTTCCTGGAAAAATTTAGCGCCAATGAAGAAGTAATCACCGAAACTGAGGCCTATTTTGAAGCGAAAGACATATCATACTACAAAAATGGTATCGAAAAGTTGGAAGATCTCTATAATCGATATATCGACCTCGAAGGCAACTACGTTGAATAATAAAATCGAATTTTGCCAAAAAAATGTGTTTTACTATGGTAGACTTTTCAATTGGCCTGTTATGTTATCATAGCTTAAAATATTCTTTACCACAGATTACTGTAATCTGAAAGATAATCTAATATAGTTGTTAAGTTGTATATTACCTTAAAATGTTCATCTGTTCTTCTTGTATAGGTCATCATCGCAAAACTATTATCACAGATGATAGTAATTAATTTGTATTATTATAGCTACTAAACAGAATAATAGCTTAAAATGTTTGTTTGTTCTTCCGTTTTAATTCATCATCAACAAATTATAGTAATCTGTAAAGTAATATGTTATAATAGTTGTTAAGTTGGATAATATCTTAAAACGTTCGTCTGTTCTTCATCTATAGCTCATTACCAAACTATCATAACATATTTTCTGGTTTTCCCCTAAAGCTTATCCTGACCACACTATCATCAGATATGATTGTAAACTGTATTTTGATTGCTATTAAGTTTAAAATTCTTCCTTTATAAGTAAAAAAGTAGCAGAATACATTCTAATTTTTTTAGAACACTGTGTGCCCTCATGAATTACAATTTGTTTAAATATAATTATTTGATTTGATTTGCTGATCATGTGTGAATTAGTGTTACAAGAGAGATTTTACAGTTGGCGATTCAAATCTTACCTCCACATCATAGTGGTACTTCCCCCGTTTGTTCCGCCAGTCCGATAATAATTATTAGCTGTGTTCAGCAGGAGGAAATAATGAAACGGCAGGCAAATGATGATTTATGAATGTCTAATATCAGTTGCGAAATAGGGGATTTTTTCGTCATTCCGCATGACGGCGCCGTAATAGAATTTTTATTACATCTCCCGCCATTTATCTTTAATCTTGATAATAATTTTTACGAGCCGTACTTGTTGCGTTCCCGCCCGTTGTTTTCGTTGCGGACGTAACGTCTTCTTATGTTTCGGGCATCTTTTACGACACGCCGCGTCATGCCCTTCGTATGCTTTCGTTTCCGTTTATTAAAATATCTGGTTGCATTTGGCGGAGAATGTCGGATTGCATGCCCGCCAACCCACCAAAAACTTCGTGCACAGCGTTCCGAATAATAACTGGTTTCAATTTGTAAACTCCATTCGGCTGGCGCTTATGAGATTATTTAGTTTTAATGGAATGGAAAACTGATTTGTGTCAGGATCGTGCTGTTTTGATTCCATCTGGAAATAAAAAAAATGGGGCGCCGGTTTTACAAAATTCAAATTAAACAACTGCTGTTTTGGCCCATCTGTAATTAAATTGCGGCTAGGAATCGAATCGATCATCGGGATGAATTGCAACCGACACATCCTCTTATCGCATAAATTACATGCGTGCACAAAGATTTGATTTTGGATTCGGAAATACGCGGACAAATTAACTGAAAACAAGATCATATCTGGTGGTGATTGTTTCGGGCTGATGAAATTTCCATTCGTTGTTCGGAATCACGGGAAAAAAAACACATCGCCGAATCCTTTTAAAAGACGGAGTGTTTTTCTTCGGGGATTATGATTTTTTCTAGTGAATTAAACGCGGTGTTTACGCTGCGTCTGGGAAAACAGATATTTTATGGCAAGCTTGGTTGTATGTAATCCAATTTTGGGGATTAAATCGATTGTCGGAGCTCGGTGTGTATTTTTTAACAGTCTGGTGGAATAATTGATGGGATTGCCTAAACAAATATTACCTTAATTATGTCCGTGGCTGCGTAGTAGTTTTCCGAAGGTATTGTCGTTCCGTTGGGGATGTTGTTGGGGGTCTGGTAGTTCTGCGGATCGTAAGTCGGCGGCGGCCTGGAAGTTGGAGGCGGAGGCGGCGTCAAGTTGTAAAAGGACGGTGAAGAAAATTTCAGCTCGTCTCCGAAGCTGTTGACGCTGGTGAAGTCTGGAACAACAAAAAGGGTGTTTAAAGCGACACGAATCGATTTCCTTGGACGGCATCGAACTGTTTGGGGACGTCGGTCTTGGAAACTGTTGACGTCCGTTAAATTCGAAACAATTAACCGGTGATTAGGACGTGGCGGATTAACATAAATGTAGTGCGGGGTGTCCGACCATGGTGACTGGACAGATTTTGTGCAAATATGCTTAGGTCCACAGAATAGTGTGTAATGATAACACAACAACGGGTTCATTATGACCGGCCGGTCCAAAATTCAGGAAAACACACATCCACCACGAAATCGTCTGTTTAAACAATTTCAACTGATTCACAATGCTGATGTACCATATAATTAGTGTGAGCTCAATTAGACAAATAAAAAGCGACGGGAATGGAATGTGGAACGGCACGGCGATTAAACACAAAGGTCGGATTTACCTTCGCACGAAAAATGTGAAAACACTTTTCATATTTTCCGCCGTTTAATAAAACATGCAACACATACGAAGTCTGTAAAGATAGCGTCTCTACCTTGGCGTGTTTATCGGCTTTTATTTTCTTATCTTTTCAGTGAGAGTTTCGCCTTACAATGGGAATATTCATGTGTCTCGGCGTAATTCTCTTGACGGCGAATACCGACGAAAACTCGGGCAGATCCACAGGTCTTCTGCACATTATCATCTGAATGCCCCGACACAAAAGTGTTTATATACCACTTAAGTTGGCAGCACCCGCTTTGAATGTTGCACGCTATTGAAAAATAAAATGTCGCAGGAGGGTTTGCTTTCAATTTCCTCTAATGGTTAATATTTACCTCCAGATATAAGCTCTTCACAACTATTTTTGTTTCGCCCCAAATACAACAAAAAATCTATTCTAGTAAACTGAAACTCATGCAGCTGCAGAGCATTTCAGTTAAATTAATCATTACTTGAAGTTTACAATTTGAAGATATCTTCACCGGATTTTACTCTTTAAATGAAGAACTGATTAAAATGAAGTAACTTATGAAGTTGTGAATGTTTTTTTACTTAATATGATAACAGAGAAAAGCAAATATATTCTGTGATGCAGTTATATGATGAGTAAACAAAAAAATCCTATTTATTTTAGTTTCCTGAAAGTCAAGCAGCTGCAGAACATTTTGAGCTAAATTAATCATTCCTTGAAGTTTGCAATTTGAAGAGTATTTTCATTGGATGTTACTCTTTAAATGAAGGACATACTAAAATAAAGCAACTAATGAAATGTATGTATTTTTACTGAATATGATGATAGAGAAAAAGCAAATATTTCTGTAATGCTGCTGTATAGTGAGTAAACAAAAAAATCCTATATAGTTTTCTGAAACTCAAGCAGCTGCAGAGCATTTAATTAGAATTAATCACTTCTTGAAGTTTTGCAATTTGAAGAGTATCTTCTACAGATGTCACACTTTAAGTGAAAGGCAAATTGAAATGAAGCAACTAATGAAATTTATGTATTTTTACTGAATATTATAATAGAGAAAAAGTAAATATTCTCTGTGATATTGCTCTCTGGCGAATAAACAAAAAAGTCCTATTTATTTTAGTTTCCTGAAACGCTCGCAGCTGCAGAATTAAATGAATTACTGTTTGAAATTTACACTTTGAAGGGTATACTCACTGTCTGTCTCTTTTGAATGAAACTGATTAACAGAAAGTAATAGGTATATATTTATAAAACGGAAAAATAGTGAAAAAGCAAATATTTTCTGTGTCACTGCACTATGCAGAGCAAATTTAATTTTCCCACTGTGTAAATGATACCAGTCTGTTATTTGATTAGCTTAAGACCAAAGCCCGGATAAAATTCCGGAGACGTCACTAATTGTGATTCGTTTATTTAACAAAATTAAATGTTCTTCCGTGACTGAAATTAATAGATAATCCGGAGTGGCAATTAATTTAGTTGAAATTTATGTTAATCGTTTTATTTCAATTTCCACCCAACAATTATTCAGCTGTTATTGTAACAGGAGACTGTATAATGAGCGACTAATTTTAATAAATTAGCACGGGAAATGCAATTTTATGGCGGGAAATGAAGAAGCAATTAAATTAATAACGCGTTATAACGCTAGTCGGTCTTTTCCAGATTTACGTGCACCTTATTGATGTTACAAGAAGTGAAATTTATGGTCGACAATTAACACGGAAACGCAAAACTTTATTTGAACCGTTTGAGACTATTTAAAACGTAAAAAGCTCGACAAATTTGCAAACAAAATAAATCACATTTTACGACTACCCGCTGCATTAATACAAATTTACCATTCAGATTGACTAAATAAAAAAAGCGTATAAACCCGCCGCCTCCCGAACAACTTGTCGCAGCGCAGCTCCGAAAAAAAAAAACGAGAACGTCTAAAACCATAAACCAAGCAGGAAACGGCAATAAAACCAGACGCTCATTTCGGACCGCGTAACGCCCTCCCTCCTCCGTCTTGTAAATCATAAGAGATTCATATGTTGCGCCCCCAAAAAGATTCATGTTTAATAGAAATACGTGCTAAGTGAGACGTGGAGGAACGTCAGATGTCTATCACGACGAGCGGCTTCCAGAAACCAATTTCGTGGAACGCAAATACAAGCTAAAGCCGCATTTTCCGCCCTTCATGATTTTCTCTTTCCGCCACCCACGTTCGAATTTCTTACCTGTGTATTCGCCGCTCTTGCTGGACGCCACGCCGTCCTTCTTCAACAAGCACCCGTACTCCTGCTTGGTGTTGGGGAGTAGTTTGTACGGCTCATGGTACACCGATGAGTTTTCGCTGTCCGACTCCTCGCCGGCCACATTGCCGTACAGGTTGCACTTCTTCTGCTTCTTGGTGTCCACCGTTCCTAGAGTGTTGGTCTTGCTTTTAACCGAAATCCTGGACCTGGACAGGCCGTTGTTGATGATTGGAGTGGACATGTGCTTCAGGTCTTTCATGTTGATAGTGGTGGGTTTGGTGCTGCTGGAGACCAAAGCGGTGTGCTTGTGCAACAGGGCCACCTTCTTCCTTCCACGTCGGATCATGAGGAAGACGGTGCAGGCCAGCAGCAGTACGACCATGGCCAACACCCCAGTGATGAGTCCGATGTAGGCTTGGGTGCTGTTTGTGGGACTGCTGGCAGGTGTGACTTCCTTTCGGGCGTGGGTGGTTTCGCCGCTGGACGATCCGGGGGAGTTCGTCGACGGTATGACTTCGGGTAGAAGGTAGTAACGGTCCAGCACGTCCTCGGTTAAATTATTGGTTAGAGAGGCTGTAACAAAATAAGTTGTGATTAGTTTATGGGCGTTGGAGGAGTGCCAGTTAACAATCGATACGGTCCTTTTGTTATATTTAGCGTTATTACAGGCCACGTGAAATGTGAAAGGCAATTTTCCTCTCTATAATCGCAAATTATTTCCACTTTTCTCCATCGTATCATTAGGCTCCTTTTTTATTTTCAGCCTCATTGACCAACAATGTGACCACTTCGGGCTCTATGGCCGGGAGATCGCGTACAGAAATTTATAACCAGTAAGGAAAATTACCGTTATTTTATGTCCGTAGTGGTTTTACAAAAAAAAAAAACAAGTAACAAGAAACGATTCGACTGAGTACACGGCATAAAACTCTCAATGATTTAACAATGTCGTTTACCTCAGTAAACAATTTTTGCGACCGGTAAATAGTTGTGGTTGGTTAAGTTATGGCAGTTCGGGCGAGGCTTATTTCATCCCTGCACTTAGCGTACGGCCATAATGCAGTCGTTTTATGAATTTAGTACCCTATTCGGCGAAAAGTGTCCACGGTGAAGTGCACGCCGTTCACCTGGTACGTGTGCCGTGTCCCGGTAAGCTCCATCTGCACGTGATTATAAACAACGTCGATAAATTAGCTTTTAACGTCGGGGCCCCGGCGAACAGAAATCATTAGCGAGCGAGCTTTCAAAGCTTATTTCGTCTCGGAGTGCACACCTGAGCCACGGCCATCACACTCTCCGGCCCGCCGTTCCGCACTGTTTTAAAGGGCCGCCACTTAATAACCGCGGGCTTTCCGCCACCAATATGTTGCGGATCCTAAATTAACAACGTCTTTTTATAATTTGGGGACGTGGGCGCGTGCACAGGGGTAAACATTGGTTTAATTTTGGTTTGTACAAACAGTCGAGTTAATAATGTAATAATGCGTTATATTATCACAGAAAACACTAACAGCAGTTTATCTAGGAGGTTCTCTTCTTCATAATAATCGTGGTGCAACATACACACGTCAAAATAAATATTAATATAGAAATAGGCTCATGCAATTACAGTTTTTTTGACGTCGTGCAAGAACATGTTTCCGTCTACCTTTAACAGAACATTGATAACAATTTCTCAGCCTGGTGTAAATATTTACTAAAATAATTTGTATCTATTTGTCGAAAAATGCCTGAAAATCATATTTTTAATTTTAATAGAGCAAGGATAGTCGCCTTACATCAACAAGGTTGCCAAAAATATTGGTAATAAAGCAACAAATTATGTACAATTAATTATAACATTTTATTTTTGTTTATTCACAAAAATATTAGAGCGTCCAAGAGTTTTGACTGTGTATTTGGAAATAGTCCAGTCATTAAACTGACAGAAATCAACTTTTAGAAAGATGTTTTAAGCATCATGCTTCATTAGAGACGCAAAGGAAGCATTAAAATGTTAAATGGGAGTTCTCCCTCACCCACCATGTGCCCATATGGTATAGTTTTGATAAAGAAGTCAAAACTGAGGTTGATATTTACCTCAGTTTCAAGAATTCAGAATTGTTTTCTTGTGTCATGAATATTGATTATAATGCAGGTTATTTTGCTGAATAAAAGTTATGTTCTATGTTTTACTTTTTCCAGTACCTAATATTAACTTGATGAACTTAGAGATGGCGAACATGTACTTGATATTAAAAAACACATACTCAGTATATTCCATTAATTTAACTAATGATTCTCGTTCGTCTTGTCGTTCCCTATTTATTTTATTTTGTATAACTCAGCAATCCAATCCAATTTAGTATAAAAATAACGAGAATGTCGTCGTACCGTGAGCAAAAAAAAAAAAAACGCAACAGTCCTTTTTAATATCAATATAATTACGGCGAACTAGTGTGCTCATAAAAATGGTTGCGGGACATAAATAAATCTTCTACAAAGGGATAATTTTGCACCGGCACACAGGAATGCCACG
Organism: Aethina tumida; assembly: GCF_024364675.1. Classification (NCBI taxonomy): domain Eukaryota; kingdom Metazoa; phylum Arthropoda; class Insecta; order Coleoptera; family Nitidulidae; genus Aethina; species Aethina tumida. The sequence continues at coordinate 33,687,294 of NC_065436.1, forward strand.
GGACGCGAAACCTTGGATGGGAAAGGCGTAGGCATGAAGGAAATCATTCACGTCTAAGTTTGCATTGTTCGCGTGGATGATGCATTGCGGCAACCTGTTAAAGAATAATGACACCCTTTTAAATAACTTGTAAGTTAGCACAAGATAAAGCTGTTTGGCGTTTTGTTTTAATATAATGATAAATTTCGCCGACGCCTAACGGTATTTATTCTTAATGGCCGTCTTCGCTTTGAATACCATTAATTTGCACGTTATCTTTCTGCCTCATCTGTCCCTTCCTCCCTGCCTCACTCTCTCTGTCGCTCCCGCTGCCACGCCTAATTTTTCCAGGCGTATTTTTCATCATTTTTTACTGCCCAGCTCAGACGTGGGATGATTTTTAACAATTTCTCCGAGGCTAGGTGAATGAAATTTGTTCTGTTAATTATACTAAATGTTCCCATTAGCATCGAGGGATTATTAATTAGTTTTTTTTTTTTAAACTCCCTACTAACGGCTAATGGAAAAAAATCATACTTTTTACCGCGTTTAATTTTTAACGACCGGAATTATTTTGGCGAAAAATTTACGTTTCAGTCTCCGTCAAGTTTCACCAACAAAACCAACACCCGGAACTATAGTTACACAAACACACGTTACAATTTCGGGGGTAGAAACGTTGCAAATAGCCCCGAGGTCGGTCTGGTGGAAGAACATGTGAGAATGGGCCGACAGGCAGCGTGCACGTGTTTGTCTTTGCACCGGTCCGACCAACCCCCGCACTTGGCAATTCAAAACTAAACAATTACTTATAATTGAATACAATGCGCGAAACCGTATCCCCCGTCTTGTTTGTTTTGTTCCGTCAAGGCTTAATTCGAATCAGACGGCAATTAAAATTACCTTGTTTGTTTTGGAGTTATGTTTATATAATAGTAACAATAATAATATTAGTAAGAATAATAATACTATTAATTACAAACCAGATTTTAATTTATTATATAAGGTGTTTCTAAAATAGATGGTCGTAATTTAGGAGAACCTTTGGTCCAATTGTGTTTGAAATTGGTATCAATTTAAAATATATTTTTACAGTTCCATGTTTTTACAAAATTATACAGTAGTGTAGATTTTAAGCAGGTAACAAACAGATATACACACACCGTCAAAACTTTTGAGCCCCCTAATAATTTAAGGATTAAAAAAGAGTAATTTAATTAATTGTACATAATTTGTTGCTTTATTACAATGGTTTTTAGCATATTTGTTTGTTTAGTTTGATACTGATAGAACGAAAAATAAAAATAAATTAGAACCAAAAAAGTAGTTTTTGAAAATTATTTTTAAATTAAATTGAATTGGATTGCTGAGTTATTAATGGATATACTGAGTATGTGTTTTTGAATATTATGTACATGTTCGCCATCTAAAAGTTTATCAACTTAAAATTAGATACTGGAAAAAGTAAAATATAGAACATAAGTTTTAATCAGCAAATTAACCAGCATTATAATTAATATTCTGTAAAACAAATTTGTGTCACAAGAAAAGAATTCTTAGTTCTTGAAACTGAGGTAAAGATCAACCACAATTTTGACTTCTTCATCAAAACTTCAACTTTATTACGAAAATAATAATAATAATAATAATAATAATAATAATGGGGATATGGTGGGTAGGTATTTTATAGCTTCCTTTGAGTCTCTAATGAAACATGTGGCCTGAAACCTTTTAAAGGTTAATTCCTCTTAGTTTAACGACTGCCAAATATAGTTCCAAATACACATATGTATGTATAACATGATGAAATAACCACAGACTGTATTTATATATGCATATACTTGTTTGTATTTGTGACAAGACTAAAATAACTTTCTGAATATGTTGGTATATCATCTGGATGCTACGATTACAGTTGCAGCAATTGCAAATGAGGAGAATATATTTTGTTGATGTTGATCTATTAGTACAAGAGGTTGTTATAACAAATAATGTATTGCATTCGGTAGTTTGGAGATCTTTGAAAGAACAACAGCTGCATCTTTACCAATATCGACAAACTTAAAATATTATAGAAGGAAATCTGCCACTAAGATTAAAATTGCACCGATGCAAATAGAAAAAACAAAATAAAATAAGAATTCCACGATAATAATAAATACAACAAGTATGTTGGTTGTAGAAAAATAATTTTATTGAAAGGAAGCTGTCTAAATATTAATTTAAATTTTTTACATCATTGTTGACTTGGTGTAGTTTCGTAAAATGTTATTCAAGACGTAATATTTATTTAAGTGAAATAAACTCATATAAAGTATAAACTGATTTCGAATCTCAAAAATATCACATATAAATTTCACGAACAGAAATACGTAACTTCGAGAATTCCCTTTATTGACTCGAACTGCCATAAATATGTATAAGATAGGTGAAATTTACAAACTCCTCTCAACTTTCTTACAAAAGATAACTGCAGCTCAGTGAAAAAATATGTGGAACAAACAGGAATGTATCCAAGATAAACCCGTATATAAACATGCCAATAGCTTCAGCGACACGTACAAAAAGACGAAGTTCGCAATTCCGATAAGGCATTCCTTGAAAAATACTGGTCGTAAATTTGCATTTGCTGAATAATAACGACAGAAAAATATGTGACGAACGAATGCAAACAACTTCATCTGAAATTTTGTTATTTATCCATTTTACCTGGGCTAATAACACATTCAAACCAAACTTTCTTCGATGATTCGCCCCAATTTCTAACTACAGTTAAACGCAGTAAAAAGGTTCAATATGTAAAATAATCAAATACCACACAAGAATGACAGTTAACACTTGAAAAACAATGTTCTGTCACCTCCCCGAGTGTTAAATTGTAACGTCCTCACACAAATACATCGTTTCCCACTACCCCGCCAACGACTACATTTCCCGTCCCGGGTTATTTAATCAGACCCCCGGAAATAAAGCTTTAAACTCGGCAGTTAAATGTCCCCGCGTTCAATCCCGTGTGTGTGCGAGCCGCGCCGCCAGTCATCATCATGTGAGGTTTAATACGTGCGGTGGTTTCGTAATAATAAAAAAAACGCGAGGTGAATGGCAAGAGGCACGGGAGCGTCGGGGGGTGGCCCGGCACTTGCAAATGGGACCCCGCGATCCATAAAACAGCCCGGTGGAAGTTCGGGTTTAATGCGTATGGATTGCGGGGAAGATGGTTCTTCCGCGGCATCTTGATAATTTTTATTATGATAATGCCGATTTTTTGTTGTGGGGGAAGTGCATCCCCTCTATAATATGCAATAAAGAGTAATAAAAGACTTTTTTAAGGATTTCGTGCACGAAAATAATCCGGGATTTTTTATCAATTTTTAACTTTCTTATAAACTTTGGAATTTTTGTAATAAAAATATGCATTTAAATTAGATACAGGCAAAAGTTTAACATAACATTCTTTAAAATAACTTTTATTGAAAACGAATATAATCAACAATTTTGTATAAGGAAATCTATGCCACGAGAAAATAGATTAGTTCTTGGAACTGAAGAAAAGATCATTTTCTGTTTGGTTCTCTTCTTAAGAATTAAACCATTTATTACGTCCCAAATTGAACAATGACAGAAATAAATAAGTCATTTGGAAAAATATAAACAGTTAAAGTATCTAGGGAACACTCAGAAAAATCTAATTAAATTTAATTAAAAAATAATTTAACTTATAAATTATAAAATAACATAACTAAATTGTTTAATACATTTTTTAAGGCAAAATATTTTTCACTACTTATCGTATTTTTGGGTGCATTTTAGCATATCTTGTTTTACTGATCATTATTCATCAAATTTTTATAAAAATACTTCTATTATTATGGAAAGCCACCATGTAAGTGGCAAACAAAAAATTTAACATGATTTTACAATATATTTTTCATTTAATTAGTAAAAGACATTTGTTTTTATTAATTCATAATAATTACACATTAGTTTTTTTGGTTTTATTGTTGAAAAGGTGTTAGATGAAGAAATTCCCAGTTAACATTGTGAAGCTTTCTTTGAGTTTTTAATGTGTCGTAAAGTCTTGCGTTTGCAAAGAACTTCTTCTTTGAGTAAGTTTTTCATGAACTCATTTGTTGAACCTTTTGATGAAACTGGCCTATTACCAAACACGTATTGAATTTCATTGTTGATGCAGCTTTTAAGACGACTTTGACGTTCTTCATATTCAATGGATGCCTTGCCAATATTTTATAACAAAAAGAATATTTTTACATTTTCAAAATCTCTGTGCATCCACCAAAATTGTATCTGCAAATTTCAAATTTTGGTGGATGCACACTTGAGAACCAAATTTTGAACAAACAATGCAGTATTCAGAATTATTAAAATGTCTCAATGATGATGTCAGAAAGTCTTTGCTAGTCGAGTTCTCGATGTGGGTTACGTATTGAGAAATGGTCCCGGTCAATGAGATGCAGGAATGTAAAACGGATTTAATGGGACATTAAGCCCAAGAACCCGGTAAATGTTCGTGCGCCCGCCGTCCTAACCCACTTCGCTAAAATGCAATTTGCCTGGTCCCTGAATAAGTTTCGAGGGGGTGGCCGTTTTATGTTTCTGTATACGGTGTTCTGCTTAATGTTCTGATTGAGTATTTCTTGCAAGCATTGCTTTATTGATACTAATTTAAACTGCTGCAGTTTTCTAAGGTGTTAATTTATTATTACTATTATTATGTTGACTAGAGGGGGTTGTTCAATTTGGAGGAGATAAACCTCTGTTATCTTTATTGGTCACACTTTTATCTGAAAGCACCTACGAATAATTGAAGAATTCGAAATGATGCAGTAAAAAAACTTATTATAGTACTAATATAAAAGCACTCAATCAGAAACACAGAGTGCCTTGTTAATATAAGTCTGGTACGTTTTCAAAAGAACACTCATTTGTTATACTATTAAAGACTAACAAAGACAATATAAACCTGAAAGTAGCTAGGAGTAATTACAGTCTCGGGAATTTTTCACGTATGTATTTTATTAGGTTATAATACAACCAACAGGAAAATTTCCTTTTAAAATTAAATTTTAACTCAAAGTCAACTTTCCTTTGCTTTTTGTATTTTTCATTGATTGGGAATAAACTTTGACAACCTCATGGTGCACTAATTAAAACGCACTTCAAAACCTTTTATCAAGGCATACATATTCGCTTTTCACGTCAAACATTCTAAAGAACATAAAACAAACTTTAAAATAAATAAAAAACGTAAAGTTTAAGGCAAAAATCAGCTTCCGCATTCTTAAGACTGTCACGATACAGTAAACGTATTGTCTGAACTAGTTGTTAGTTTGCAGTCATGACGAGTAGTTCCAGATTCGAGAGAAATATCTGGAAAATGTCCTACTTCGGAAAATTGCAGTAGACTGTACAATTAAACCCCCGCCGTTGCTTCATGTGCTCGGACTAACATCGACGTGGCTTTTCATTTAAAATAGACTGCCGAAATAACTGGGGCATGCAAAAATGTCGGTCGATGAAAATATATCGTAACACAACACACAAGTTCCAGATCAGATTAAATTTCAACGTGTCAATAATTCAGAGTAAAAAAAAAACCACGTTACATAAATCTGTCTTGAGCAATTTTCCGGACGTTTCCACCCCAGCCTCGTTTAAAATATGTTAACTGGCCACACGAGGGACGTGGGTGACCGTTCCGTTCTCTTATCCCCGGGCCAGAAATTTATCGCATAAATATGGATGGACGAGTGACGAAACCGCAAAATGGATTAAAAATTATGCCGCACATTTCTCGCGCATAAAAGGCGTTTCGAGTCCAATTTTTCAATTCGTCGGTGAACGTGCGTTCCGGGTCAATTTTTCTTTTGATGTTTTTATAAATAGAAACGGGGCCGGAGCGTGGAAAAATTAATTTTAGTTGGAAAAGAAGGCGGCACCGGGTTCGCCTACGTACGTACGCTATTCCGTTTTCATATTGGTTGCGGCTATTTACTTTTCCCGGATTCGAAATTACATGTGTGCATATTGGACCTGAATTAAATATCAATAATGTTACGGATAAATGAATGTTCGGGTGCCTTTTCTGAAACCCGAATCAGTTTTTCTTTTTGCATTTTATGCATTTGTATAATCAGTGTTTCTTTCAGGCAGTTTTATTAAACAAAATCAGGGGTGTGGAAGCTTATGCGTATTTCTAGTTTCCTCCGTATCGTATTTGCATCTCTTCCTAGAGTAGAGGAAGAAATTCTGGTAGAAGTATCATATGTCTATATTTTTTAAATTCATAATAACTTAGATTTTGTGCAAGGGCTAAATATAATATGTATACTATTACCCCTTTAAATATTTTACATTTTTGAAGTGAAAACTTCTTTAGCCGCGTTGGGCATCTTTTGGTAGGGGAAAATCATCATCGACATGCTCATCTTTCTTTTGTTAATAAATTCAGACAAAAGAAATAAGTTTTTGATTTGGCTGGTAACCTCGGTTGTCCATAGTTTGGTTATAATTACAATCGAAGGAAGGAAAATATTATGCGTTCGCGTCACCGACATGCTCATGACTGACGCACGCATAGTGTGCTGCGTGCTTTTTGGATGGGTGAAATCTCGTGCGTTCGCGTCACCGACATGCATATAGCAGTATATCTGTAGCTTTCATTTCTTACTTTAGTTAGCATAAGCCTATTATATCTTTTTTAGAACAAAATGAAATAATTGAAAGTACAAAAAGTCTAAGTATTGTTGAAATTAATGATGACAATGATGCAAACAATTAAAATAATGTTAAAAATCAAGTACATTGAAATTTAAGTAAATACAAATATGATTGTATATTAATTGTTATTCCAATTGAATTGTATTTATATACCATACAAACATGTATAAAATTGTTGCTCGAAGTGTCAATAGATGTAAAAACCAGATTGATGTTGATAATAATAACATAATAAAATAATAACATTATAAAATTTCAAATTATAATACTAAAAGTTTTCACTCCTATCGACAGTCTCTATAAGTTCCATTTTTTTTTAAATTCATAATAACTATTACCCCTTTAAATATTTTACATTTTTTTCAATACCATAGATATTAAGTATATTTGAACTTTCTGACAATATTTTAGAAAATTCTCAATGTGTTTATATTTTATAGTTATTATTATTTATAATAACTTAAATTAGGTGTAGCGAAGCCAAGGAACACTAATAAATAATAGTAATTTCCAATAAATCATAATTTTATTAATATATATTACAAAAATAATAATAATTATCAATAAAATCAGAAATCAATAAAAACAAATCAAATAAAAATCATTTTTATTAGACTTGAGTGAATGGGTTACATATTTATTATTCACAGTAACAATCTCGTACAGCAAAGTAACTCAACTGGTAAGAAATAATAATTCAACAAAGTTTCATACAGTATATAACTTGGATATTTGGAAACTTTGATTTATTCTCGACGGCCAAAGTTTTCCCATGCCTCAGTTATTTCACAGTCGATTTTAGATGAAAGGCCATGTCAATGTTAGTCCGAGCATGGAAAACAACGGCGAACGTTTAATTGTACAGTCTACTGCAATCTTCTAAAGTAGGACGAACATTGGGCTCTGACGACCGCTTTCCAGATATTGCTTTCGAATCTGGAACTATTCATTACGGCAACAAACTCACGAATAGTTCAGACAATACATTTTGTGTATCGCGACGGTCTCAAGAATGCATGTTTTTATTTTCGACGTTACGTTTTTTCTTTCTTTCCGTTCATTCAAAAGTCGGTTCTGCGTTCTTTAGAATTTTTTAAGATGGAAGAAGGCGAATACGTATTGCTTTGTGAACGTTTCTGATGTAATAAACGTTTTAATTTTTGCCACGACGTTGTCGACTGTTTACTATCGATTAATAAAAAATGGGGCAAGCACAGTTGACTTTCTGTCATAACTCACTTAACTTGGAGAGCTTTTATATCAGTACTATAATACAAGTTTTACTTGAACAGTGTTAAATCCCTTAATTATTCAGAGTTGCTTTTAGATAAAAGTGTTAACCAGTAAAGGTTGACGCTGGTATAACAGACGTTTACATCCTTCAAATTAAACAACCCGCTATAGTCAACAAAATTATAAATTAACACCATCGAAAACTGCGGCAGACGTTGTATAAATTAGTATCGATAAAGCACAAGAGCCGCTTGCAAGCAATATCCAGCCAGAACATTAAGCAGAACACCGTATGCAGAAGCATAAAACGGCCGCCCCCTCGAAACCCATTCAGGGAGCGGGCAGATTGCATTTCAGCGAAGTGGGTTAGGACGGCGGGCGCACGAACATTTACCGGGTTCTTGGGCTTAATGTCCCATTAAATCCGCTTTATATTCCTGCATCTCGTTGACCGGGACTATTTCTCGATACGTAACCCGCATCGAGGACTCGACGACCAAAGACTTCCCGACATCTCACTATTGAGATACAATTTAATAATTTTGAATAATTCATGGGTTGTTTCAATGTTTCGTCTACTCTGGTGCATTCACCACAAATTTAAAGTTTTATGTACAATTTTGGTGGATGCGCATCAATTATTTAGATTAATTAGACTATTAAAATTGATTATGGGGTTTTCACCACTGTAATATCAAAACTGTATGATTTTTCTTATATAAAATCATAAATCAATATTTACTGACATGTTATTTGATTTTTAGTAATAAGCCAAATAACAAAATTGTATTAAATGAGGTAATCTTTGGGGTAAAAAAACGTAGCACGCATAAAAGATGAAAAATGCCACGACAAACTTTTATCAGAAATTATCTGCAAAGAAACCAGGAAGAGAGCGACTGAAATAGGAGCAAGTTGCAGCCGCAATTTGCGGCACATCAATAGATAAAAGCTAAACGTGTCTAGAGCTTACAAAAGTGTTACAACTAAAAAGTTTTTAAAGTTATCTTTCGGTTTATATCGAGTCCTTTCACATACACGTTCCGAAACTATTTACCCACCCCTTTGGCCGTATTAGACTGTTTGCAGTCTCGAGATTAAGCTAATGCGACAAAAATTGTTTATGTCGTCCGAAAATATTTTTTGTTGTAGAAGTTTTAATGGACCTCGATCGGTATTCATGTCCAGTTTCAGTGATTTTCGAGGCTGGTGTTTGTTGTTTTAGGAAAATACCATTAAGGTGGCCACTTTGCTATAAAAACAAACTGCTTCATTCGTCCGGACTGTTCAAACATGCTTCCAGTAATCGGTTAATTGTTTAGTCCTGGTTTATATTAAGTTACCAAATAATCAACGGCATATTGAATTGTATTCAGTTACACAGGAAATAGAACACATGGTTCTATTAGACCTCGTTCTATAGGAGGTGATTACTGAAGAATTTTTCTCGGTAACTGTTAATAAATTAGTCTTTATCCATAAAAATAAAGTCCCTGCGATATTAAATATGTTACTTCCTTTAAACTATGATATTCCAACGAATAAGGCATACTTAACGTCATTCTCCAAATTTACATGTAATGTTGAGCATTATTACAGAGGAATATATTGTTTTATGTCCAATTGTTGGTATTAAATTTAAATTAAATATCTGGTGAGTACTGAATTCTATATCATCTATTAACTTTTATCCAACAGGCTTTAGGAATATCGTAAAGCTTAACTTTACTAACTCTTTGTTCCAATGAGGACTTAGTTGTTTCAATGATAGAGTCACTTATCTCATATAAAATAAGCAGGGGAATCTTCCATAAAAGGTTTTATTCCTGCAATTCGTGGTGGATGTGCTTCTGCCTGAGGACCAACTGAGTAGATTTAACTTCTGGTTTATTTTAAGTAAAATATATCAAGTTTGTATGATCTAACTCGCCGACATACATTACTAACCTATCCATTTTTAAAGTCACTAAAGACTTTCCACAAGTATCTACTTGAGATGTTACTAAACTTAATTTGTCTGAAATATAGTCTGGTGGTGGCATTCTTAAAAATATATTGTCCAACAAAATTCATTCAACATCTTTATGATCTCAAACTTTATCCTATTAAATACCTTCAATATACCTTCCACCTACATTATTGGAGCTTCCAGTGAATCTATATGCAACGTTTCCAACGTAACATCCACAAATTACATCCAAATATATAGATTGAAAGTGTCTCTAATCCACAGGAACTGAATAAACAATGCGAAACCCTCATTCAACCAGAATTGGTTCCATCATCAAAATAAAATTTGACCACTGATATTAAATCTTATTTTGGTACCTTACAGTCAATTTCAAAGTAGCCTTTGTAGGAAAACAAATTTTTTCATGAATATTTTAAAGGATGTCCCACATTTCTTTTTCAATTTGGATGTATTATACTCTAATTTTATTAAATTTGTCTTCAACGTAATCAAACTTATGTAAAATAAACGCTAGTAGATACGTCAGCATTATTGGAATGAGGAGATTTTGTTAATAGATTTGTTGCTATTTTACATTTATTGGCGTATATTGATATTAAGTTATTGAATGCAACTAGAGTTATGTCATCATGTATTTTTCGTTATCATATTCATGGTTATATTTGCTATTTATTATTTATCTCTGAGTGCTATATTGTAGTGGATTTGAAAATCCAGTTTTCCAACAGGATAATCCTCACCCGAATATTGTGAGGATTACTTTGGAGTATTCCCACATTTTGATATAAATTTGTTGTTATAACTAGCAAGGTCTCAAGACTTCATCAATGATTGTACACAAGTGGGACATCATAGGCAGGGGACTTCGAAATTCAATCTTCCCTCTACAGATTTTTGTGGACCTTCAGCATTATGTTAGGGTTGAAATGAAAGGGTCTCACTAAGTCAATGCTAAGGTATCGACAATAAATATCTGGATCATCCAGGTCTAAGCTCTTACTAGTTTAAAAAATGATTCTGAGCAATATATTCATCATGTATTTGTCTTAATGTTTATTCATTTCTTACTATCTGTTTCTCCAAATATATATCAAATTATCAATGATATCTGATCAATGGATTTGTTCTATTTTTTGTAACTAATTATGTTATAGAAAAACTCATTCTCCGATATTAATATTAATAAAAATCCCCATTACATCTCTTTCAAGATTATTCATTTTCAATTTTTAGTCGGCCCGGTAATTCGAATTAGAAAAACATCTTTATTAAATTAGAGTCTGGAAACGGATCCGCACGTATCACTCCCTTTTTGTGTTCAGCCCGTAACGGGGGGAAACACACCGGCAAACATTAATTTCTCTAAAAGTATCTTCGGGGTCCAAATCATATTCGACTACATTTCCAAAAAAAAAACGTAAAAAACGAAAGAAAAGAAACGCGGCAGAAAAACGATCCGTTTAAGCTAATGTAAAGGCGCTTTACACGTTTGTTTGGAAAATGAAATTGGTCCTGACAGGGGAACAAAACGCGAATTCCATTCGTGCAACATTAAAATTTCACCGTCCCGCGGGACCGACCAGAACTGTTTCTCTTTTAAATGGGCATTTTAAAAACGGCGTGCGTCCCGATGGACCGGCGTGAATAATACATATTAATACCGTCTACTTACGCAATTTAATTAATTACGTTTCCTTCCTGACGGCGGGGGCGGCGGTTGCGGCGATGTATTACGCGGCTACAGAGTTGCGGTTACGATGTTTAAAGAGTTGCGCGTTATTATCGAATAAATTGCTTTATAAAGTGGCAACCGCTCGGAAGAAATCTCTCGGATGAGACGATAAAAATTGAAGATGGTAATTCACGTCGCTCCATCGGGAACGTAAACTTTGTCGCTCCGTTTACTGCGCTGCACGGTAGTTCGACAACGCAACGAATTATATACAGGAATACTCACCGGAATCGAAGGAGATCTCGCTGAGCAGTATCCATTTGTCGGCGAAGGTGAGACGGATCTTGATGAACTTTGCTGGTCTTCCGCGCAGTTGAACGGTGATGTTCCTGGCGGATTCACGCATCCGGTCGATCGGTATCACAGCAATGACCGGCGACGGCTGGTACCGCTCGCCGTCCAGGCTGAACCACACTTCGCACAACGAGAACACCTGCAAACGATTTCGATTTTAAAAACGATCGGAATTTTTCGATTAATTAAAAGTTAATAAAAGTAAGTTTCGTAATGAGTTTTATGAATTTTAGCAATTTGAATGTTTGATTACATTTTTTTCCGTGTAGACATTCGTGCTCCGGTGTTTTTGAGAAATATTTTAATTACAGCTTGGATTACGAGGATTTCCATCTTTTTAATCAAAGCGTTTTCGATGTAAATTAATATCGGTCACTGTCGCATTTCGCATTGATTGATATCGCCGTGAAGAGTTATTAGAATTACGTTATATTTTTTTGACTTATATTTAAGAAATTTTTAATAAATACTGTAAGTAATTAATTAATTCTCTGAATCTTCCAAGCGAATTTAATTAATTAATGGAAAATTAAAATCAATAATGTGAAAAAAGAAAATACAACTTAAACCCTTTAATAATAAAGTCTAATCAATCTCAGAAACTTTAATGTCACATTTTTTATGCTAAATTAATTTATCAACAAAATTAATATACATAAGTGACCATAATTATTAAGATACATAGTGAAAATAGGGAACACCCGGAAAATTTCAATTAAATTAAATTAAAAAATTTAGTATATTTTTGAATGCAAAAAATAATGTTTTTTTTACTATTTATTGTATTCCTGGGTACCCCCAAATTTTTACAAATATACTTTTATTATTATGAAAAGGCACCTCTTAAGTGACAAACAAAAATTAGGATGATAGAGAGTGGATCATCTCAACGTGAAGTGGTTCGTCAAATGAACACATCTGTGAGTGTTATAAAGAGATCGTGGAGACGTTACAATGGGTATAATGATATAAAAGAATGGCATCCAGCCCGTAGAAGGACAACTATCCCGCTATTTGCTTTTGCAAACTTGGAGACACTTAGAAATAACAGCTTCCAAGTTAAGACAAGAGCTTCTTAGGACCCACGACGTGATTGTGTCAGCTTAAGGGTACCCCGATTGCTCCCTGGAAATCGCGCTGCTTGTTTAGTACGTAGTAGTTTGGTACCACCCAGATTCTGGAAGGATATGTATCTGGAAAGAACCTGGAAACCAAGCTACAACATGCTCGTGAGTTGGTTTATTTTGGAGGAGATTCATTGATGTTTTAGGGGAGAAATTAATATTGACAGAAGAACCTAGCTTTTTTTAACGAAATCCATTTTGAGTGCAGTTCGATATCGCGACAACATAGTTTTACCCATTGTGTTACCCTATTTAAACAATATGAGCCCAAATTCTCTTTTCCAGCAGGATAACGCAAAGCTACATACTGCGAGGATCGTTCGAACAGCATTCGAATAGAATAACATAAGTATATTACCTTGACCAGCAAACTCTCCAAACTTTAATCCAATAGAAAAAGAATGGGATGTTATGAAAAGACTTTTGTATCACCAAAACCATTATGGAGACTAGCAGCAGCTAATTTTGACAGTACAATAGGTGAGGCGAAATTTGAACCAAAACTTACTCGATAGACTAATATTGAGTATGTCAAATCGACATTATTATAAATAACATAATAATAAATTTTTGCCTATTTGATAGGTGTTTAATTTGTATTATCATTTTGTATCATTAATTCATTATATTAGGTTTTTGGTTTTATTACAATAATTTAGAAATATTTAGGTGTTCCCTAGACAATTTGACTGTGTTTATATTAAAAATATGTTGTACTACTTGAATGGATGTCAGTATCAAGAATGTTTCTTGTTCTTTCTGTTATTGTTATGTGTATTGTGCGACTGGTTACTCCAATTTTATTGTTTAAAATTACAAAATTGCGTACCATTTGTCAATGGAAAAAATTATATTTTTTAACTTTCATTGCCCTCTATAAATTTAAATCGATTATTTACTAGCGACCTTTTGCTTATTGTAATAATAAAATGATTAGTCCAGGTGAAACTGAGGGAAAAATTATAATTTAGTTACCAACCAGAGAAACAAGAAGAGATAGCAAAGATTTTACAGCAATCAAGTCAATCATTTTCCTTAATTAAACAAAAAATAAAAAAAAAGCTAATCAAGTTGTAGCTACATCTGAGTTCGAAAAAAATGAAAGAAAATCGATAACTGGATAATTTGAATATCAAAAAATAACCTAATATTGTCAACTGAAATAAATGCAACTTAAAGAACATGGGACATCAGACCACAATCACTGGACCACAGAACAGTGGGGATGAGTAGTTTTTAGTCGCGAGTCTAGATTTAATTTATAAAAATATGATGGTTTTGCTTATATTAAACACACTACCGGGGCAAAACTATAATATATAAAATGCTTGTACCCACAGTAAAACGTGGTGACTGTTCAATTATAGGGGGATGCTTCAATTCTCTTGACTTAGGCTCTTTTAGACTGATTTATGTACAGGGATATATTAAACAACAATTTGCGTTCATATATTGAAGAAATGATGCTCTTAATAAATGTGTTTTAATATGAAAACGATCCTAAATACAAATCCAAAATTGTGATGCATTGATTAAAAGAATAAAGGCATTGTTGTCTTGACGGTCCCAATTACCAGACATCTATCCTATAGGAAACATGGGATATCACGTTTAACATGGACTCAAGCAATTCAAGAAGCTTGAAATTTGAGACTGGAGAGTATCTAAATTGAATTCAAATTTAAAAAACTGAAGTTGAAGATATACCTTAATAATTAACCAAGTTAAAATAATAAATTATATTTTCGTCATAACATTCTAGAGAAAATTTCATTTATATTTTGTATAATTAACTGATATAAAATAATCACTCTAATGGATTATTACGCAAATTAAATTATTATATTTATGTTTTACGGAAATTAATATTAAATAAAATTCTACGTTTATAAAAAGACATAAAGTTATAATTTAAAATAAATTAGCAAAGTTAACATACTTTAATGAGTGTTTTGTTACATTAGTCATTAAATTATAGTAGTTTATATTTTAAATTAACGTTTTAATTAAGTAACTTAAGTAATAATAAAATAATTATTTTAAAGTAACTATTAACAAGAAAAAATAATAAATTAGGTTAAGTTAGGTTAGGTTAATTAAAGTTATATAAACATTATTAATTGCTATAAACTTGCTATAAATTCATCACACTAATGGACGATTATGCATATTAAATTAATAGTGTTGTTATAATTTTGTATTAATTATTCAAATTTGTTTAATTAATGTAAAAAAAGTTATGTAAAAACATTTGCTATTCCAGTAATTTTTAATAAATTATCTAAATAAAATGCACTAATTACAATTTAAAAGTTAATTTAGTTTTTACTAAATTCAAACGATTTAATTAATTCAAATATGTAATTTATTTTATGAATTCATTTTGTTTACTGCGCAATGTAATATAATTTAAAATGTAATTTACGTGCGCGTGTACATGCATTTAAATAATTTAAATACCAAAGTTAAAACCAATTTGACGACTGTTCTTGTTGGTCTTAAGAAAAGAAATGATTTCGGTGTCAAAATACAGTTGGAACAAGAATTCCTTTGCTCCAGTTACACTTCCCGGCGGGAACCGGATCCGCGATCAAAGACCGTTCGCAACTTTAGCCTCGTCGGCACGTGAAACTTCTGAAAATCGTCGCCGTCGAACGGGAAGAGAAGGCCGCCGTCCATAACAAGTAATCCTCTTAAAAGAGACTCGAGCCCGCCTCTTATCTGTATCGGAAGTTTTCCCCCGGATTAAAGAGTAGCCAAGTTCGGATCGGATGGCTAGGTGTGCAAACTTCGCCAGAATAAATACACTGTCGCAATCAAATATTTAATTAAAACATCCTAACTGGATGTTTCGAGAGCTCGATAAACACGCCGATGGAATTTTCAAAATACGCATCTACGACGTAACGCTAGTGAAAAAACACGTTCACGCAGCGATGGTTTTTAATAAACAGTACTGCTAAATACGTAACTGTGTTATTTTTTGATGTTGCTATAAACATTTCAAATCAATAACGTTTTCCATGAATTTAGCTTCATATTAAGTTGATTTAATAGGATGTTGTAACATAACAGTGTTACAGTATTGTAATGTTTAATATTTTATTTAATGTGAACTGTTAAAGTAATATTAATTTATTATTGTTGCTTATACAGTATTTTAAAAAATCTTATTCTATAAAATGTTAAAACACTTTGTATAATATTTTTTTTGTTTTATAATTTTGGCCTATTTTCGTGACATAAACTCAACTATTTTCCGAATATACGATAGGTTTATATTTCTTCAAGCTTTTTGAATTATGAATTTTATGTTGAATTTGGATATAAACGTGACCCTCATGCTTTCTATAGGGGAGTCTGGAGATTGGGATGGTCACGACAAAACATCGGTGTTTTGGTTCTTCAACGAATTTGTCACAATTTTGGATTTGTGTTTGGGATCGTTTTCATGTTGAAATGCATTTATTAAGAGCATCATTTCTTCATTATACGGAATAAATTGTTGTTTAATATATCCCTGTACATAAATCAGTCTAAAAGAGCCTAAGTCAAGAGAATTGAAGCATCCCCCCATAATTGAACAGTCACCACGTTTTACTGCGAGTACAAGCATTTTATATATTATAGTTTTGCCCCGGTAGTGTGTTTAATATAAGCAAAACCATCATATTTTTATAAATTAAATCTAGACTCGCGACTAAAAACTACTCATCCCCACTGTTCTGTGGTCCAGTGATTGTGGTCTGATGTCCCATGTTCTTTAAGTTGCATTTATTTCAGTTGACAATATTAGGTTATTTTTTGATATTCAAATTATCCAGTTATCGATTTTCTTTCATTTTTTTTCGAACTCAGATGTAGCTACAACTTGATTAGCTTTTATTTTTATTTTCTGTTTAATTAAGGAAAATCAGTATAAGGGGACCTATGTCTGAAGAATTGAAGGATCTTCATTGTATCATTGAACAATGTTTCACAGTGGGTATAACAAACTTTTTGTGCAGATTTGTCCCTGTATGAAATTGTAGGAATTATGATTTTTCTTGTATTTCTGGGGTCAAACGACTCCCGTCTACTAACTAACTTCTCACAGTTCCTTGAACTAATTTCAGCAACACCCATTTCTTTCAGATTGGCATTAATTTAACACTAAAATTTTATTGTTATGACATTCAGCCAGTTTCTATACATTTTTTTGATAATACGAGAAACGATTGACATATTTAGCCGTAAACATTTCCAACTCTTCTTGTTTCTCTCGATCTTGGTGATCCTCAATTATAATTTGTCTTACAGTTTCACTTCGACCAAAGATTAATTAGTTATAATATATAAAAGATATAGTAATAGATTTAAATGCAATTTTAATGTGCAAAGAAAGAATATAAATGGAAAACAATAAATATTACGTACAATGAAATTAAATTCAAGTAGTACAGCTCATATTTTTGAAATATTTTAATATGTTGTTATAATTATCACCATTACTATATACACTGTCGGTCATATGCAGAACAACAAATTAAAAAATAGGTTCTTTGTAAATTAAATTAATTTTATAATTATTAAGTGGCTAAACATTTCGTACTTCCCTTTCATAAGTAAAGTAACCAAATAAAATATTCAATAAAGATGTTTTTATTAATTTATTTTTGTGTCCGTTAAAGTTAAAAATATCTAAAAGTGTCTATTTATCGATTGATTAAACAAATTGTAGAAAAGTTCCGGAATAGTTAAAAACAGAGTGAAGTTACAGTATTTAAATAAATCGATCATTTCGGGAACGATTTTCAATTTTAACAGAAGGAATACACTGGAAGGAGTTCCTAAAAGTGGTAGAAGGGACTAACAGAGCCGTGGACTGAAAAATAAAAATGCTTGTTGTTCGCTACCCTTTTATAAGCGCAACCCGCATAAATCAAGAAATAAACGAAGTTAGTGTGTCGGTGAAAACAATTTTATTACCGTTGAAAGTCGGTTTCAATTTTTCAATTTTGATGGTAATTCATTCATGAGAAGACCAATTAATGAAAGGCATAATCCCAAGTACACTAATCCTACTGTGAAGCATAGTTTGGGGATGTTTTTATGGGTTTGGCGTGGGCTCGTTGTTTAAGATAGTTTATCGTGATATTCTAGAGAATTCATTTGCCAAAGATAACATGACTTTAAGGTGGACCATCCAGCATGATGACGATCCGAAACACAAGTTAGTTAAAGAATGGTTTGCTTTTTAAGAAGTACATGTAATGTCTTGGCCAGCACAAATCCCTGATCTCAATCCAATTGAAAATCTTTGGGATGAAATTAATCGGAAAATCCATACAAAAAGACTGTCACATTTGAATGAACTCTACGAAGAAGTTCAAAATCAGGGGAAAGAATATTGAAAAACTGAAATTAATAAGAAAAAGATGTTTAGTTATTAAGAATAAAGAATATTTTATTAGATACGAAATAAAGGAGGGCTAAATGCTAGTTTTATTTTAAAATACTACTTTTGACCCGTGATTCCTTTTTTCAAATATTAATAAATACATAACTAAGCCCACTAATAAACAATTATACTGCCGTATTGTTGTTATCAAACACTGCATAATTAACAATAATATGGATATTTAAATGTATACTTTTATCAAGACAAATGAAACATTTCCAAAGTTGCTATATATCTGAATGATAGCGTATATAAAAATTTCACTGAAATCCAAAAGTGGTTGATTTGACATAAACAACCCCGTATATTAAACGGTGGCATGGCTGATGGTTAGGTTGAGCGAAAAACTCCCCGAGCCGGGCCGGTAATTAATAAATGATCAGCCAGATTGTGTACATTAGCATCCTATATATGCGTTACGATAAAATCAATAACGACCGCTAAATGACCACGGGCTTTTTAGACTACGCCGGACTTTTTCATTCGATACATTAATGCCTCTCTTGGTGCGCCGGAATATTCCGTATATCGCTCTTAGCGATAATTATCCGCTCCGGTTGTGCAATAAGTTACTTTTTACCTGGACTCCACGCGTGAACATGTTGTTGGCGTGTAGATGCACTGACGTGAATTCGCGGATGTTGTCGAATTCGAAGATTATTTCCAGGGGATCGCCGTCCCTCGTGTAGTTGTTCCAACCGACCCAGCGGCTTCCTGCAACATAAAAATTGATGCGTACGGTAGTCGGTTTTGTTTTGTTTCATTTCAAGATAAAATTGGTACATTTAGTATTTTATGCAAAACTGATTAAATTCTATAGTAAAATTGCGCATGCATATAAAATTTTATGAATTTTGTACAAAACATTCAGCTTTGCTAAAGATAAAAAAGGTTTATGTATTTATAAATATATAATTTAAAAAATATCCCGCAACAAAATTAAACTCCCACATTAAATTAATTTAAATAAAGAGTAATGGTTTTTAATTATTAAACTAAATTTGTATATTAACTTCAAGTCTAATATACAAATATAAAAAACTGGGTACTTAAAAACAATTAAATTAAATTTTTAAAACAATAAAGGTAACTGTAATGAAATTATAAATATTTATATATTTTTATTACCACTTTTGTATATAGTATATTTAATATGTTTAAATGGAAGTACAATTAAATAGAATCTAAACGTTTTTGTTTTAAAATGTTTTCTAAATACATTTTTTATAAATATTGTAAAAATTTTTATTTTAACAAGTGTTCAAAATTATAAATGAAAAGTTTGTGAAAATAAAAAAAAATAAAAATTTTTATTTCTAGAATAAAATCTATTTATATTGAAGTATAATTGAATATAATTTATAAATGTTGTACAAAATTTGTAATAAAGTTGAAAAGGGTTATGATTCTAAATATATATATATATATATATATATATATATATATATATATATATATATTTCTGAAATTTTTTTACAGTTAATGATACAAAAAGTATGAATGAAATTTTTCTTTAATTTGTGAAATTTATATATATAAAATAAAAATAAATAAACAAAATAAAAATAAATAAAAAAATAAAAAAATAAAATTAAAAACTTAAAACAAAATTGAAATCAGTAATTTATATTTATAAAAATTAGAATTAAAAAATTAAATTAAATAATAAAATTATAAAAGTTAAAATAAATATTTAAATAACAAAAATAAACTTTAAAAACACTAAATTAATAAATAAATAAAATTGGTTTATTTAAAATTAGTCAATTTAAAAAATTAAGTAATTAATTAAGTAAGATTTAATAATTTAAATTTACAAAATTTAAAAAATCAATACTAAGAAATTAAAATTAGTAATTTTAAAATCGTATTAGTAAATTAAAAATTTATAACTAAAAAATTAAAAATAAATGTTTTAAGTAGAGATTATATATAATTTAAATTTGTAACACAGAATTAAACTTTTACATTAATTTTGTTTAATGGTAATGGTTTTTAATAATTAAATTTTAATTAAGACCTGGAATAATATTCAGATTCAGATAATAATGATTTTCAGTATTACAATAATTTTCAACTACAAAGTTTTATGAAAACATACATATATTATATTGTATGTTTTGAATTTTATTGTTAGATACAAAAGTACATTTATTTATTATATTACATACGTATCTATAATTTATGCAATACTGATCAAATTTCATGTACACATAAAATTATACGTTGTTTGTGGAAAACATGAACTTTGTGAAGATAATAAAAAGATTTATGTTGGTTGTAAATGAATAATTTAACAGTGTTTCCGTAACGAGCTCTCCATATTTATTTATTTTAATTAACAGTAATATTAAAGTTTTTCCAGTTAAGAAGTTAATTTTATTAATTATTAAAGTTTAATTTACTAGTTAAAGGATCTGTGACCTTAAAAGTACTAAATAAAATTTTAGTTCATATAGTACGTAGTTTTAAAACAAAATTTATGTGACCATTCAAATTAATTAATTAATAATTAAATTCCTCAGTACGTCAAAGAACAAAAAAAAATTAAATGTAATAAACATTATTGATGTTCTAGTTAATAAAATTGCCCCAATTAGTCAAATAAAGAGTATTTTCACAGCGTAATTTTATTTATTAATTTTAAATATAGCAAATAAAAATATGTGGGTTGTGTATGAACAATCAACATTGGAATTTTTGTTAAAACAACAAACTGTTTGAAAATGTAAAAATAGTAAATGAGAGTATAATGAATTTTGCGAAAACCAGATGAATAAATTCCAATATCTCTTTTATTTAAAATTTTCGCTTCATGCTATTTATTATTTCAGAGTTGTGCATTCCCAAACGAGAACAAAATATGGAAAAAAGTGAATAGAGAATAAAATATTTTAAATTTCCCAACTCGACTTGATAAAAGATAAAAGCACACAATTCCGTCGAGATTTAAGCTTACTTAAATTTAAATTTGAGACATCTGTTTGGAATTAATCTTGCTTAAACCGAAAATTCTATTATCCCAATGACAGAAAGCCGAAAAATGGGTCGACCGTATCAATTCCAATTTTATTCGCGGGCATAATAATTCGTTTAATTCGACGTGCGACGCGATCCCGGAGCAATTTTCTAAATTAAAACAATTGAAATAAAGTGCGAAAAAGGGAACGGACGAATAATATGGATCGGTGCCCGGGACAAAGTCAAAATTAATTTTATTCGCTTAAACTGATATTGTCTATTTGTTTTAGGGTTAGGTTAAGCTATACGTGACACATTCCGCCGTTGCTGCGAGAACGAGAACAAATAAGAAAACGGTGTGAACGGAATTAGCGTTTAATCCTTCGATCGCATCCGTTTTTCGACGTATCGCCACATATTACCGGCAACGGAATTTCGACGTCGAATTTATACGTCAGATTTTTAATTTAAAAACCGCCGCAACCAAACGCTCGCGAATAAATTGTCCCAACTCTAAACACCCAATCTGACACACCCGATGCAAATCCCGGAGATAATCAGCCGAAAAAAAATAAATAAAACGACGGTGCGAGTCGTTTGGCGGGGTCGGACGAAAGTGCGAGACTCCTGTGAACGTGTCCGCACATCCGGCCGCCGAATTTCGACGTTCCGAGCGGAAGATCCGGGGCCGAGATACGCGTCCCGCACACCAGAAAACACGCCTTATCTCTATCCATCCGCCGTCGAATGCACGAACTCAAACGAGTACGTTTTACAGGTGTACGAGATTTAAAAAAAAACGAAATTTTTTGGTTAACGCCTCGCGAATAAGATGCGGAGATACGATGTGTTCTGGTTTGCATAAATTAAGCTTGAGTACGCAACAAGACGTGAGCATAAAATTTACTTGTCGAGCTCGTTATCGTTGTGTAAACTTTTGTAGAAAAGAAGAATCTATATTGTTTGCAAAAAATATTATCTTATTATAGAGTAATAATTGATTAAATAATTAAACAAAAATCTTAAAGTATATAGTGTCTGAAGCTAATAATGGATCGGACACCCTTTTTGATTTGGACATTCATTGACGCGTCGTGGCATAAATTTAATGAGATTATCGATATTTTCTTGTGGTATCGCATCCCAGGCAAACTTAGTCTTAGTTCATTAAGAATCCGTGGAGGACGCTGCAAATTCGTTAAGTTTCGCCCATCACATCCCACACATGTTCGATTGGGGAAAGGTCTGATGATCTGGGTGGTCAAGACAGTAAATTCACATGGGAGGTTTCTAGGAAGTTTAATGTATGGCAATGTGTGGAGGATATTACTTTGTTGAGAAATTAGTCCGAGATCACTTCTTATGTAGGAAAGAAAATAAGGTTCAAAAACGTCATCCATATATCGGTGGGACGTCATATTGCCACTAATAAAAACTAAGATGACCTGTTATCATGAACATGACTCTCCACAGCAAAACGATGATCACGTCTTTCTCTACTTCGTCGTCTTTTCTAAACACAACGTGATTTCAGTCTTCATCCCACTGTTGACGTTCAATACACCAGTCACTACGTAGGCCAAAAGATCGTATATGGAGGTAAACAAATCGAATACCAATTGGCCTATCTTCATCGACAAAATATTCATCAGAAGTCACACGTGTTAAACTCATCCTGTCTCTTACGGCCAATAATCTAAGACGACAGTCTTGTGCCTCTTTGGTAGTTCTGGGTCTCTCGAAACCTCTTGGTTTATCTCTTCTGTCCTCTTCACTCCATGACTGCCAATATCGTATTACAATACTCACATTTCGGTTCAAACGTTGCACTATTTCTCGAACCGAAATTCCTGCTTCTTGCAGGCCCACTATTCTACCTCTATCAAACTGGATTAATTGGGTAAAATTATTTCTTCTTCGTACTCTAGATATGTTAAACGTTTAATATAAATTACTAAACAAAATAAATTTTGAAGAAAAAAAAAACTGTCAATATGTTTTCCCATTGACTCGTATATCAAATTATACAAAAATATCTTAATACGTCCTCGGTGAAAAATTGTGAAAAATTTAAATACACGTTTGTTTGAGATACCTTCAAGATATGAAGAAAAAAAAACAAAAAATCCGTTAATATGTTTTCTGATTAACTCGTAGATCATACTTTACAAAAATATCTTAATACGTCCTCGGTGTTGCGTTTTTTTTACAGTTAGTATAATTTTGAAAATCATATTTATTTCAATCGCAACAAACAAACCGATTGCACCAATTGCTTTGGCAATTAATTAGGTTTTTTGCCACGGAAAATCGTGCCAGTGTCGAAATCCAATTTCGCATCAAACATGAAAAAAGGACAAACAATTCAATGAACAACAATTGGCCAATAAAGTTCCGATGAATGGTGGACGATATTTCGTATATTGCCGCTTTGTCAAAAATTCATATGAAAATGCGGCTTCAATCAAAAATATTGGTCTAGCGCAATTAATATTTGCATGTGAGGCTTATTTTTTTTGGGAAAAGTAGAACAGTATATGCATTTTCTTCGATTGAAGTTAATTTAAAATTCGGAATCCACACAACACTTTTGTCGCCATCTGGTGACGTATAGTTTTACTAATTATATAAAGAAAATATCTTCTTTTATTACGTCCTTTTATATGTTTATTAAAATCTGTAATATAGAGTTTAATATTTCAAATATTTTTTGTACTTCTGGTGCAATTCTTGTATCTACTCTATCTATACGCGAATCTCGTTAATTAGTCTCACCTGCAGTTATTTATGAAAGCAATGCCAATAACAATACGGGACGTAAAACAATACGTATATTCGAAACATGTACATATCATTTTCAGAAACCATAATTAACCACACACAGTTTGTTATGTATCAAACGTCCGGCATGTTTTATATTAATTACGTTTCTGCCGTAAGCACTAATTTATATCTGGAACGCGCGTCGTTCACTCGGTAATTATGAATTTCAGCAGCTTGAAGGAGCGCAACAACGAAACTAAACAAAAAAATGGTTATGGAAATGTTGCATAGGAGGACGCAATATTTTATTCCACGTCTGAGCTCCGGCAACAGGTCTGTGTATTTTTATGATAAACAGAGCAAAATAAATATTTTATATCCTGTGCGGAGACACTTTGCTATATCCTCTTCCAGATCATCCTGCTTAGTGACTTTTTCTATTATGATTTCATTTTAAAATACAAAAGCAGTATTTCGTACCAATCACTCATGTCAACAGAGGCAACGTTTCAATTAAGTCAAATAAAAACATGGCATTATACTTTTAGATTTAATAAAACGCAGCCGCAACAAAGTCGAACAAAAGACAATGACGTTTGACCACCAGAAATGATGTCTTCATTAATCCATACTTAAGTCACAACTTTGAGACATAAATAAAACAATCACTATGACAAGATTAATGGTTGGCCGTATGAAGACGTCTTCTGGGTGGCTTTAAAAAATCAACATAAACTTCTTCGATCGCCAATTTTAAGTAACCCGATGAAAAGTCAATGTGGGCACAAGACAAAGGGTTGCTTTACCTGAGTTCTCCCCTTGAAGTTGCTTTTGATAGTCGTCGTCGCCGTATAAACCGTCGACGAGCTGGCCCAGGCCACCCTTCATGTAATTTCCGTCCAGAATTCCATCGTAGCTGATGTCCTCCAAATCTATGTCTGGTTCCCGAGTCTCCCCTCTCGGGACGTTGTATTTTATTATATTCTCTGCAAAAAAAGGAGGAAACGTATGAAAATTTGTGCATACGTAAATTATTCGAGCTGACATAAAAACTAGGGATTTTATTTCAGAAGTCCCGACCGAATCTCGTGCGGACGAATTGTATGGAATTATTTTTAAGTATCGCTCGTTACACCTTATCTGAGCGTGGCCCGTTACAAAATATAAATTTTCATTTTAACTACAAACTGCAACGAAAGCGTCGCCCGCATTCAAACACCCCGGCGTCATTTTAATGAGTTATCATCATTTTTGCTTGTTTTTCCACATGCACATTTTAAATTCAATAAAAATAATAACGCAAAAAGTTTTCATTGATTACAATGAAACAGGCCGAAACTAAATGTCCGGGATAAATAAGCAATCAAATAGGTAATTAAGCTATGCAAATAGGGGTTGAGTGTGATTCTGTGACGAGAGCCGTTTGTGTTCGATGTGAAAGCTTTATTGAATATTTGGTCACATGATTTCAGTATTTGCTAAACGTTCAAAAGTAACTTTTGTGTATGGTTTATCGAAACGGTCAAAGTTTCATTGTAACTGGATGTTAAATGTCACAAATGTATATATTAAAACATACAGAATATTAATTTGAATTGTAATTGTTTTTAATAAATGAAAAATATTTAAAATTTGAAGCTAATTTGTCATCAGTCTTGAAATAAACCAACATTAATTTTTCTCTGCAATGATGAAAATGAATGAAAAATTATATTTCTTGAATATTTCATACACTAAAGAAGGATAGTGTTAATTTTGTGTGTGGAATCATTTCGAACTAATTAGAAACCATAAAATGTAAGTATTTTCAACGAATTTTTTGAATTTTGGTTATGTACTTTCAGGTTGTATCATACTTTTTCATTAAATATGTACTTTATATAGAGCTATAAATTAAAAATATAATTTATTAAAACAAAGATTCTTTGTAATTTAAATTAATTTTATAATTATTAAGTGTATTAAACATTTCATACCTCCCTTTTATACTTTACTTTTTATATTAAACAGAATTCATAAGTAAAGTACCAAACCGTATAATCAATTCAGTTGATTTTATAATTTATTTCTGTATCCGACATCATTCCTTAAAGGTAAAAATGCCTAGAGGTGACCATTCATCGATACAAATTAAACAACAAATTGTAGAGACATTTAAATTTAAACAAATCGACCTTTTCGAGGATGATTTTCAATTTTAACAGAAGGAATATACTGGAAGGAGTTGGGCAATGGATTCCAATTATTCAAATTTGATAGTATTTCATGGGTGAGAAGACTAATTAATCAAAGACTTACTGTGGTGGAGGAGGCGTTATGGTTTAGGGATGTTTTTCTGGGTTTGGCATGGCTAAAATAGACGGGATAATAGATCTTTTCGTGTATCGGAGAATCATATGCTTCAATTTGCTGAAGATAAAATGAGTTTAAGGTGGACTTACTAACAGGATATCGATCCGAAACACACACATGTTTGTTAAAGAATGGTCCGCTTCTCAAGGAGTACGTGTAATGTCTTGGCCAGCACAAAGTTCAGGCCTCAATCCAATTGAAAACCTCTGGGATGAAATTGAATAGAAAATCTTTCCAAAAAAGGCTGTCAAATTTGAAATTGGTGGAAAGAAATATCGAACAATTATATTGCAAAGGTACTGACTGAAATCAAGGAGAAAAAACTGTTTAGTTTTTAAAAATAATGGATTTGCTACTAGATACTAAATAAAGTAAGGGCTAAATGTACATTTACGTACGTAAGGTTGTTTTATTTTATAGGGTTCTACTTTTGACTTTGAATTTTTTCAAATATTGATAAATACTCTTATAAACAATTATATTACCGTATTGTTGTTATTAAGCATACTGCATAATTGACAATAATATTTAAATGTACACTTTTACCAAGACGATTGAAAATTTCTAAATTTCTAAGTTAGTCGACATATGAGCGACAGTGTACTTACTTTTAACCATTGACATTATTAATCTATATTGTAATCATTTTATAGTAATTTAAAAAAATAATAAAAAACGAGTGTTCTCTATCAAATTTGAAAATTATTACATTAGTATTTTTACTGACCCAATTTACCCTTTCAAAACAAAGCATAGTAGAGTAAACATAAAATTGATTGAAAACTGCATTTTTTAATTTAATAAATTAGGAGACTTTAACTGGGTTGTCAACAAATTAAATATGTATTTTAACCTGTATATTTTTAGTTGTAGCCCCTGGTGATGACCCACTAAAACCGAACCATGCGGCCGAAAATTGCATTGTTCGGTTGAAAACATTATTTTTGAATGGCAGCGCAAACCCATCGTAAACATTCCGATCTGCCGCAATAAACCAGAGTTTGGCGCCACCGAAAACGGGGGGTTAATTAACAATTCAAATGGCGCTCACCCTGAGAAACGATTTGTAACATCGTAAGGAACGTACGGTTGCGGTGGCATACGGGGCGGCTGGGGCGCATGAAACGACACCGATTTTAATATGTCAACGTTTGCAACACGTGTCTGTTTCCCTGAGCGTGTGGAAAGCTTTGTAATCTCACGGTGTGTCTTCATTTACGGTCGAGGGATTGATGATTTATGCGCACGGCAAAGTGGTTTTGTTTGCTGATTGTCCGATTTATCTTGGCTTTATTTAATATCACGGGGGAACAAATCGACTTTTTTCCTTTCCTGAACGTCATTGAAGATTTTATAGTCACTTCTCACCTAACTATTGGTTAGAAAAATGGACACACTTTGTATATTTTTTAATTTTTTAAGTTCTAAAGGTAATTGCAAATAAAATTGTGATATCACCACCAATTAAATGCAAATTCAATTTGTTTCCAAGTTTTTAAGTTAATAAAAATAAATAATTCATTTATCATTCCCGTTTTATTTTTAATTTTCTCTAATGGCCAATATGCAACGGCAATCTATAAATTGAACACGCGATGAGTGTGCCCAAGCGGTTGTTTTAGTGGAAGAACGTTACCGAAGAAGAGCGGAAAGCTTGGTGTATTCCATATATCCCACAACGGTTTGTGATTACAAGAAGTTTACAGCCTCAGTTAGAAAACGTAAAAGGGGATCGAATAAGTATTGAAACTATTCGACAACGATTTAGAGAAGATAATTTGTAACCCTGTGTTCCTGATCGAAGCTCAACCTTCCGTGGAACATTGCAAAGGCCGGCTAAATTTTGCTAGAGAACATGTCAATTGAGCAGATGCGAATTGGGAACGAGTTCTGTTCTGTTCACAGATGAATCTATTCTTGTGGAGAAGCATTTATTTAACAACACGTACCGATTCGGTGGTGATAAATAATGGGAATTTTAATGCTGAGCGTTATATTTCGGACATTCTAGAAGAACATGTCGTGCCATATCCTTCTTTTATAGATTGTATAATTTTATTAAATGATCACAATAAAATAGGTACATTTTAATGTTACAAATAACTTCTTTATTGTTTTTTTAATATTTGTAAAAAACTAAAGTAATTGAAATTATCATATAGTAAAATGCTTCAGAATAGACTCATTGGCCAAAAACATTTTTATCGGTCAACGTGTTGTGTCATGGACAACGATGCTCTTGGAAGACTTATTGTACAAAGAAAACATCCCAATCAAAATGAAGTTGTTAGGACCTCTGCACTTCTGTAAGAAGGTCGACCGCAGAGGTAAGTTGCTCCAAATAAGTCAGTCCATTATTTACAGATTGTGGAGTTGGTGCAGAGAAGTTGGTATCTGTTATAGCAAACCATACAATGCTCATCAGAGACTGACTACTCGAGAAGATCGACATTTAATTCAGATATTACTTCAAGAGCATTAACAGATTTTTCTAAATTTTGAAGCTGTCTTTGAAGAGGGTCCAATTTGCGTTTCGTTGGATTAAAGTCTAGTGAACGACGGGAGACACTGCATCCAAGTAATATCAAGATTTTTCAACGCCCAAACATATTGCTTCCTGTTTAAAAAATGGATTCTAAGACCAGCTTCCTGTAACCTTCTTCTAATGGTAGACAGACTTGCAGTGATTCTAACATCTATACAAAACCTGGATGAATAGGATGTGTAATCTAGCAGAAATAATCAGAAAACGGTCCTGTCAACTGATCGGAGCTTGTTGATGATCACCACCGTATCGTACATTGGCATTATCAGTTTGCCCATAATGGTTTCAAGTTCAACTTACTACAACTTATTATAATTCACCATGTTTTCATGGTGAGCAGATCCGGTAAGCAAATATTATCACATGGAACAGCTGAACGATATACTTGTTGAAGCTATATATTAAATATTTGACATTAGATGTTATCACTGTAATAGTCAATCTATTAATGGTCCCACTACAAACCAATGCTCGTAATTGAATATTTTAGTCAAAAAATACGTAGGAATACCTATAGAATAGAGAATAATACGACATTAATGTAGATAATATCGTTTGCCATTTAAATTGTAAAAATGTTTTGTTTGAAAACAGTTTGTTTTTCTAGGCCAGCCATTCCAAATTTCATATTGTAACAGAGTGTTGTAAAACAGACGAGAATATCTCACAGTAACACACATTTTTGCTGACGGTTAATATTTACAAAGAACAAATTGATTGGTAAGCCATCGTCAGTAAGGCTCTCATTCGTAGTAGAAGTGGAAATACCCCTTTTATTTTTTTTTTTTTTTTTCTAAAAACAAATTTATAAAGATTTTTTGTAACAATTATAAATAAAATCCTATTTTTAAATAAATATAGAGAGAGTATATACGTTTATTTTTCCCGTTTTCAGAAAATATTAATAATAATCAATTATTATTGGTGTGGCGAATTAATTTCTTGGTATTCCTTAAGAAGTACACCTGGTACCTTCAGTCGTCATTAAGGAGGATAAAGCTGGAATCAACTGAGTTCAAAACAGGTTGTTAATTATTATGATAAAATAAGACTTTGCTATTGCTGTTTTCCCAGTTTGTGTGCTAACAAATTCATTTTCCTGGGACGGGGTACACTTTTATTATATTTACCGATGATGTTAATAATTTTTGTTTTGTGATGCGTTAATGCGCGAACAAATTCGATGGGATAATGAAAGGGAATGATGACTGTGATTTTTCAGCACTGACATTTCCACACTCAATTTGGTTGCAACATTTTTAATAAATCACCGATTCGGTCATAATCCCCCGCACACAATTAATAATTATTTAATTGCCGATACTGAGTCTCCACAGTTTGATAAAATATCATTAACATTCCCCCAGTTTTAGTTACATACGGCCTAATTTCGCATTTGGTTTATCAATTAGTGGTAAATGGAACATATCCAACAATAAACAAATCCAGGCAAACCCTTAATTAACAAATTTTAATTCGGGTTATAAAGCTTGCTGCGCGCAAATGGAAAATTCATGATGCGGGTCGATAAACACAGACGGTCCGAAATTTACAAAAACCAATGTGTACATGCCATTTCAAATATTTGGTTAAATTAATTTACACACATCTCATCCGATCGCCGCCCCCATTCCGGCCGACCCGCGATCTTTTGTCGTTCGTTCGCACGCACACTGCATCCGGACGATTTAAACACACGAAAAATCATAACCGTAAGTTGCGGAGGTAAATGAACGTAATTTACCGGGATGCACACATCCACTCCGGGCACGGAAGCGTGGAGCGTGCACTGCGCCCGTTCCCGTCCGGGTTATCATTCATGTCGTGGAATTATTTAGATGCATAATATTCCGGGATCACGCGTCCCGCTTATTACGGACGGGGGCGTTAGTCTGGACCGCACGCTCGTACGTTTCAATCAGCCTGATGGCCGTTCGGGGAGCCCGGAACGCCATCCAGTTTAGCTCAAATGTGCCCCTGTCTGTTTCTCCACCGAACTATTAAGTACCGCTTCAAATCACTGGTTGGAAACTGATAAACTATAAAATAATTACACGATTATGCTAAGTTTAGAGTGCTGTTGAATTCGGTGAGTAACTAATAAAACTAGCATGTATTTTTATTGAAACCACTATCAAATTTGTTTAAATTATTAATTATCAGGTTAGGTTATTGTTTTTGAAACGGTAGAACATTTTAGTGTGGTATGAATAACACCAGAATTTATTTAGTTGGGACGTTGCCACTTAAAAGAAATGTAGGTAGATTATTTTTTTTCAATTAAAAATTTAAAAATCTTAACAGTTTTAAAATATTCAAATACGTGGAAAATAGGTTGAGAAAAATTAGAGACCGATCCAAAATCTACACCACTGTACCACTATAGAAAAAGTTTTCCCATAACAAGTTTATATTCCTTCAAGATTCTTAAATTGCTGTGATGAGATCATTTAAATTTGTAAAATTTTTATGCCCGGACTGAGCTCCTCGATTGTTTACGACAGCGACAGATTTAAAAGTCTTCTTTTCAAAACATTTCATACTTTTTCTATTGGATTAAAAAACCAGGAGAATTTGCTGGCTAAGGTGAAACGCTTATGTTATTCTCTTCGAATGCTGTTCGACCGATTCTTGCAGTATTCCATATTTTTTCTATTGTATTAAAACCTGGGGAGTTTGCTGACCAAAGTGAAACGCTTATGTTATTCTCTTCGAATGCTGTTAAAACGATCCTTTCAGTCGGTGGCTAGGCGTTATCCTGCTAAAAAATGGATTTTGGGCGATATAGAAATGCATTCAAAAAGGTTTCCATTACAAAGAGTTCGTCCGCCAATATTAATTCCTTCCCAAAATATTAATGTCCTTCCAGAATCCGAGTGGTATCAAAATCTTGAGGTAATTATCAGAAGCCCAATTAAGATGTTCTTTGTCCAAGCTGAACGAGTAGCGAGTGTCTTTCCATAATAATAAAAGTATGTTTAAAAAAATTTTATGAAAACACAAGATAAACTAAATTGTACCGTTTAACGAGTACCCAGAAAAACAATAAATAGTAAAAAACATTATTTTTGCATTAAAAAATGTGTTACACAGTGTGTTCTTTTATATTTAGTTATGTTATTTTATAATTTATAAGTTGAATTATTTTTGAAGTGAAAATTTCTTTAGCCGGGTTGTGCACTTTTTGGTAGGGGAAAATCTTATGGGCTCGCGACACCGACATGTTCGTCCTTCTTTTGTTAATAAATTCAAATAAAAAAAAAGTTGTTGACTTGGCTGGTCACCTCGGTTACTACACCAACAAACTATGTGTCTGCCGGCGTTCAAGAAGTACCCGAAAACTAGACCTTAAGAATAAAATCTTAGAAATAGAGGGTGAATTACAACTGTACATTTGAGAGCATTTTGAAATCAGGTAAAATTTTACTACAATTTGGCAATTTTTTTCATTGATAAAGATGTAAATTCTTGGGCTAGTGATGAAAGTTTTGAAGAATGTGTGTTGAATTTTTTACGAAATTAATGGTCGTAAATGATGTGGCGGAGCGTGGTGTTGCATTTATTGAACAGTAAAAGTCTGTTAGTGTAACGATATATACTACTTTGATTTTAATAAAAATCAATTTTTTAGTAAAAACCTATTTATTTAAATAAAATGTTTGATTTTAAGAAGTATAATAATATTTATTTAATATAATTTTTATTTTTCTTCAGATAACTTATGATCTGTAAAAAATATCAAAAACATTTTCGGAGATAAATTATAAGAACTTGAATTCACTATAAAAAATGTTATATAAAATTTTCCCATAAAGTTGATGGTTGCGTTTGAAAAAATGAACATATCAAAAAACTGTAAGAGACATTTTTTGTAGAGCGTTAAATTTTCTATAAAAATCTGTTTTGATCATTTTGAAATATTATCTCTAACGAGAGTTAAAAAATTTCAAAATCCAAGAGAACACCATCGTTCCCATGTTATTTAAACGGGGAATTAAAATTTACGATGCGGTACCTCTTAATATTAATATTAAGAGCGGTAACTTTCACAGTATTTTTTTTACCATTTCCAACAAGATTTTCGATATAAATAAGAAAAAAAAAATTGTATATATATATATATATATATATATACAAGTAAAACATACTTGTTTTTTATACCGTCAACAAAAGTGTGTAAACCAAAATTTAGCCTTTCCTAACACATAATAATAGATTTAATGTATTTTTAGAAGTGAAAACTTCTTTAGCCGCGTTGGGCACTTTTTGATAGGGACATATTATGCGTTCGCGTCATTAATATGCTCATGACTGGTGCACGTGTAGTGTGCTGTGTGCCTTAGACACTTTTTGGGTGGGTGAAATCTCGTGCGTTCGCGTCACCGACATGCTTATACCAGTATATCTGTAACTATACAGTTGACGTATAGTGCTGTGTATATCTTATAAGTAAAATTGAATGGATTTAGTGAAAAATTTATTTAAATATGTCCAATGATCGAAAATTCTGTACTACAAAACATAAAACGACAATCGATGCCGTTTTTTAGGCGAAACTTAGATAAATTTGTATCAAACATTTTCATTTCTTACTTTAGTTGCCACAAGCCTACCGTATCTTTTCTAGAACAAAATGAAATAATTGAAAGTACAAAAAGTCTAAGTATTGTTGAAATTAATGATGACAATGATGCAAACAATTAAAATAATGTTAGAAATCAAGCACATTAAACTTTAAGTAAATACAAATACTATCTATAAATAATATGAGTGTATATTAATTGTTATTTCAATTGAATTGTATTTATATTTTGTCATGATCTTGTACAGCCCGTAATATATTTAAATAATGCATATGCATAAAATTGTTGCTTGGACTGTCAATAGATGTGAAATTTCAAATTTTAATACTAAAAGTTTTCACATCTATCGGCTGTTTCTATAACTGCCAACTTTAAATTTTTTATAATTTGATTTTTCTGGGTGTTCCATACACACTTTAACTGTGTATATTTTAGTAATTTGTAATAATTATGGTCACTACTGTATGTGTCGTTTACTATTATCCACCTTTTTGGTTGAACAAAATAACACATTGGTGATTGTGAAGGTGCGTGGTGCGTTAATCGACGGCCCTTTTGATTAATCACGGCCTTGATTTCCGGTGTAGCGCGAAGATAACTTTCAGACTAATTGAAAATTCGTTCAAATAGAGAGCGAACCGGGCGAACGGTGCTACAGACATAATTAGTTTGAAAGCATTTTCGGTGATTGAGAAGCTGAAGTGTGCAAACGGCTCTGTCCGGACCGGTCTGGTCGTTTCTCGCTCTCGCTCGCGCCCGAATCCATGTTTGAACAGGCAAAACGCCGCTGAATTAATATTAACTGCAATTTGCCTAAGTGACTGACACTAGGTACACTGCCGTTTTGACGTATCAAAATATATTCAAATTAAATTCCTGTTTACTCTGAAATTTATTTTGCATTGACGGAGTTTTAATTAAAATAACGTTCCGGCTCCACGGTACGATGGCACTCGGTTCGTTAGGATGACTTGGCAAACAGTTATGCGGAGTTTAACAGTTTTCGGGAACAAGACGACTCGAGCCCCCCTCTCAATTTTGCTGTGAATTTTCGTAACGATAAAAATTCATACGGATCACTGTGGTATTGAGTGCTGACAATGAAAACAACGCGGGGGGAGACAAATGCAGCAAACACATGACGGGATGTTACAAATAATACGGTAAAAATTGAATGGCTGCCTCCTGGGGAATATATCAATTTTCGGTCGATGAAAGCCCTCATCAATATTGTCGCGACTCCTCCACGCGATATGTCCCAATAACGTGGCAGTCAATTTTCGCCCGTTCCAGTCCCCGAAAATGAGAACAAAGGTAACGTCCGCGGGGAATACTAAAAAAAATTTTCAATGCGCGAGATAAAGCGGATAAAAAAATTTTGTTCGACGGTCATTTGTATTTATTGCAGCCGTTGTATCCACTCCGGGTATGGCGGGCGATACGTTCGGACATACTGTCAGTGCGGGCGATGGCTTGCCAATCGATTTGTTCTTTGTAAATATTAACCGACAGCAAAAATGTGTGTTACTGTGAGATATTCTCGTCTGTTCCACAACACTCTGTTACAATATTAAATATGGAATGGCTGGCCTAGAAAAACAAACTGTTTTCAAACAAAACATTTTTACAATTTAAATGGCAAACGATATCTACTTTATCTACATTAATGTCGTATTATTCTCTTTCCTATGGGAATTTCTACGTATTTTTTGACTAAAATATTCAATTACAAACATTGGTTTGTAGTGGGACCATTAATAGATTGACTATTACAGTGATAACATCTAATGTCAAATATTTAATATATAGCTTCAACGAAATACTGTATATCGTTCAGCTATTCCATGTGATTAATTTGCTTACCAGATCTGTTCACTATGAAAACATGTGAATTATATATATGTTGTAGAACTTGGAATCATTATGGACCAACTGGAAATGCCAATATACGATACGGTGGTGATAATCAACAAGCTCCGATCAATTGACAAGACCGTTTTCTTATTATTTCTGCTAGACCACACATCATCTTCATTCCGGTTTCGTATAGATGTTGGAATCACTGAAAGTCTGTCTACCATTAGAAGAAGGTTACAGGAAGATGGTCTTGGAGTCCAAATTTTAAACAGGAAGCAACAGGTTTGAGCGTTGAAAATATGACATTACTTGGATTCAGTGTCCCCCGTCGTTCACCAGACTTCAATCCAACTGAACACAAACTGGACCCTCTTCAAAGACAAATTTACACTCGAAACTATCAGCTTTAGAGAAACCTGTTAATGCTCTTAGAGAAGAATGGTGAGTTGTTTTTGTTCGCTCTTGAAATAACATCTGAATCAAATGTCGATATTCTCTCAGTCCCTGATGAGCAATATATGGTGTGCTATAAC
This sequence comes from Aethina tumida, assembly GCF_024364675.1. Lineage (NCBI taxonomy): Eukaryota > Metazoa > Arthropoda > Insecta > Coleoptera > Nitidulidae > Aethina > Aethina tumida. The sequence goes on from NC_065436.1 coordinate 33,723,400, forward strand.
AAATATCAACTTCTCTGCACCAACTCCACAATCTGTAAATAATGGACTGACTTGTTTGGAGCAACTTACCTCTGCGACCGACCATCTTGCAGAAGTGCAGAGGTCCTAACAACTTCATCTCGATTGAGATGTTTTCTTTGTACAATAAGTCTTCCAAGAGCATCGTTGTCCATGACACAACACGGTGAAGGCGACCGATAAAAAACGTTTTTGGCCAATTAAATGAGTCTATTCTAAAGCATTTTACTATACGATAAATTTCAATTACTTTAGTTGTTTACAGATATTAAAAAACAATAAAGAAGTTTTTTGTAACATTAAAATGTACCTATTGTATTGTGACCACTTTATATAACTGTTACAAACATATTATAAATTAACAAAATTTGATGTTTATAAAGCATAGAAATTTGAAATTAATATGGGGTAATTCCATCACTATTACGAATGACAGCCTCACATCTTCTGTACATACTCAAAATCTGGATTCGAATTTCATTTTGGTTCAAATTCTCCTAAATTTCGAATAGAAGACGCTCCACATCCTCTAAATTATTCGGACCATTAGGGTAATCCCTTAAATGTCTTCCAAGAATGTTCCAGATATGTTCTATTGGGTTAAGGTTTGGATTACGAGCTGGCCAGGCCATAGCATTAATCCCAATGCCAGCAATATAATTTCGGATAACATAGGCTATATATGGTCGTGCATGATCCTGCATTAATAAAAAATTTGGACTGAAGATTCCCCAATAGAAAATGGGGATGATGATCAATGAGTTATTTATTTTTATAAATGAGTTCTAACGAAAGTGAGCGCTCCGACGATAGTTTAACCTGTTGTTAGATATGTATATTTTAAATGACAAAAAAAAAAAATAAACAAGTAAAAACGTTTACACACTTTTTTAAAGTCATATACGAGGGTTGTCCTAAAAAATGCATTTACAATATTATTGGTGGTGTCCAGTTTAATCATGCACCATATTATTTCAAATGAGGTATGCGGTAATTCAGTTGTAATGCATGAAGTAAGCATTTAATTCAGAACGGAAACGAGTCGACCACAATCTTTACCGAACAAGTTGGCCAAGAGTTACATAGTTACCAAAACTACATAATGCAATTAGAGTTGGTAGCGAGTGAAACAGTACAATATGCAGGCACTTTAGGGTTTTCAGCCGTGGTATCGGAGTTGGACCTCGCCCGAGGCGTCCCAAATAAGATCATAGAGACTGAGGAGGGTCGGTCCGGGCCAGGATCATATGGCGACCCCGGAGCACCGGCTTTATCAAATTTCTCGTCCTTGATGTCCCAGACAAGACGGCCGAGAGAATGCAAACACTAATTCCTCATGCAAAAATCAAAGACGCCGCAGAGCAAAGTTCGCACCTTTACGACGGTGCTTGGCGGCCATAAACAGCGGCGTATGTCGCCCGTTTACGCCCGCGGCGTCACACAAAACTTTATTTTAATTACGCCCGTTCCGCCCAAACAAAAATAATACATTAGCCGTTGTAATTAAAGGCTACGTATGCCCGGGATATGATTAATACAACCTCCTTAATCCATTAGGCTTTATGAGGCTTACACGTACACTTATCCCGCGAAAATATACGGCTCCCAAACACACATAACCCATTTTCATTTACTATGTTACTAATTTGCATTTCAAGTTTCTCTCCGACTACACAAACACACTCTCGTTTATCAAACCGAGGGGGAGGCCGCTGGGTGGCGGTGGGGGTGGCCCTAAAACCGCGGTCGCATTTCAGGCCTCGTAATTATTTCAAATTTGTCAACGGCAACCGACCACTGTACATGGGCCTCTCAACGGTCACAATCTACATGTGTACGTGTTGGGTATTATTTATTTTTGCGAGGGTGGCGTTCTCATGTACTTAGGCGGATTTTAATCACCGCGTTTTCATAGTCCTTAAAACGTATGATTTATATCGTTACATAACGGGTCCATAACATTGATGAAAATGATGAATGAAGATGAATTACCAGGCCAATATTTACTAATTTGGTGTCATTCAGAAGGAAAGTGAATGAGTAGCAGCTAATGAAAGTTTATATTCCATGAAATTTTTGAATTTTAGCTGTTCTCGTCATTTCAATATTTTTTCTAAGAAAAATACTTATTCATTTCAAGAAATTTGAACTCTAGCAAACCAATATCTGATGAAGAGAAGAGTTACAGCTAATGAGTTCATAACCCAAGTAATTTTTTGATAAATTTTAGCCATTTTCGTCATTTTAATAATTTTTTTAGGGACTATACTGTACTCAATTAGAGAAATTTCAACACTAGCATCCCCATATCTGATGGAGAATGAAAACGAAAGAAAAAAGAGAATGATTACTAAATTATCAGTCCAATAGTACAAGAAAAATAAATGAATTACAGCTAATAAAAGTTCATAATCCAAATAATTTTTGACGAATTTTTGTCATTTTCGTAATTTCAATATTTTTTTAAAGAATTATGCGGTATGCAATCAAAGAAATTTCAGCACTAGCAGACCAATGAAGACAAATTAATGATCAGTACAATAGTACTAAATTGGTTTAATTCAGAAGAAAAATGAATGAGTTACAGCTAATGAATGATTATATTTCATGTAATTTTTTATAAATTTTATTCATTGTCTTTATTTAAATATATATTCTAATAATAATACTGTATTTAATTAAAGAAATTTCAGCACTAGCCGACAAATATCTGATGAGGAGAAGACTGCAAAATATCCAGTCTAGTAGTACCAAATTTATTTAGTATACAAGAAAAATATATGAGTAATTTTTGATGAATTTTCGTCATTTCAGTATTTTTTCTAAAAACAATTCAATTAAAGAATGTTCAACACTAGCAGACCAATATTTGATGAAGAATATAAATAAAAGAAAAAAGAGAATGTCTACTAAATTACCAGACCAATAGTACTAAAGTGGTAATGTAATTTTTGAGAAATTTTAATCTTTCGTCATTTTTTTCCAAGAACTATAATGTATTCAATTAAAGAAATTTCAACACTAGCAGATAAATATCTGAAGAATAATGTAAAAGAGAATGCCAGTCCAATAGTATTAAAGAGGTTTCATCCAGAAGAAAAATGAATGAGCTAAAGCTAATGAAAGTTTATATTTTTTGTAATTTTTGACGAATTTTAATAATTATCGTCAATTCAATATATATTCTAAGAATATTCAATATTAATATTCAATTAAAGAAATTTCAACACAAGCAGACCACTATCTGATGAAGAGAAGACCACAAAATATCCAGTTTAGTAGTACCAAATTGATTTAATATACAAGAAAAATAAATAATAATAATAATAATAATTTTTGACCAATTTTAGCCATTTTCGTCATTTCAATATTTTTTCTAAAAATTATGCTAAATTCAATTAAAGGAATTTCAACAGTAGTAGACTAATATCTAAGTTACAGTTAACGAAAATTTATATTTCATGTAATTTTTGACTTTTAATTTTAATAACTCTCGTCATTTTCATATTTTTTCCAAGAACTATTAAATTATCAGTCGAATAGTACTAAATTGGTTGCATTCTGAAAAAATATGATTGAGGTACAGGTAATGAATATTTCATGTAATTTTTGACGATTTTTAGCCATTTTTATTATTTTATATTTTTAAGAACTATACTGTATTCACTTGAAGATTCTAAAATATAGAATGATAGCTGAATGATCATACAGCCAATGAAAGAATAAATTCCATACAAGCTCTGTAAATTGACAACATGTAAACTTGAAGCAGGAATTACAAGTAACACTGCAATATGTAAAATCTCACTGCAGTCCTTAAAATGGAAACGAATCTCCTTGATACCGAGTTTTGAACATCAAGATAAATGTTTCAAGTTGGGTAGTTTATGCGTTCCGGCTCGCATTAATTATGCATTACTTCGTAACATGAGTGTGTCATGATTGATGTGTGTTTCTTGTTTGTGTTTGCCTGAATTTCATGTTTGGTTAAACTGATGCGATGCCGATCTGCTCGTGGAAGCGATGACACGATTCTTATATCGAATTTGAATATTCCCGTGTGCCGTCGCCGGGACAAAAGAGCCGGCGAAAGAGCTTTTCATTCATCATGAGGGTTTACAGAGGCAAACGCGTTATTCATTTGCCTGATGTCGGGGTTTTTATCGGGTCGACTAGATCTTTTGTAGTTTCAGCGTGCCTAATTAAATATAAACACAACAATGGGGGCGGCTTCCATTCGACGATAAAGAGACTCCTGGCTCGATCTACATCTGTTATGACAAGTTAAATATTCATTTTATGGTGGTTTCGTCCTTTTTGCGCATCGGGGGACTATCTCCATATCTAAACATCTAAGTGTGTTGGTACGGTTTAATCTATTTCAATTATTGCCATGTCTGCGAAACCTCGGGAGCTCGGGCAAATATTTGAGTGTGCCCGGCATTGTCGTCTCGTCCCTTCTTTTCCTGCAATTATCTTCATGTTAATTTCGATGCAAGCAAGCAAGCAAGCAAGGATGAAACGCTTCGCAGTCGCTGGATAATACCAGTAAGACTGTAAACTTGATATAAATGGGGAATTTTTCAGGTCCACAAAAGTTTTCGAAAGCTCCCAAAAATACACACGTTCTGTAATTAAAATGTACATGTTTTTATAAGTTACAATAGTACTTTATTTGCAAATTTTATAATAATTCCGGCACAAAGAACCACCTTGTATTCAACGGCCCGGTCAAATCATTTAATTTAATGCCGTAATTAAATTACACGAACGAGAATACGCCCTTTTGTTTAATTTCCATTATTTAATTTTGCCCGTTTGTTGTTTTCGCGTACATTACCGAATGTTTTTTTTTTATCCAACAAAGAACGTTTTGGATACACGCACACATCGCGCTGTAATGTGCACATAATTATTTCAAGTACACTCATTATTACCGGGACTTGAAAGAAGGCGACCCTCTTTGAAAGAGGCTAAATATTTGCACGGCTCCCCGAGGTAGGGAAATGCAACTAATTGAAGTGTTACACGGCCCGAGACGGAGTTGCTGCGGTGGAGATTTACTTTACTCCTTTTAATTTTTCCAGTTTGGCTCGAGACAAAACGGGAGATTAAGTGGCGGTTACAGTGTTGAACGTTCCATAAACCGACTGCCAACACGAATTATGGATCTAGAAGCGTTACTCACACATTGAAATGCACTAATCAAGTTCAATTGGCGAAGCATGATAAATGTGCCATTTGAATAATGGTCGTACTCATGTCACCCGTTTGATTGCAACTAGAGATATACGTAATTAAAGGTGACACACATAAACATCGTCGGTTTCTGTTACAGGTTCATCTTGTTGTCATATTTAAGTGTACACAAAACTTTACGGATCATCTATAAATAAACGTTTCATATTTGCCTATGTGTTGTGCACACTGATCGCTCTAACGTATCTAATTAATTTCTGTTCCATCCAGGAAATCAATAACTGTAATTAATTCTGTTACATTATGGCGCACATAAAATTAATATTATTAAGTTAATTGATTAAATTCTAAATTTATTTATTGTGATGCTCAAACTACACACGAGTTAATTTTATCATTTTATTAAACGCATTAGCCGTTTATTTTTAAAGTCGCCCCAATAAAACGCCTGCTGTAAATGTTTTAATATTAATTCGCCATTAAAATGGAACACGATTAAATTAACGGACAATCCTATTTGTTAATGCGTTACACGTTGTAATGCGTATTATTTTTTATTTCTTAATTAAATTTACTGTATTTAAAATTAAAAACTATATTCGTTGGTTTATTAATTAATTAATTAAATCTTCTACTAAATATAGTTTTGTGGACAAAAAATTACAAATTTAATTTTTTACAAAGCTCATGATGGTATAAGAAAAAGAAATTTAAGTTTTTTATTCATGATTTATTTGTATAAAGTTTTATATTATATTTGAACATTTTCATATTAATTGCCACATATTATTATACTGTAAAGCTTTTATAAACTCTTTCTAACTGTGCTTTTTGTATTGTATTTAAAAGTTATATCAAAAAATATTTTGAGATAAAGTGTATTTTATTATTTAAAGTGTATTTATATTTATTATATTTTATTTCAAATGGAAATCAAAGTTGACCTTGCTTGAAGAATGTTTTTCAAAAATATATTGTACAATTTGATGTAAATTAAATTATCTCTAGTTAACATATATCGATATATGTAACAATTTTCAAGATATTTTAATATTGTCTTTCAAAGGCTTTTAAAGATATCAAATATTAGTTGTCGGAAAAAGTAATTGTAGTTTTTAGTTCATGATTGTTTTTTATAGGCTAATATTTTAATGATGTTAAATATTAATTAACAGAGACAGAAATTTAAGCTTTTGATTAATGATTTATTTAAATACATTTTTATATTATATTACATTTTCATATTAATTTGTATATATTACTTTAAAGATTTTGTAAACTAACTGTGCTTTTTGTTATTTATACATTGTATTTTTAAAACTTATTTCAAAAAACTACTTCATAAAATTTTGAGATACAATGTCACTTTGTTATTTCAAATGGAAATCAAAATTGACTTTGCAGGAAGAATATTTTTCAAAAATATATTGTATTATTTTAGATAAATTAAATTATTTCTAGTTAAGATATATTGATATAAGTATCAAATTTCAAAATATTTTAATATTATATTTCAAAGGCTTTTAAAGATGTCAAATATTAGTTATCGGAAAAAGTAAATGAAGTGTTTAGTTCATGATTGTTTTTTATGGGCTAATATTTTAGTAATGTCAAATATTAGGTACCAGAGACAGAAATTTAAGCTTTTGTTTAATGATTTATTTGAATACATTTTTATATTACATTACATTTTCATATTAATTTGTATATATTACTTTAAAGTTTTTGTAAACTAACTGTGCTTTTTGTTATTTCTTCATTGTATTTTTTAAATCTCAAAAAACTACTTCGTAAAATTTTGAGATAAAATGTCACTTTGTTATTTCAAATGGAAATCAAAATTGACTTTGCAGGAAGAATATTTTTCAAAAATATATTGTATAATTTTAGATAAATTAAATTATTTCTAGTTAAGATATATTGATATAAGTATCAAATTTCAAAATATTTTAATATTATATTTCAAAGGCTTTTAAAGATATCAAATATTAGTTGTCGGAAAATGTAATTGAAGTGTCTTTTATAGGTGAATATTTCAATCATGACAAATATTAGGTACCATTTTCATATTAATTTGTATTTATTACTTTAAAGCTTTTATAAACTTTTTCTAACTGTTCTTTTTATTATTTCTGCATTATCATTAAACTTATCTCAAAAAATACTTTTTAAAATTTTGAGGTAAGGTACTATTTTTTTATTTCAAACCAAAATTGACTTTGTCAAAAGAATATTTTTTAAAAATATATTGTATAATTTGAGATTAATTAAATTATTTAATTAATATATATATATATATATATATATATATATATATATATATATATATATATATATATATATATATATATATATATAATCTAATTAATAGTGTTTTTCAAAGGTTTTTAAAAATGTGAAATAGTAGTTGTTGGAAAAAGTTTATATATATATACATATATATATATATATATATATATATATATATATATCGATCGAAAAGTTAGGAAAAAAAATCTCACTAAATATCTATATTTATTGACACAAGAATTTCTTAATAATCTTCCAGAACCACTAAATAAGATAATATTTGCCCATCCCCCATCTACGGTTAGCTATCTACAAATATGAACTTACGTTCCCATGGACAACCGTACAGCTCCACCCTCATGCAAACGGTGCGGGGATGCTCGCTGTAAGGGATGAACCGGACCTTGCTGGCCACAAAGGGCAACTCCAGCCGTTGCCTGACCACCAGATACGTATTGCTGTTGCCGGTTAGCACCTGAAAACAAAACAAACGCAAAATCAATGAATGATGTGTCATGAATCGTCAGTCGTAAATCGAGCGAGAAATTTTTGATAACAACTTCCTAATTACAGCAGATTGTTTAAGCGCGCTCGAGCGAAGAGTTTCTTAATCCCCAACTTTCAGAAACATCCTTAATGCAATTAGTGTCGTCTGTTTTTTACACAGTTGACATATTCTTCTGCCTCCAACCCTCTTAAACTTGTTCGCCCGTTCCACCGCCGTCATAGGAACGTCGCTCGCGACGTTTCACACGCGGAATACTAAGCAGACTTTATGGCTTTATTAATTTCGTTTTGTTGTTAATTAAAATGATTTTTTTTGCGTGACTTTCGGCGAATTTAAATGCAGTTTTGAATTTTAAATCCGACTATTCAATCAATTTTGTGAAATATATTTTAATTTTTCGATTGTAAATTGATATTGAAACGGATTCACGGTACAATATTTGTTTTACTTCCAAGTTGTGTGATACAAATGTTGGAATTTATTTCTATTTTTCATAACAAGTTTTAAATAAAATTCATGAAGCTCGTTCGACTGTAATAATTAAAATTAGTTGAACTCATTTGCTTTTTTTAATGGTATTAATTAATAGATTATTACAATTATTATTATGTTTATTTTAAAATTGTATCAATTTCATATTTGGAGTGTTTCATTTTATTTTTCTATATTAAATGCAAATTAATATTTGTTGCAATTTTACTTTTATATGGGGCCAAAAATTATCAACAACAAAGATTTATAAAAAATAGGTTTCCTAAATAATTCTTCACAAGCATAAAATAAATTTTATGAACATTTATGAGAAACAAAGGCTTTGAAAAATATGGAGGTATACTATTATTTTATTGATAACATTAAACTGACATTTTTGTTAAACTATGGGAGATACTGACAGAACTTTCAAATTTCTTAAAAAATTATAGTTCATTATATTAGTGTTCTTAATTTTATCTCGACCTTTCAAAATAACAAAAATGTCTCAAAATTCACAGGAAGATTTTACAATTTTTATAAAACTTGTGATATAAATTTTTTAAATAGTTTTAAATAATTTAATAATTTTTGAGAATAAACAATTTTAATGAAATTTGGAGTCTTTGAAAAACAACACTATTGTTATTTTATAGATAACATTAAACTGACTTTTTTTTTTTGGGACAGAGAGGGGAAAGTGTAAACCCCTCTCCGGGTACCGATCCGGAGATCATGACCAAATGTTTCACATATGTGATTGCATATATGGGGGAAAAGGGCGTATATTTAACATATACGGGTGAATTAAACCAGAAGACGGGACTGACAAAGATGCCAGCCCCCTGTCAACTGGGTCCGGAAGAACAAGTCCAATCTGAGGAAGGTCCAAGGACCTTCCTGGGTGAGGATTGGACTAGCAGTTAGATCCGTTGGCTTCCCACCACCACTGGCTTGTGGAGCGGTACTGCCCGATCATTAAACTGACATTTTTAAGAAACTATGAGGGATACAGAAGTTTTCAAATGTGTTAAAAATTATAATTAATTATATTAGCGTTCTCAATTACAACTTGACTTAATTTAAAGTATGTCAAAATTTACAGGAGGATGTCACAATTTTTATTTTTAGTTATATTTTATTTATTTGACTGACTAAATAAAAAAATTAATAAGAAGTTTTAATATAATTCAAAATTTACAAGAAGATTTAACAATTGTTATGAATCAAAAAATTGAATAAAAGCGTTATGTTAATTATAATTTTAGCTTGTACTGATTTTTCTTAAAATAACTCAAAGAATTTTTATTTTTTTTATTTTCCAATTTTTATGAAACTTAGGATATTAGTTTATTATTTTTTAAATAACGTTAAAAAATAATAAACTAGTAATTTATTATAATTTTATCTCTCAAAAAAATCTTTAAAAAAATAAAAATTTATTAAATGATTTGAAATAATTCAAAATTGGCATACACAGAATTGTTAAAATATACTATCCTAGAGTTATTTGATATATAAGTTTATTTTGAACTGTTTTTTTTTAATGTTTTAAGATAACTTAAAATTCTGTACTATTTTTATATATAACTATATCTTCTAATGAATTTAAAAAATTAAAAAAAAAAATTATGTAACTTGGTATACAGAACTTTTCAGATTAAAAAAATTTTCAGATTAAAAAAATATTATATATATATATATATATATATATATATATATATATATATATATAGTCTAATTTTATTTATATATAAGTAAAAAAAGATCTTAATAAAAGTCAAAATTCATAAAATTAAAATTAAAATAAAAAAATAATTTTTATTAAACTTGGGTTACAAAATGAATATTACTGTTATTTTATTTATAACTTTATTATGGATTTATTTTTTAGAAAATTATTAAGGAGTCTTAAAATAGCTCAAGTGTTGTATAGTATATTTATTTGTATAATAATATTTTATTGAACAAAATTTAGTAAATAATAATAAAAAACATTGACGTTTGTAATTTGAGAAACCCTTTGTTGCATTATTATTAAATTAATAATAAAGTTTTAGTTTAATTTAATTTTTATATAAATTGTGGAATGTACCTGAATAGAAATTTCTCATAATAACTGGCAAAACAATTAAATGAGGTTTTGTATGGCGTTTCATTTGTCAGTCGGTCCATTGTCTGATTATATTATTTGCTGTTCTGTTTGCATCAAGGAGATTAATTCGACATAATGTGGCGGAAAAGTTAAAATTATCCGCTACTCTTTCGGGCGGTTTTGTTGCATTATATTCGATGTTATTCATCGGGCGTAATTACGATAAAATATGTGCCGCGACCGCACACTTTGTTGTTTTCTGTTTAATGTTCTTTATAAATTTTAACCATTGTTTCACTGTCACATACATGTCTGGCACGCAAAAATGAGAAATGACAAGAAAGCAAATTGCGACAGGAACAAAGCACGACAATTTCAGATCAAAATTGCGCTCGTATCGCCGTTCCGTGTAAATAAAAAGTATTCAACATAAGCAGGATTTTGTTCTCATGTTAAAGATGTTATCTGAACGTCACACGAAATTCGTTTGCTTTGTATAAAAATTCTAAATAATAAACGCACAATCGAAAGATCGTTTTGTACGGGATGGCAAAACAACGACTACGAAACCGCATAAAAATCAAAGTGGACAAAAACGCTCATTATTGATTTGACTGGTTATCTGACGTTCCCAATCACATGTTGTCGAATCGGGCCTTTAACTCCACGTTATTTACGGTCTCGCTCAAGTTATTTCTAAGTTTTTCTTGCTACTTATCGTTGTCTGACAAGCAGTTACAATCTGCACGGACTGAATGGAATACCTTTTCGACCCGCGTCGAGTGAGAGCACAAAAGAACGGGAATCGATGAATGGAGACAAAGGCGATTACTTTTCTTTTATTTGGGTCGAATTAACTATAAGAGTCTCCAGTCAGGGCACAAAGGGGAGTGATAGAAGTTTATGAAAATACGCTACGCGAGTTGCATCGTTGTTTTAATGGTGCAAAATGTGTTCGCCGGTCGTTATCAAAAACTCTCTTCGGCACCGTTAACTGTATCAATAAACATGTATCATCCCACTCAAGATCATTACGTACAACGCGAGAAAACTGATGAACAGACACGTTTGATATAAACAAATGGGCTGGTTTTCGAGGGGCTGTAGTAACAAGACGTTCCGGATGGCAACGGTGACAAATGGTATAAAGTATGATTAACGAGGAATGCGGCGAACTTAACGTTATGAGGGACACGTGTTGTCACAACATACATTTGCGTGCAACGTGAAATGGTGTGTGGTTTTAGATACGCGGAATGTCGTCACGAACTATTTGATGTGGAGGCGTTTGCTCAGCACCTGGAGCAAGACCGTGTCGCATTGATCCGGGGTGAATAATTTTGCGAAGCGAAAGTTTAAGAGCAACAAAAAGTTTTTGGTCGATTGTTCCGGAGAAAATTCAGAAATCACTTAAAAAATGGATATAAAACCAGTAGTTGAATTTATTGATATTTGCAAAAATATGTTCAATAAATAAATATGAAGAATATATTATTTTATTTGTCATAAATAAATCTGGGAGCTGCTAAAAGCTTTTGACTATTGTTCTGGAGAGCTATTTAAAAATTGATAAGAAGGAACAAATGTATTTATATCCTTCTTACAAGTATTTTCGAAAATATGTTCAGTAAATAAATATAAAAATCAGATATTGTTATTAGCTTTGTTATAGGAATATACAAGAGCTAAAAAAAAGCTTCCAGTCGACTGTTTCTAAGAAAATCATTCAAAAAATTGATAAAAAAGAATAGTTAAATTTACGATTGTTTAACAGATATTTTCAAAATTTTGATCAGTAAATAAATATGAAGAACATAACACATCGTTCAATAAGTCTCGAGACTAACCCAGAAATGGACCAGGTAGTACCAAACTGGCCACGTTTCCATAGGGTACGAACCTTTACATGAAACGTGTAAAAATTTCACGTCGATCGGACCACAAACAGCAGAGTTATCGAGTCACTTTGTGATTTGTTTGAAAAATGGGGAAAAGTGAGTTTCGCGTGTTGATAAAACATTGCTTTTTAATGGGTTAAAACATCGTAGAAGCCCAGCAATGGCTTGAAAAACATTACCCGGACTCCTCTCCATCCAAACCAACGATTTATCGGTGGTATGCAAAGTTTAAACGTGGTCGTACGGACACAAACAATGCGGAACGCCCGGGTAGGCCATTGGAAGCCGTTACATCGGAAAATGTGAGTGAAGTGTTAAAAATCATAATGAAAAATCGCAAAGTGAAGATCCGTGAGATTGCAGAAATGACACAGATATCATCTGGAAGCGTATTTACAATCCTTCATGAAAAATTGAGCATGAAAAAGGTTTTTTCTAAGTGGGTGCCGCGATTGCTTTCAGTGCCACAAGTCCATGAAAACAAAGGCAAAATTGAACGAGTTGGACTTTGATTTGCTTCTCCACCCCCCGTATTCGCCAGATTTAACTACCAGCGACCACTGGCTTTTTGATGATCTCAAAAAATGAAGATATTTTCAAAATTTTGATCAGTAAATAAATACGAAGAACATATAATTTATCCATTAAAAATATATACGAGAGCAGCCAAAAACATGTGATTATTGTTCCGGAGAAAATTCGGGAGTCACTTAAAAAATGACAAGAACGATAAAGAATTTTTCTATATTCTTTTTAGAAATATATTCAATAAATAAATAGATATTGTTATTCACTATAAGGATATATGAAAGTTGAAAAAAGTTTCTCTCTGGAAAAAATTCAACCGCCATAAAAAAAAATTGGCAAAAAGCAATGGTTCAATGTTTTCCATATATTTTCAATATTACATTCAGTAAATAAATATGCCGAACGTACATTTTTATCCGCCATAAAGACATACGAGTGTTGTAAATTCGTTAAATATTCGCGAATAAAACAGGTGAGTGAGGGTTCAGAAATAAAGACATCAAACGGCGACATGAAAACTTTTATTCCGAATTGAACTATGAACAAAATGCACCAATAACAAACATTGAAAACCATTATCCTCAGCGTCGTGTTACAAATTTCCCTCGGGTATCCTGCAGGATATCTTGCACGACCTATGATGAAACGGTAATGTGTGACTGCTGTTTCTGATATCCTGTTACCCAGAAATCGACTTTCACCTGAATCGCCCAGAAAATTTCACACACCGAATTCAAATTCCCGTTATTTAATGAGTTGCGCGCTCGCCTTGTTTGCATGCTAACGAGTATAAATGAGGGTAATTAGAAAAATCACCCCCGAGGAGTGGCACGAACTTAATGCGGTCGCGAACTTTGGAAATATCGTCCCAAGAAATTCATTCGTCTTAATGCATAAATATACAGTTGTTGAAAACTGAATGAAGATTTATTCATCCCACTTGTGCGTCTCCTTTTCCGCAAGGATAAACTTTAAAACATCCATTTTCATAAGCGCAACGCGAAACATTAAAGAAGGAGGCCAACTAATTGACTGGGGATTTGGACAATTGCCGGATAATGAGCTGCGATGCCGGGAAGCCATTATTAACGTAAACAACGTCTTGGTTATCAGTTGTGAGGAGCCGAATTGCCGCCTTGGAGCAACGTTCCATAAAAAGTTCCACGACGCAATAAGATTATACGAAATGAATGCTTGAACAGTGCTACGCACTGACTGAATGGAAAACGTTGTTCGGACGATATTTATTGCGTTTTCAAATTTATTAGCCTAACCATTCATCATATCTTTTCTTATTTCGTGCCGCAGAGGCCGTATGAGACGCCGACACGTTCTGCTTCCATCACAGCGATTCAGGGAAAAATAATAATTGTGTCGTTCGTCCGGAAGGAAAAAATTAAATCCGTATTAAATTCGGTTTGTGTGCACAAAGCTCTGTTAGGCAAATTGGGCTGATCGATACCTTGACCATTCCCAAAAGGATTATATAATATGGCCCAGTTTAGCCGGTGGGTTTTAGGTGGTCACCGTAAGGGCTAATTTATGATTTGCATAGATTAAACGGTGGAACGGTCAAAACTGACACAGATACCGAAGTGGTGTTCGACAAAATTCACCGAATAATATTAGGGTCCATTCCAATCCTATTATTCCATCGGATTGTCCACACTGGGTGTTTTGTATTAATATTGTTAACATGTGGCTGGAGTTAAGAATTTAAATGTGCATTAAACAAATTTTCTCTCTTAGATTCGTTATAATGGTGTGTGCCAAAAAAGCCACAAATATGTTATATTATATTTTTTACTAGCTGTACTCGCGACTTTGTCCGATAGTGTGTTGAATACGATCGTTTTCTAGACGGTGACCTCGAGATTCCAAAGATTCTTGAGCCCTTAACAATGAATGACGCGTTCTATCTAATTGTAATCGTTCATTCCTCTCAGAACTACTCTCATTCTACCTAGACATGAACATCCGTAATCTACTATTTGTAAGACGACTTTCCCTATCTTGTTCAGATTCATTTTCACGTCGCCATCTTTGGCTTTTGGTCTTTCTCATGTTTTTAGAAAGATTTGACTTTCTTTTAGGCATAACTAAATATTAGAAAAAAACAACGTTACTACGTTACTAACTAAATAAAATAACCTATAAATAATTTATCAATTTCAATGTAAATCTGAATATTGAACACAAATGTACCTAATTTATAATTATTTATAATTATTATTAAAAAGGTAAAAAAGGAAAGCAGTAAAAATGTAACAAAATATTTTGAATTAAGATAAGATAAGAAAAACGGATCGGCGGAATTATAAAAGATCAATCAAATCAAACTATCAATCAATCGTTGGTGGGAGAAGTGGCGGGAGGCGCCCGACGTGACAGCCCAGTGGTGGTATGCGCGTGAGCTGCGCGTGGTACTGGACAGTACTTGGCCATTGCAACATTACTTTATTTTTCTAAAATAAAAGAATTTTTCTAAAATAAAAGTAGCCTAAGTTACTCCTTATTACATCAGCTACTTGCCAATAAAAGTCCCGTCAAAATCGGTCCAGCCATTTTTGAGATTAGCCGGAACAAACAGACAGACAGTCAGAGAGACAAAAATTGTAAAAAATGTTATTATTTATTTATATTCATATGCATGTAGTAAAAAACGGTTATTTCAATATTACAAAGGGACACTCCAATTTTATTTATATGTATAGATTGGAATGAATGAATTCGAATAAAATTTGGACTCAGATTTTGAGTATTAATAAAAGATGTGAGACTTTTTGTGAGAATTATAAATATAAACCTATTTTTAAATAAATATACAAAGAGTGTATTTATTTTTCTTGTTTTCAGAAAATATTAATAATAATCAATTATTATTGGTGTGGTGGGTTAATTTCTTGGGCAGGGTATTAGCAATAATGTAGATTATTTTTTTAAATAAAACTTAAATTCCATTTTTCTTCAAAATCAAAGATATCCAGTTAGTTTTATCGATTTTTCTTCCTTTACGTTAATTTTTTTTTTAATTCTGATGTGTAATAATAATATCATTTATCATCTATAACATATAATTACTTTAAGACTTTATTCTCAGAACTATTACACTTTGTATGAGTGTATGTCTAGTTTTGAAAGAGCACTTCTCAAATGTGAAACAAACGTTTGCCAACTGTAGCGGGATTTTGTGGCGTGAACAGACCGCGTTATAATTTAAATATGTTGTGGCGCGGCGCATCAAAATATTGCGGGCCGGGCCCCAATAAAACGGTGGAGTTTACAGTGCAGTGGAGACGGGCGCCGCCGCTGCCGCCGCCGCCACCGCCTCCGTAACATTAAGCCCAGCGCCGGCAGCTGTTGCATATGCCCGCGTGTCGCAAAAACCGGGCATAAAAACGACCGCAATGCGGGTAGGCTTAGCCGGTTTTGTGCATTTTTACATAAAATGCACTTTAGACGCACCTGCACACGAAACAATGTGCCCGTTTGTCCGTTGTTCGCC
The DNA here is from genome assembly GCF_024364675.1 of Aethina tumida. NCBI lineage: Eukaryota > Metazoa > Arthropoda > Insecta > Coleoptera > Nitidulidae > Aethina > Aethina tumida. The sequence continues at coordinate 33,739,911 of NC_065436.1, forward strand.
TGTCAAAAATACACCTTGTAATTGGGACGGGCGATGCCCGAATTCCGGGGCTTAGCCGCATGTTGCCGATTATTAATTCGCCGCATTTTTTTTCTGTGGGTTTTACGAGGTTTTCGGTTTTTCCGATCGGCGTTTACGGTGTTGGAGATTTTAAGCTAATTGATGTTTACAATGCGGTTTATACGATACACGTGAATCTACTCTATTGCAGTTTATTTATTACCTGCACTGAAAACTTGAACTGTTTGTGCACAAATTAGTATCAAAATTAAACGATAAAAAAATTTATACAATGTTTAGATTGAAATAGTTTTTGATATTTCGTCCAATCAAGATCTTCGACTCTTGAACTGTATTTCTAGTACGTTCAATCAAAATTAAAGGAAATCGTAGGTGTATGAAAAATATCAAAAACTATTTCTTGAGGAGTTTGTAATTATGTAAAATATATACTGTGACCATAAAACATAAAAAACTTTTTCTGTTTCAAACTCTCCATTTTAAAATAGTTTGTGACATTTTTCTCAAAACATTACTTGGATACGTATCATCTAATTAAAAGCTTTGCCTCTCATAATGAAGTTATTCACCAGTTCAGGATATTTGTTTTAGTATTGTATGTTAGGAACATTCCATCAAAATTAAAGATTACATATCGCAGCTGTAAGAAAAATGTCAAAAACTATTTCTTGATAGAGGCTTGAGGTAGAATTAGGTAAAATATATACTGTGACCATAAAACATAAAAAACAATTTCTGTTTCAAACTCTCCATTTTAAAATAGTTTGTGACATTTTTCTCAAAACATTACTTGGATACCTTTCGTCTAATAAAAAGTTTAGACTCTCTTAAGGTCGTTGTTCACCATTTTAAGATATTTGTACTAGTATTGTATGTCAGGAACGTTCCATCAAAATTAATGATTACATATCGCAGCTGTAAGAAAAATATCAAAAACTATTTCTTGATAGAGGCTTGAGGTAGAATTAGGTAAAATATATACTGTGACCATAAAACATATAAAACAATTTCGGTTTCAAACTCTCCGTTTTAAAATAGATTGTGACATTTTTCTCACATTACTTGGATACGTTTCGTCTAATCAAAAGCTTTGACTCAATGAAGTTGTTCACCAGTTCAGGATATTTGTATTAATTGTATGTCAGGAACGTTCAATCAAAATTAAAGATTACATACCGCAGCGGTAAGAAAAATCTCAAAAACTATTTCCTGACAGAGGTTTTGAGCTAGAAATATGCAAAATATATCTATACTGTGTCCATTTTAAAATATTTTTAGATGTTTTCCTCAAAACATTACTTGGATACCTTTCATATATTCTGCCAATTTCTATTTCAAAACCTCCATTTTAAAATAGGTTTTAAGATGTTTCTCAAAACATTACTTGGATACGTTTCGTCTAATCACAGCACAAAACTTAGGTGTAATGAAAATGACAAAATTTATATTCTGACGATGGGTGTCTATACGGAGAATATTTATTATATTTTTCACATTTCTACTCCGTTTAAAAATAGACATTCTTCTCAAAACGTCTCATCTAATTAATTACAACTAAAAGCATTTACTCTTTGAATGAATTTGTTCACCATTATGGTGTATTTACTTTAAAAATTTATCTAGTTAATAAAATTAAAGCTGTCTAAAAGAGTGTATCTCAGCGAAGAACAACTTTACTTAATTGACTTGGTTTTTCTTTGTACATACTGTCTTGTACGTTCTTCTAAAGTTTTAATACTCCATGCTCTTTTTCTGCGTGCAACAAATTTGTTAGTTGATGGTGAATTTCCGTTTCAATTTATATTCCATACTATTTGAAACATTAACAAGCCGCAAGAGATCGGAGTGAATTGATAATGGAACTGTCAGATCCCATTTCCTAATCGGTTCGCAGTAAATTAAAAAAATACTTATTTAGTTATTTAACTTTTAATAATTTTTTTTTCTGCGAAATTCGGACAGAGACGTAGATTAGGTACCTGCCTTCTTGATTAAACCTGCCAGTTTGCCGACGAGATTGTTTCAAACTGGATAAATTCCGAAAATCAATTTCTACTTACTTAGTAATTATGAGGGCGGGTCTTCTCTTTTCACTGCCTAAAGTGTATTAAAAATTCTTTTTGCCGTATTTTTCCCTTAAAAAAGATTCCATAATAAAGTATTTTCACTTTCAATACATAAAAAGAATCGGCACAAAGAGCTTGGGAACTTAAAAACTTCAGTTTGATGTTTTCTGTGCTCCTTTCAGCCTCCATTCTCCGATGCAGAAAAAAAACCTAAATTATTTTATAATTCCTTTTAACAGGAAACGTTTCGCATACACGATTTTTTATATGTATTTATCGATTCGACTGGGAAACATGCGCCGCCTCCGCCAGTTCGTACAGTTAAAATTTTATACGTATTATGTAGAAAATTGTGTACTGTCACAACCAATTTTTTGAATTGTATGTTTAAATGTGACATGCCCGTTTCGTAAATAGGAATTATTAATGGGGCAAAATCTTGTTAGTTTAGGCCCGTGAAATGGGATTAAAATGTTTTTAATATTCAAAGGGTCCAGATATGAATGTCGGCTTCGTATGTGAAAGGGACGTGGCACCGAGCAATAAGTCAGAAAGCTGACCTTTGTAACGGGGAACAGGATCTTTTATTGTACAAAAACGTTTTAAATTTTCAGAAATAATTATACGAATTCGTGATTTCCAGATACTTTCCTCGATTCCGCCCTCGGCAAAATATAAATCAGGCCACATTGACATCCATCAAGTCGTAAACTTTTGCCGGCGGAAATATTAAATACAACAAAACCGAAAAATTAAACAAGATTCATGACTGGCTACATTTTTATACAACTTTCACGCGTAGCGTGAAAACTTAAAGATTTTTTTTTCGGTCCGTCGTGATGTGATGGGGAGTTATGAGCATGGGGAAGGAGGGGGGACGAAAAAGTTTTTAACAAGACGTCAGTGGAAAGAAAGGAAAAGAAGGGCGCAGTGAGCGCGCCCAAGGCGAATTAAACCGTGCGATAAATTTGTCAATAATATATATTCGAAAGCCGCAGAAGTTATACATTTAAGTACTGTGAATTTAATTAAAAGTTTAAAACTCCGTGCCATAAAATATAACTCGAGCAAATAGATTTATGACAGTTTATAAGGACGTATCAATGGTTACGACGACAAATTAGTTTTAAACTTTTTAATCAACTTGTCGTTTAACGCTCTTAAGGCTTGAGTCGCTTAAGTCCTACAAATACAATTATAAACTCCGACCCTAATGTTATTAGAGCATAAGTAAACCGCATGCTGCGAAAGTATGGCGGATAAATTTTCAACTCCTACTTACTTTTTCGCCCCGCGAGTCCTTGTAAGTCACCCACTGGTTCAAACTGTTACGCCAATACTCCACCAGGAACGCCTCGGCGTATTCCTGGCCTTGGCCGTTGCCGAATCTGCCCTGCGTCTCGGTCCAGGTCATCAGATGGTTTTTCTGGAGATCCACTTCTAAGTACTCCCTGACTTCGCTGCTGATTTGCGCTTTGGGGCACCAGGCTCCCCCATTCTTTTCCTGTCGTATCCTGAAAGAAACAAACAAAAAATAACAAAGGGGAAGAGCAAACAGTTTTCGAAATTACTTATGTTATTATACAAATTTATAATAAGGAATTTATATACATATAATCATGAATTGTTAATTAATTGTATTTTAACCACTAGTTGATCGATAGCACTTTGTATTTGAAATATTAGAGTTTTGAGCAATATGTTGTAAATTTGTGTAAATGAACCGAATAATGTTTGTTATAAAGGAAGAATATCTTTTAATAGAAAAGGCTTACTCCTTATATTTTGGTAGCAATGTTGGAGACCAACTAACTTTTGCAGCTAGCTAAGTGGAGAAATACTCTTGGCTATTTCTATGATCTGACGAGACTTCGTTTGTTTCCCGCCATCAAAAAAGGTTTTTAGAAAAAAAAGTCTTCGGTGCAGTTTCCAAATTTACATGATTTGCTCAAGAAAAAAAGTAAAACTATTGGCAGAATTTTCGATTTTAACAATAGAATTTATTTCAAGATGTCCAGTGCTGGACCATTATGAGAGATGTCTCAGAGGCTGCTTTCAAAAACACCAAATGGATGTCTAAACTTTAAATTTAAAGATGTGCTATTTAATAATTTTGTGTAAACAATATATTATTGTATTTTGTATGTGTATACATCGTGTAAGATCATAAATTAAAATTTTATAACAACTAATACATTTTTTTCTCATCCTTTAAAGATAAAAATGTGCTATTTAATGATTTTGTTTAAACAACAATATATTATCGTATTTTGTATGTATATGCATTGTGTATTTTTATAACAACTAATACATTTTATTATGAGTTTTTAATAGGTACTTTTTTAGTTGTTTAAAAATGAATTTTATATTTTGGAGGGTTGTCGAATCCACGGCTCGTGGACACGAAACGAAATCTGATAAGGAAGCGACTTCCTTAGACGAGAGGAACATGGGAGAATCCAAGCCGGTGCCTACAAATTGACAGGATTCACCCTCAGTTGTGTTTTTTCTCCCCCTACCCGGCCGACATTCCCCACTTATTGCGTTTACGTCCCGTTCGGATGTGTGGCGTGCTCCGAGAAATTCCCTAGCACCAGACGAGGGTTGGTAATACCTCGGTTGCGGAATCGAGTCTTAAAAGGTTTTCTGGGGGATACGGTACATTGGCAATTATTTAGGCAAAAATCTCGCCTGAATGCGGGGGTGGGCTGGGACCCCCAGGATGTTTCGATGGATTGGCGGAAGTGTTTAGTAAATGAACTGGAAGTTAATCTCGTTTAGCACTTTGTATGCTGAGGTGAGGAAAACATAAAGTCGAGCTTTATGGATGTAATAATGCGACCATCAAGAAAATTGCTAATTAACATCGAACAAAAGCTATCAAGATTGTTTCGCCGTCTCCCCGTGAGATTGCCGGGGCCGTTACCTTTTAGTACAACCATACAAACAGAAGTTGTATTGCAAAAAAATGCAAAAAAAAAAATTACCCAGCTAGTGGGACAGTTGCACAACTAAACCGGATTAAACAAAAATAAATTCATTCGGTTGTGTGGAATTGTCACGGACCCGCCGTCAAGGAAGCGGACGGACAGTTTCGGAATGAGTTTTTCATAGACCGTGCTCTATTTGGAATTGTATTCGATATTCCATTCAGAAACAAACCGAAGTGCTCCTTAATTGAGCTTTCAAACGCAGAAGTTTCAATTAAACCGAAAATTATTATAAACCGGCCGCAATTCCCAATACCGATTTATAGTTAACATGACTGAAAATGTTATTGTTAATACTCGGGCAATTTGTTTTCGGCAGTATCGATCCGTGTTGAAATGTTATTAATCGTTTGTCGGATTAACGTGATAATTTACAAATTAATTAAATTCGTAGTTTTTTTTTCTGTAGACGACAGAGCCAATTTCTCTTGTCACTGTCAATCAACGGATAATTAATTTTGGAGCCTCCGTTATTAAATATATACGTGTGATATTGATCCGTTTACTTTGTCTAACAATGTTTACATATTTTAATGAGAAAAAGTGTCTAATTAAACCAATATACATAGAGATTTTCAAGTTGATATATAATGCTAATAAAGCAGTTTTAAAAAATTAAATAAAATCAATATACAAGCATCTTGTATGTTATGATTAATTTATTAATTATAACACAGTGTTAATAAAGCCCAATCTACACAGGAATATGAAATTAAATATAAAAATTATATCAATATAAGGGGTTAAGTGGAAAAATATTATTAAAAAAATAAATTAAATTAATATTGAGAGCGATTTTTAAGCTTAATATTAACACATATTAAGTAAGATTTCAAAAAGAAAATGTTAAATGAAAAAATTTAAATGATATCAGTATACAGGATGATAATAAAATAAAACCTGTAAATGGAATATAAAACTAAAAAAATAAATTAAATCAATATACATGGTGATTTTAAGCTGATATGTTAATTTTAATTTACAGTTAGCAAAGCCAGAACTGCAAGAGGGAAAATAAAATTAAAAACTTGAATAAAATCAATATACAGGGTGATTTTTAAGCTGATATATTAATTATAATAGAGTGCTAATAAAGTCAAAATTGCGAGTCCTTTTATAGAAACATTTAATTTAAATTTAATTTGAATTAAAAGTCACTTTGTATATTCCCAGTATTGTTTAATTTTGGTTAAAATATTCACAGTTAAAAGTATATTGTTTGATTAATCCGAAATAATTTATTTTTCCATTAAGCCCAAAAATTTAGCAATTTTACCAGAAAAACAACCAAAAATAAAATATTTGATTATAATGAAGGGGAATAAATTCAATATAGAATAAAGTTTGACAATGAAATAACAACAATATAGTGTTTTAAACGCTTTTCGCAGCAATAAAGGTCATAAACCATGCAAACATTTTCATTTCATAACCATTCATCAACCGACATTGTATTTGGTTCTTTTTTTTTAATTTTGACGCTTTTGTTTGGCCATTCATTTACTATAATGGATAATTTAATTTAAATAATATTTCAAATTTTTATGGTTTGTTCGATGGTTATATTAAACTTAGTTTATTATACCAACAAAAATAAATCAAATTATTTATTAATGTTGTAGTCTGATACGATAATAAATATATTATAACTATTTAATAATTTTATTTAACCTACACAAAACTACAGTGGGATCAAGTAAAACTTAATCAAAATAAAATAATTTGCCATTAATCGTATTAATAAATAAAAAACATGACTGATTTATTGTTTATTTATATTGTTACTAGAAAATAAATCAGCTTTATGATTTAACTACTGAGTAGTAGGTAATTTATGGTTTATACACACGTTAACGTGATAAAAATAATAATTAGCGTCCACTTAACATAATTAATAGAAAATAATATTGCAGCAAGGCCAGTTTGACCAAACAGACAAATTTAAACGGAATTAAATAAAACCAAACACCTCGTAACAAACGGTTGACACCGGAGCCTGCATTTGTTAAACGCATATTAAACTAAAACGGCGTATTTGCACATTTCCCATGCTTTTTGTTGATTCTGCCAACTCCGGATTTTAATGGGATTTGCACTGGCTCCTTTGTATTCAAAATTAAGTATCGCATTGTACAAAAAGACACGCCATCAAATTTGCAACTTAAACGAGGTGCACATTAAAATTTATTCAAATCTTTAATTGCGCTTAAATCGCAAATAAATACGAGTCAAACGATGAAATTGTAACATTATCGTAAATAGAGCGCCTGCTCAGATTTAACGATTATTTACATATTTATGTGTAATCTTTCAAATATTAAAATGTGCCGGGTCGCGGATTTTCGGGGGGAGGGGAGAGCAACCTGTGTTTGCGCTGTCTGCCATTCAGGACGTCTTAAGGATATTATTAATGGTTGGAGCCACTCCGTTCCTTATTGTGAAACTCCACGCACTATTATTATTGAGTGGATACACTTTTTTTCCTAAGCGAATTTCAAATTAATCTCCGGCAAAATGGAAACCGACTGGTGCAGGGACATCTTCGTTACGCCGTCACTAGATATTATAAAATTTAATGAAAATTGATGATGAGAGGCATGAGGCATGAATTTCTTCGGGGGTAATCGGTTGGTCCAGTGTCGGTTAATATCTGTCATCAATAACAGTCGAGTACCACAGATTATAGAGATTCAGGCTCATCGTAAAGAATATATGTAGATCACTTCCTTCCGTTTTTTTAAGCTCAGACCAAGCATTAAGCTACTGGTTAAATTAATTCACTATAATCAAGAGATCGTAACTTGAGAATACAGTATAAAGATATAAAAAGTATGTGTGAGTACATATACTTCGTACAAACAAAATACAATTGGTTTATTCTATTTTTTTTTAGAAATATATCATATTATAAAATAACAATTGATTAAAATCTTAAAGCATAAAGTGTCAGAAGCTAATAATGGGTTGGACCCCCTCTTTGATTAAGATACTCACTGACGTGTTGTAGCTTCGATCTAATGAGATTATCAACACTTTCTTGTGATATTTCATCTCACACGAACTGAATATTACGTCTTAGTTCATTAAGAGTCGGTGAAAGGCGTTAAGCGTCGTCCCATCATATCCCACACATGTTCAGTTGAGGAATGGTCTGGAGATCTGGGTGACCAAGGTAGTAAATTCACATGGGAAGCTCCTAGGCAATGTGTGGTCGGGTCTTACTAACGCAAGACTATAGTATAAGCCCAAGGAAAAGCATAATTCATCACTAAACACACTGTGATTTCATTTCTCATCCCACTGTTGACGTTCCATACACCAGTCACTATGTTGACGTCTATGCTTTGCTGTTAGAGGTATGACCAAAAAGGCCAAAATCTTGTGGCTCTGTGGTAGCTCTGGGTCTTCCTGAACCTCTTTCTCTACCTCTTTTATCCTCTTCACTCTAGGACTGCCAAAATCGTATCACAATACTCACATTTCTGTTAGAAACGATGCGCTATTTTTTGAAGCGAAATTCCTGCTTCAGGGCCACTATTCACCTCTATCAAACTCGTTCAGTTGGCTAAAGGTATTCCTTCTCTCTGTGAGACCATGGGGAACCCATTCATCGAGCTTCGAGGATAGTCCCAGGCCTTTCAAGTGGTCATAAACTGAATTTGATAAAGTTAACCTCAATCCGATCTTGTTATTCGCCGGTTCGCATCAACTAATGCCTTTATCGCGTCTTTATCAGCTTCAACCGGCCTTCCCGAAGGTGGTGCATCTTCGACATCAAAATTGCCGAATCGAAATTTAGCGAACCAGTTCTGGCACTGTTGACAGTACACACACCTCCACACACGTCAATTTCTTTCTGGCTTGAACAGCATTTTTACCTTTTCTGTAGTAAAACAGTATTATATGTCGAAAATGCTGCTTATCGCTCTCCATATTTAAAAGGGCACCAACCAAAAACTACCGCGTAGAATTAATTGGAATTTTTCACACACAAGGCTTGCTACATGAGCTCTCAATGCATCTAAAAATTATACGGATTAAGTGTGAAGTTGGGTGCAAAAAAATACAATTTAATTCTCAGTCGAGAAAAAACGAAATTACTTTCCGAACAACCCAATAAGTACATGCTTGCTTGCAATACTTTAACGAAATTAAGTAAACAACAAAAAACCGACAATACGTTTTCCAATAGACTTTAAATTTCATTTCTTATTTCACTAGGTACAATAGGTATAGGAGTATACCAAATTTTATAAAAAATCTTAATGCGTTCTAGGTGTACATTAACCTCCAACGAAATGGAAACTGACTGATGGAGGGACATCTTCTTTACGCCGCCGGTAGATATTATAAAATTTAATGAAAATTGATGACGAAAATGTGAAAGGCAAGAGGGAAAAGTGGAGTGTGTAAGCCGTGGCGTATTTCTCAAGGGGTAATCCGTTGGTCCAGTGTCGGGTAATACCTGTCATCAATAACGGGCCGAGTACCACAGATTATAGAGATTTCGGACCATTCGGAACAATTTACTATGGAAACATCACCGAAAGAACATCTAAATTGCCAATGAGATTGCGATTTTCGACAATGCCGTTTACTTTTATTCGTCGATGATCTGATATTTATCTCTCAATGGTAGCGAGATAAATCCTTTAAGTGCATATGAATATTTCTCGGTGCGAATTTAATTTAACTGTCCGTTAAACGACCGTGCACGCATATTTTTTGCCGGTCATGTTTTCGTCGGGAATTGTTTATATTTAATTGTGCATGGCGGCAACTCCACGAGGACCGTAATTTAATTCCGCCATAAAGAAGCAATTAACCGGAGTGTATGGTGTCGGAATTTAAATTTAAACCCCAATTATATTTGCCCGAATTAAATATTCAGTCGGCCACAGATTTATTGTCTGAGTGGGTGTAACTATACGAAAGAATTTAATACGGAACACTTTGGTTAAGGTCAAACGTTCTGTTTTTGATTCCAATCAAAAATTAAAATTGTATCTTGGAAATCACGTCGGATTACATTTCCCGACTGGCAAAAAGAGAACGTAAATAAGCCGAAGGGCTGAAATGTTTCATACTGACACGTGCGGGGATAAAATAAAAATCCAATGTTTACCCAATTTCTTGGCTCCGGACCCGGACTGCGGAACGAAGGAGTGGAACGAAGGCAGATAATGCAGATAATTGATTGTATGAAACACGATAAATCTTCATACTGGATTTAAACGTAAATATTGCATAACTACAGCGAGCGGGAAATTGATTCTGCGGTGATTTATACCTTGGTTATTCCGAAAATGTTGATATTAACAGCAATAATTTTACCAAAGGTGGTTTTTATGCAAACGTCGAAATTTATTTTCGCGTTCATCAAATATTCCAATAACACATTCGAAACTTTATAAAAATATAATTCCCAACTGAATTATAAATTCCCCTCGGGGATTTTGACGATGGTCGTCAACCGTCGGACGTAAGAACTGTATTGACCGGTGAATTTTAAATTCCTGACCCTCGGCCGAAATGTTTTAATATTACATCCTTCCTGTGGAGGGGAAACGGGCCGATGTTTCGGCGGGAATCAGCTCGACCTACACATAATTTATTGCTGAATCTAAATTATTCAAATTTCATATTTATTGCCGACCTGTTATATCTGCACAACAAGATTTATGTACCTTGGATTACGGACCCGCTCCCGTTCCATGTTCCAAGCACAGAATTATACTCAGGTAAATAGTGCATATGCGAAAAGCTTTACTAGAATTCGAAATGTTTCATCAATTCATCCATTTTAAATGCGTTCAACCAGTGACTGCCTTTTTGAGGTAATAAGTGATAACTTGAGTGTACATTGTAAAGAAATTAAAAGTTCCTTTCATTTATTTTTGAAGCACATACAGCAAATAATCTCTGGTTGAATTAACTCATTGAAACTGTAACTTAAGATACTTCCTTTCATTTTTATATTTGTTTGAAGCACAGACCTAGAGCAATGAACCACTGCTTGAACTGACTCATTGCACCCATAATTCAAGAAGTCGTAACTTAGTACTTGTCTAGGACATAATTTCGCAGTGGCTTATTGGTCGTATGACTGATGCCACTATTTTTCACCCTGATTAATTACCGACCGAAACCCACCTTGATAATATTTCAGAGGGGGCGTTCGCAATTGCTGAATAAATCATGAAAATTATTAGAGAATGGCTGCGGACTCGGATATTTAAAGTGATAAGTTGGCGGTATGATTGAGTCGGGCGTCCGTAGTTGCCCTATCTGACGTGCGACGCCTCAGGTGAGGCGGACGCGCGGCCCCCGCAAAACGTAATTTATCGCGCCCCAGTTACCGGGATCAAGAAGAATGACTGCAGGTGAAACGGAGAGAAGCCGGGGAAGATGATAACAATGTTGCCGCATTTGAATTTCCGCCTAGTCGGCGGATTTCGTAATAATTTAATTGGGGGATGGCGGATGCAATCGTCGGGCTCCGCTCTCATGATCGTTTGGCTCATTCAATTGCGCGATGCGGTGCTCCAATTACTGGATGTTAACGTCACGTTTTCTGGGTCACACTCAAAAAATTTTAAAGGGTTGAAATGGTAGAGTACCTTCAATATATATGAGTAGTCATAGTTATAGCAATTTATTCTTTTAAAAATTGCTTACTTTTTTATTTTTTAATGAACAAATTTACTTTATGGTGTTTTAGTGCTCTCTATGGATTAAAATCGATTAATTGGTAGCGGTCTTTTGCTTATTGTAATTAATTAATCATTGTAGAAGGGAAACTGTAAGAAAAATTATAATTCATATAATAAAAAACATTTTGCTTCTATATATTGAAGAAATAATGATCTTAATAAATGTGTTTCAATATAAAAATGATCCCAAAACACAAAATGTGACTGATTGATTAAAAGACCGAAGCATCAATGTCTTGTCTTGCCCTTCCCAACCTCCAAACGTCAACCCTGTAAAAAACTTTACAAACTTTACATTTGAAAGATTACGTTTATAACCAATATTCAAATAGCGTTTACTTTTATTTTTCCCGTTTTCAAAAAATAATAATCAATTATTATTGGAGTGGTGCGTTGATTTCTGGAATTTTGAATGATTTTATTTAAAAAATAATCAACAATCAATAATATTTGGTAACAAGCTACAAGTCACAAGAAACGTCTTCTTCTTTTTTGGAACTGAAGAAAAACACACCCTTGACCTTCTCATCAGACAATGACCAAAAATAAACAAAAAGGATAAATATCTGAATTATATGGCGAATGAGATACAAATAATCTTTAAAAATTTAAAGTTTCCTTTGAGTCTTGAATACGAAATCTGAGTAAGCTGGTCATGAAGAAATAGATCGTCTTTTTTCTTGAACATTGGCCTCTTGGTAGGTGGTGCATGAAATTTTTTGTGTTACAGACCAATTGTAAAATACCTCAATTTATTTAGAATCCATTACTCCAACTTACTGATGAGATTCATTGGATGAAACCTCTTCCTAATGGTTGATTCATCGCAACAAAGGTGGCCAGAACAAATAGCAATTGTGTTGTTTTGTTCGCCAGATTCTATTGAAAAATCAATTTGTATAAGTATCATAAACATTTTGAGTGTAGTTCCAATAATAACAATAATCGATTTTAGTGCGGCAAATTGTCCCAAACTAGCGGCCGTTTATCATATTCATCAGTCCCGACGGTTACCAATATATTCAATAATAATCATCAAATTTGTATTCAATTATCCGAAGTGCTCCCCCGGGATGAATTTTAAATTAATCCGCTCCGCAGATATTAAAATTTCAAATTTCCAAAGCTTCCAAAAGTATCAATAGCTATAGGAATAGCTCATTCGTTAAATTTTATTGTTCGAAACTAAATAAGTAAGTGTTGCACTCAAGTATTGATTGACTGCATTTGAACCGAAGGCGATTACGTTTAATTCATTTAATTCTGTGTGTAAGTGTCCATATGGTCGCAGTAACACAAGAACTGCGTTTAATGTTCTGTAACTGATCACTTCTGGAATAGATGCTTGATTATATTGAATCCATGTTGTCCCAAAGGTCCGATATTCCCCCTACACGATAATAGAAAGAAAAGTCACTTTTATGATGATCACAATTTAGCCGGAATTGACAAATCATGCAATTCCTTCCAAAATGAAGGGGAAACCAGACGTTTTGATCCCCCGATTCCAGATCTATTAACGAGAACTGTCACAATCAGGTAAACTGACAGCTCCATGTTTATATTAAAGCCATGTCGGGTTTAATCAGACTCAAGTTTAAAATATTTTTAATAATTCAAACATACACTCGCAGTAAAATTTAATTAACTGTCTTATGAGTGGAAGTTTAAGACAGTTACTTTATGAAACGAGGGCATGAGACGTTATTTTTTTAACGCCTGTCACTCAGACGCGCTATTTTAATTAAATCTTAAATTCTATTAAACTTACTACATTGTTAGTATTTCAGCGCAAAACTTTTTTAATATGCATCTTTTTAACATCGTACAAAACAAACAACAACAGTGCGCCCTTGTTAGCTGCTGAAACCGCCAGACTCTCGCTACATCAAATCTCAAAATGTAACGTGCTTTTCTTCTTTTACACTTGTTAATGCTGAGCTGAAATTACTACGGTTACTAGTGGAGTTATTATCTTGTTCCTAGTTCTAAATATCTTATGTACCGCAATTAAGGCCGACATATCCGTTGTGTTCTTCGGACGATATCACTTAAGAGCTGGAAGAAATGAAATTAGAAAAATGTCTGGCTAATTGGCGTCGTTTGTTCTATTACCTCGACCACTGCATCCCATATTTCAACCTGTTTTTCTTTATTTTCCACCCTTATCCCAGGGATATAACGATGCAAGGCAAATGATGCAAGCAATCCGGGAGTGCCGAAGGCCCACTTCAAGAGTTTGTTCCCGGTGTGCAGTTTGAAAAGGTATTTCAATTAAGGAGTTAATTGAATGTGTTCTTTGCGTGCACGGTGAATCATTATTTTATATGTTTTCGAGTACTTTGGCCGTTTTACGTGACGGACTGCGGCACATACAATAACCGGACAAAGGCAAATTAATTAGTGGCGGGAGTGTTAGTCCGACTTGAGCCAATTGAGGATTGTATTACAACGGTCCGGTCTCTAATCAAACGGGTATTTATTAGACTATTAGCCGAATCGGACTCTATGACGGTCCCACTGGCCGGTACGGGTCGATCCTGCTGCAATATTCGCCTGTTGATGAGCAAATGGCCCGTGTGTTGTGAATCAACAATTGACCGTCTAATTAATAATTAATTCCTTCCATCGTTTTGGATCACGTTGCGCCGACCGACGGAATTCGAACGGCTCTATTGATTATTGCATTCTGCTACCACTTAATCCTGTTATGCCAACTATGTATACACGGGTATGTGTCAATCAATGCCCGATTGTCCTTTGTTGCGGATGTCGTGTTTGGTTCCATTAACAATTTAGAACAGCTCTAACCCTGTTTACTTTTGTCATAATTTTTTCAGCTGTACGTAGTGTAGGACAAGCTAAAGTATTAACGACCCTCCCTTGTACAAGGGTACGTCTTGGCAATGAGAAAAACTCGATAAGCACTGGTTGTGACTCGGCCTTTTTCTGGTCCGAGACAATCCATCAAAGGGGGGTGGACGTCTTCGCGACTCTGTGAGTGTGTGTGTGTGTATCTTTTTATTAAGGATGGGGAGGCGACGTCAAAAGCGCATCCTCATATAAGATCTTTTGACAAATTGCTCGACCTCAGTCACTCTGTCATGTTGAGAATCAATTTGAATAATCAGTCAGTCGGACGTAATGCTACAAAAGTCTAATAGTTATTTGATGATGGATGGAGACTGTGCCTACGTCGGACATTCACCGTATTTAAAATCCAATTAAGATCACTCCGGCTGATAAATCTGCCCATTCACGATAACCGAGGATTTAAACATTATGGAAATGCTCCTGCGACATCCCCAAACTATAAGGCATAATATTTTACACAACGGTTCACAGTTGTGGACTTAATAATCCTGGAGGAACCGGTGGACCGTTTGCACGTGGCCAGGGTCCAGGACTCCCCGCTCGCGCATTAGTGCCTCTATTTGTCTTCGCCGGTACATAAACCGCTTAATCAAGTGGAGGTGTCCATTTATTTCAGTTTTAGCCGTCTCCCCCGACGCACCACACATGTCCTCCGCCGAAAATAATCCCTCCGTTGTCATAACAACGCCCCGCGGTCGGACCAATTTCCCACTCTAAACGCGGCACTAACATCCTTGAGATGCCTGCTGACGTCCCTTATTCAATTAGAACGGGCACATTCGCAGTCAATGATACGAGATGATAATGCATCGGGATGGGTTATGAGTATTGCGCCAGAAGGCATTAGGTTTTAGGATGGTTTCCGGCTGGTTGACTGGCGAAGACATGCTTTTTGCCTGTGACGAGGTGTACGTCCGTCGTTTTCGGATAATTGGATAATGGGTCGGACATTTCGTGTTTCTGGACGACGTAATTAATTGTTCCAGCCGTTAGAAACTTCTTTAAAGCATGCCTTTGCACAAACAAAATGGGAAAAACGGAAAACGATGATGGATGGTTGGAAATTTGACCTTAGGCAAGATAAGGAAGCAGGAATCGACACAACTTCAAACATATGTATACCCGAACGTATCTAATAAATTCATGACCGGCCAAACACGTAGAACCATAAATCCAAACAAACGTCAATGCAAGAGAGCGTCGTTACTCTGTTTCCGCATAAATCTGTGAAACTTTATAAAAATTTATCGTCCGAAAGGTCCAGAAAGTGAATTTTAAATTCGTCCACTCATCTACCCGACTTCACCATCCTCTTCAGATAATTATTGACGACAAACAAAAACAACTACTACAAGTAGCCGACAACCAATAACTCGGGGCAACGTATAAGTCGAGGAGGAAATATTAACATAAGTATCCGTTGGAAACTCCGCGCATCGTTTGGCATCTAGGTGAAGGCTTTTCAAAAGTGCCCCGGCCAAAAGTTCGGCCGGGAACGAGATTTAAAGCTGTTACGGGCGTACGGAACTCCGGAAACATTATCTGGATAAATGTAATCAAACTGTGGGGGTAATTTACATTTTGTTCCGGGTTGAGAGTTTTCCCGCCGTACATATCGGGCTAATCCGGAACCGCACGGATAAACGGCACATGTGACGAGCCGGAGAAACCGAAATCGATTCCTTTGCGGGGACACTGCGTACGTGAACTCTTCCACGAGATTTATTCTACAGATGGTCCTTTCCTACATTCTGTTTCACAAGGATATATATGTTGGAATTGCCTTGCAACTTTCGTTGTTCTGGCGCAATAACAAACCAAACTGTGGAAAATGTAGGAGAAATTCAAATAAAAATATCAGGAAGAGTAATTATTGAAACTAATTGATTTACACCGTTTAAATTAGAGTGTAATGATGTGGTGGACTGGCCCAATTCGACTCCAATAAATCCCAATATTGTTTGTAGCCACGGAAACGATTCACGAACCCAAATCAATTTGTACTGATTCAGTCGCATAAAAGAGTAATTTAGCGAAACAAACATTAAGTGGGGATGGTGGGGGCGGAAACGCGTCGGAAAAACTCCGTTCCTAATCGAGCCGCTTGAATTCGAAGTAAACAAATTTAAAACACGTATAGGAACGGGACCGGTGAAGTCGGATCGGTAGTCCGAATGGAGGCGGTAAGAATTAAATCGGGCGACGATTGATTTCCGCGTTTACAGCCCCCTATCCACCCCACAACCGGGACTCTTCCTCGTTTTTTTTTCCATCGTTTCCTCGACACCCAGACAAATGCCGGGCCCATTTCTTACCGCGGATTTACGATCGCGGCGGATAAATGGCATCGACGGCACCCATTGTTCCGGGACGGCTTGTGTTTACTAGCCGAATTTAGACCCCGGATCGGTCCGGAGTTTATCGGGACGTTTAAATATGTAACGCGATTAATTATTGGGGAAGAATGCGATGGGGCCAATTCATTAATTTGGCTCTATTTTGAGACTGACTGCGTGTGCTTTCATGTGAAGGTTGACTGGAAGTTTTGATTAATCGATTAAATATCGATGTGTGAATGGCAGGTAAAGAGTGAATTATTTAAAATTATAATTAATAATTAATAACTTAACTATTATGTGTAGCTCCCACCAACATACAAAATGAAGTTTAATTCAAGAGTTGTCAAAACATTTATCCAGTGTCATGCCTACTAAAACAACCAAAATTACTCAACATATCCACAAAAATAGCAAAATTGAACAATACTGACTTGTATTGTCTATAAAAGTTCAATTAAAAGTCTTAATCTCTTAATAATTTTCTCTGTTGTTTAATTGTCGAAATAACTCATATTTACTACAATAACTAAAATTCTTCAATATCTTTCCAAAGAATAGCAATATTGCACAATACTCACAATACTTCTATTGTCTATAAAAGTTCAATTAAAAGTTTAACTGCAAGAATCCACGTTTCGATAGATTATTAAAATTAAAGTAATTACCATCTTCAGCTCCCACCAAATAAGATAATAAATTTAAGAGATGTTAAAATATTTGTCGAAATAACACATATTTACTACAATAACTAAAATTCTTCAATATCTTTACAAGAATAGCAATATTGCACAATACTCACAATACTTCTATTGTCTATAAAAGTTCAATTATAAGTTTAACTGCAAGAATCCACGTTTCGATAGATTATTACAATTAAAGTAATTACCATCTTCAGCTCCCACCAAATAAGAAAATGAAGTATAATTCAAGAGTTTTTAAAATATTAAATAATGCATGTCTACTATAATAACAAAAATTCCTCAACATCTCTAGAAGAATAGCAAGTTACAATTGCGCATATTTCAATTAAAAATCTCTTAATAACTACCTCTATTGATTAACTATGAGAGCCCACATTTGGATAGATCATTACAAAATGTTTTTATCTTCGTCCTCACCAAATAAAAAAATGAAGTATAAAAGCCTGAATATATGTCTGCAACAACAACTAAAACTTTTCTCCACAAGAATAGCCCGCTAGAATTGTACATTGATGATTTTTATTGTCTAACATATAAAAGTTCAAACGAAGTATAATTCAAGAATTACTAAAATAATTATCTAAAAAATGGCTGCTACAATAGGCAAAATTTTGACTCCCATTTGAAAATGAGTGTTAACGAGTAAAAAAGGTCAGAATAAGGTTATTAATTTAATTTAATAATCAATTAAAGTGATTAATGTGCAATTCAAATTTCCTATTTTTGTTGGGACGTTTAATAATTTTGGATCTCACGCCATTTAATAATTTACATTCAAAATTACATCAAATGGAAATTATCCTTTGAAATGCACCATAATAATATTTTTAACGTCAGAAACGTGCACTTATAGGTAACATGATGGGAATTAATTTTCGATATTATTTATCATTTCCATATAATTTACGACACGAATTTTAAAAATCGTCCACATTTGTGTGTAGTGTCGAATGTGCCAGAGTAATTAATGTATATTTAACGATAGCAACAGTGAGCAGACATATCTAATAGCGGCCCACGGCCATAAATATCAATATTTAGCAATAATAAATACATGTATTAAAACGATCAATAACTGTCGCCAGGTCCGCAGATGAAAATTAATGAATGATGTGTAGCTCCCAGTAAAATGGCTGATAAAAACGAGTCTCGCTGGAAAATGCCACATGGACACGGCCACGTTTATTGCCCATTTCGGGCTGCAAAATAAACTTTTTGTGCGGCTACCCTTTCTATCATGGTGGTTATTATTAAAATAATAAAAACCGCCATACGGATATTGGACCGTAAAAACGAAACAATTCGACGTAAAAGCTCGATATAATGGACAAAACGAATCTTTCCCTTTCACGTTCTAAAGTTTCGAAAAACGTTAGACGGGATGTAATTCAACGGGGTTCAACATTCGATGCGCATCGTTCATTAATTCCCGTAATTGCATCGGGTCCTGATAAACAATGTCGCCGATGCCGGAGTCGGATCCGGGCAAATTTCCGCGTTAATGCCGCACATTTTTAATCGGCACAATGCACCGGGACTTTATCGGTGCGATCGGTCAGCCAATTCAGCTAATTCGGTTCCATTCAATCGTGGTGCACGAGTTTTATTTCTTGTTACTCGATGTTTTTCCCTTTAAACAATATTGCGGGGCCAATTTAAAAGGATGGAAACTTATAAATAGACAAGGTTTTTTTTTTAATTTCGTCCTATCAGATCTTCAATCGAGGATGGAACGGTTCGTTTTTGATGTTTAAGCGACGTATTTCAACCGTATTCGATATGTTGATTTTAGGAGTTAATTGAATGTCTGATGGGACGTTCGCGAAAGCTTGGATGGTCGCCAATAAAAATTCATTTTATTGTTACGACTAAATAAACATACGGTTTATTCACCAGACGACTTTTTATAAAAATTACCCGACCATCGTTGCCAATCGGGCAATCATCGTTCGCAAATTCGACCGGTCGTTAAAAAAACTTGAAACTCTTATAAGGTTTAACTCCTTACTTGGCAAGTCAGCTGGTATCAATCAAAGAACAATTCGCTGTAAAAGTTTTTATTGGAAAAAATCATTGCTTATTTTACAGAACGGTTTGAGATAAGAATCTTGAATTTATTTGCTTCTTGCTACAACCACTGAATTATATCAAATAATCTGAATTTCATCTGGTTCTAAAATTTTTATGTGTAATTCAAATTGAATTTACAAATTATATTTGTATAACTGTTATAGGAAAATTATTGGTTGTATTACGATCAGTCTAAGATAAAATTTCACATTTGTAGGAAGAAGTACAACTAATAAATTATTTCAAAAATTTGTTTTTAGATGGTTTTAAAATAATTGTGTTAAGTTTAAATTTACCAATTTAATGGTACTTAGTAAAGCTTGTATTTAAATTTTTGGTTGTTTTACCTAAAGAGTCCCGCATTATTTATTTTTTCCTACAACCAATAAATTATTTCAAATATTTTGATTTTTGTATGGTTTTAAAATATTTTTGTGTCATTCAAATTTGCCAATTTAATGGTATTTTGTAAAGTTTTTATTGAAAAAAATTATTGGTTGTTTTACTGACCATTTTGAGATAAGGAGGCATTTATTTACTTCTTCTTACAACCAACAAATTATATAGTTTTCAACTGATTGTGAAATATTTGTGTTTAACTGAAATTTGCCAATTTAATGATACTTTGTAAAACTTTTATTGGTAAAAATTTTTGGTTGTTTTACTGATCATCTTGAGATAAATTATTTCAAATATTATGATTTTTGAAACTTGTATGTCATTCAAATTTGTCAATTTAATGGAATTTTGTAAAACTTTTATTGATACAACTTTTTGGTTATTTTACTAATCACCTTGAGGTAAGGAGTCTTGCATTTATTTATTTCTTCTTTACAAACAATAAGTTATATCAAAAGTTTTCAACTGGTTCTAACTCTAACTGTTTAACTCAAATTTGCCAATTTAATGTAAAGCTTTCATTGATAAAAATTACAATTTGTTTTCTGATTATCTTGAGATAAGGAATCTTGCATTTATTTACTTCTTACAAGCAATAAATTATTTCAAATATTATTATTTCAAAAGGTTCTAAAATTAAGAACTTACTGGTACTTTAAAAGCACTTATTGATAAAAGTTATTAGTTTCTTTTACTTGCATTATTGTACTTATTTACATCTTTCTAAAACATTACATATATGTCATATATTTCAATTAGTTCTAAAATATTTTTGTGTTATTCAAATTTTTCATTTTAGTGGTAATTTGTAAAGATTTTATTATAAAAATTTATTGGTTGTAGCATTTATTTACTTCTTTCTACAACTAATAATTTATATTAAACATTGAGAATTTCATTTATCAGTAAAATATTTGTATATAATTCAAATTTGCAACTTTAATTAAAATTTAAATTTGTTTTCAATAAATTTGGATGCATAATGTAAAACCAATTAATACTGTAGAAATTAAACAACAACCACAAGTTTAAAGTATGTACATTATTATTTTGTGCTTATAAATTCCACAATAAATTATTATTTATTACTACCAAAATATGTTGACATTCAGATGATAACAAATTCACAAATCGAATTAACATGTGACAAAAGCCAGCGAAATCTAGTGCAGTAATATCAAATCTACAACATAGTTCGTACAAAACAAACTCAGATTGAAACCGGGCCAATCAAAACAAGACGAAAGCATAAAACAAACTTAATATCGCAACATAAAGGAAATTTAATGAATTCAGTTTGCTGACGGAATATCCAGTCCCGTAGGCACGCGTACGATTTCCCTTATTTGCTCTTTAACCACCAAACTATATACTTAACTAAGCCGTTTTAACATTCAAATTCAATCCGATTCCATCAACCGTCGTCGGTTGTCGCTTCTTTCATACGCGAATACCCGCATCTCCTTTCCCCCGTTCACGGGATTCGCGAAATGACTAACCTACCCCCTCTAAGTTTATGTATTCGTGTTTGCGTATTTGTTCTCGGGGACGAACGCAAACACCACATATTTAACTTTTCGAATGTCATTTTTCTGCACGTGCACGCGGATGAAATTTGTACGGAGTTACGAAATAGTGTCGCCACCACTAATGTAAACAAGCACTTCGTCGCGGCTGTTTACCCTCCAGACAATGCAATTCGGCGCATTATTCAAGCCGGGAGCTTTTAAAACTTTCGCAATCTAGATGACACTTTCGTTATTATTGTTGTTTCTCAGTCGGTTTAGTTATTTAGTGCACTATCCGGGACACCAATGACACGGAGCTTTTCTCGTCTTCTTCACTTCACCATTTCGCCGGCAATAAAACTCTGTGGGAACAGTCGTTGCGACTGGTGCGGTCTCGGTTCCAATTAATTAATTTCCACGGATCCCGGAACGGTTGTGGCGGTTGTGGAACAGGAAGTTGCCGACGCATAATATTGCGGCGATAAGTACATTAACGAAGTGGAACAAGTGGCTGTTGGGTCGAATACAAAGGACGGGCCTGATGGCAGTCAGTTAGGTGGTATCCGTATCCACTTTAATTAGACAGATCGTCAATTCCAGACACGCTTGCTTGCTGCCTCCTCGGGGGACTTTGGCTAGAGGATTATTACAGACGTTTGATTCTATCCAAAAAGGTCCAAAAAAGAAGGGGTTAAGATCTAAGAGGAGGATGGTAGATATCGCTGGGGAACAGCAAAAATGTTTCCAGGGCCAAAACTGCAAATCTTTCTTATTTTATTATACCAATTAAGTCTACCTTGCAAAAGTCTCAGTTGGATTTGGTTTTATAGATCCATGATAATTATAATAATTACCCATCAGTCCTTAATGTAACTTAGATCATTAAATGAGAAATACTTGGATTTTTTATAAGGAGTTTAAACACATATAAATCTCAAATTGTTGGTGTATTTCAACACCAGTTGCTATTTGATAAATTAGAGAGTTTTGAGCAACATGTAGGAAGTTTGTGCCTTACCACGTATCTTGACTGGAAAGTTGATGATCAGGATCAGGAAAATTGGGCTCTCCATATTTGCTGTTACAAATCTGGTTCAACATTCGTGGCTGGTTGAGTAAAAAAAAGCATAAAGATGCCCTTTGCTCTTCCTTCGATCAACTGATAACCGAAATGTTACGTAACTGACTTTACTTTAGTTGGACATCCCTTCAAAAAAGGAAGAAAAAGTGCCTCACAATATCCAAATATCCAATCATCCATCTAATCCAAAATAAGTCTGTGATTTTGAAGATGATGAATGGATTCAAACGGTAATGTACTGGAAAATATTACTGGCACATTAACCTCGCAAGACTCCGATTTTGTCTGTGACCTTACCAATAAAAACTTCAAAAGGTGATTTAGGAAAGGTTTTGTAATTAGAACTTTAAGATGACTATTACGAGAGGCCGTTTGGTTTCCAGATTCTCTCCAGATACGTATCCTTTCAGAATCTGAGTGATTGCAAAATCTGAACTCATCAGGATTCTAATTAAGATGTTCTTGTGTCCAAGCTAAACGAGCAGCTCCATTTCTAGGGAGCAATCGCGGTACCCTTAAAGGTCGTCTCTAACATAGACCCTGCTATCCGACACGGTTTCTGAGGGTTTGAGGTGACACAATCCTGGCTCGGGAAGTGTCATTTATGGGTGTCTCCGAGCTAACAAAAGCAATAAGTGATCTTGTACTGGGGTAGTTATCCTACTGTGGCCTGAATGTCTTTTTTTTAAGTCATTGTACTCACTGTAATGTCTCAACAATATGCTACAACACTCACAGATGTGTCCATTTGACAGGGCACTTCACGTTGTGATGATCCACCCTTTCTTTCAAATTACTCTTAATTTTTGTTTGTCACTTAGATGATGCCTTTCCATAATAAAATAAGTATGTTTTTAAGATTTGATGAATATTGGGTCAACATCACAAAATATACAATATTATTCTCTATAATTTCTTTGTTCATTGATATGACTGTAAATTGAAATTTTGTGGCAAATAATTCAGATTTTTTTAAAGCCACTTAAAATCTTTAAAAGGTGTTTGGGTGTGCTTGAATCCAAAGAAATAGGTTTGTTCGGGAAATCAAAAAAAGTTGAATTTTGTTCCCCAGTGCTAATATTTGCTAATATCCCCAAACAATCATCAAAACCGGGTGCAGTCAATGGCGCCGAGGTCGATTTATCTTAAATCCCTCGCGGGATTATGCAAACTGCTGGGCGCGACATCATCGAAGGAAATGTTTATATTCCCAAGAATTATATTGTCTGCACTTACCAGTTCTGATACGACATCAGAGATGCCGACCGGCTTCGCTTTATTTAATCCGTATTTACATAAATGGCACTCCATAACGCAAAACGAGCGCCAGATTACCGTAAATGAACGAATTTCGTGAACTGATGGCCCAAACATGCCTCACTGCACGTACCGCATTTTTCTCAATTGGCAACTGATTTCAACGAACGTCTGTGTGTTGCGTCAATATCAGAAACCGCAGTAACAATACCATGCTTCACGTTCGTATTACAGTTGAGCAAACACCACCGACCAGTTTCAATTAAATTAGTTTTCAACAAACACATTTTTCCATTCAACCCGAATTTACCTGTGGGTTGGTCGGCTGTCGAACATCCGCAACCGAAAACGGTTCTGGCAACGTTCCGGTCGACTTTAATTGGTCCGATTTCCCAAAAGGTCTGCGGCGGCGGAGGTCGGAAACGGACCGAGTCCATTTCAATAATAATCTGCCCCCTCGTGTCCCGCGGGGACTTCGCATCCGCACAATGGCGGTTTTCGCATTTCAGGTCGAATATTAACACGTTCTCTGGATGCAACTAATCATGATGTCGGTGTTGTTCTAATGTAACATCATCGCGGGGCCGTTGGAGGATTGACTCCGCCAAATTGGAAGGAAATCGAACGCCTCCCGGCCTGATTGGATCTGTTTTATCTGTTGGTGGAACTTAATGACGTATGGCAAGTGTATGTGTTATAATTAGTCATATAGCACTCATGAATAATTCCGCGTAGGCTCGCCCAAACTAATGACATGTTAATCACATTTGTAGTTATGACAACAAGCATTAACGCGGACATGAGCCCAGAGAAATAGAGATTGGAGACGGGAATCGTCGCCAGTCCGGATTCTGAACTCAAATGGGTTTACGAACGAATTATATTGTCATATTCGAAATCGATACAAAATTAAGTTTCCGCTAACTGGGCATTAACCAGGATCTAATTGGAATTATTCCGCCGGCAGCGACAAGACGCCAGAGCCCAGTGGAGATGGAACAATGGATTATTAGCTAATTGGACCGAATTGGTGGCATTACGACGTAAATGCTAGGATTTGTTTAACGAGTTTAGAGCAATTAATTATCGCAAATTTACCTGTATAATGTAGCATTACTTTCACTCAAACGTCTCATCAATTACACATCGAACCGTCCATGTACAACATTGACAATTTTGGGGAGGATCAACGGACATGTCGACTCGGAATGTGATAACGTAAAAAGGAAAATTGCCAGAATGACAGTTATTGATTGGCGAGGGTCTGTGTGCACAGGATCGCGTGGGGATCCCCCACACGCACTTGTCAGCATTGCAGTTCCTTGAAGGGAGACTGCACGCACTCCAAAAGTGCCTTTCCAGAACCGACTCCCTCAGGTCGTTGCATGTTTGGACAGCCTCTCCTCACCCCCCCCCCCCAAAAAAAAAAAACGTTGCAACCAAGGCAAACCGCCAGACGGCAAACAACGAGTCCGTTCCTGGTGGCGGAATCAGCGTCGCAACCCCTGCGGTTCGTTGACAGGTTGCGGAAAGCGAGAGTCGCATGATACTTACGATTCGGTGGTACGTGACACGCATATCGAGTTCGTTATGAAAGCAAACACCCACTTAACGACGGTGTCTCACCACGAGCTGCGAATCCGGTGCAGCGATGCAGCAATTAAGATGCTGACGGTCTCGCGGGACCAAATATCCAGCTAGGTTTTTAATCAAGCCGAACGTAATTGAATTTGGCATGCACATCGTGACGATAACGGCGCGAAAACCGAATACATCACACCGGAAGCGGACTCGATGTAATTAATCTGGTTTTTTTTGTGTAAAGCGTAAAACAGAAAATAAAAAGAGGTGGGCAATTTAATTCCTTGCCGCGTGCGATGCAATCAATCAAAATAATGTGATAGGTGCTATTCCCATGTATGGAGAACATGACAGCGTACAAAACTGTTTCATTTGCACAGTTGGAAGTTATCATTAAAAACATCTCGCAGGGGACTAGCGTGTCCATTAATAATTTTCGTTTGACCGCGGCCACTGTATGCGAGGCGGATCGGGATTTTCATAAAAATAATATTAATAACGCTGATTACACGACGGAGTAACAATTATTTTGTCGGCCGCGATGACAGATAATGGGTAAACGGTTGGATTTGATGAAGTTGACAGTCATAAATGGTAATGGAGCCTCAGTCACCATTGTGTCACTTTTACTTTTTCTTATTTTATCGTTGATGGTTAATCTAATGATAATTACTTTTATCCCAGTGTCTGTTATTTCAATGCTTTGTACAATCATTTGTGCTGCAGCCTTATTACTGCTTAATTAACTCTTGTCTGGACCGTTTCTTTTGGAATTCTTATGAATAATTACGTTTGTACATCTAATGACAATTAAAAAAAGAAATGTGTTTTGATAGGAACATTGCTTATGTATGTTGGTAAGTAAGCAACATCTCAATTATAAATTTGTGAGTATCATATTTTTATTTAATTTCATTTCAGGTGCATCAGCTTCAGAAAATATTTTTCAACTGACTGCGAAAGAAATAAGAGGATTCTTATAAAAATAATGTTAATAACGCTGATTTTACAGCGCAGCAACAATGACTTTGTCAGTCACGATGATAAACATGGTTGTACTTGATGAAGTTGATGGTCATAAATGGTAATAGAGCCTCAGTCACTACTGTGTCACTTTTACCATTCCTTATTTTATCGTTGAAAGTTAATCTAATGATAATACTTTCATCGCAGTGTCTGTTATCTCAATGCTTTGTAGAAATATTTGTACTAAAGTATTATTACTGCTTAATTAACTCTTGTCTGGACTTGAATTCTTATGAATAGTTACGTCGGTACACCTAATAACAATTAAAGAAGGAACATGTTTTGATAGGAGTATTGCTTATTGCAACATATAGGTCAGTAAGGAAACATCCCAATTATACATTTGAGAGTATAAGTTGGTGTATTTATTTATTTCATTTCAGGTGCATCAGCTTCAGAAAATTCAATTGACCGCGAAGAAAAGAAGAGCATTTTCATAAAAATAATGTTAATAAAGCTGATTTTACGGCGCAGCAACAATGACAATGTCAGTCACTATGATAGACAATGGATAAAAGTACATCTACTTGGTGAAGTTGATGATCATAAATGGAAATAGATCGTAAATCACCATTGTGACATTTTTGCCTTCTCTTATTTTATCTTTGAAGGTTAATCTAATGAGAAAAATCAGTTAACCACGGGAGAAAGAAGAGAAATTTCATAAAAATAATGTTAATAACTATGTTTTACGGCGCAGCAACAATAATTTTATCAGTCACAATGATAGATAGATAGTAAACGGTTGTACTGATGAAGTTGATAGTCATAAATGGTAATGAAGCCTCAGTCACCATTATTTCACTTTTGCTTTTTCTTATTTTATCGTTGAAGGGTCAGTGTTTGTTTCAATCCTTAGTAGAGATATTTGTACTTGTCTAATTACTGCTTAATTAATCCTTGTCTGGGCCGTTTCTTTTGGAATTCTTATGAATAATTAAGCCGGCACACCTAGTGATAATTAAAAAGGAAACACGTTTTGGTAGGAGTATTGCTTATAGCAGCGTGTAGGTAAGCAAACAAACATCCCAATTGTACATTTGAGCGTGTGCGCTGGTCTTTTTGGAAACTCATTTCAGGTGCACTCGCTTCAGAAAATGTTGCAATTTGGCATACGAGCTCGTCTCGGGAGCAGTTCGTGTGCAAATAACGCTGTACAGAGGCTTTGCCATGCTACAATAAATAAATATGGTGTATTTCCTAGTTTCCTCGTCTACGTTTCATTTGATATTTACATTTGAACTTTAAAGGAGCTGTCTGTCAATAAAAATGAGTTAGGTGGAATAGGACCGTGCTCTTTCGGTTATGAAATTCGCCAAGGTGGTTTTATTTAATAACTGGAATTCCGGAAAATTCATTTCCGGATTGGCGTAAGAGTCCTTTGCCAGGATAAATCCTAATTGCCGTCTAACTAAACTGCCAATTAGAGTTAATGGTATCATATTAAAATACCTTTTCAGCTGTGTACGACCGAAAACTAAAAAAAAGAAGGAACTACAACCACAAAGCGATATATTAAAAGTTACCGTCAACCAAGGATTAAAACTGGCACTTTCGCGATTCAGTCATTTACGACCGTCCTAATTAATTCCCAAGCGAAACTTTCAAAACTGGGAACAGTAACCGGCCATAATAGTGCGAAAACTTTTTCCCAACCCCCCCGTGCCACTAGTTGCGGCCGGTGGCGACGCGAAATTGGATGGAGGCCAGCGCACAATTAAACCGGATATAAATTACATTAGCCGAAGTTGGCCTGCAAAATCCGCAATTTTTTATGGAGGCGAGGGTGTCGGGCTGGTTACGCGGCCACTGATGGAGAATCCATGTTTTCCACATATAATGGGACGCGTATGCGAATGTATATTCGACCCGCCCCCGACCCGCCGCCCCACACGCTCCGCTACAACAGCTACAACGCACCGCACTACACGACGACGCTTCGCACGACAAATTCGCCGCAAATGTGCTGCAAGGGAATTAAAAACTCGTTAATTGGATGAATTTATTCGACTCTGCGCCCGGTTCCTCAATTACTCCGGCTGCTTGTTTACCTAGTATCAAATACAATTTCTAACGGAAACACACATTTCATTTCGAATCATTCTTTTTTCAAAGTAATAAAAAAACTGTGTTAATTAAAAGGTGAACCATCCGTTCTACGGTTCGTTTCTGTGTTATTTTAAATTCTGCTATAATTAATAGATGCCTGGTGACACACCTAACATGAAAACATTTTTTTTTTAAATTTTATATATTATTTTTTGGTTTAGCAATGTTCGAGTGCTCCCTAGAGGAAGAGAAGCAAAAGAATGGCGTGTATCAACATCGGCTAAGAAATCTGATGCTTTGTGCAAAAAAACGCAACATCTATAAATAATTGATTTATTTCAATATTTTTAGGAAAATATTAATCAATAACAGAATAATATTTGATTAAAAAACTTAAAAGAAGTCCAGTACATCATTTTGCAAATTTAAGGGGGTATTCTAGTGTAGAAATTCAAAAAAATCGATTTTTTTTCATATTTTCAAAGTTCAACTATTCAAGAATATGTCTACAAGAGGATTTTTGAAAATTTAAATTATTTTCGGATATATAGGCGTTTTACTGGCCCGGCAACCAAATGGGCTCGGCCGGGTATTTATTTATTTATTTGTTTAAATCAATTTATGAGAGTTTATCATCAGAGGAATTATTAACTCGATGTTTAGGTTCAGAAACTCAAAATAATAATGAGTTTCTAAACTCGTTGATTTGGACTTTCGGGCCAAAACATATTCATTCCAGAGCTCAGATAATTGAGATAGCAACATATTGCTGTTTGCATTTTTAATGAAGGTTTCATTCCTATTTTAGAAATAACGACGCTTATGGGAGTGAAAATTGGTTCGGAAGCTCATTCATTTGCTGTGAGACGAGACAACGCCCGGATTGACCGCTCCGAAATACGAACATCCAACGCTTCAAGGGAGGCCAGAACTGCTCGATTGGAAGAAAGAAACGCGGAAAATAGTTTTTTCGAAGTCGAAGAAGGTCCGATGTATGAAGCAGGAATGGCAGATTGAATAAATGTAAGTATACCATATCATTTCATGACATTGACAGCGAAAAACTTTACGCCAAACTTTAAATGCGTTTTTCTCAAAACAGTCTTTTTCAATAAGATATCCACGATTTCTTGAGTTTTACTGAACTGATTTACTTGAAATTTTCAGAGAATCTTCTTTATGGACCTCTCTCGAGTATGAACTATCCTCATCCCCAAATTTCAATTTTTACTATTTTTAAAAAATTCGAGAAAAAGAAAAAAAAAGGTATAAAAAATCGTTTTTTTTTTTCAGTCATTTTGTCAAAAAAAAAAAATTTTAAGTTGTCCCTAATTCATGCAATTGCGACGTCATTCTAAATTAATAATTTTTTTTTTTTTTTCATTTCAGATTGCTAGGAGGGTTGGAATCGTGGATTTGGTCATGTGCCAATTTTTTGAGACCCCCACTTCATCAGCTGCTAATTTCTAAAATTTTTAACTTTTTTTTTTAAATTTTTTTCTGTAATCTTGTAACGTTAATAAATAACTTCTAAAAAAATGGATAGTAAAAATATTGATTGAATTTTTTTTACGACACTTTAAAAATCACCTAAAATTCATGTCTCTACACTAGATATCAGTTCGATAGTATGATCAATTTTCTTTTTCGTTAAAATCTAGATACAAATAAAAGAGTTACAGAGTTATTTAAATCTAATATAGGCCACACAATCTGCATTGACAGCCTGTGAAATATGAACATGCATGTGTAAAAATGATGGATTCATCTATGAGTTGACATTTGAGCAAACACGAGCACTTCTAATATCAGATAACGTGGACGTGGAGGGTGGCTTAATCGACAACTTCTCTTAAAATTTTATTTTAGGTTCAGCACCTTCAAATCGTTGTTTTCTCCGCCGTTTATTTAACAATAGAGTAATATTCGATTAGCAGTAAACCTTTAAGAAATTATTCCTCGAAAATAAAACCAGTGGCCAAGTTTTAGTGTCACTTAGGAGAAGTTTGAAATACACCCTTTTAACTACCAACAAATATTTTATATCCTAACATGGGGGTAACTTGGAAGTTTCAACGTTCCGTGGAACAATGCATAAAACAGCAGAGCGAAACATCCTCTTAGATAATGCAGGAAGCAATTCCGTTTTTATTCCGTAGGCCGCACATATAGCACCGTGGGCGTGCAGTTGTAAAACTTCATAAGTTCCGTGTTCCGGTCAAATTTTATCGCGGGTACCGGCACCAAGTGTGAGTAGAGAGAGCAACGTCCGGCCAATTGCGAGGCGACTTTATGTCCCCATCAAGCGCGGGAATCGCGCCGTAAAACCGCCAGCGTTACACGAGTCGAGTCCCAGCATCTGGGATGCGGCCCCCCTGGTTTCTTTGTATTATTCAGACGGGCTCCTTTTCCACCCGCATAAAATACTGCGGCAAGTATTGCACTTTTGTGCGCGGGACGTGCCACATTGAAAATATATTTTCCAGCAGCTTCTCGGGGGACCCGTAAAAAATTACCTGGAATGCTGTAAATTCCCGGACTGATTTAGAATTTATGAAGAGTGGCACTTACTGCCGCCGGCGCTGGTACTACATAAACTTGGTTATTATGCGATGCGATAAATATAAAGGACCCATTCGAAATTGCTTCGCCGATGTCAGGGATAAATAACAGGTAATGTGCCCTAACAGCACAAAACCAAGATGTAACTGCTCGTGTGGTTTTATAGCCTGCACGTCTTATATTGTCTTCTTGTATATTACTTTTAACTGGAGATGTCGTTGGTCCAACTTCTGTGAATTACTGGTTAACGTGAGGCGCCATCTTTACAGCGGATTACCTAATACACTTTTGATAAATCAGACTTCCATAACTCCAATATATTGATAATTGAAATAGAGTATTTGGTACTCTTGTAGTAGTTCAATGTTGGGGGAATCCTCAAATTCAAATAATACTAAACTCTCTTTTTCAAAATTTAATTAATATGTTATTATGGTTGTAGAATTTTGAAAAAAAAAAATCTTTACAAAAAAGTATTTCAACCTAAAACATAAGAATTTTTCAATTATTTTAAAAAAATCATATATGACCAATATATTGAAAGGAAGAAAGAGAGAAGATGAAGTGTCTTTAAATATCACAAGTGAAGTCAAGAAGACATTCAGCTTCAAACGATTTTATATCAGGTTAATGAACATTCAAAAGAACTACTTGCTATGCTTTGCAAACATAATAAAGATTTAATCACGACATATCTACTTAAAAAAAAAAAACTATGAAAAGACTTCGTTAATGAAAAAAAGCAGTGCATGGAATATCGATCTTATATCTACATCTCTTTAATTGTTTTTGAAAAAGACAGTTTTGACCAATATATAAAATGAAAGGAAGAAGATGAAGTCTCTTTAAATATCATAAATGAAGTAAAGAGAAGGTAAATGCATTTGGAATTATGTGAATGAAAACATGTTTATTTTGGAATTTCCTAGAAACGAAGATATGGTCGAGCTCTGCAGATTTGAATCTGAATTTATATAGTTTGATTTAAAATTTTATAAATATAAACACGGTAAAGATATAACCACATATCTATTTGACAAAAAAGTAACATTTCATTAGTGGATAAGAACCTTAAACATGAGATATTTTCAATTGTTTTTAAAAAAATCTTATATGATCAATATATTGAAAGAAAGAAAGAGAGAAAGAATATGAAGTGTCTTTAAATATCACAAGTGAAGTCAAGACGTCCAGTTTCAAATACCTTTAAATCAGGTTAATAAATATTCAAAGGAACAACTTAAAAATGTTTTGCAAACATAATAAAGATATAATCACGACATCTACTTTTTAAAAAAACTATGAAATGACTTCGTTAATGGAAAAAAGTAGTGCGTAGTATATCGATCTTATATCTACATCTCTTCAAATGTTTTTGAAAAGGACAATTTTGAACAATATATAAAATGAATGGAAGAAGATGAAGTCTCTTTAAATATATAAATGAAGTAAAGAGAACGTAAATGCATTTGGAATTATATGAATGAAAACATGTTTATTTTGGAATTTCCTAGAAAAGAAGATATGGTCGAGCTCTGCAAATTTGAATCTGAATCTGCATAGTTTGATATAAAATTTTATAAGTATAAACACGGTAAAGATATAAACATATCTCTATTTCACAAAAGAGTAACATTTTATTAGTGGTTAACAACCTTAAACATGAGATCTTTTCAATTGTTTTAAAAAAGTCATATATGACCAATATATTGAAAGGAAGAAAGAAAGTCTTTAAATATCACAAGTGAAGTCAAGAATACGTTCAGCTTTAAATGCATTTAAATAAGGTTGGTTAATGAACATTTAAAGGAACTTCTTAAGAATGTTTTGCAAACATAATAAAGATATAATCGCGACATCTACTTTTTAAAAAAACTATGAAAAGACTTCGTTAATGGAAAAAAGTAGTGCGTGGTATATCGATCTTATATCTACATCTCTTCAAATGTTTTTGAAAAGGACAATTTTGAACAATATATAAAATGAATGGAAGAAGATGAAATCTCTTTAACTATATAAATGAAGTAAAGGGAACGTAAATGCATTTGGAATTATGTGAATGAAGACGTGTTGTTTATTTTGGAATTTCCTAGAAACGAAGATATGGTCGAGATCTGCAGATTTCAATCTGAATCTGCATAGTTTGATTTAAAATTTTAGTAAGCATAAACACGGTAAGGACATAACCACGACATTTCTATTTTTAAAATCGAATAAGCACCTCCATTGATTTAAAATTTTATTAAGCATAAACACGGTAAAGATATAACCACGACATCTCTATTTTTAATATCGAATAATCACCTCCATTGTACAAGCTCAGAAAAACTCAGCAGACTCGGTCGAGTAAAAAACATGGATATACGTTATGAACGGTTGGACATTTTAGATTGCGACACGTGAGGGTGGCACGGTGTGACAGAGGGAAACTATCGGCTCGTCCCTGGGGTCCACGTGACGGCACCTTATCTAAACTGAAGGAGACATCTTCCTCTCTTTGGAGCGCGCGCCCGCTCTCATGTTATCGTGCAGCGGCGTTTTGAAAGACACTGCTCATTAATCTTGCTAAACCATGCAAAACTTATCGGGTGCGGCCCTTTTTGGAATACACTGGGCTACATGATATATCGGTATTGAAACTTATAATAGGCCTTTGGGAGTTTACGAAAGTTTCTCTCCGCGGCGCCGCCCCGATCCTTTCTCTACTGCCATTTGTTGCAACTTTACAAAAGACTGGCCCGTGTTCTCCCGCAAGAAAAACGACCTGAATATTTTACCGCCCCCACTCTCCGCAGCCGCCAACTTTTGATTACCTCCACTCCAAACAAACGTAAACCTCATATTGATGTCCATGAAAAAAATGAAACAGCGTCCCATTAATTGACGTCACAGCTACAACTCCGTTATGACAATGGATCGTAGATCACAATTTGCGGAACAGCGTGTCCGTCACGCGTACCCGTGTAAAAATCTTAATTAAAACTAATTAAAGTAACACATTCGTTTTAATTACGGCCGATGCGGCGCCATAATTCACGGCGACGCGTCATTAGTAGTCGGAGTTTGTCGTCCCCGTACACGGTAACACTTTTAAATGATTTTTTAAGCGCCGCCGAACCCACCAAATGCCCTTTTATTCGTCCGCGGCCTTTGTTAACGCGCTCGGCCGATGCTGCACACGTATCCACGTCGGTAATGTGTGTCTTTCATCGTTCCAGGTTCTCTTTTTTTCTGTGCGACTGTTGCACAATCGAAGGAACGATTTTGATTTGAACGAGGTTATTAATTAAGTTTCAGTTTCTTATCTCGGTACGTTGAGAGTTTTATTGGTTGTGGAGGACTGTTGCGATGATTAATGGGTTCTTCAGGAGATGGAGCATAAGGGGCTTAATAAATTCGGGCTTGTGCAGCGGCGATGCCTTTCTTGAATGCTTAACTGATTGCGAAGGGTCGGGAGAGATGGAAATCAAACGGCTTGCGCACAATGAGATGAAAATTCACACTTTCGACAAAACCGAAAGTACAATCTAAACTTTTCGATCTTCAAAAGATGAAGATAATCTGTTATTCCTCATCTGAAACACTTCTATAGTCTTTAGATTAAGGCAAAATCTAATTATTAATATTTAAAATGACAATTGTTGAGTTTGGCGTCACTGTGCGTTGGACTATAAAGACCATGCCTTACGGAAGATAAACACTGAAAATAATTCGATTTTATCTTGGCAAAGTTATTAGGTTTTGATTAAAACGCCGGTTAATGGAGGATTTTAAACGAACTCTCTCAGATGATTAACCTTCCGCACACGCCACCGTTCAATCAAATTGCCCAGCAAATCGAGCCGAAACTTCACAGCGAAGTAATTTCCGCGACATTCCTACGTAGCTACTAATTAGGTTTTTCGACGTGTCACATGGCACTATCATCAAACCATCACATCCAGTATCGATTGTCGTTAGTGAATTGAGTAAAAAATCATTATTCTTTCGGTAATTAGAAACGATGGTCACGAATCCACCTCTTGTAAGTTTACACAAGCGTAGTTTGATGTTGGGGGAAGAACGCCGAGTCTCGGGGGAGTTTTGGATTCCTGCTACATTGATTCCCGGTCCACGAGTGTTTTTAAGGGGGATATTCGACAGAGGTAATGTTTCTTCATTAGCCGATTGATTTTCTCGGCTGCATCTACAGGAAAATTTATTAATGATGATGGAGCGTTATTCTTGTTTGTTCTTTCATTCACCGGGATCGGAACACGAATTAGCGCCTTCCGCAAGATGGATCGTTCTTCTCAATTCTGATAGTATGATGTATAAGTATAATTTATTATTGCACGCGACATTCATTTGATGGGAACGCTCTTGTTTTTATTGGACAGGTGGCACCACGAAAATGTACATGCAGGTTGATCTCATGCATCACTTGATTCGAGCACGAATTTCGCGGATTCTTTCGTCGCATTCAACATTCAGATATTCGAAATATGAGTATTCAGTTCTGATATTCTTCGCCTGTCAATGTGATATATTAAATGCGATGCAAGAATTTACTTTTGAATAATGGATAACGGGGTAGGATGTGCGACGCACTGTGATTTACCTTTACAATCCAGCAGAATGGATTTTTGTTTTGTACTTTTGTTGGCATGTTTGGACAGTGAGAAGTGAGATTTAGAACAGACATTTACTACTTATGTTTTGTAATATGTGAGGCTAAGTGTCTTTCTTGTCTCCTACCTCTCATTGTTTGTAAATGGTTATCAAGCATCTTTAATTATAATGGATAAAACTATGTTGTCTCGATATCGAACTGTATTCAAAGTGGTTTCCATTAAAAAGAGCTCGGTGCTTGGACCAGTATTAATTCCTCCCCAAAACATCAATGAACCTCCTCCAAAATTCACCACTTGGATGTCTTCCTTTTACGTCATTTTATTCATTATAACGTTTCCACAGTCTGCTTATAAAACACATATGTGTTCATTCGACGAGCTTGTGATGAGCCACCCTCTATCATCCTAATTGCTTTTAATTTTTGTTTGTCACTTAGATGGTGCTTTTTCCCTAGACACGCTGACTATGTATATTACAATATAAGAGCAGCTAAAATGGAGAACAAGTTAGGCTTTTCGATATTTGATATTTAAGCTTCTTCTACTTTCTAGCTGTTTTTAATCGTAATTATTTCTCATGCTTTTGTGATGAGAAGTTTAACACATCTTCTAAGAGGAACGAAGAGACTCATCCTCTTTAAAATTTGGTACTTAGACCCGTGTCTTGTTTGTCCCTCATCGGTTGGATAAATTATAATGGTTTTAAGAGAAGCTGAAGGACTCCTTTGTTTCACGTTATTGCCACATTGAAAAAGTCAATGTCTTCCTTCATCAATTATGACTATGTCATTGTTTGTGTGAACGTAAAATTAGCGACAATAGTCAAGAATTGCAATTGGATTAGAGCGATTAACACTATCCCAGGCGTGTTCTGCGCTTTGTCCCGTGCACGGGATGCGCCGTATTTAATTCCGGGAGCGCATTCCCATTAATAATAACGTTTGGCTGGCAGCTGAACCATACATTACATGGCATGTACATACGTTCCGACATGAATGCCTGTATATTACCTGCATGGAGTGGGTGCCCCCGCATCCGCAACGTGTGTGTATTCGTGACCCGCGTTCAATGCATCACGGCATTGAGACGAACAGATCGATGTCTGGTGTTCTGTCTATCGGGCCTATTGTTCGGTCGTCGTAGTTAATCACCGTCGGCTCGGGCAAGTTGCTGCAGGTGATAACATCTAGAGCACCGGGTTCGGATCGTGGTTTCGTGAACGTACATGCATTACGAGGGCCTCCGGCCTTCCGACGTGCTCCACACAATTACTCCACTTTTCTCTCGCGTTTTCGTGCCGATAAATCTGAACTGTCGGGATGGTGGTATGATGAACGAGTGCCGTTAGATTAACACCACTAACTTTGGTTATTAAAAAAATAACTTTGTTAAATCTCCTGTTAAGACACTCGGAGGGGTGTTGATATTGAATCACCCCTAACCCGGTAATGATTTGTTCTGGTTGTCGTCGTCGATTGTGTATTAAAGAAAAGAAGCGTTAAAATTAATGGATTGTCGTGCGCCCATTATGAAAATATTTCAGTGCAGCGTCGAGGCATTACTGTCGATTTTAAAAGCTTATCGCCGTCATAGGAGCAGACATTAAGGCCTGGCTTTTTTACGATTGTCGAAAAGAATTAAAGCGCTAATATAAGTTCGGTGCTTGCAAGGCTTATTCTATTAAAATAAAATTGCCCCTTAATGTCTGAACTTACCCCGACGAGCTCGGCATTATGAATGTCCCGGCTCGTCTTCGAATACTTGAGGATTTTATGGGGTTCTCGAGTGTTTTGCCTGACGAGCAAAAAATAAACTAAGCCCATCGATTACTACTTTTATTTTTTGGCACTACAACAACGGTTTTCAAAGGGTTGTTCGTGAAACTTTCGTCTTGTTGTCAAGGATTCTGAAAGGCTTTTAAAAAGCCGCCGGTTAAAAGGCATCGTCGAAAACACACTCTTTAACTTATTTAATTAGCTACAATAAAACTTAATAAAAGCTTTAAAAGTTATGAATTTAATCAAGCAAGCTTGAGATCAAAGTGGTTTTACCTGCTGTTTGAGAGCTTTTACTCCCAGTTTCTTACTATTTTATATTAAAAACTAATTCAAGATGTGCTCTTTACGTAGTCGACAACAAAGACTAAATTATAGCGTAAGCAGACAATCGAGATTTAAATTTGCTTAGAACTCCCAATAGATGTGCATCACCGGAATTATATTACGTACAAACTTATAATAATTTCAATATTACTTACTACAAAACCGTTGTGTTGGAAATTACCTGCAATAAAGAAAACGTTACATTAGTAAGGCAACACAACAACAAAATGAATCATTCACAAACACGCGCGACCCGAATTCCTTCCGATAAATAAAACCCAAACACAAAATCAATATGTTCGGCACAGATTAACTTAATCGTCGGGTGTTAAAGCAACCCTTGCCTCAACTTTCAGAAACTCGCTCCGTATCTGAAAGCGGCTTGATAAAATGCAACACACGTGCGTCGACAGCAAACCAGAACTATTGCTGGATTATCGGAGGTAAAAATGCTGTTTCTAATTTGAAAAGTTATTTATTGGGATTATGTACGGTTGAAGGACTATTTCGACCAGTTTTATTATTTCAAAATGTTTTATTAATTTATATTTTTATAAGTGGGAATACCATAGTAAGGGGGAATACCATAGTAATGTGAAACTAGTCTGTGAGATCTACTTGTCAAGAAGATTAATTAATAATGTACCAACAATGCTTATGGATGCAATCCTTCAATCTTTGAATCATGACATACAGGTTCAGTATATACTGAAGACTTAAGACATGTAAATAGATGAAAAAAGAAAGTGAATATGTAGTGTAAATGGTGTAAATATGTATGTACACTTCCCACATCTGAGCCATCAATAATACACTTCATTTTTTCGCTTCTCCTCCAGATTATACCAGACTTGTAACCACTTTAGCAATACTGAAGACCTTGACAATCCTGTTTCTAATGATGGTGTAGAAATCAACCGACTTTTGTCATTAATTGGCATATGAAGTAACTCTTTCAAGGGTAGCAAATTGTATTTTACATGCATATCCCCATACAGAGCAACCATAAGTTAATAGACCCCTTGGTCTATCCTAAATGATTCTTTTAAATTAATAGGGAAGGTGCTGGAGCTGTTAATGCACAGAATTCGCTGATAACCTTCTTCGCCCTAATTCTTACATACTCAACTATATAAAATTAGATAATCAAAAAAGATTTATTTTGAAGCCAATATTTTTTATATTTTTTCATTTGTTGACGAATTTTTACTAAAACAAACTGGTACTGGGCATTTTCCAAACATGACATAACGAATAATTCTGGAAAAAAGCAAATAGCCAACCATTATGGAAAAGTTGATTTAAAAAACAAATGTTTCACCCTTTGTAACATTAACAGCATTTTGTCCAGACATTTCCTGACATAACACACACCGATAAAACTTACACGGGTTGGCCGTTAATTTTCATAAAATGGAAATTGAAATATTTCCCATGTCAATTTCAACCTGCAAACTGTTTGATTAAACATAACAGCTATTAGCGTTGTTTTCAAATGGCGGTTCATTCATTTTTCAAAGGTTTGCAACAAAAACTGCGATAAATTCATCATTTATTGAAAAATACAAATAGTAGTAGAGTTTAATCCTTTGTCCGTCGGTAAATACATCAGTTCATCAGTTAAAAAAAAACTAAAAATGTTACAGACTCTAAATTTGGTCCAAAGGACCCGATTGTGTACGTATAAACATGGCGAAACTTTGGCAATTCCGCGGAAAAAACAGGCCGCATTTTCCTCTCGGAATGTTAAAACGAAAATTGAATATTCGGAAACACAGGAACTCGAAAGCAGACCGTAATGGAGTTTTGTGTAGCGTTCGGTTTGTGACGCCGTCGCCGGAGGCCGTGGCGGCGGCGGCGGCGACGGCTACGCGAACGAGCGCGCGCTCCGTCCCCGGAAAGAGCGGCCGTCGCGACGTCGGCAACGTCGCGTCGCGAAAGAGGATACACTTTGGTTTTTGCGACCCGCAGGCATCTGTTTTTAAATGTATTCTATTTTCCTCCTGAACGAGTTTCCCTGCCGATGCCCCGTACGATCCCCGGGGGCGACGTCGAACAACCGCAAACCGACGGCTCGCCCACCTGATTATCGGCGGGTTTTAATTAATTTTTGTTTTATTTTTACAATCGGATAAGGAACTTTCGTTTTCTTTAATCCTTAATATTTTGTCTCTAAAGAGACTACAATAAAATTAATACACTTCATATCAAATTATCAAAAATATTGATGGTTAACTGAACTGTCATTCAATTGTCGACTAGAAGATTCGAATACTCTATTACCCGGGATAATAGGATCAATGTAATTCATACAGTTAACTTCAGTTCGTAGCCAAAGAACCATATTTGACAACCAACTTGAAGTTAACTTCAACCTAAAAGTCCACCTAGTTCATAGTGTGATCAAAAAGAACTCGGTGATCAAAAAGAACTATACTAATAATATATATGCAATGGTGACTATAATTATATCAACTTTTAAAAATATACCGAAAATATGACAGTACTGGAGAACTCTATTATAAAATAAAACAAGGGGTTAAAAGTAAAGCAATAAAATACAATACCTAGGATTTTAATATTTTTATTACTATTTCATATCCTTGATTATAAAAAGAATGACAAATAATATCAATATCTTCAAACAATTCAACTTCCTCATTTTAAGATTTACCATAGATTTTCTATTGGATTACATTATTGGAAGAAAAAGTTTTTTTCAACTTTGGCCGCATGCTTCGGAATTTACTTTGATCAGAAAACAATACGGTTTTGGGAGTTTGGCAGCACTATTTTTTCTTGAAATGAAGGGTTTTTTAGAGAGTTTTTCCATGTAAATTATTGTCCCTTAGACTACGTCTTTATGGTACTTACAAACACCCTCAACTGTGAAGATCTTCGTCAGTTTTATTCGGGTCACTTTTGGATGATCCCCAGTATTGTTGCATAAACTACTAAACAAAAATTAAATGATTTATAATGGTGTTGTTTTACTTTTGACTGTTAGTAAATAAATAAATTCATAAAAACTTTATAAAAAATGAATATAATTAAATTCAAGTGTGATATCAATCAAGTTATAAGGTGGTACACTATCTGACAAAAATGTGGTTCTTTAATAAAATTTTATATATATATATATATATATATATATATATATATATATATATATATATATATATATATGTATATCTAAAATTTTCAAAAATAACAATATTAAAATATTATTTTTTTATTATTATGAAATTAAAGAGGTATAGATAAAATATGCAAGATTTTAAAAAGTTATATATTAATAAACAAATTGATAATTTTTGAAGAAAAAGTTTTTGCATCGGCCGGGAATCGAACCCGGGCCGCCCGCGTGGCAGGCGAGCATTCTACCACTGAACCACCGATGCTTACATAAATATTGGTCCTGCAACCTGCACCGATTGCACCAGTCTGGTACATTAAAGGTGACGTGATGACACGAATTCAAATAACAAAATTCCAAATGATTTATGACGTTCATCTCCCGCCGCGACGTGCCGAGAAGTAGGAGGAAAAACATCGTGGCGATTTGATGTACGACTTTCATTTACAATATGAAACGGTCGATAATTAATAACGGGGCTTTAGCGTCGACCCGATGCATGTGTCTCCCGCCCTCACGGAACCATAATCGAAATGTCCGTAATTCATTGCGACCGTCCCCTGTTTCGCCGCCGCCGCCGCCACGGATACATTCAATAACCGTCGGCCGGCCAATCAAGATTTAACCGGAAAGGGACAAGATCTCGGGTTTATGGCGATAAAAAATTGATCTATTGAACGTTGAAAAGTTCACATTGAAAATGAATTATGACAATTTTTATAAATACAAAGTTCTATTTATAACAAATGAGATAAACTAACGTTATCTTTTAAGAATTGTGTTTAAATTACGACAAATTTATATTTTTTACAAGAGCCTCCGTGGCGCAATTGGCTAGCGCGTTCGGCTGTTAACCGAAAGGTTGGTGGTTCGAGCCCACCCGGGGGCGTAACTTTTTTCAAACAATATTTCAATTTGTGTTATTTATTTTTATTTATTTATATTTTTATTTTTAGTTTAGTTATTATTTATTGATGTTCCACAGAAACTTTCCAAATTTATATTATGTTAAAATTTGCCAAGAGACCTTATTATTATTTCTCAAAAAATAATAAAAAATAGGTCTAAGCTACTTTATAAATCACTGATTTGAGCAACAACTACTCTAGAATATGCCCTTTTAAACTTGCAGATTTTGACAATAATAATAGTTAAAGAATGGGCCATAGTTTAGCTTCATTAAAAATAATTTCAAATGTTATTAATTTAATTAATAAACTACAAAGTAGCCCCAACCATTAAATTAGATGTGCATTAATTACTTTTGTCGTATTTCATATTATTCTTTCAGTATCTCCTAAATTGAAGTGGATTGATTCACAGTAATAAAAGTAATATTTTATTACTGTGAATCGTTCAGGGAATGATTTAAAGTTTGAGAATTCAAGTAAGTGCGAATTAAATTCAGGAACATACAGGACGTGTTAACACACCCATAGAACCATTATCCTTAATTCAAACATTCAAAGTGAGGAAAGGGTCCAGGATATTATTGAATCGATTCGACCCCGACTGTTATAGCCAGAGAGTTACTTACTTTTCCTATTACCTATTATACTAGCGGATGAAATACAGCGATTCAGCCCGTTGGCAACATGTGCCACTCAAACTTATTATCCCCAAATGAGATTTGGACAACTCGGGAAACACACAACAAATTACTAAATCGATAAAACAGATTCGGGGTGCCTCAACTGCTTCGATAGAGCTCTTGTACCATGAAATGATTGCAAGTGCATTCTTGGAACGAATTTATAACACATCTGCACAGGTCCCCCATGAATAAAATTAGCCATAGACATACAAGCAGATGTGAAAATATGTGAACAATGTAAAAATAAGTGCAAATAATATATTTTTTTAAATGATGCTTGGCCAACTTGACCAACTCACATAACGAATTAGAGATTTGGAGTGTCCCAACTACTGGGAGGAACCTTTCCAAAATAATTTCGAGTGCAAATTTGTAATGAATTCGTATAAAATCACCACCGGCATCCCACGAACAAACTAAGTTTCCAACCGGCGTCCCTTTTTGTCGTCGTTTTGGGGCCAGGGCAAGGATTCACGTCCGGACAGCATCGGGACGAACAACACATCCCGCACACTTACATCCTTGCATTCCATTTACTTTAATCGATCTGCTTGATTAATTACGGACCGGGGTTTGGGGAAACTTTGGCGAATAGTTCCGCAACTGGGAAGCTGAAGAAACATCGAGCCACCAAGTGGGAAAATGTTTGCTATGCCGCTGCCGGTTTTTATGCCGGGTCGCAGACAACCGTTTCTTTTGCGCCACAAAACGCCCGAATAGTTTTGTGTTATGGGGAAAATAGTTTTGTTCGGTCCTCCTGTTTTTAATGGGGCTAAATTATGTTCGAAATTCATCGGAAATAGTGGCTTTAGTGTTTGATAATGAAATTTGATGAGGTTTTATAAAAAATACGATTTAAAAAAGTTGCGCCCCCGGGTGGGCTCGAACCACCAACCTTTCGGTTAACAGCCGAACGCTAACTAAACTAAACTAAACTAAACTAAACTAAAATATATTTTATTTGTCTTTTTGTTAAAATACACATCATTGGCTCGTACAGCTCGAGACTCCTGTGGGCACTATATATAGTAGGCTCCGTTCTTGTGGGGGTGGGTTACCGAATGGAGTCCGGGGTTGTCCACCTTCTTGGAGATTGGCACGGCCAATTGCCGGTGTCGTGGCATCTCCGAGCGTCAGCAACGATGTTGAAAGCAAAATGGGTCCAAGGCCCCCCTCACATGGTCGTTGCATTTCTGGGGGCATTTTGTCTCAATATGATTTAGATAATGGAACCTGTAGATGAAATTAGCGGAAACTGTTGCTGGATGGCCAGCTTTGCAATTTAGTGCGCTCGGGAAAAACTTAGTCAAAAAACCCGTTGAAGCATTTTTGGGGGAGGTTTCGCGTTGTTCGGATAATGTTTTATGGTTTAGTGGGCGTCTTTACGTTTTGCGTTTTAAGTGGAAAGTTTTGAGTGCGCGGCAGACATTATGGTGGGAGTTTGTGAAAAATTGGAAGTTTATGGTAGAGGGGTTTGTGTCTGTGATTAGGGTCAATGTTGTGGATTCTGACGTCAGCCATGTGTTTTGTGAGTATCGAGTGGTGTATTTGTTTTTCGTAGAATTTATTAGCCTCTTGGATGATGTAATCCTGTACATATGGCACTCCAGTTGTGTCGTGTATGTGTCGGGTTCTGCTTCTCTGGGGTGCGCTGATTGCCATTCTCAGTATTTTGTTTTGCAGTCGTTGTAGTATGTTAATGGCGGTTATTGAGGCTCCACACCAGATGGGGCATGCGTATGTCATGATGGGTCGGAGGATTGTGGTGTATAAGTTAATTTTGTTATCTCTACTCATGGGGCTGTTTGCAGAGATTAGGGGATATAGTGGCTTAATTGCACCAAATATCTTTGGTCTAATTTTGTCTATATGAGGTCTAAAGGTCAGCCGATTGTCCAGATAGGTGCCTAAGTATTTCACGACTTTTTTGCATGGAATGATGGTTCCGTCTATAGTGGGTGGAGATACTATCCTTGTGTTAGTGTGTTTTTTTGTAAAGTTGATCAATTCTGTTTTTTCAGGATTTATTTTAATTTTCCATCTCTCAAAAAACGCAGTGAGCATGCCCAGATGGATTTTAATCTGTTGGGTGGCGACCTGTGAGCTAAAGGACGAGCTGTAGATGGCAGTGTCATCAGCGTATAGTGCCAAGTTAGTGTGGGAAAACTTAGGGATGTCGGAGGTATAGAAGTT
This sequence comes from Aethina tumida, assembly GCF_024364675.1. Taxonomy (NCBI): domain Eukaryota; kingdom Metazoa; phylum Arthropoda; class Insecta; order Coleoptera; family Nitidulidae; genus Aethina; species Aethina tumida. Next base: position 33,784,786 of record NC_065436.1, read on the forward strand.
GTAGAGTTTTGGTGCGAGCACCGTTCCCTGTGGTACTCCTGCCGAAGTGTTTCGTGTTTCGGATAATTCCCCGCTGATTTTTACCTGGAAGGTCCTTCCTCGCAGATACGAGTCGATTAGTTTGACCAGACATTTAGGCAGTTTTAGCTGGTCCAGTTTATACACTAGTCCATCCAACCATACGGTATCGAAGGCTTTCTGCATATTTAAAAAGAGTGCAACTGTGTTTCTCCCGAAGTTCCAGTGCTTCTTAGTGTGTTCAGCAATTCGCGCCACCTGCAGGACTGTGCCATGTTTGGGGCGGAATCCGAACTGCTCGTGTGGTGTTATGTGTAGGTGTGAGTCGGCTGTTTCCAGGCGTCGCAGTATAACTCTTTCGGCTACCTTGGAAATAGAGCTTAGTAGCGATATTGGCCTGTATGAGTTGGGGTTATGTGGCGGTTTACCGGGCTTTAGTACGGGGATAACCACAGCGTGTTTCCATTGTTCTGGGAAGTATTGCAGCCTAATAATACCATTGATAATATAGGTTAGATGGACCAGTGTCTTCCTTGGTATGTTTTTTAAAAGGATGTATTGGATACCGTCTGGTCCTGGAGCTTTGTTATTTGGCAGCTTTCGCAGAATTTGCTGCACTTCACTCGGTCTTGTGAGTAGTTTAGCAAGTTCATTGTTTTGAATTACCTCTGGTTGAGCTTTGTGTATATTCTGAGCCATTTGCTGTATGTAGTTTTGTTCCGGTGTGAGGTTTGTCGTATCAGTTTTATGAATTTCTGCAAAGTGTGTGGAGATGGCTGTAGCTTTAGATTTGTTGGACATGTGCTCGATGTTGTTGTAGAGGATGGTCGGGTATATAGGACGTTCCCCTTTTAGTTTCTTTACGTATCTCCATAAGGAGCAATCCGTGGCTTGGAGCCTGCCCAGAAGGTCCCGCCACACGTTATTTCTGTGTTGCCCGATTTTATATGTAATTTCGTTTTTGAGCCGGTTCATTATTTGTTTGTCATTGTCGAGTTTGTATTTGTGCCAACGTTTTTTGTGGTAGTTTTTTGTTTTGATAGCTTCTGTTATATCATCTGGAAGATCATCTGCTGGTGGTTTGGTTTTTGTTACCTTAGTAGTTTTGTTCCTGGCTATTTTTAGATTGAGTGTGAATGAATCCACTTCTCTCTTTAGTGATTCCAAATCCGTGATGTGACCTCTTAGGACCGTCAGAGTGTTTAGCTCGTGCCTGTACATGTCCCAGTTCGTTTCTCGGAAACAGAATTTGGTTTGTTGGAGGACATTTGTTCTTTTTTGTTGGATATTAATTAGCACTGGGGCATGGTCGGAGTCTAGTTCATGGAGTACAGTTGGTTCAGTCACTCTGCGTACTCCATTGCTTATGACTAGGTCTATTGTTGATGGAGTGCCCCCGTTATTGGGATAGTGCGTGGCTTCTTCAGGGAAAAGGAGGTCAACGTCCGAGTTGAGTATATAATTGTACAGGGTGGCTCCGTTGGTATTATTTCTGTGGCAGTTCCAGGCTGTGTGGCGAGAGTTAAGGTCCCCTAAGATTATGGTTTTGTTATACTTTTTGCAGAGTTGGTCTATTTGTGGTGTAGAAAAATTGTTGGATGGAGGGTTGTATGCGCACATTATTACGGTTCCGTCGGCTAGTTTGATTGATATATTCTCTATATGACTAGGTATACTATCTATTTTGGAGTGTGGGATGGAGTTTTTAACAAGGATTGCAACTCCTCCGTGTGTGTGGCGGGTGTGACCCGGGTTGTATTGCCTGTCTTCTCTGTAAGTTAGATAGTTTTTAATTTTGAAATTATGTCTGCTGGACAGTTTTGTTTCTGTTATGCACATTATGTCTATTTTGTGTGTGTGCAGAAAATTAATTAAACATGGTATTTTGTTATTAACACTGTTAGCGTTCCAAGTGCAGATCTTCAGCCTAGATGTCATAGTTGTTTACGTCAAAGATGCAGAATTGTAGGAAAGCCTGGAATCTTTCCTGCTTGGTGCCAGCGTTGGACATTCTTGCGGTTAGGTCGCGGAGAGCTTGCACCATCTCCTTCATGTTAACTGCGTTCTGCAAGTCCCTGGCCACCGAGAACAGAGCTCCCATGTCCTCAGCGCCATCAGTGTCATCCTGTTGGTGCCCAGTTGCTCGTTGGGCGTTGTGTGCGGAGCTGGTAGCTATACTTTTTTGGGCCCTCTGTATCCAAATGTTGCTAGCTGGTGCTGATAGCTTCGGTTTTGGGTTGTTTACTTCGATTGTTGTCCGTTCCAGGGGTGGGTATTCTTGTAGGTTGGTTGGGTTAATTACTCCATTGGTTCCCCTGTTATCGCGTCTGGGCAGGTCAGTTAATGTTTTTGGGCCGGTTAATCGTTGAGCTTTTGGGTTGAATTTGTTGTGTTTACGGCGCTCCTCTAATTGTTGTAGTTTGTATATATATACAGGGCATTTGACACTGTTTGCGGTATGTGCCTCCTGGCAGTTAGCGCATTTGGGGGGTTCTTCCCTCGGCTTGGCACAGGTCTTCGTCTCATGTTGGTTGCCGCACTTCAGACACTTAGGATCCCTATTGCAGTTACTAGTGGCATGGCCCCACAGTTGGCATCGATGACACTGTATAATTTGCTTTTCATTTTTCCTTCTCTCCCAGAAAACTCTGGTGTGAAGGATATATCTGCAAGTTGTGTTCAGCCAATCGCAGGTAACTGTAGAATCTGTGACGACCATGAAAAGTGGTCTTTTCGTGGACCTGAGACGATATACCTGGTGTACTATGATGTCGTGGTTTGTTTTTATGTCATTTACTATGGTGTCTGTGTCTGGCTCACCATCCAGCCCCCTTACTACGAACGCGTGTGTTTTTTCGTTGGTATGGGTGTAAGTGTGGAATGCGACTTTCTCTTTTTGTATTTCGTGTAAGTATAATTTGTATTCGAGGTAGTCGTTGATGTATATGTGGGTATTGTTTTTGGTATATTTGATATTATATCCCTTCTTAATAAAGTCATTCAGTTGTGTTTGTAGTGCTTCGTGTTTTGAGGGTTTCCCATCAAGAACTATTGGCGGCGGGGTGGACTTCTTAGATGATTTTCTTGTGTTTGTCTTAGTTTTGTGGGTTTGCGGGTTGTTCTCAGTTGCACTGTCTTCTGTGTCAGTATAATCGGAGTTTCTATTTTTGTGTTTTTTGGTTATGTCGTGCAAAAGTGGAGACAGTCTTTTTCTTTTGTTGAGTAGTACTCCCGTTTCATTTTCGGGTTTGTTCAGTGATTCTAGTTTCTCAAAACGATTATTCAGCATCAGTTTCTCTTCTATGGCGATGCGCTTTGTCATAATCGTTTTTAATGACGTTGTTTTTCTCGGTTTGAGGAATTTATCATTGATGGTGTTTTCTCTAATTTCAGTTTGCGACGGTTCTAGTGGCTTTGTTTGGGTGGTTTCTACTGTTTCAATTGTATCGTAGTCCATAGTAACAGGTGTTTTACTTTTTTGTTCCCCATCGTATTTTGATTTTTGCTTTGGTGGAATTGTTGTGTTGTCATTTATTACTTGTATTTTGTTATTGTTTACATTGTTGATGCGGGATTCCCTAGTTTCTAGTGATCCGTAATTGTTGTGTGTGTTGTTATCGGGGCTGGGACTCGACCTGGTTGCAGGGCGGTGTACCAGAGCCTCAACCTGCATTAGGCACTGGGGTGTGGGTGGTGACATTTGTTTGCTGTTGGAATCCAGACTTGGTTGTACAGATGTGTCAACAGCCTCGGTAGTCACAGATACTGACTCTGAGGAGTTATTCCCCAGGCTTGGGAGGAGGAAGCTTTCTGGTTTGTTGTGTAGGGGCCCTTCAGGGAAAATTTTACTTTTTACCACATTGATAAGGTATTCTCTTTTTGCCACTTGATCCCTCTCATAGTCTGACATATATAGGTCAGACTGGGAAATATTTAATTTTGGGGTTTGTTTGTTTATGTTTGAGCTATCATTCATTTTGCATGGGGACGTGGCGGATGATAAAGATACATTGGTGGACGAAAGTTGGGGGTCGTCTGGTGTTACGCTTTCAGTACAATTGTCTTCCTTACTAAGGGGTGTACTTACGGATTTTGTTTTATTTTTTGAGTAGTATCGTTTTGCTACACCTGTACCTAGGTTTGCGTCATTCCTTCTGCCGCGCCCGGCAATTGTTCGTTTTATTTTGGGCGGCACTATGCAGTCCAACAAAAACACTGAGTGTTCACAGGGGATGAGTCAAGTTTCTCACATCATTAGAACTAAAACTAATTTTAACGGCACACACTAAACTAAAGTAACAATTAACTGAGTCTATTTCTCTATATGTACGTTGAATCTCATTTGGTAGAATTCGACGGTTTTATGCACTTAAAAATCGGTAATTTACAGAGGTCGTCGTTAATGATGTCAACGCTATCGTGGCACGAGACCAAAGCGAAATGTCTTAAATTAAAGTAATCTAACCATTTTTACTTTTCGACAATCTGAGCCATTAAAAAAAATTGCGCCCCCGGGTGGGCTCGAACCACCAACCTTTCGGTTAACAGCCGAACGCGCTAGCCGATTGCGCCACGGAGGCTCTTGCAAAAAACCTAAATAGTGAGTAAAATAAATTAATGGGTAAAGCATATATTATATAACAATTTCAATTTATGACACCTATAATAATATATTTTAATTTAACGTTTATTACATTAGTCATTTCAGCTATGAAAAAAAAGCTGGTTGACGCAAGCCTCCGTGGCGCAATTGGCTAGCGCGTTCGGCTGTTAACCGAAAGGTTGGTGGTTCGAGCCCACCCGGGGGCGTTATATTTTTTAAACAATATTTTTTTGTGTTATTATTTATTGATGTTCCACTGAAACTTTCCAGATTTATATTATGTTAAAATTGGCCAAGAAAGCTTATTATTGTTTCTCAAAAAATATGAGCAACAACTACTCTATAATATGCCCTTTTAAACTTGTAGATTTTGACAATAATAATAATTAATGAATGGGGCATAGTTTAGCTTAACTAAAATTAATTTTAAATGTTATTAATTTAATTTTATATTTAGAAGAAAAATTAATACTTATTTGCTTATTAAACAGTCGAACTTTGACTTATCATAAGAAAAATTAGAATTATCAGTACGTTGAGTCATCAAATAAACTACAAAATAAATACAAGTCCAGTAGTGGAAATCGTAAGCCATATCTGAGAAACTATTAATTGAACACGTGTAGTGAAAAATGTAAAAATAAAAATGACTCTGTTTCTGGGATGGCCGAAAAGGAGCACTAATTACAAAAATTTTTTCAAAAGTACCAAATAAATTGGCACCTATTCTATCTTGCAGATTTTTATGTTGGGACTTAAATATAATAACCTTCAAATATTTCTGAATAAAACAATTTTTTTTAATAAAACAGAGATAAGAAAAATATCTACATATTTATTATATGATTGTAATTTAAATTTCTATCTTTTCAGGTTTTCAACAAGAGCCTCCGTGGCGCAATTGGCTAGCGCGTTCGGCTGTTAACCGAAAGGTTGGTGGTTCGAGCCCACCCGGGGGCGTCACCTTTTTTAACGTCTACAACAAATTATTAATTTTAAAGGCTGGATTTATTTTTATTTTTTGTTACTAGTTAGACCTTTTAAAATTATTTTTTATTATATTTTTGGAAAACATCTAATGAATGGCATTTTTTGTTAAAATAGAATTTAGGGCTTCTTTGGAAGTTTAACCAATTTATTCATTCATTTCGACAGAATAAAAAAACTATTACATCTAATTAACAGATTAAAAGCTTTCAAGGATTTCATATTAAATGTACTCGCGTATACTTTTATGAAAAATTCTTTCAGTCTTTCAACAATTTTCCGCATGGCAAAATTACATTAGAAAATTTCAGTTACTTATAAAACCGTCGCGTGTGTTATGAATGCAAAGGCCGCGGCCCTTTGATGTCGGAAAATATATTACGGAATTAAAAATTTAAAAATAAAGACCGTGCCGGCGCGGGGGACCAATTTGCCCGCAACGTTAAGCGCTTTTCCTTACCTTAGTTAAAACTTTTTTAATAGAGAATTGTTTGTTCTTTCTTCTTACATTATGCAAACATGACCCGTTAGTTCGCGAACTTTTTATTACCATTTTTCAATATAATCCAATCTCATGAAATCTTAATTTCCGGAACACGAACGGAAAAAGGTCGCACACTTCAATTTATGTAAGTTACGTGTTTGAATTTATAATTTGTAATGTGTGCAAGGAGATTGTGCCGTTTTGGACTCGGCCTAAGTGCCCAACAATCAGTAAAAAATATTAGTCTGGCACGTGATAAATAATGGGAACCTTAATGGTGGGCGTTACATTTTGGACATTTTATGTCGTGCCATATACCCCTTTTATAGGTCCAATTTTTTCTACTAATGCATGATGTTATGCATTAACTCATACGGCCCATGTTGTCCGAAATTATCCTGCTGACATTCGGATTAATGCGGCCTGACCAGGTCACAGTCCAGATCTTACCTCAATGAATATATCTGGGACATTCTTGGTAGACAATTAATGTGAATTGTCTTCTACTCGAAATTTGGGAGAATTTGGACAAAAATGAAATTAGAACCCAGATTTTGAGTATAATCAGAAGACTTGAGGCTTTAAGTTGAAATTTTTATTTTTTATAAATATCAAATTTTTAATTTATTTATAAAAACAATATTTTTTAATTTTTTTTGTAACAATTATAAATTTTTAAATAAATATATAGGTGTACACGCTTGTGTTTCCCGTTTTCATTGATGTGGTGCATTAATTTCTTGGAACGGCGTAGTTTTTTTTTTGAAGTTTAATATGTTAAAATTAAATCTTGACTCAAAAAAGTATATAAGTTTAAAAGTTAAATACAAAAATTGTAGCCAAAATGTCTTTTATAATTTAATTTAACCTTAAACTTAAATATTTTTTAAAACTTAAGTAACAACAGCAAAAACTCCTTCAAAAAGTTTACTTAAGCTGCAAATTATATTTTGCGGAACTGAGCAATTTGTATCGAAACCCGCCATTCTCACACGAACCCAATGAACGTCTAGCTAACGTCGCGAGTGCATTAATTAAATTAGATTTTCGCCCGACAACAAATTTCATACCTGCACTAAAGTTTATGCACGCCAAACGTCATAAAACATTTTCGTTTTGCAGTCCGCGATAAAACCGCCCCATGTTTCGTCTGCACACTCGCACAATCGCAATTGTATCTAATACGCGCGGCAATAAAATTAATTAAAGCGGAATTTTGGCACGAGATTAATAATTTTAATTTGCAGCCGGAGCTTCATCTTTTGGCGCCGGATTAATTTTCATGGAGTTCGTATGCCGTATCAATTTGTCTTAACGCGATGTCCTCGCGTGCAAATTTATTTTGTTTAATTTGCAAAATAAATACGGAGACGGACGCCGGAGGATTTTTAATTAATCTAACGGCCCGCTATCGGCCCAAAGAACGCGGGGGTGATTAATGATTCGTTTTAGCGGCGGTGTTAATCAGTGGGTTAATGTAAAAAACGTGCGAACCTCGCTTTTGGATAAGCAGAAATTAATTAGACGCTTTATGGTAATCGTTCATATTTATTCAACATTATTTTTTAATATTATATATATAGTACGTACAACTTTTTAACAACTTAGCACATAATATTTAAGGGTAATACATTATCTATAAAAGGGCGTCGCCGGTATAACATTCCATTTGCGGCAAACGTAGTTTGTTTGGCGAACCTTTGTTGAGGAAATTGTTACGCCACCAGTTGAAACTCGCATATTATTTACACGCGTAACTTTATTAGCCAAACAAACATGTTATTTGTCGGATTCCTCTATTGTGCTGCATTCGTCGCTGCACAAAGAGCCGGAGAATAACACCGAATATGCGGAAAAATCTTTCGCTTCCTGCGCTTGAAAGAACCTTTGTGCTCCGGTAAATGCCACATACTTTGTGAATAATTAGTCCGAATATGAACTGGTGCATCTGAGGTTGTGCCTGATTCAAATTTTGACTGATTGTTGGGAACTCACATGTTCACTCAATTTCTACATATGCATTACAAATTCTAAATTCAAGCACATAATTCACATAAACTCAGGCTAGATTTTATTAAAAAAATTGAAATGTTTCAAAATATATAATATCGATTAAAATTATACAAAAAGTTCATTCGAATATTATTTTTAATTACAAGTTCCACTATCTAATTGAATTATAAAAAATTATCTTTAACTTAACTTAATTTAATTATATACATGATGTTTTCATTTTTGTAACTAATTTAATCAAGAAAAAAATTGAGAATAATATGTAATGTAAAAATAAATAAGTTTTTACAGCAATTATTCAATTAAACTTAATAAAAATAATGGATGAATATCTAGTATAATAAGTATTTTATATGATTTTAATGAATAAAAATATATTTTAGGGGATTTTAATTAAGATAATTTCAATTTTTTAACTATTTTTATCAAAATTTTAGAGGATTTCACTTATAAAATTTCATTGTTGTAATTTTATCAGGAAAAAATTGAAAAAATATATAAAAAATAAATTAATAAATAAAATAATAATTGTGAATTACTAAGTACTTAAGCATCAAGTTAATACAAATATTTCGACGTCAAAGTTAGATATCTAACATAATCCAATTAGATATTAGAATTTTTGCAGTAATTCTTGAATTAAACTTAACAAAGTATATTTTAGGGGATTTCATTTATAATTTCATTTTTTAGCTATTTTTATCAGAAAAAATAATAAAAAATATACACTTACTTATCAAGTTACCATAAACATTTCGACGTCAAAGTCAAATTTTTATAAATAGTCTTATTAGATATTGGTGTTTTTCTACAATTATTGAATTGAACTTAAATAAAATAACATATTCGCTAAATTAATATTTTCTTTATATTTTATGTGATATTAATGGATTTCACTTATGATAATTTCATTTTTTCACTATTTTTATCAGAAAAAATAAAAAATATATTAAATATAAAAATAGATACACTTATGCATCAAGTTACCATAAATATTTCGACGTCAAGGTTAAATTTTAATAAATAATCTTATTATTTGTGTTTTTCTGTAATTATTGAATTGAACTTGAAAAATGTATTCGATAAATTATTAGAGTTTTCACTTATGATCATTATATTTTTTACTAATATTATCAGAAAAAAAAGATAAAAAATATATTAAATATAAAAATAAATATACAATGAAAAAAATTAAATAAATAGACTGTATGTAAAAATAAATTAAAAAATAAAATATATTTGTGAATGATTCATTTAAGCATTAAGTTATATTTTGCTTACAGGATTGAACTAGAAGTACTAGAAGAATGAATATCTACAGTATTTTTATGACATTAATGAATATATCTTTTAGGGATTTCATTAAAATTCAAATAAAATATCTTTAATAGTAATCTATTTCAGTTCATTTAGTCAAATTTTGATAAACCAATTTGACACTGACAGAATGACTTTATAGAATGTAATTGTATAGATAATGAAAATCGTTATCGTTCATGCACCTACACAGCCCGGTCGTTGGACTCAAAGACACTGATTTATTATAGTATGCAAAAACCCTTTGAAACCAACAAAATTTTCACGAACCAATGAACTAACCAATCGATTACCGTCATCGGAAAACTGTGCCGAATGCGACCGGAATATAAATCAAAGCGTGGAGAGTTGCTTTCGCGAATATTAGCGACCGGATGAATTCCGATTCCTATCGGGAGGTTTTTCATTACGCGGAAACTTTTTGAAACACACCATTAATAAGATGCACATTAGCCCGTTCCAATCAATCAAACCGTGGATAACGTCGAAAGAATCCCCCCTGAACGTACGCACAGTTGGAACCCTAGGTGGGAAATTGTGGAGGTGTGAGACGAATTAAAATTCCATCTAACTGTGGCAACTAAAGTTCCGACGTCTGGAGAGCCTAAAGTAATAGTCACTAAATCCATTATAGTTTGCCGAGTAGTTTTAACCGCCTTCAAAGTCTTCAAAACGTTGTTTTCCAGACGAAGAATTATTTCTAACCACCGTGCATCGACATCAATCACAAAGATCGGATATGATTCGGGCGATTCCTCCACCGACTTGTGCGCCCGCGATTCCCATTACCAACTTCACGGCGACTTTTTTCTCTTTTACGTTCACTTCCGACTGATGGCCGTAAAGATTGGTTTAACATTAATTGAGGACATGCTCCGTCGCAGGCGTCATCCATCAATAATGAGTTGTCGAATAAAAGTTTTATTGAGTTTAAGGGTCGGATTTTATAACTGCTTAAAAATTCATCGTTGTCGAAATTGTTGGATATCTTTGGCTCGCACATGTATCGGATTATTCCATTAACGACGCATTAAAATTTGACGTGCCACTCTATTAAATATATTATGGCGACAAAACTGTCCCCCCCAAAAGCCGGCACCGGAATTTATTTACTATCCAAACACGGTCGAGTGGATAAAACCCTTATTCCTACGTTCCATTATTTTTCACTAGGTGTTTATATAGCGGAAAGATGGAGTTCGATTGTTATTCCGCGGCGGCGTTTTAACAGGCGGATCCAATCATCCGGGTTATTCTCTTAATGACGCAACTTGGATGGAATCCTCCGGTGGCCTCCGGTCCAGATCGACGACGGGACTTTACGACGTACTAAAGCGGAGCTTGATTTTATTTACTTCCGCGTGCCCGACACTCTTGTGAAATATAATAATAACACGAGAACTTCTTTCGTTCGCAATATTTTTAAAGCTACAACAAATTTTTATTATTATCTAGGTGTTTTCTTCAAATTTTATTGAAACGAATAATTCACACATTACACTTGTTCATACTTTTCTATAATAGAATTTTCCGAATAGTTTGAAATTATTAATATTTGTTTTTTGGAAATATAAAACGGAAAGTGTTATATCAAATAAAATAAATAAAATCATTTTTAATTCAAATTAAAACAATATTTGCCTCTATATCAAGTTTTCCAAAAACTATAATTTATAATAAATTAAATTATCCGTAGTTAAGATATAATTTGTGATATATATATAATTATCCCTAGTTAAGATATAAACTTCGAGATAGTGTATAACTTTTTATATCAAATATAAATTTGCTTTTAACGTGCCCAAATAAATTAAGTTTTCCAAAAATATATTATTTGTGATATATTGAATTATCCTTAATTAAGATATAATATTTCTGGCAAATTCCGAGATAACGTATTTAACTTTTATATACCAAATATAATAATTGAATTTGGCTTCAAAATGTCCAAAAAATGAAATTTTCCAAAAATATATAAATTGTGATTTATTAAATTATCCCCAGTTAATGATATTTTTGATATATTTCGAGCTAATGTATAAATTTTTATATGAAATATAAACCATAATCGAATTTGATATAAAAATGTTTCAAAACATCAAGTTTTCTAAAAATATATAATTTGTGATATATTAAATTATACCTTTTTAATTTGTTTTTAAAATGTTAAAATTAAGTTTTCTAAAAATATATTATTAGTAATATATTGAATTATCCCTAGTTAAGATATAATGATATTTCTGGTAAATTTTGGGATAATGTGTATAACTTTTTTATATTGTATATAATTGAACTAATCTTTAAAGTGTACAATATATCAAGTTTTCTAAAAATATATAATTTGTGATATATTAAATTATCTCTAGTTAAGATATAATCATATTTTTATACATTTCTAAATAATGTGCATAACTTTTTTATATCATAAAATTTTCAAAACATTAAGTTTTTTAAAAATGTATAATTTGTGATATATTATATTATACATTTTTAATATCATATGTAATTGAATTTGCCTTTAAAATATCCAAAAAATTAAGTTTTCTAAAAATATATTATTAGTGATATATTAGTGAGTTATCCCTAGTTAAGATATAATGATATTTTTGGTAAATTTCGGGATAATGTGTATAACTTTTTTATATCATATATGAACCATAATTGAACTAGTCTTTAAAATGTCTAAAAAAATCAAGTTTTCCAAAAATATATAATTTGTGATATATTAAATTATCCCTTTTTAAGATGTAATGATTTTTTGGTAAATTTCGAGGTAACGTATATAACTTTTTTATATCAAATATAAACCATAATAAAATTTAATTTAAAATGTACAAAATATCTAGTTTTATCATATATAATCCATAATTGAATTTGACCTAAAAATGTTCAAAACATTAAGTTTTCTAAGAATATATGATTTGTGATTAAATTACGAAATTAAATTAATTAAGATATATTGAGTTAAGATATATAAGATTAAGATATATAAGGACAATTATTATTGCTGACCATAAAAAAGAGCTTCTGGTACTTTTTCAAATATAAACTTTTAATTGTAATATTAAAAATTGGTTTTAGGTATATTGTGCTGCAAATTTGTCAAAACAAGTAATTTTCTTTGACCTGAACAAATATGTTGTCTATCACACAATGAAGCAATGAGCCGAAAAACCTTGTGTTCCTCTCGCGTGTCGATTTTATGGGTAATTAGTCCAGAAACGAATGCAACGTTTCATTCTAAATTTCAAATTAATTGAACGCTTTGAAACACGAACAAAGCTTCTTCAAAACACATAATTCCACGAATCCGAATATGACTCTCATAAATGGGTCACTTTACCGAAACAGTTTCAGTTATTCTCAAAGAACTTTACACTACAAAACAGAAGCGCCAGTAACGATTTCCAAGCTTTCCTACTACTGGCAACGTTATTTTCCGGGTACAAACGTCACGAACGTTCCAAGTGCATTACCGGCTAACAAAGCAACAAAATAATTAGCGCCTTTGAAATATTACCGAACTAATTGCGCAATTAATCGCTCAGTTAAATTCGGCACGAATATGGTGTTTGTTGCCACAGACAGGCGCGGGCCGCCGGCAGAACGGGTCCAGAAAACTGGAACGAGACGTACACGGAAACTATCCATCAGTTGTTGCGTCGGAATAACAAACTTTAAGACAATATTGTTGTTGTAATTAAAAGTTTGCGGACGAAACCGGGAGGCCTTGGGGATGTGGACTCGTGCAACCGAGGTAATTATAACACCTCAACTTTTGCATCGAGTGTTTTTGTTTGATGGAATAATTTTCAGTGGAGTGTAAACGTAACTGTTTTTAATTTTGAGCAATCCCTAATGAATAAAATGGAATGTATCGTTTCTTGCTTGTAGTGCAACTAAAAGCATGAGAATAAAATTATTTTCTGATACCTACATCAAAAAGGGCTTATTTATTCCTTTGTGCTGGTGGTAAATATATACTTTGAAGTGTTCCTAATACATAATTGTTTGTTTTTTAGGTGCTTCTTTGACCATATTAAATATATATTTTACAACAAAATTAGTAGGAAAACGACACAAGTATAAAATATATTTTTGATGTTATAATTAAATGATGTGTACAAACTGTACTGATGATCATACTGGAAGTTTGAGTACCAAAAAAGCCTTTAATCTTGACCAAAAAAATGGAACAAATCTTAAATGTACATCAGAATTAATAAGAAACACAATAAAAAAATACAAAGTTTATGTATAAAGTACATTTACCTCATTCAAAGAATCCAAAAAATATCGATGCAGCATAATCAAATGAGATGATGAAATGAAATGATAAAGAAAATTGTAAAGGAACAAGTAACTTGATAGAAACAACAATAAAAAATCAGACATTATGGTATTAATTGAAGTTTGAGTACCAATAGAGCTTTTAAACGTGACCAAACAAATGAAATGGTAAAAAATAGAAATAATATAAAGAGTAATTATAACACCTCTGTTGGTTGCAACGAGTATTATTCGATGGCATAACTTTCGGTCGTGAGTCTAAATATAACTGTTTTTAATTTCGAGCAATCCCTAATGAATAAAATGGAATTACAGCGTTTTTTGCAACGCAGTGTAACTAAAAGCATTACGAGCTGCGAATAAATTATTTCCTGATACTTGCATCAAAAGGTGCTTCTTTATTCCCGGGTGCTGGTGATGAATATTCACTTTGAAGTGTTCATAATACATAACTCACGATTTTTTTTTGTGCTCCTTTGACGATGTTAAATAAATATTTTGCTTTTATTCGTTTTTTTTTATGTTTCAGATGACACGGAGACGGAGTTTTATGGAAATTTCCTCTTAATTCCGGAATGCAAACGAAAGATCGTAAAAATATTAGACGGTGTGTTTCTGGGGGGGAGCGTCCAATGCATAAACATAAAAGCGACATAAAAGAAATCGAATAATTACCAGACGGGATCAGGAACACTTTCATTATCACTGAAAATTACACTTTTATTCGTTTGTTTTTTCATAATTTTGAGTGACTCCGGTTCGCGGAAAACAAATTGTTAATTAACAAAAGGACGTGGAGGATAATCCCCCCGAAGGATACACACGAACGAGACTAAGAGAACTACAAAAATTGCGGTTCTAGTTAACGGCCCTGTAAATTTTAATGAGTGCAGTAACAAGCTTATAAACAAACCGAAAATTGTTTTGTCTAGAAACCAACGTAGGAACTGGTATAATGAAACGATTCCGAATAAATCCTAAAAGAACAACAAAAGAAATGAAAAACTACAAAAAATCACGTGATGTAAGTATATGATACATCTGTTGGGTTAGTAGAAGTTTGAGTACCAAAGAAATCTTTAGAAATAACTAAGTAAATGAAAAAATCAAATGATTCTGATCCAATCCAAAATAAAACAAAAAATTAATGGAAATAGCAAAATCATAAAATGTTTTTGTGGAATTCATAGAAGCTTGAGTACCCAGAAGTCTTTAAATATAATAAAATAAATGGATTAATGATATAACAATAAAAAAGTCACATAATATAAATAAAAACTATACTTGTGGCATTAATAGATGTTAAATGGTAAATAAAGGAGGTACAAGAAAATTGATACATAATCGTTAAATAAGTTAAATATAAAATTATATTTGTAGTGTTAATTTCTATTAACACTACAAATAGAGTACAATAATCAAGCTATTACCAAATCAAAAGAGAACACGATAATTAATATAATTTGTAGTATTGATAGAAGCATAAGTACCAAATGATTCTGAGAAAATTGTAGAGGTACAAGAAAATATATTAAAAATATCACATATTTTAACTAAATATGTGTGTGGTATATAATACAAGTTTGAGCACACAAGAAGTCTTTAAACATAATCAAATAAATGAAGTAATCAGACGATTATGCAGCAATCCAAAAAGAACAAAAACATTAATATAGACAGTAATAAAAAAATCTATATATAAAATATGTTTATGCTCTAGATAGAAGATTGAGTACCACAGAAGCCTTTAAACATAATCAAATAAATGAAATATTAACACATAAATTAAGGACAATATATATTTAAGGTATTAATAGAAATTTGAGAATCAAAGAATAGCAATAAAAAATGATGAAATATACTTGTGGAATTGATAAAAGCTTGAATACCCACATTTAAATATGACCAAATAAATGATGCAAGTTTAAATCGTTTGTAGTGTTGATATACATGCAAATTTTTAAACGTGTTTAAATAAATGTGTTGAAAAGCAATTTGCAAATTAAAGGCCGGGATTTCTGGGCGTCTCACCTCTCGACACATCATAGTTCCATTTTGCATGCCCATTAACCGATCCATATTCATGACCGTCGCCGATTTCATTTTAATTTCAGATTGATTTTCTAATGGGCAAGAGGACCGTCTGGGAGGAAGTTAATTTATTTAACGGCTAGTTTCCCGGTCGGATGCAGTTATGCAAATCTTTTACCCACGGAATTATTCACCGTGTTAACACATTTTAACCGGATAAAACAATAATGGAACGATGAAAGTTTCAAGGAGTTTCGGGCCGTGCGTTAATTAGTGTTAAATAAATTAAGTTGTAACCCGGTTAAAAATGGAAAACCAAAACAAAAAATTCCCAGGACGGGGCGCGTTGTTTGCCCCAACCAAATAAATTCCGACATTTCACTTTCAAATTACGAAACTTCCACTTTCTTTATCCGAAACTTTTAATTGAATATATTTGCCGAAAAGTTCCGTCCAACCTATAAATTATGCCCGGGTTTATTTTCGGACCCCCCGACTCAAAATCGCTTGAATTAAATGTGGCGACAAAAAGTTATTATTTGAAATCTGCACCTCTTATTAAATTGGCGGATTTACACAAGTCGTTCTCATCCCTTATTCATTATTCGTGCTTAAACAATTTCGGCCGTGAAATAAATCTAAAGTAAACGTGCCCGGGATGATTATCAGCGGTGAATTTTAATATTTGAACTTGGATTTTTTGTTGGTCGGTGATCAAATGAAACTGTTAAACAGACGTTAAAACTTTGGAAGAGGTACGAATTTTCGAACGGCCCGAGGCTAAATGTATCTCGCATGTTTCGCTCGTGCTACCGGGCACATCTCAAGTTTAATTCACGGAAAATTGGCTGTTTGTTCCTCGGAAGAACTAACGTTTCGCTAATAATATGTTATCCAGTTTTCAATTAATATTAAGTGTAATCCAATTGTAGACTCGCGTCTCTAATTGAATGTTCCAGCATGTTATTCGCTTCTTTAAGACTTAAGCTACGTATGGTAAATTTACGGAAGAGTTAGTTTAAAGTTCAAAAATAAACTGTGCCAAAACGGGCGTTCCGGGAAATAGTGGTATGCAAAATAAGCACCGTTTATAGTTATTTGTTGTTGTGGAAGCCGTATAAATTTTATGCCAGTTCAGATTTATTCTGGGCCAAGCAATCTTCCGACAATGTTGTAGTTATATTGAAAAGTTTCCGGTGTTAATGGCACTGATCCACCGACCGAATATATCGCATCGATTTTCCGGTTGACACTCGGGAAGAGCATAAACCGCCATAATAAACAGCAATTATTATTTCTGAACGATAAAAAACCTTTTACCATTTAATGTTCCCATATTAAATTCCAATATAATTTTAGTAACGCGGGCTGTTTTCGCGGCAGACGCATTAAACGGTTTTTCCGCGGAATTGTTACTTTGTATAACAGGTAAAGTGGAATTTCCTATAAAGTTTAATGCATTGAAAAGTACCACCACTAACAGTAATTGTTACTTACAATGTGCTCTATTCCACAATTGCATTCTGTATGTTTTACCTGTGCTTTATTACTTCTTGAATAAATTACAATTTCTACTTTGTTTGTTCTACATTCATTTGAAATTTATTATGTTTTAGAGTTAATTATCATAAAACTGTGAAGACTCTTTTGTGCAGACATCACGCGAAAATTGCTTCACGGATTTTCAAGAAACTGAGCATAGGGATTACTTATTCTCTGGGGCAGCACTTAAGATACTTTTTATCGCAGAAAAGAAAAATCAATATATAAAATAATGTAAAAACTACTATAAAAATTAATCTGTTGATAAGTGACATCTATTGTCCAATAGCAAAACTTTTATGATAAATATGCTTTGACATATTATACATATTTCATTTAAGAACTATTTCAGATCCATCCAACAGTTTTCCATTAATAACATTGTATACGACTAATCTAGAATTAGCTTTGTTTTAAAATTAATTATGATAAAAATGCAGAAAATTGCAGACATCATATGAGAAGTATTTGATTTTTTAGAAACTGGGTATATTCTGGGTCGGCATTTAGGACACCTTTTATCACAAAAAATAAATATGAATGTACAAAAAAAAAATCAAAAATTTTTACCAGATCAAAAATTAATTTTGATAATAATTTTGATAATTTAAGTTGAGACTGCTTACAATTGTGCATTATGGGTACCTAACAGTTTTCCACTAATAACATTAGATGTGACTAAACTAGAATTAGTTTTGTTTTAGAATCAATTGATAAAACTGTAGAGTACAGAATTGTCTGTATGTGTTGGCTTGGTGTGAAAAATACTTGACAGATTCCCAAAAAACTGGACATAGATGTTTCTTATATTCTGTATCAGAATTTAATATTTTCTTTAACTTAGAATGAATTTCCTGAAATTATGGCTTGAAATTGAATAATCGAACGCTAATTTCAAATGTTCAAACAACAGTTTTCTATTAATAGCATTGTACTTGACTAATCCCGAAATTATTTTGTTTTAGTATTAATTGTGATAAAACTGTCGAGAATTGTCTGTATGTGCGCGCATTACATGAAAATTACTTAACCTATTTTTACGAAACTAGGCATATAGATTATTAAATTAATTAAACTGTCCATTAGCGACATCTATTATCCGGCAGCAAAACTTTAATAAATATGATAAATTAAATACTATAATGGATACAAAGGGCAAAATTGGATTTGCCTAAAATGCATTATGGGTTGAAATTGAATAAACGGTAGCTAATTTCAAATGCCCACAGGTATAATAAAGAACAATTTCAGACCCATCCAACAGTTTTCCATTAATACATTGAATGGACCAATTAAATTAATTCGACTGCACCTGCAATTCATCGCCAATTTCCACATAATAGTGGGGCCAATAGGCATTTTTCCATAACCTCGGTCTCAATGAACATGTACAATAAACAGGACGTCGAAATGAATGAGAAAACTTGTTTTGGTAATTTCGAGTGTGCAATCGTGTGTGCGTGCACGTTTATGGCCCTTTGGTCACTAATTTGTGTTTATGAAGGCACCCGTGGATGGTGGATAGTTCGAATGTAATTTTCATCGTAACCGAGAGCGAACATCGGATCAGTTGATTTATCGTAATCAATGAGGTAATTTCGCGTCCAATTAAAGTCGAATCCTTCATTACATCGCGTTCCGTCGTTCTTCGGTTTTGCGAATCAAATCGCTTGTTTAATATCGTGTATGAATCGGTACGTGGCATGAATGCATTTTGCGTTTTGATTACAGTCGGCATAACATCTTAATTAATTACACGTTATGTGCAATTTACTCGATTCATACGACCGAACATCGGATTATGTATTTCGAAGTTTAAAAACACAAATACATTCGAACTGCGGCGCAATTTCGGAATATATGTTAAGAGAATTTTTCGTCACATTTCCAGAAACCAGTAAATCGGAATTAGCGGCTGCGCCACTCGCGAGGAAAACAATAAAGCGACACATAAAGAGGCGCTTACGACATGTTATCAAAAGCTGCGCAGTTTTACTAGTTCCGGACCATCGTATCCATTAGCGTGAAGCTGTTCAAACCGAAATTGTAAAGTGACGTTAACGGTGTCGACAAGCATAAACGACAACCCGAAGACATTTTTGATAAACATTCCATTTTGATTGCACAAATGTATGTTGCGTACGAAATTACGTAAAACCACAAATGACATAGCTGTGTTTATTTGATGGCGGTGAAAAATCGTTGGCTCGCACAAAGGCCGTACAACGATTTCCCGATATTGAATGCCAATGTGCATTGCTCGATGATTATATTGCAACGTTGGCAACGCGGAATTCGCAGAGGTGCATTATTTCCAGCGGTTATGGATCAAAACATGCGTAATAATACCACTCGTTCTCCCAAAGAAATTCCTTATGCCGTCGACTTTATTACAGTATTTGCATACGGACATGTTTTATGGCCTTGTACTGCTGAAATACGTCTCGCTTTCGCATCCCCATGCCAGAAAATCTGACATAAAAATTCATTGAGGTCTTTCGTTCGCCTCGATGCCATCTGCGGATGTTTTTATTGACTGTATTGAAAAATGGCTCGCCCCAATGTAAACTATGTGGGGATTATGAAGCTGGTTTGAGATGAAATAACTATTGAAGACGCTAGCAAACATTATAGATTTTTTAAAATATTTTATAATATAACGTTGAAAAGTACATTTAAGCAGATATATACACAAAGGATATATAGAATTTTTCAAGGACTTAAATTATTGAATCTGAGCTGTTCAAAAGCATATTTTAGCAGATATATTCTTTTTCTTTTGTATATCTCTTTTAGTACTTAATTTATTTTATTTCTTAGAGTTTATAAATTTTATATTCTTTGATTTATGTTTGCTTCATCATTGAATTGTCATGAGTTGTTGCGAAATACCTATGTGGAGAGATTGAAGCTGATTTAAGATGAAATAACTATCAAAGATGTTAGATAGATACAACTTAAATTGTTTAAAGTAAAATGTTGAAAAAGCATATCTAAGCAGATATATTTTTCGTTCTTTGTATGTATGTTTAGTGCTTAATTTGTGTAATTTTTTAGACATTAATTCTTCTTTATCATGATTTGTTGTGAAGTGACCGTTTATCATCCTCATTTTCTTTTTAAGTTTCGCTAATTGTCAATATGCAATGGCAATATAAAAATTTAACTCACGGTGAGTTACCGCAGAATAGCCAAATGGCTTGCTTTACCCTATATACATCCATTTTCGTATGTTACAATGATATATTGAGACTGGTGACCACACTAACAGACCAGGTCAGTGCAGTAATTGTGCGACAACTCCTACTCAAGATCATTGTTTGAGACTTTTAACATTGAGGCAACGGTTTGTGACTGCAACAAGTTTACAGTCGCAGAAAACTATTCGAAAACGACTTTGAGAAGATAAATTGCAAACTCGTGTTCCTGCTCGAGACCTAACCTTAACCGTGGAACATCAAAGAGCCCGACTAACTTTTGCTAGAGAGCACATCAATTGGGCAGGTGCAGATTGGGATTGAGTTCTGTTTACAGATGATGAATCTAGATTTTACCTGAACAAATCCAATAGGCACGTTCGTGTGTTTCGACAGCCAAATGGAATATATGCTCAATGTTACTTCGTAAATATCACCTTATTTGGTGGAGGCCCAATAATGGTATGGAGAAGCATTTCTTTAACAGTACGTATCGACTTGATGGTGATAATAATAAGCGTTACGTTTTGGACATTCTAGAAGACCATGTCGCGCCATATGACTCTTTTCAAATGTTTTACTAATGCAGGATAATGCACAACCACATACAGCCCATGTTGACCAAAATTATCTTGCTGACATTGTAGTTAATGATATGGTCAGGGCAGCTCGCAGTCTAGACATTAACTCAATAAAATATATTTGGGACACTCTTGGGAAGCGTTTAAGGGACCATCCTAGCCATCCGAATAACTTAGAGGACGTGGAGAGTTTTCTACTCGAAATTTGGGAAAATTTGGACCAAAATGAAATTCGAACCCAGATTTGTGTATGGACAGAAGATGTGAGGCTGTCATTCCTAGTTGAGGTGGAAATGGAGTACTAAGTTCAAATTTTTATTTTTTATAAACATAAAATCTTGTTCATTTTTAATTTTTTAGAAAAACAATATTTTTAAAAATTTTTATAACAATTATAAATAAAAATATAAATATACAAAGATATACCTCTATTTTTCCCATTTTCAGATAATATTAATAATAATCAGAAGGTTCTGGGAAATATTAAAGCTGATTTAAAATGAAGAAGTTGGAAAGCACATTTGTCTTCCTTTGCCTTACTATTTAATTTGTGCAGTTTATTAGTCTTTTTCGCTACTTTTTTATGTTTGTTCTGTAATTGGATTAACATGATCTGTTGGGTAGTAAATCATTTTAAAAAAGTAATCATAACAAACAAACCAACATAATCCGTGTTGTGCGTCATTCCCGGTTTCAAAATAAATACTTTAGTATCTGTGCATCCAATTTATTAAAACTTTTTAATAATTTGTTCCGGCAACACACGCCTCGCAGTTCTTTCCACCTTTAATTAAAAGTTATAACTATCAAGGGAATGATTAAGTTCGGCTGCACTATTAATTTTTCCATATAAATTCAGCAATAAATATTATTTAAAAGTTACCAAGTTTAATGTCATAAAATGAAAGTTAATTTAACTTTAACTAGTTTAAAAGTATTTGCTGCAAACAAGTCGCGATCGCGCCTTTATCGCTTTTGCGCCAAATGTCCCATCATTTTTTTCCCAACTAGTTTTCGTGCAGCCCTTTGATTTCGTGCCGCGGATTATAACGACATACATCAAAATGACGCGAGCAAAGGACAAAAAAGATGACACTAATGGGCCTTCTTGCATCCATTCCAAAAGAATTCCCCTTCGAATTATTTGATCCTTTGTTCTTCGGATTTACAAGTTTCAATCCGATGTTATTCCCACCAGCCAATTTAAAGTTTAAATTTTGAACTAATTGGATTATGGCACAACTTTTTGAAATATCGCTTCATTAACCGGAATGAAACTGGAGGAGCAATCACGTGAATATTCATATGTGATATTTTTGTTCGAGCACTTCCCAGAATGACATCGTAATTCCGAGTTTGGAGTGGCGAGAAATGGAGCTTTGCAAATGAATTTCTAGAAGCCTCCGGTGAAAAATCGACAGTAATTAAAATGTTCGTTTTTACCGACATTGTCTGTTGGCAGAGCTGCGTTCACTCCGATGAGCTTTAGCTATTTCCGGTACCGGGGGCGCCGGCTAATCGATGATGTATGGAGATGCAAATCGCTACACACGGCACAAACTGACTTTATTACCGCCTCAGAAACTTGTTGACACTCAATTATTTGTTATCAAGCAATTTTGATAAACGTCCCAATAAATCTTTGGCGTTGCGCAACCCATTTTAATGAAGGACTTCGTCGGGTCGCCAGCCGTGAATACAAAATTAGGATCCGGATTAATAACACCTTCCGAATCAACAACTGTCTCAATTTTTTGATCGTATTGAAGACGATTTAAACTCGACGCCCAGTTGCGAATGCAAATCTCATTCGTAAAGTACCGATTCGAAGGGTCAGCAGATATTCCCGTCGAGGCGGCGGGTTCATCCGGGAAGATTATGGCCGCAATTTATCACAAGCGGGAATCCCGTGATCTGAGCTGCGTGTCCCCTGTCCAGTTAAAGAGGTGCTTGACGCCTTCATAAATGTTTCCCGGCTGCGACGACTCAAGTATAACGGCATTTCGGAAATTTATGGCCGTTTCAACGGTCCCGTTGATTGTTTCTCATGAATACGTATGTGTAAACAAATGTTTTGCGTTTCGGGGCAAATAATAATGCGAGGTTTGTTCTTGGAACGAGGCAAGTTGCAAATGGTAACGCAAACATCCGGGGCCTAATCTAAAACAAACGAAATCACAAACTTCTAATCCCCACGACCTAAAACCCGATAGGCAAACTTTCCGAATCATGTTTTATTAATATTTGTAGTTAAATTTTCCGCACAAATCCCATACGACCTCACGATAGATAATAATGATAATGGATCGTGAAACACGCCGCATTTCGTGTTTTCAGCTTCGTCCCTTTGACACTTCGCCACACCAAAGGGATCATTCCGGATTCGGACGCGAAATCTCTATTTTCAGTCCTTCAAGATGATTAATGGACGTTACCAAAACGCGATTTACAAAGGTTCAATTATTTAGTTCCCGTGACACAATTCCCTAGTATGAAGACATAACATTGTTGTTATATAATTTGTAAACGTTCACTTGTCATCATCATAAACAAATTTATGTAACTCTGACTTACTCAAATTAACTGTCAACATTATCCAAGACCAATTTCCTCAATTTTACCCCCACCATAAACGGGCGCCACTTTATGGTCCATTGTGAGCAAGCGTCCAACACTAAAACCGAAGCACTAAGCTTCAAATCGTACCTGTATAAGCCGCGCAGGATAAATTGATTTCCCGTTCAATGGAATAAGTAATAAACGGTTATAATTGCCAATTATCCATTTGATGGCGCCCGCCGTAAATCCGTTCCGGTTAAATCAGCCATGGTCGGGCCATCAAGTCGTAAGTGTGTGTTATTATGACTCGTATCGCGCCATTATAAGTGTTCTTTGTCGATTCGACGAGCTCCAGACGAGATTATTAATCGTGCATCAGTGAATCTAGATTTAGCGCCGATATGATTATAATGCGAATCTTATCAGTATCTACTGCTTCCTCCAATTCTTCGTTTACAAATAATATAGATTTTTCATAGCTTGTGTTTTCAAATACTCTACAACTAAGATGTACTTTAGTCCTTCAAATGTAAAAGAGAAATGATGATCAAAAACATTAATAATAATAATAATAAATAAAAAGAAAAAGTGACTTTTATGACTTTAAGACAAGAACAAATTTCGTCTTTCAAGTTCATTAAAAACAAAAGTGCAGTTCCTTCAAGAACAAGTGGTAAAATAGACTTTTATGTTGAAACCATTTAAAAACCTCTCAATAATTAAATGATTTAATCTATTTGACAAACAATAGTTCACACGTAGAGGAACAACTTTTTATTTCGAGCAGGGTTCCTAAGAAAAACAAACAAACCGTATATTCAACACAGTTGATTTTATAAGAGGAGTCCATTTATCGATACAAATTAAACAACAAATTCTAATGGGTGGTGAAAAGCAGAATAAAATTGGAGAAAAATGCTGAACTTTATGATAAACAATCATCAAAGAAGCCCTTCAATTCTGCAAAAAAATAGAACAGCGGCACTATTTTTTGCAAATTTTTTGTGAATTGGATAAATGTGCAATGGAAAACAATTTTGGTTTCCGATGAAAGTCGGTTCCCATTATTCAAATCTCATGACATTTCATGAGGGAGGAGACCAATTAATGAAAAGTATAATCCCAAATACACTAGACCTACTGAGGGGGATGGTGGAGGAGGCGTTATGGTTTAGGGATGTTTTTCTGGATTTGGCAGGGACACGCTGGTTTCGTTTATTGTGGCATTCTAGAGAATTATATGCTTCAATTTACAAAAGATAACATGAGTTGAAGGTGGATCAGGATGATAACGATCCGAAACAAACGTCTAAGTTACTTAAAGAATGGTTCGCTTCTCAAGGAGTAAATGTAATGTCCTGGCCGGCACAAAACCCACTCCTAGGTCCAATTCAAAACTTTTGGGATGAAATTGATAGGAAAATCCATGCAAAAAGACTGTCAAATGTGAACTTTGATCTCGAAATCAGTAGAAATAAATATCGAACGGTTATATTAAGACTACTGCAATCAATGAGAAAAAGATGTTTTGAAGTTATTAGAAATAATGGATATGATACTAGATACTAAAAAAATGGAAGGCTAAATGTATTTAAAGTTGTTTTATTTTATATTGTAGTTACTTCACTTTTGACTCTTGAATTTATTTCAAATAAATACGTAACTAAATCCTATAATAAACAATTATATTGCCATATTGTTGTTATCAAACATTCTGCATAACTGACAATAATATGGAACTAAGCCCACTAATAAACAATTATATTGCCGTATTGTTGTTATCAAACATACTGCATTACTAACAATAATATGGATATTTAAACGTACACTTTTATAAAGACTAATGAAAATTTGCTCTATATATGAAAGAGTTATTTATTGTGTCTTTTCTGTATCTCTTAGTTCTGCTAATTCATCTCCCATAGACAATTAAGATGTTGTTTGATGGTCCAGGTGTAATATAAATAAAGAAATTTAGTTAAAAGTGCTTTCAACTCAAGAACAGGAGTGAAGTAGACTTGACATGAAACCAACAATTCTCGTCTTTACATCTCAGTAGTTAAATCATTTGATTCACTCGTCATAACTGAAGTTATTTATTGTCTTTTCATTTCTTTTACTTTTTCCAAATCGTCACACATAGACAATTAACATGTAATTTGATAATTCATATATACCATACCTAAATGAAAATGTGTGAGTAAAGATGCTTTCAGCTCAAGATGAGGGAAAACAGACTCTTATAATAGTATCACATAAATACCTCTTGTCTTTAAATCTCGATTATTAAATCATTTGGTCCATTCGACCTAACTTAAGTTCTTTATTGTGACACTTATATTGTTTTTTCTAAGCCTCTTACTTTCTCCAATTCGTATCCCATAAGTAATTAAGATGCAGTTTAAAAGTTAAAATGTAGTATTAATAAAAGTTTGTGGTCTCAGGTGCTTTTAACTCAAGAACAAGTGGAAAAATAGACTTTATTATGACATGACATGAATAATTCTTGTCTTTAAATCTCAATAACTAAATCATTTGTTTCATTTAACATAACTTGTTGTGTGTTGTCACTCCAATATTGTCTTTTCTGCGTCTTTTACTTCGCCCAATTCATATCCCATAGCAATTAAAATATAGTTTGTTGGTTCAAAAGTAAAATAAAATAAAATTGTGGTCGAAAGTGCTCCAAACTCTGGGACAAAAAGAAAAAACAGACATTTGTGACGGCGCTGTATGAAAATTCCTCGTCCATAAATCGCGGTAATCAAACCGTTTGGTCCACTCGACATATCTGAAGTACAGAATCCGCAATTTATGGTCGCAACGTTCCGAATTCACCGGTGTGACATCACCAGGTGAACGAGATAACTCCGACGAAGCGTCGGTATAAAAAGGTCTGGTGCACCGCCATCCGACCGGGTTTCGGCCTGATATTCGTGTCAAACGGGGTCGATGTGACTTATTATCATACCGGGTTCGCTCATCTGCGTCCAACAAAGTGGAAACATCCAACCCCAAAACGTATAATGCATAACTCTGGAAAAGAAGTTACTTTATGTATCCTTTCAAGCCTGCCCCCATTCCTCTGCGGTAAACTAAGAAGGCGGACAAAAATGAACGGCTTATTCGACTTCGTGCTTTTATCATTCCATGTTAAAAATTCAGTTCCTGTTTGTTCCTGTAGAAATGCTGGATGTAAATGCAACGATTCGTTTTTGTTTTTTTTTCGTTTAAATAATTTAAAAAGGGTCGTGTCAGTTGCATTGGGGCGGATTTTCAAATTCTTTTAATGTCTGATATTAATTTTTAAAATGTGCAGGCAGCGCTTTTTTTTTAATACGTCCGTTTAAATACATATTCAATTAAACAAAAACAATCGCCCCGGGACTGAACAGGTTTTGAAAGCTCTATTTAAATATTCATCGAGTTTTTATATACATGTTCAATTTACCCGTAATGAATATTTTATTGACAAAATTGATTGGATAAAAAATTAAAATGTCGCTTTTTTAACATCACTTTATTCGAAGCTGAACGATGAAAATTTGCTGGGAAACGGTTAATTTAAACAACAAAAAATATCATATCAAAAAATAATAATGAGCTTGACCCTTTTTAGGTTCTCCATTATCGAATGTTGACACGTGTCAAAAAGCCTAAATATAATAAACTCATCGTTTTATTATTTACAGTTTTGCAATTTGATTTCGGCGGTAACCTTTTCGTCCGCCTTAGAATTTCGTTTACCGACCCGACGACGTCGGTCCCGTATCACTTTAACGCGAGATTTGCCGTTGACCCTTGGCTCTTAGACGCTGACGGGCCTGAATATTTTACATATTATCCCATTAACTCTTCCACAAGGACGATAATAATATTCATGTATGCGGAAAGGGAGCAGTAATATAGTCCCACCATCGGTATCACCGACATCCCTTCAGGCACGGTTTTGGACATCATTTTCATGTCTTTTGTAGCACAAGATGTTTTCCTGTGTATATAATTGTGTTTTTATGTTGGAAGAGGTTGTTTGTCCAAGGGATTCAAGGTAAAAACATTATTTAACTGTTTATGACGTAAATGTAATAATTCTTTATCGAAACATTTTTCAAGGTTTAGTATAAAAATGCAGACACATTTAATAGCATTGTGTGTTCAAAAATTAACAAAACAGATTATTATTTTCCATTTAACGTAATTAAACAGGAAATTCCCAAATTCGCAGACTAATCAAATATCAAAAGGAGAATTCAAAAACCATTTATGAAGCTTTATTATAAATATAGTATTTACATCAAAGAGAATTGTAAATAAAAAGTAAAACAATTTATTTATTACAATTTGTAATTTACAAGTAGGCTTTATTCGGAATTAAAATCCCGGAAAATCCAATTTATTTCAGCAAAATTAGACCAACAAATGCAATTAAATAAAAACCACAGTATATTTCGTTTAATGGGTATTTTCAGAAAGTAATGAATTTAAAATCAATTTATTTCATAATGTATAATTCTATAAATGTTAATTCATATAAATAAAATAATGTTGAACGTCTGTTAAAAAATGTAAAATACCACATTTTATTCAATATTAATATTAATTTATTGTTTCAGTAAAAATCTGCTACAATATATGTAAATATCAAATTAAATAATTTATGTAAAATAATATAAATTGCTGTTTAAAAAAAATTTTATATTAAAATTAAATTAATAAAATATTTAAGCTTTAATAATTAAAACTAAATTGATCAAAGCAAATTTTATAAATGTCAATTAATTAATCGAAATAATGAACATTTTCTAAAAATGTAAACAATAAATATAATTGATTCTAAATATTTATAAATGTTAATAACAGTTTTTCTCAAATGAAATAAAACTTTTGAATATCTGTTAAATTAAATAAAATATCACATTTTATTTAGGTTTAATGTTAATTTATTGGTTCAGCAAAAACCTGCTACAACATGTAAATAATAAATAAATAAATAATTTTATATTAATATTTAATTAATAAAATACTTAATTAATTAATCAAGACAAATTTTACAAAATATAATTATCAATGAATTAATCTGAACAATAAATTTAATTGTTTTCTAAAAATTTCCTAAATATTTAGAACGGTAAATAAAACAGTTTTTCACAACTGGAATAAAATTAAATAAAATTTAATTTAATATTAATATTAATTTATACGTTCAGAAAAATAAATAATAAATTAGATAATTTATAGAAAATGAAAATCCCCAACAAATAATTTTATATTAATATAAAATTAGCAAAAGATTTATATTCTAATAATTTGTGAGTCACACATTAAACATTATTTCCGAAACAATTGACCCTTAAAGAAAACGGTTCCGCCCAGACGATACTGCTGGAAAATGCGCAGCAAGAAGTGAACGGCGCCTAATTAATTTAGTCCCCGAAATGCACTTACATTTCGATTAACCCAAACAATAATAGACTAACCCGATTCCGGCGTAGTAATGTCGAAGTAAATCTGGCGGTTTTCCTACCGATACCGCCCGCCGCAAAACTGCCGCGTTTCCACCCCCGTTTTCGCACACGCCGCCTACGACCGGATTCAACAGGAAACTGCGGGAGACTGGTAGCTCGGGGCCGTGTCCTCGGGGAGGGAGAAAAATCGAACAATACATCCGGACTAAACATTGTTACATTTTACATTTGTTTATAAAATTTACATAGGTGTGTCGGAGATATGAATAATTAAAACCACTCCGCTGCGGCACAGGCAAATTCGGCAAGTTGTCGCCGAGATGTAAGACATGCAGTATTCATTAACCCCATCATCCCCGTGCGCCACAGGTCGGGCGGACATCCGCAGACGATGAATAAACATGTGCGGCGGTTCGGAGCCCGATGGGCCGCGGCCCGCGACCAGATAGCCGTCGGCGTTTAATATTTATAACGCAAATAAATCATATCGGGTATTTATTTTTGCGGCGGTCTTCGCTGCGCATTCCATTTCGCCCCGTATTATCGAGCGACGCGGCGCCCGCCAGAAATTATGCCCTTACGTGAGGTACGGGGAACGAGCGACTCATATATTATTCCGCCGGCGGCCCACGTACTTTGCGGATCTTATTTCCGAGCCGCACACACACACACAGATACTTCTGTTATGCATAGAGGGAGTCTCGCGCGATTTAACCGTATTAATTCTATCTGTGAATCCCCGGTGTTTAATCGAATTCGCACTTGCTAACGCGACTACATTGCTAATTTGCTTATGCCCTGTGTGCTCTTTCAGTTTGTCACAAAGCACAAAATATTAATCCTAATTAGGGTAGGTTTCAGAAAAAATTAACTTTAAAATGTCTGTTGACATGCCTTGATAACCACCATTTGTCACAAAGTAGAAAATATAACTCTTAGTTAGAGGTAGATGTAGTAGAATTCAGAAAAAGATGAACTTCAAAATGTTACATTATTGATTGACAGTTCTGAAGAAAAATTTCAACAAGCCTAAAATATCTCTAAATCTAACACTTGTCACAAAATAGAAAATATTACTTGTGGTTAGACTTGATAGATATAGTAGAATTCAGAAAAGGTGTCCTTTAAAATGTTAAATTATTGATCAATAAGTATGAATATGAAAAAGTTCAACAAGACCAAAATATCTCTATATCTAACACTTGTCACAAAGTTGAAAATATTTTTTGTAGTAAGATTTGGTAGATATAGTAGAATTCGAAAAAAGATAAACTTATAAATGTTAAATCATTAATTGGCAAATATGAAAAAGAAAAGTCTAAAAAAACATATATATTTGACACTTGTCACAAAGTACAAAATATTACTTGTTGTTAGATTTGGAAGATATAGTAAAATTCAGAAAAAGATGAACTTCGAAATGTTACATTATTGATTGACAGTTCTGAAGACAAATTTCAACAAGTCTAAAATATCTCTAAATCTAACACTTGTCACAAAATAGAAAATATTACTTGTGGTTAGATTTGATAGATATATGTAGAATTCAAAAAAGGTGTCCTATAAAATGTTAAATTATTGATTAACAAGTATGAAGATGAAAAAATTCAACAAGCCCAAAATATCTCTATATGTAACACTTGTCACAAAGTAGAAAATATTTTTTGTAGTAAGATTTGGTAGATATAGTAAAATTCAGAAAAAGATGAACTTCAAAATGTTACGTTATTGATTGACAATTGTGAAGACAAATTTAAACAAGCCTAAAATATCTCCAAATCAAACACTTGTCACAAAATAGAAAATATTACTTGTGGTTAGATTTGATAGATATATGTAGAATTCAAAAAAGGTGTCCTATAAAATGTTAAATTATTGATTAACAAGTATGAAGATGAAAAAGTTCAACAAGCCCAAAATATCTCTATATCTAACATTTGTCACAAAGTATAAAATATTTTTAATAGTTATATTTGATAGATATAGAAGAATTTGCAAAAAAATTAACTTATAAATGTTAAATCATTGATTGGCAAATATGAAGAAGGAAAATCTAAAAAATATCTATATCTAACACTTGTCACAAAGTAGAAAATATTACTTGTTATTAGATTTGGTAGATATAGTAAAATTCAGAAAAAGATGAACTTCAAAATGTTACGTTATTGAATGACAGTTCTGAAGACAAATTTAAACAAGCCTAAAATGTCTCCAAATCAAACACTTGTCACAAAATAGAAAATATTACTTGTGGTTAGATTTGATAGTTATAGTAGAATTCAAAAAAGGGTGTCCTTTAAAATGTTAAATTATTGATTAACAAGTATGAAGATGAAAAAATTCAACAAGCCCAAAATATCTCTATATCTAACACTTGTCACAAAGTAGAAAATATTTTTTGTAGTGAGATTTGGTAGATATAGTAAAATTCAGAAAAAGATGAATTTCAAAATGTTACGTTATTGATTGACAGTTCTGAAGACAAATTTAAACAAGCCTAAAATATTTCCAAATCAAACACATGTCCCAAAATGGAAAATATTACTTGTGGTTAGGTTTGATAAATATAGCAGAATTCAAAAAAAAGATGTCCTTCAAAATTTTAAATTATTGATTAACAAGTATGAAGAAGAAAAAGTTCAACAAGCCCAAAATATATTTATCTCTAACACTTGTCACAAAGTAGAAAATATTTGTTTGTAGTTAGATTTGATAGATATAGTAGAATTCGAAAAAAGACTAACTTATAAATGTTTAATCATTGATTGACAAATATGAAGAAGAAATGTCTAAAAAAGTATCTATATCTAACACTTATCACAAAGTAGAAAATATTACTTGTTATTAGATTTGGTAGATATAGTAGAATTTATTAGAATAGAAAATATTATTATATATATTTTACAATTTTGTTACACCACTTAATAGATATACATTAAAAAAATGGAACAAATTCAACAAGTGTAAAAAATCTCTATAATACTTAAAGATATATCAAAGACACCACTATTAGTATAACCAAAGAATCAATTTAGTTCAATAACAACCGTTTCCCCAACACAATAAATCGTCCCCCATACCACCTTAAGAAGCTTTTCCAAGAGGGTAAACAGTGAAAACCGCCCGGTCACGTGCCCGAAAAGCGATAGTTAACCGAAAAGACAACTACATGTTTACGTTGTTCGTGGGGATTAGAATACCGTAACGGTGCACCCCGGAATCTTTATTAAATAAAAGGGGCACGTATGAAGTTAAGCGGCCCTATAATGGGGTTTTATATTGGGCCCGCTGTAAAAACAGCCGCGTCACTCCCGGCAAAAAGTTTCCTCTGCATCGCCGCAGGGGGAGAGAGAAGTGCAGGTGCCGTCTCCTAACTTTTCCTCCCCGATCGGTTTATGGGACTTTTTTTTTCATTTAATCCGAACGAACTCGTTTGATTGCTTTTGATGTGCGTGCGGGCATGAAACTGCAACGAACTTTCGTTGGGGTTGCTTTACACTTTCCCGGCTAGTTACTTTTAAATGAAAGTATGAGTGTATTTTGGGAAAAATGCATTAATGGTATTAACGAGGGAAACTTACTTTGGAAACTTGGTATTAATACTTTGAATCGAACTGTAATATTTAGTTACACGTAATGTGTGGCTTTTAATAATTTGGAAGCTAAATGAAAAAGTTAATTTAATTTTCAGACAATTTTATCAGTGTAAGGTATTCCAGGAATCCCGGGAGTTCTCGACGCTGAAGTGCAATATCAAATGACTGGAACAGACAGGAAAAACGAAAAAAAAAAACAAGAAAAAAAAACGTGTTTGTTTACCTTGCGTTCTGCGGTCCGACGGATTTTGCCTCGTAAGAGGAGCTCGCCGAGATAGCGTGGTCCGGAATGCGTCCCTCCTCCATCCCTAGGGCGGCGCGACATTCTCCTCCTGGAACACAAAACGAAACGCTATCACTTTACATATCGATTCCCTTCCTTATCGCCATTCGTTTTTCTTGAACAGTGAATATGAGGATCAAAAATTCACAAACTAAATATTGATTTCTCTATTTAGTCTTCGGACGTGCCGAATGCGGATCATAATCGCCTTTATTTAATTGACGGAATCGAAGAAAGTGAGTTGAATTGGCAAGCGGGCGAGAGACTGGGAGATTGCCGCCGCCGTCGCACGGAACAAAACACGATATCCGTAATTCTGTTTGCCGCCGTCGGTGTACAGGACCCTAATTAATTTATTGCGTTTCATTTTACTCGGCAAGGACGCTTTAGTTCCGGCTCCACGGGCGCGAATCGTCCCCAAATCCCGACGACGCACCGTGAAACAACCCTTCGACAATCGATCTCTTTGAATATTTCAGGATTCACTCTTTCCTTTTACTCCTAACTTCGTCCCACTGTTAAAATTAGCATTTTATCTGTTTGACCTTCAGTGTTCAATCTCAGATCTACCAGCGCACAAAAATTGTTACACTGTGAACAGTTAATAAAACTGCATGAGCAAAGAAAAAATTTGATATTGAAACTCACTGAAATTCAACATACTGCGTATTTTCTCGATTCTTAAAAAAAAGAGGCACTAAATACTGAATTATAATACAATTTGAGGAAATCCTTCAATTCTTCAGAATATTATACATCAGTTATTATACCTTTTCTTTCAATACATGAGCCCTTTTCTTAAAAAAGTTCAAATGTTGTAGAAGAAAAATAAAGTGATTTCTAGTTTAGTCAATCGTTTTGAAAATATATTTTATAATTTCTTTATACTCTCCGATGAACAAAATATATTTGATGACATCTTTAAATATCTAGTGCTAATAAGTATATCTCTTATGACCAAACTAAAATCAAAATGCCGGAATTATAGTTTAACAGTAAAAAACCTCAGAGCAGAATATGCTAGTACTCCTGGGAACTCAAAATACCCTAAGTCTACAGCCTAAGAACTCTTTTTGAAAAACTCTCAAGATTTTGATGAAGTCAGACCTAGATATTCAAAAGTTTTTTCATTTAAAATCAGTTTATGAACTATTCATGATAAAAGATTTACCAATTACCTTAGATATCATAAGACATATCATTTTATGATGGGAAGAGAAAGACAGGGAATTATTTATATTAGATAATTTCAATAATATGAACCAAAATGATCAGAAAAGTTTTAGCCAAATTGTTTCTAATACCCCCATAATAGCTGCTGCTCCTCGAAGCTATTTACGAAAGTACCATATACTAGTGTTCTTTAATTATCCAAAAACAAGATCTAAAGGGTTTGCTTTAAATGATATTGCATTTCATAATACAGATTTGCCCCTTTCCCTTCAACAAGGTGGAAATGCTTTTTCTATTGCTCTATAATGGCAATAAACGGTGAGCATCCTGCAGACACATTTGTTACCTTTTGTCCAAAGGAATATCGTCCAAAAGATCATCCATTCCGTTCGGCAGCACTTATCAATCGGTTTGGTAACATCATAAGACCTAGACACCTGACGCCTACAATACCTATCCAAATGTTTACTGTACCATTACATCATAAGACTCAAACATATGCATTATCAAAATTAATAATTTCATTTCAGATGAACCCAGTTTAACCCACAAAAAGTATTTTGAAACGACAACAAGGATCTTCAACGGATAAAGGAAGATTTTCTAAATAAGAGGAGCACTAATTCCTACCTCGACTGTCAGTGTCAGAATTTCTTCTTATATCTTAGGAGTAGGTACATCCATTGGTCTTTCGTATAAATAGCATTATTTGCTCAGAGAATCGGTATCATGCGATTTTTGGCCAATATTTCCAGAAATGCAGTGCGAAGGAAGCTGGATATGGATAAGTTTAAAGTTGCTCACATTTAACCTATATTACCTGACAGACAAATACTTAATGTTTAATTCACAAACCATCAGCCAACTATGACAAAAAAATGCAAATTAAAAAAGGTACTGAGAAGCCTGTTAAAAGTTGTTCCATTGTGCGAGTTGTTGTGAACGCGTGTTGCCCGGATTTTGGAGCTCCGGATTACGCACTTTCGTATTTATCTTCACTGAATGTAGACAGCTCATGTGTTATGTTTCTGCGTTTGAGTGAATTGGACCGTTCGCACGAGAGGGCCGACGTTCAAATGGAAACAATAGGATTGGGCGAATGTATCGGACACACGCAATAAAAAACATTAATAAATTATCGGAAAATGAGGTCGCAGCAGCCGTTACGTGATCTCATTGTTTATGGTGATCGTTATTTATGTCCGGGTTTGATTGAATCTTGCAGTTTTCCGTGGATATTCCACCGCCGTTATTTATGCGGCGGAACGTCAATTTTTGCAACGTTTCGCAATTATTTTCGGCAACGTGATGGATAATATTTCCGATGGAAATTTCACGAACACACTGGCTGGCACAAACAGCTTCGAAACTGAACAACGTCGAGGCCTCTCGGGACGCGCCGTTCATTGTTTGGAGATTGTTATTAAACAGATCGGGCTGCGCCGTCCCGTTTGACATGTGACGGGACGTCAAAGCCGGAAATTCCCCCGGGTTCGAACTATGTCAGGAGTATCGTCGAAACGCGACGCACGCTGATGTAAATTTCGCAAGGAAACGGCGGACGTATTTATGTTTTATTAACTTTTAAAACAACATGCCGCATTTCCCACACGCTAATCTTGATAAATTGAAACGAATACATTTCCCCCCGGTTCGGTAATGAGTGTCTCTTCTTCAAAGAGATGATTGATTCGGGACGCGGTCCTAATAAAACAAACGTAATCCGCACGCGCCATTTATCTAATTCGTCACAATTAAAAATAGTTCCCGATACAAAACCCAAACAGTGTTTACCCTCGATTAGTGTTATAAGTCCTTGCGTACACGCAACGCGGGGACGCTTTCATTAAAAAAGATTGGCATCATTACTTACCGAATCTGACGTGGAGACCGGGGGTAAATTCAATGGGCCTCCGCTTGTAATCCGGATGCACGGGTATTAAATAACCGATTTCGCTAATTCCCGGTAAAAACTCCGGCGAAATAATCCGCTAATAGTCGTATAATAGGGTCTTTTTGGATTGGCACTCTTGTTTGCCGTTTTGTTAAGCCTCTGTTCGTCTATTGATATATATTCGGAGTTTTCTTTTGCTGCACGCCCGGCGCATTTGCATTCAGGATAAAAGCTTTCAGATTTGCGATGGAAAAGAGTATAAGTTTTGTTAACGTAACTTTTTTATAGCTGACCTAGGTATTCTATTCCAAATGGGCCGGACAATTTAGATTATTATGTCACATTTTCATGACACTGAAATTCATTATTCCATGAACAATTTCATTAGACAAATATTTATTATTATAATTTTTTACATGAACAAATTTACAAATTTGTAAATATTTTTACTTATTAGGAGTTTATTTTCTTTTATTTTTAGAGCAATTGGTTGAATAAAATTTATATTTTTTTATCTAAAATATATAAAAAGTTTTCAAAATTAAATATTTCTAATTATATGAAAAATTCTGAGTAAAATCATATATTTTGACAACTTAATATGCATAAATTATAATAAAAAATAACATATTTTATGGTAATATTAGTCATTTTTATTAGGTTTGCATTTGAAATTCTTGGAATAATGAAACCTTGTTTAAAATATTCCATGTGTTATTTAAATGTTTCCTCAAAATACTTAAACAAAACAAGGACAAATATTAGACGAACCTAATGTAACGCCTTGTATATATAATCCTCTGAGAAATTAAAAACCTTTCGATTAGTGTAGTGTGAGCCTTTTCTATATCAAATTTTATAACTTCAAACACACTGGATTTCTATGAACTATGTCTATCTAACCCTATACAGACTGATCCACTTAACTAATTCATCAGAAATTTATAACTTGACTTGAACTATTTTTCTAATTTATTACGAACAAACATTTTTTCAGGAAGTGACATCAACTTTGTTATTTTCACCTGGAACACACTGTATATTTTTGGATTTTTAAATTCTACATATAATTGAAAATTTTGAAGGTCTAACTAAAATGTCTGTAAATCCCTCAATTTTGACCCTGGAAGGTTCATTTTAAAAATTATTGAGTTTAGAGACAAGACATAATATAATCATTTTATTGTTGATTACATATAGAATTTATACACAGTGTACTTTGAACAAAACAAAGTTGAAATCAAATTTTGTTCAAAATAAATTAGAAAAGTAATTATGATTGATATACTTTTTTTTCATTTTCCATAAATTTTTAATGAATAAGTTGAAGGTGAATCATTCTGTATATTGAAGTTTACATGAGGGACAGTTGCTATAAACTTCTTTTTGCAAATTTGT
The DNA here is from genome assembly GCF_024364675.1 of Aethina tumida. Taxonomy (NCBI): domain Eukaryota; kingdom Metazoa; phylum Arthropoda; class Insecta; order Coleoptera; family Nitidulidae; genus Aethina; species Aethina tumida. Next base: position 33,822,217 of record NC_065436.1, read on the forward strand.
GTCAATTATAGAACTTAAATGCACAATGCTTAAACCAAAAATAAATGGCATAGTTAGAAAAAGATTATAAAAAGGCAAAAAAGGAACCTCTTTGAAAAAATCCATGAAATTTGATATAATTTAATTAGCTTATAATGAAACAAATTTAAAATCCTTATCAGAATGGAACAGTAGGTTAAAAAAGAATAGACCACCCACATAATGGTTGCACCGTCTGAACAAGCCCTGAAAGCATCCACCTAGTCTAATTATTTCATTACTGCACAAAACACGAAAGAAAGCCGTGCATTAAAGACCCATGCACCGTTTGAACAAAAGCACGCGATTCATCAAAAACTTTTCTGCAGTGCCTCCCAAACTAAAACGTGAAAAACAAAATGGCCGGGAATAATACCAATTAGAACGTTGTTTAACAAGACGCGCCAAATCCTTTACAATCCCATTTTCGAAAGTACATTTCGCACCTCGAAACATAATTAACCGGAGCAAAGCCTAACGCGGTACCTTTACGGTCGCCAATATCATTAAAACTGGAACAGGTGTTGCGGCGTATTTTCACATGGCGAAATGCCATTTGGGATTTGGGCCCAGGTAGGAGGCAATTCGGCCGCTGAATGTTGATTGTTTACTGAATTTTTAACGTTAAGCGCCCAATTTTCCAGTTTATTAACAATTCCGGGGTTTTATTAACTCCGGCGGTCCGCATCGTAAAACCCGAATGCATATGTCCGATTCGGGTTCGGGTTGGCGGAGAAGCGATTTCGGTTAGTCACTTGTGAATTTTGCATTTTATTTATTCCGGGGATTCACCTACATTTTTTAACGAAATTTGTTTTTCTTTACGTCCAGGGATTCAACTATATTTTTTAAAGAATGTTCTTTTTTGTAGGAGACCTATGTATATTTATAAAATTAATGTCATATTTGCCTGGTGGAAATATTCATAAGACATTTGTCTTCAGTAACATTATTTCATATTTGTCAATTGGAAATTTTGATATCATAATAAATGTGATATAGTTCTATTTTTGTCACAAATCTGTTTTTGGTAGAGGTCTAACACTTATCTGTTAATGATGATGGTAACATTATTAATATCATATTTGTCTGATGGAAATGTTAATATCATTATAATATATTTTTCTTCATAATGAAGTCACTAACATTATTTTATATTTGTCAACTGGAAATTTTGATATTATCATAACAAATTTGACAGATTTGTCTGTTTTTTTTTCACAAATCTGTTTTTGGTAGAGGTCCAACAGTATTTTTTATAGAAGTCTAATACTAACTCTCACTGTTGATAGTAATATTATTATCAAAATTGTCTGATGGAAATATTAATATCATCATAAGATATCTGTCTTCATGATGGAGTCACATTATTTCATATTTGTTAACTGGAAATTTTGATATTATCAAAAAAAAAAATTGATAGATTTGTCTATTTTTTCACAAATATGTTTTTGAAGAAGAAGTCTAACACTAACTGACAATGTTTATAATAACATTATTAATATAGATTTATAATATTAATTCATATTTGTCTGTTGGAAATATTGAAATTATCATAAGGATGGAATCACTAACATTATTCCATATTTGTCAATTGGATATTTTGATATTATCGTAACAAAATTGTTAGATTTGTCTATTTTTAGACAAACCTATTTTTGGCAGAGGTCTAACACTAATTGACAATGTTGAAGGTAACATTATTAATATAAATATTTTTCTATATTTTTCAACGAATTCTTCTTTTGGAGAAGACCTACACTAAATGGCAATGGTGATGGTAACATTATTAATACAATATTTGCCTGATGGAAATATTGATATTATAACAATATGTTTGCCTCCAAGATGGAGTTGAAACATCCAGTTGCAATATCCATGCAGTATCGCATTTCATGTGCTTGTTACGACACAAAGCCGTCTTGATGTGACGGCATTAAATGGGACGGAGCTTTGTTTATGTTTAGTATACATGTGGGACAATAATATCTGAATATTGTTGATCCAAATATTACATGGTAAACGATCTGTCATTTCCCTCGTACAATGCCGAAGATAATACGTCTAATAATTGAAAATTGATTGTGACGCACAATGGCGAAACTGTACCTATCTATTTGTGGAATTCCGAAATTTGACGATAATGTGAAGAATGTACACAAAGGGGGCGTTTCACTTGTGACCATATCGGTTTCGGGACACGTGTCCACTTAACATAATGAATATTATACGGAAGTCACCCTCCCTAACGGACCACAACATCGATACCTATTGAATCAATAGGCTTTCCCGTCCCTTCTTTTACCACTGTTGAGATTCGCATTTCGCCTTACGCCACCGTCATCAATGTCACTCACTTTTCTATTAGATCGGCAGTAAATCATAGGAAAAATCTTATTAAACGTTTCATTAAAATCGAAAGGGATCCAAAACCATTGTTCAGCCGCGACAATTTGATAAGCGTCGCCGTAATTAATGGAAAAGACGACGTGTGGTCGCTAAGCAGGGGCCAATGATATTAATCAAATTATATTAGATTTTCCAGTCATCAAATTTCATTTGCATTGTTCAACGAAACCGCGAATCAGTAGGGGTGTTTTATTATGAAAAGTTATGGGCCAGACTTTATGGCATCAAGAGATCTGGTGGATAAAAGTATTCTTTAAAAGACTTAGGTATGTTTAAAAATTTGCAACGATAAAAGCTGGGTTGGATGAATAAAATGTAGTAGGATAAAAAATTTATCAGGGCGATATAAAAAAGTGCATGGAAAATCTGATTATGGAATTACTCATTTTATTTGATCATCCCCCTGGTTTCTGTGTCAGCGATTGTCTGTGAAATTGTAATTCGCACCCCAGGCTGCATTACCACTTGGAGTGCTCTCATAGTAGACAGGGGTGTATTTCAACAACGGCGGAGTGGCCCGTACATATGGCTAATGTGGTCAATTGCCCGTGAATTTATTAGATCGCATAATTAAATTAGCACACCGCGTGATTTCGATAAAATATTGTGACACCGGCAGCTGCAACGGCCAAAAAGGAGGTGAAATAATCACTTTGACGAGCAACCAAAATGAAAAAGGGAAACCCATCATGCAAAATCAAACTAGCAACAAACAGATCTGTAATTCAGATTGGTTGAACTCCCGGAGATAACGGCGAGTCTATTCCGTAATAAAACGACGAAACAATGGACCAGTTTTTTTCACCGTTTACCTCGTGTGGCGTAATGATCCCAGTTTGGAAACAAAAAGTCGGCGCTCGTTCTCGTCCGCCGGGCTCGCGGTCCCGTTTCCATCGTTTCCATCATCCCGGACCCGGAACAAAAACGAAATAACAATTACTCTCGGAGTGAAGAGCAATTATTGCGGCCGAACTCTATTCATGAGGTCCTATCATAGGAACCTGCAGGTCCTTAACTCGCAACGATTTAACGTAACGACCCGATTCTAATTGAGGGGCATGGGCATTCATTAGTTGTAACTACCAGAAGGTTTGTCAGTTTTTGCATTTTAATATTTATCCTCTCGTCCTCGTCTTCAGGATCATCGATGAGCCGTGGAAATTGCCGATACGAGGAGGAAGTTTATTGGAAATTAATTTAACAACATGGCACGGGGGCTTTGAGGCGACATTGCGTGCCGACATCGGCAGTATCGAGTGACTGACACAAAGCGGCGAAATGCTGGGAAGAGGCGAACAACGGATCAGCAAGTCCCCGAGTGCCATTGTCGCGCTGATGTCACCCGATCCTCCGGAATAAATCTATAGCGTGCGGTTCGGGAATTGACCGAGCTGAAGGGGATCCGGGGCCAAAGTCCCCGGCTTTGCACGTCGCATCGCGAAACGTAATCACCATATTGTCGGTGGTTGGAGACGCGAAATCCCTTAAAGCTGGCTTCTCGCGGTCCCCGAGCCTACGGTGACGGAGACGGCTACGACTTTCCGAACACTTGGACTAATGCCATTGTGTAAACGGCATTGTTTGTTGTCTGCGCCTTTCCATTGTCGATGTACCCCTAATCCTTCTGTGCGTGGTGCGTCTCTTTCATTCACACAATCTGCTCAAGGCGCCGGCTCCAAATCTTAGTCCCAGTTCCATTGTAGCCAGACTTAAACCCTTACAATACCATTAAACATCTGATGTGATGGAAATGGAAATCCGTCAAATTCGCCTTATAAATCCTTCTTCATCACTTTACCTCTTTATTAGCCTCCAGATTGTTTTGTAACACAATTAAATGTTCCCAAAACTAACGCAACCAAATCCGTCCAAAACTGTAACATAATAATTACATTGGTTCTAACCAACGAATCTTAATGATAGTACTAGTTTAAATGGCTGCAACCAATATATTTTGGTAGAGATCTAACAATAAATAGCAATGTTGATTGTGACATTAGTATCATACTTTACTGATGTAAATATTGGTATTATCATAACAAAGAAGCCTTCAAGAAGTAGTAACTTGTGAATTTTCCAGTCATCCAGGAATTCATCTTTTTTGGTAGTGGTTAAAATTAGATAGCATGATAACATTTATAATATCAGATTTGATTAATATTATCATAACATGTTGACCTTCACAATGGAATCAATTTTCCATTTTATTTGGTCCAGAGACTCAGCAACATTTTTTAACGAATCCATCCAAAATTGGAACATAATAATTAAACAGATTCTAACCAACCAATCCTGATGATCGGATCGGTTTGAATGGCTGCAACCCCTTCAATCAGCCCAAAAAAACCTGATCAAATTAAGACGTCGTTCCATTAATACCATCGGCAAACAAAACGCTAATTGAAACCCGTAGTCGAGGGGGCATATGGAAACGTGAATGGAAAACTGCATCGGTAAGATTCCTATCTGGCGATACGTAGCTGCACAATGGTAGGCGGCAGTTAATTTACGAAATGATGTTCCCCTTTCCGTTTATGCAAATGGGAGACAAAGGGGTCATGATACGGCGGGCGGCTCCACTGTTTACCTTTTGTTTGTCCGATGTCCCCCATGACCCACGTTTTAACTCGATTTCTTTGTTTCATCATGTGCTAATCGAATTTGGCGATGTGTCATAACGAATAAATATTTTATGGTGCTCCGAATCGATTCTGTTTGTTTTTCTGATATTTTCAATTAGTCCCGTACAAATAGTATGCGAATTAACTCCCGTTTGATGTATTTAATCTAATATTGCCCTGTTAACCCTTCTTGTTTATCACAATGGAAGGATTAATTGAGTCACATGTACACGAGAAAAGAATTAAAAATGCACGTAACTAAGTTGTTAAACATCCATTTCGGTTTTCGAGAAGCAAATTAGGCTAAAGGTTATTTCCAACACGGGCAGATAAATCAGCATTATCTACTTGCTCGGAAAGAATTACGGACGGCGGGAATTCGTTGGAAAAGAAAATGGATTTTGCAGGCCCAATTTTGCCGCGGCCCTTTTTATTTATGTTATTACCGGAAATGGAAGTAATAGTTAACAACCATGAAGTTTGTGCAGTTAGTTTTTCTGTTTTCGGTGGGGTGGGGGTCGAGGGGGCGGTTCTAAGTAAGTTTGCAGCTAACGAGTTTCGCCAAAGCTGAAAAGTTTTACGACCGACAACAGGTTTTTTTGTGTATTCGATTCTCACACAAATATTTTTGTTTGGTTTTGTTTCAGGGCGCAAACAACTCGTGCTGAAACACACGCAGCCCCAGATATATTTTTACAAGATTCAGCGACAATGTGGAAGTAGTCTAATTATCCGAGTTTTACCGATAAAAAAGTTCGCGACAACCTATTGAGTGAATATTAAAAGAAAATAAAACCGGTGAAAACTTTAGTCGTTTTAATAGGAAACTTTGCGTATCGCGTCTTTGATTTAGCGTCTCCGCTTCAGGGAAGATACTTTGGTTATATCGCAGTAATTGCTTCTGCAACATTAAACAAAAAAGTTCTGGGGAAAAACTTCAGACAGATGATGTAGAAATTTCGATGTAATAGACTAACATCTTGGGCCTCCCCCGTCTCTTTTGTTTGTTGTTTGATAGATGACATCAAGTTTCAGGTCCATAACTTCATCCCGTTTGGGATAAATTACTTATCACTAACATAAACAACTTAAATTAGAGAAGGTTCAGGCCAAATAGGATTGAAAGTCAAACAGAATTATCCTAAATGGGTTAAATACAGGCACTTGCATGTTTCGCTGTACTTGTCCCAAAACTAGGACTTTTCTTTTAAGGATGAGGAGAAGGGGCCGATTTACATGAGAGTCTTTTATGTGAGTCACGATTTTATGAATTTATGCGGCGCGAATTAAGTGATAAATTCCTTAATGACCGGCTTATCATGGAATCTCATCATCTCCGGCACAAATCGCACCCCGTACGCCCATAAATATAAATTTTTCTTAACCCCTTCGGCTCGCCGGTGCATCAATCCCAGTGGCATCGTTCCGTTCATGAATATTAATACGCGCCCCAAAACAACAAACACCCTGAACCTGACACCGGGTCCCATAACTTGGTACAAGCCCCCTTTTCCTTCTTGGCATTCGATATGTTTACTGTCTGGACGACAGCGCTCATAATGACTGCCAACGCAGGGGCTCAACCCTTCTTCGGTCGTGTTGAATTACGCGCACTACTTTTTAGATTATCTGCTGGGCGTCTATTCAATTCCACGCACAGTGATCACGATTTATTTATTTGGCATCAACCAGCTTCTTTAAAGGTTCATCCTTCTTGAACCTGCCAGTTCCTCATGTAGAATTATCTGCAATTGCCCATTTTGAGGTAATTATTAGAATGGTTAAATTTATCTAAGGAATATTATGGCAAACTTAAAGAAAGTGAACGACTGTGCGTTGGAGGGGGATGATGCGGAGCACGGGTTCATTACCGCCACTACCCTTCAAGAACACTCGAGCGCGATGTTAAGTGACGGTTGAGTCGGAGCCCCGAACCGGCATCCACTTGCCATTAGGCCCAGCCCGACGATGGGAGTGCAGCATGTAAATCCCGTCAATGGGGATGCAACCCGGCGGCGGCTTTTCATTGCGTACTTTCCAGGAATTAATGGGGAGAAAATTGAATGCGAGCTTCAATACTCAAATGTTCCGAATCAACGGGAGATTATATTTTTTTTACTGCCATAATCCATCGGTTTTAGTCGGCTGCATTTTTAACCACCACATTTAAAATTGATAGGTTTTTTAAATATGCGTTAAGATGCTATCAAACGTAGTGTTTACAGAACTGAAGCTTAGCATAATGATGGGTTACGTCTTAGGCCAGCACCTAAGAACTTCATCTTCCTGAAAAATAAAAAAATGTCCACCATAGCTTTTAATACTTTTTTCAATTTAATCTGTCTGTACATATTTAATGGAGAAAATACGTGAATTTGGCACAATTTTGTGTTGCATCCTAAGTTAACATTTAGATACCTTTTTGTCTTGAAAATTAAAAAAGTCTATTGAAAATAATAAAAAATACAAAAAAATAGTGGTAACGACAAATATCATCGATGAGAAGTTTATTTATATTAATTAAAATCAAGTAATCTAGACATACCAATTATTTTTTTCAGTTTAGCATATCAAGCAGAAATTTCTTGATGCAAATTACATCCTAGATCAACATTTAAGATACTTATGTTTGCCATCCTCGTTCCTTTGCACCGGGCAGATATTAATCTTGTATAGATACAGGTAAACTCAATGGGTTTATGTTGGGTCCATTGAAGGTGGTACAATAGACCGACGGGAGCACGAATCAATCAATCCGGGAGCTGTAAATGGAATGAATCGAAGACTTAAAAGGGCAAGCAGTTAATGGAACGTGCCGCAAGATTAATAGAAAAACTTCTCGCTTTTCGATACGTCCAACGACAAAGTTTCTCCTCTATGTTTGTGCTTGGGACCTCGACACTTTTGAAATTTCCTAATTGGAACGTTATTAATTATTATCGAATTGCGGCTCAGCTTAATAAAGTTTCTATTTTATAATATGCCAGACTGGTGTTACCTGAAATATGGACAAATTGATGTGTTCAAACGTCAAACGTCATACGTGTATTAAGCCACAATAAACTGAAATGTAAATCTCTCGCTCGAACCGACTCCATTCAAATTTATCGGGAGTTATCAGATTTCGATGTCCCGCACAAATACCCATGCAAATTTCGAATGCACGCTGAAAGGATTTGTTTTGTAGCGCCATTGTTACACTTGAAATCAATTTGCAATTTTACGAGGGTCCGCCGTAATTCGTAACTCGACACCGCCGAAAACTACATCTGCGTAGGCCGGATTCAGATTTTTTTTCGGGGGGTTGTTCGCATCGAAAATAAATCAATTCAATGTTCATTCCGGGATATCTTGATCCCATTAGGATCTTTTACTACACGTGACGGCCTATTGGGCCTGCATCCTTTGTTCGACGAAATATGTGCATAAATTCCTACAGAAATTGTTCCGTTTCGTATTAACTTCAGCACACGCCCGTACAGAAAGCAATATTCACCGCAAAACTAAATAGAACAAACCGACTTTATCGCGCTTCGTGGAATTGCTCCCCTGACACACTGTTACGGAATGAATGTAAAACTAGACGAATAAAAATCATGGAGCTGAAACGTGAACATGACGAAACGTGACAGACTGCGGATGTCTGAACTGGGTCAAGATGATAACACCGACTTTAGCAAAAATTGTATGTCCCAAGATGGCTGTCGGCGTGCATTTCCAACGGCACGCTTGAACGTCAGCAATTTAACGGTGCGATGAAAATTCATCAACATCTCACTTCGCACCAGGCGAATTATGAAAAGATTGTCTCTGTTGTTTCACACGCAATCGCACGTAGAAGGCTTAAACTATTATCGGTGGCAAAAATGACTGCATCGCGTGCACCAAAAAAAGGAAGCTTACACCTTTTTGCATTGTTACGAGTCGTTCCAAAAAGCTTGCAATTAAGAACATGTCGTGTAGCTCGAAGCAATTTCCTCCACCTATAATTATTATGTCGTTTATCATGTCTTATGCAGAGGATGGCTAAGAAGCGGCCGACATTGCAGTTATTAACACCTCGTTGCCACTTTAATTATGGGCCTTTCGTTTCGCCAACCGGTTATTTGCTAGCAAATAATCAGCGTTTCGCCGAATGTGTGTTTGTGGATCGGATGGGGTTACTAATGTTTAATGTGATTTACAACCGGCGGCGGACAACACCTCAAATTAAAATCCAATTAAGAAGCTAATTTGGTTAATATTTTACACACCCGTGTGATGTTGTTCATTAAAAGATAAAAAGAAGGTACACGGCAAAGTGTTTGGAGGCATTAAGCTATCAGATGGAAGTTTTAAAGCAGCAAGTGAACTATTTGTGTCTGGAGGAGTTGAACTACAGTTGGAGAAGTGGCAGTAAACCTCATCCATTTAAGTTCAGGTAAACAGCTTAGACTTAATTAAAGAGAGTACGTCAATGATAGTTTGGGTCTGGTGTTTTTTGAGTGCGATCTCTCAAAGGCACACATTCAGCTGCCCTGCAACGTTTCAACAGTTTTAAAGCTTTGATACACACAGACACATACACATAGAGGGAAGAAAACGTAATCGCAAGCAGAAAATAATCCCCGAATAAAATGTTTGGTCGGGTTCGCAGTCTAAATTAGCAAAGAGGATTATACGACCCAGTATTAAACTTGACAAGCTACATATAATTTCGGAATCCGGCAAACAGTCCAAATATGACAAAAAACTGAATTATATCGGTCTTAATGCGAGGCCCGGGCAATAAGTCACAACTTGGGAAGCGAGAATTAGTTACACTCTACAAGTCCCGCTGAAATTCGTTTCTAATTGCGAGAGGAAGACGGGGAGGCCGACTTGAAATATGTGGATTCCGGCACAGCAACAACGCCCAAATTACTCTCTCTCACTTTTATTATCGGGAATTTTATTTTCGTGTAATAATAACGTCAATATTAAATTTTCCTCTTTTATAAAAATTCTCATTTTATATTTAAAGTATTTAATATAAATCCTGCTGGCGTGTTTCTCTGTGTTCGCAAAATATAATATACGGGAAAAAATATTGAAATATACATTTTTTTACAAATATTTTTGGTTTCTATAAGATTGTGTTATTCATTATTTTTTATTAAGTTTCATCTGTCTGTACGTACATCCTGGAGGGACTACTAATTTAAAATTGGTAATAATGAATTACATCCTTAGTCAAAATTTAATATCTAGAAAAATAAAAAACATCCGTACATAATTTTAAAAAATTATTAATTACAAATTGCTACAATTATTCTCTAAATTAGCCGATTAGTAGTTTTGTAATGTATTGAACGTGATAAATCAAATGATTCAGATACAGGTTTTAATATTGGCTCAAAATTTGCATCACTACCGATTCTCACAAACAAGATTATACGTTCAAAACTGGAATAGAAATCCAAATGACTGTATTAGAATCTGGCTGGGACTTGGAAAAAAAGTGAATTGAAACATATTTCCATTTGGGCACGTCAAAGGGATTCTAAATGTATCGTCTTTCTATCAACGGATGTTTGGGGATAACACTTCATATATTCAGAATAAATGCAATATTATATGGAAAATGCGTGAAATCTTTTCACTTATAAAAGTTTATAACACGTTTTTTATTGTGTCGGATTGTTTGGAAACACTCCCTTTTCCACCCCCAGTCTAAAAAGGAAAAAAAAAATGTTTATTATAAGTTTAAATAAAGTGCATTCGGTGTGTATTTTAATGAGAGCCTTTTTTGTTGGGGTTTGAATAAGTGGATGAAATTTGAATGAAAATAAATCGTGGAGTGTTGTTGGAACAAGATACGAAAGGAACATATTTATCTTCGTTTGCCCTCGAGCGATTTATTTCGTGGTGGAAATATCATGGAGTGTCTATTATTCCATTAACCTGAGCAACCATTTCCATAACTGAATAAAAATTCCGCAAAGCACCCCGGCATACAAATTATAGAATACTTGCCAGAATACAACAGGGAGATTATTTCAAAGATTTCCTTTTATCCGTCGGGCGCCAAATTGAAATGGAAATTTTTAATGAAATCTTTAAATGATTATCGTCGAGTTCGTTTTCGGCGTTAAATCCACATGAATATTAACAATAAAAAAAAATTAATCCGAATCCGGGTCACAGACAATGACAAAAATGAATAATAATATTAATAACTTCGAATTATTTATTTGAACGTGACGCATAATCGGCGAGATTGGAGCCTGGGAAAACGGCGCAATTCCATCAGGTTGCCCGATAAAATGGAAAGATGGTCCCTTCGCTTGATTAAGCCGAACACTTCATTAACTTTTTAATTGAATTTAATTAAGGACCTTATGCATTTTGTCGACCGATTTTAGTATTTAATTAAACGTTACGGTAAATTTTCCTACCACTGCATTTTTCATTTTGTTCCTAACCAGATTATTTACTTAACAGAACTTAATTGAAAGGGCTCCGTCTTTTTTTTTCCATAATGCTTTCGTTAGGCCTTAAGATTCCTCTTCTGTTTCCCTTTGTTCGTTTGCGCTGCAAACACGGAATTAAGCCAAATTAATTGTACTTAGGTAAATGCACGGTACGAATTTTTACTCACAACAACTGGAAAAAATGCTAAGCTGTTCTAACAAACACGCTGATTTAAATTTTTAAGGGATGATTTAGTATAATTTTCCTTTTACTCTCCACTTAATTAACTGCGTGTGGTGTCCTTTGAGTCACTTAATAATAATTTTTTAAATAACCAAGTCATGATGTCGTCAAGCATTTATAGTTTCTCAATTTAATATTAGAAATATTAGTAATTGTGTTCATGGCTCTAAATAAATACCACCCTCTCTGTTAACAAAACCACCTCGAAAAGAAACAGTCGAAGTCAGGTTTTGCTCAGGATACGTCTCACCACTTTCACGTCTCGCTCAAATATGGCTATCCTAGTGACAATGTATACTTAGACTCATCTGTGAACAAGCAATTACGCCATTTAGCTGCAGGCCATAAGAAATAATCGTCGGTTTATGATCTATGGGCAACCCATTCTCCATGTTTAACAGATATCAAATACGTTTTCTTGGTCTAACATCAGCTTTATATAGTGATTCCAAAGTCTGCACAATGCCTAGATGTAGAGATATTTCGTCTAGCAGAATTAATCAGAAAACGGTTATGCCTTCTGTTCGTAGTTCGTTGTCGACCACCACCTTCTATATTGGTATTACTAAATTGCCGAAAATGATTTCAAGTGTGACTTACTACACTTTGTGAGATATTACACATTTGGACTACATATTGACTTTGTTTGCCAAGTTCCAAGTCCTCTTTGAGGCATGTTACGGAGCTAAACAACAGATAAATTAAGATTTAACCTAATATTGTATGTTCAAATCCACAAAATGTGTTATTGGTAAATAAATGTTGTTTATTATTATGTCGATTAAAAATATAAAAAGTAAAATAAATTGAAATTACTGATCATCTAGAGCTGCAAATATTCAAACAATATTGCTGGTCAAAATAAAACGTATTGAAAATATTTTTAAATCTATTTAGTCCATTAAATTATCCACTTCAAAAAAATGCGCAGCGAATATTCAATATTTTTGTCTCAATTTGATTCACCATTCAGTAATACCCCAAACTATCACTGAATATATATTTATTCTCTATTGTAAGCTGTAGAAAATGAAAAAAAGAAAAAAAAAAAAACAAACGATCAATTCCGTTTGTTAAATCCTAAACTGCAGAACTTCCGATATTTTATTCCCAGTTATGAAAGCTTTCACAATTATGGAGTGCACCAATTGTTGAGTTCGTTGAAAAGTTTCTCTTTGCAGGATAATATCACATAAATTATGGAAAATCTTATTCCTGGAAGTCAATATCGGAATTTTAAACGAAATATTGAAATTGCTCGAGCTGCTTTAATTGTTGTCAATTTTTGCCATGTACAAATGAACCCGGTTTAATCATGACGTTATATTATTAACCGCGTAATTTTTATTAATTAATTGTTGATTTAGTATGTTCGGGCATGCAGTAAATTGCAATATTCCAAACATAAAATGTTTTAAATAATATATTCATCATAAATAGTTTATTATCCGGGCACAACAGCCGTATTCCCAGGATAAATAAAGTATGAATAAAATATTACGTTTTTTAGATGATGAATTTTATGTAACTGCGTAATTATTTTCGATGGCTTTTCATCCTTATATAGTCGAATGAATATTAAACGCGGGAGCCAATGGGAAAATAATATATTCATTTTAATGGGGCCACATTTTTTAGTCATGTTTAATTAATATTAACGACCCATAAAACGGCAACGAAAATTTATTTTTCTAGGCGGATTCATTTTTGAAAAAACCCAGCAGCAAATTAGGCCAGTAAATCGTATTGGGTTTAAAATTAAGGACAAGCTAATAACTCGCCGATCATTTTATTTACTGCACACGCGTAAATTACATTTTCCAGGACGTTGGCCACGGCAGAGAAAAAGGCCCGGACCCATAAAAGTTCCGGCATCGTTTTCGGCGAGGTCGGATTCCTGTCCGGGGCATAAATAACCGAACGGCATGTTGCGATAGGACGAAAACACAACCCGATCCCTGACCCGTTTCGACGTGAAAATAAAACGTCAGAAATCTGCAAGCGGTCAAATTTCTTCCGATTTTCGACAGCCCAGGAATGTGACAAAACGTCGACGAACGTGCAGCAGCTCAATAATTTCTCGTTATTTTGTGTTTTTGTTGTGCACCCTTACACGAGAGTATTTTTCCTGTAGATGTGATGCATTGTGTACGTACCCGGCCTCGTTGGTTTTTGTTGCAGTTTTATTCGCGGAGAGAAATCTTGTTTATTCTGGTACAAAAGAAGGTTGTTTGCAGTAACGTTCGCCATTAACCTTTCAATTTTCCATTTTGAGTGTGTGTGTTCGCCGAGTTCTTATTTTGTTCATATTTCTGTTCGGTCCGACTCGTATAATAGATTTGATCAACAATGGGGTGGACCGCGGGCCGAGATTACAGTTTGCCGCGCCGGAGAAAAGAAATCCAATCTGATATTTCGCCTGGAACAGCTGTGATCAATATGAAATATAAATAATTCTTCCCAGGGTGCGGACCAAACTTAGGGGGTCAGCTGGAACGAAAGTTCACGCCAACGATAACAAAGGTCATTAAATTTTGTTGGCAAACCCAAAAATAAGAGGCAAACAAATAAATCAGAAAATATATGTTTACAGCTTCAAATGTTGGGTTATTAGAAGCTCGAAAAAATAATTTTTGTTTTTGGCATACACCTCTCTTTAAAATATTATGACTAATTTTTTACAAGAACCACATGAAAATTCATGTTACGAGAAAAAAATGTTTGGTCCTGGAAGTGAATTGAACGAAACATCAACGTCAGTTTTAATTTCTTATTCAGAATTTAACTGTTTGATTATTATTAGGTTGCCATGAAAGTTATTTCAAAATAAAATATACCCCCTTACATAAAACTATCAATCAAAATCAAAACCATTTAAATTAATACATTTTCGCCAACGAGAAACAAGTTTATTTATACCGATGAGATTCTGTAAAAGACGAAGATACTGAAGGAGTTTTGTGCATCATTTAGATTTTTAAAGGATTTCTCGTGTAGATAGATGTCGAAATATTTAAAAAAGCCAATTAGTTGGCAAAATGTCCGGTGAGTATGGCGGTGCAGTGTCAGTTGTGCAACATGTGGACGAGAATTGGCGTGAAGAAGAAATTGCCTCTTTCTATTGACCAAATCCAGTCACATACCTACGTTGTAATTTTTGTTAATATACATTTTATCGATTTGTTGATAGTACTGACGTAATTGTTTCACCAAGATTCAGAAAGGATGGTGTTGTGTATGAATGAAAATATCGGTTTTCTAACTTAACGTTTATTAACGTAATTAAATTTCTTTGTTAATGCACAAAACAATATAATAAGACACCATTCGTACCAAAGTGACAGTATGCTGTTTTTTACTAATAACTAAAATTAAGTGATAGTCAGAGACCTCTGTCAGGTAACATTGTACTTAGACGCGGGCCATTCAAAATAATATGCATACACGACAGATGGATCATATCAACAGCAGGCCACTAAGCGTAACCTTTTTATGGAACAATTTCATTTTTAGACAGCGTTTTGGACCTTGATTCTAGTCCAACTAGTGTGCTGAACATCCCGTTCCATCACCATTCAAAGATCAATCCAAAAACAGCCAGTTCATAAAAAAAGACTAGACCAAATCAACAGTTCGTGCATTTGTTGAGATTTTTCAACTTTACGATGAGTTTTAGGCGGTTGGAAATGGAAGCATGTTTTCAACTAAAGCACACAATCAACTCTGCCATTGTCAAGATTAGTTGACTGGTCATTGTGCTCGTCATATTCAAAGCTTTCCCTGAAGCGAAATTTCTGGAACCACCATTGTGCTGTACAGTTGTACGTTTGTTAGTGGTTCCTGGATGAAATGCATCGTTGATGTTGCTAGTAGATTCCATCGCTTTTTGGTGTTGCTTGAAGTGGAATAAAAAAGTTATATTTGCTTTTGATCCACATTTTATTCAAAGCCCTGAATAAATCAAATGATTTCAAATAGAGTTTATGCTGTACACCTTACATCAACACATTAAAGCTTACTTAAAATTATATCAATAGAAATTTTTGAACTGCAGTATTATTTTTGATTGAAATAAATTTTATCTGTCGAAATCACCTCGTATATTATAGATATTACCAATTTCCAAGAAGTTGAACAAACGTACCACCTGTTACTCCAGACATTTTAAAGCCTTGCACCATTTGTTGTCAAATATACCAATACAAAATTGTATGATTGCGACATTATGACAAAACGAATTTTGTAATACATTGAATCTAATCGATGTGCTGAGTTTATGCGGTTTGTGCATTGCAATAAAACCGGCATTTAACTGATTTCATAGAACATTTGCATTGGTTAACAATGTTTTAGTCCCCACATTTATTGATAATAAAGGCAAGTACTAAAACTTGTTGCCACACACATGTACTTCGTTTTAATTAATCAATACACAATGACCGGGGTTGTTTTCAATAACCAATTATGGTTGTAAAATAAGCCATAAATGTTTGTTCGTAAAATGTAAATGTTAGTAGCATCAAACAGGCTGCAGTGCCGGATATTAACGGTCCACGTACAAGATCACTAGTTAAATCCAAAAAATAGATTTTTCATCGGTCTAATGTGAATTTTTCCCCCGGTTTAATGTCACAATCATGTAATGGGGATGTTTTCCACATGTGGGGTGCCGCTCACGTTCGCAGTCAGCGAGTCAGCGAAAATACGGTCCGCCGTCGTTGTACGTAGTAACGTAAACCAGAAGAGGGAAACTTTTGCGGCAATATGTTCAGTTCCTGCGTGTTTTCACTGCAGATTGCCCCGAGGACCCACTTTTAATGTTTTGCAACGTTTATACGCCATATTTCGGTCGCTCGTATAAATTATATTAAAAAATTTTACCTGTGTGCTTTACCCGGTGCTTTTGAAGGGTAATTAGAATTTTTTTATCAAACATATACGACCACATTCGGATCGTTTTTTAGAATCTCCGTTTTGCCTTTTTCTTTTTAATGCAGTTGTCACAAATTCAATTTAATATTGGATAAAGAAAAAAGTAATTTACGTTTTTTTGTTCAAGGTTTGAATACATATTTATATTATATTTTTGTATTAAAATATTATTTGAAAGCTATTTATGTTGATTCCAGCAATGTTATTTATTTTTTCCTACTTAGTATTTAAAACTTTTTTATATTAAAAACTGTCTACTGCTTATAAATTTTCATAAAACTATGCAAAACTTTTTAAGATTTAAAAAAATTTATTGGTGAACATACCAAAATAAAATACATAATATAAAATAAAATATTATATTACACAAAAAAGTAGAGAAGATATTTCAACATCCGGTTGTCGACATTTCGCCGTTACCCCATGAAAAATGCCCTGAGAGTGTGCGAAAACATAGATATCGTGGGGGAGGTTCCGGGCTACGAGAGTCTAATAAAAATAATTCAATTAACGTCTCGGACCCCGCACGTAGCTGGAGCGTCGCGTCCGCGGCGTTTGCGACATCCTACCCGATAAATCGTACGGCACATGTGTCCGATTGTTTTGCCTTTTTGCCCCCACCCCCCTTAGCCCGCCGTCGATTAATCTTTTTATTTTTGACAAATCCGACGGTTATTACTACTTGCCGGTAGCGCATAAATCCTTATTACTGCCGGACTTTTCCGGCTGAAAGGGCCAATGGATATAATTTAGGATGAAAACGTCTGGTTTATGATTCGTTCCACTATGCAAGGGGGTGAACAAACAAAAAATGAATCGAACGTGAGTTTACGAGTTTATTTTATTAAATTGCGACCGGAGCGCTATGGTACCGCAGCGGAAACAACCAATTTGTTTCAAAATTTTATTTAATATATAATCCATTAGTTTCTGTTAAAAATTATAACATGAAGACAGCTCTATGGTTTATAATAATAGTCAAAGGTAAGACTCGTCATTTCAGTTAATATAAGATACTTAGGTATGAAACTGATATTTTCTGGTATTACTTTTACATCCTATATACATTGGTGGACAAAGAATTGCATACATCAGTATACTTAAAAAAATTTAATATATCATGGGCCGAAGCACAGATTCAACGAGATTGTTTGAAATAACGACTCTTCAATTAATAACAACATTTCATCAATTTTCATCAGTTTTCAATTGGATTTAGATCTGGATTTTGCGATGGCCATTAGAGAATGTCTTGAACTTGATTATCTTTTAATCAATTTTGAACGATTTGGATCATTGTTAGCATAAAATTCCTTAGCCAAAATTCTGAAGGAGAAGTAATACATACGCAATTAAAGTGTCTAGGGAACATCCAGAAAATTCGAATTAAATTAAATTAAAAAATAATTTAATTTATAAATTATAAAATAACATAACTAAATATAACAGAAGACACTGTATAATCACATTCATCTAAGTGACAAACAAAAATTAAGAGCAATTGGGATGACAGAGGGTGGATCATCGAAACGTCAAGTGGTTCATCAAATGCACACGTCTGTGAGTGTTATAAGCAGATTGTGGTGACGTTACACTGAGTATAATGATGTGAAAAAAGATATCCAGGTCACATTAGGATAACTACCCCGGTAGAAGTCCGCTGTTTTGCTTTGCAAATTTGATGATACCCGGAAATAACAGCCTCCGAAAACCTCTTAGGACCCACGATATGATTGTATCAGCGCAAACCGTCAGAGACGACCTTTAAGGGTACCCGGATTGTTCTCTGGAAATCGCGCAGCTCGTTTAGCAAGAACATCTTAATCGGGGTCCTGATGATTAAAACCGTATTCTCTTTTCTGATGAGTCAAGATTTTGCCACCACCCAGATTCTGGAAGGATACATATCTGGAGGGAACCTGGAAACCAAGCATGGCTACAACATGCTCGTGGTGTGGTGAATTTTGATGTTTTTTGGAGAAGAATTAATAATTCTGGAGGAACAACTAAGCTCTTTTTAATGGAAACCACTTTGAATGCAATTAAATATCGCGACAACCCATTGTGTTACCCTATTTACCAATATGAGTCCATTTTTCCGCTAGGCCACATACTGTGAGAAGCGTTCAAACAACATTCGAACAAAAAAAGATAAGCGTTTTACCTTGGCCAGTAAACGCCCCAGACCTTTATCTAATAGAAAAACTATAGGACGCTATGAAAAGGAGACTTATGAATTGCCAAAATTATTATGGAGACCACCAGCAGTTAATTGTAGCGATGCAGGAGTTGTGAGGAAATCTGAACCAACTCCTACTTGATAGGCTAATATTGAGTATGCCTAATCGATGTAGGGTGGTCGTAAACAACCGAGGAGTTTCGTCCGGATATTAGTTTTTAATAAATAATATAAATATGGGATAATATTATAAATAAAATAAAAATAAATACTTGGATATTTGGTAGGTGTTATTATTTTAATTTTTGAAGGGGTTGTAATATCATTTTATTGGGTTGTTCGGAAAGTAATTTCGTTTTTTCTCTCTCTGTGAGAGCTTCGAGGATAATCCCAAGCCTTTCAAGTGGTCATAAATTGTTGATGCGAACTGTCTCATGTGTTGTTCGCCGGTTCGCATCAACTAATGCCTTTATCGTATCTTTATCAGCTTCAGTCAGCCTTCCCGAACGTGGTGCATCTTCGACATCAAAATTGCCGGATGGAAATTTAGCGAACCAGTTCTGGCACTGGCGTACTGTTTTAAACACTTTCTCCATATACATCGGTCAATTTCTTTCTGGCCCCAACAGCATTTTTTCCCTTTCTGTAGTAAAACAGTAAAATATGTCGAAAATGCTGCTTATCGCTCTCCATATTTAAAAGGGCACCAACTAAAAACTACAGCGTAGAACTAATTGGAATTTTTCACACACAAACCTTGCCATATGAGCTCTCCATGCATATAAAAATTATACGGCTTAAGTGTGAAGTTGGGTGCAATAAAATACAATTAAATCCTCTGTCGGGAAAAAACGAAATGACTTTTCGAACAACCCAATATAATATATTTTTAATTTAATTAGTAAAAGACACTTGTTTTTATTTCTATAGTTGTTCGGATTTATTGGTCGACGTTTACACTTGTTTTATTATTATTATTTACATTATTATTTATTATATTTTCACATTAGTTTTTTTCGTTTTACTTCAACAATTTAAAAATATTTAGGTGTTCCCTACCACAGTGCGGCGTGGCATTATTTCCGCAAATCCAGCAGCAGAACAAAAAGTCCACGGGCCCGGGTACGTAATAAACGAGCTGCACAACGCTCCCGAGTATTAATTAGATTGATGATTAACACTTTATGAGAGTACTCGAGGCAAGAACAGTAATTGAGGACTGGCAAATGATAAAGACATAATTTGTAACAGTTTCCGTTGTTCGGCGGCCATTTATCAGAGCGGATCCGCTCACTACTGTCACTTGCAGTCTTGTCGCCCGGATTGCAGGAGCAACTCGTGGGGCGCCATCGAACCGAACCCGGTGGCGGCCTTTAATGCTCATTGCATTAAGATTAGTCTTGCTCAGACACTATTACATGCTCGCCTGCCGGAAAACGGCGTCACGAAAGAACTCTCTCCACTGTTTATAACTTTTACGCCGGATTAACTTCGTCTCGGGGGCCGCTTGCTTTTCTACTTTTTTGATGGCGTTCGCCAACGAATTTTAAATGCACCAAAGTGGAAATTAATTTGACGGAGTTTTAATTAAACATAGTTTTTCATTGGCGGTGCTAAAAAAATTGCGGTCGTCACAACAAACGGAATAAGGCCAATTGAAATTTGCAAGTCGTTGCGGAAACCGCCTCTAATTATGGCCGCATATAAATCGCTCGCGTTCAAATAATCAGCAGTTACATCAATGAATATTCATCGGGTTCGTTCAGTGGATCGCATAATCCGTGCCCGAGAACACCGGTTCTTTGTTGTTTTCTTTTTTCAGCCAGTGAGCCAGCATCTGGACGTGTGCCAGCTACGACGGCAGAAACTTCCCGGAAAGTGTACCGAATTAACTTGGCGGAACGCCGCGAGAACTAATGATAATCCATAAAATTCTTGGCTCGAATTGTTTCGCCGATAGTTTGTCGTGTTGATGTTTTAATGTTAGGGACTGTGTTTGCGGGCAAATTTGCCGGGTGATTAAACTTCAGACAATCATCCTTCGCAAGGAGCAGTAATTTTTGGTAGCGTTCTCCCGCAGCTAAAGGGAATATTTAATTGTTTCATTAGCTCGTTTAATTAATTTCCAGTTTATTGCCGGCTGATAAATGAATCATGTGGCAGTAAAACTCGGGAAGATTTGCACGTCCTCTTAAAAACCTGTCATTAAACAAGGAGTCCATAAAACCTGCTCAACAATCCTGCGAAGCGAAGTAAATAAATTCGGGGGCGTAGTACGGTTTATATGACCGTGAACAAGTCATGCCTAACAATGTTATTTAGCCAATGTTCGAGTCGAGAGGAGAGTGAAGGACTCCCGGAACCATAACAGAGGAAAATATTTTGATGGGAGACAAAAACGGCAAAATTTACGATTACAGTCGAGGCCTGTATGTAAGCATAATAAAGTTTAACGTGAATATTGGAGTATCAAATGACATAATATTCGCATAACATAAAAAGTGGCCGAGCGGAAGGAAAATAATAAAATGCCTTTCATGTTTTTTGTTTTGGTTTCGACGGTACATTTATTTTCCGGGATGTGCCTACGCGTAGGTAGGAAAATGAAATAACGTTGGCTTATTATTAGCCTTATCGAAATGGCCTTTTCGTTAAGGTAACCTTAGCCGATCGTCTTTGTGCATCTACAAGACGTCAATTAAATTTCCGCCGTTGCGATGAAAGGAAAATGCTTGCAATAATGCTCTAATTAAAGGAAAAAAGTATCCATAATTAATGGAACTGCTTTATGTTTTGCCAACAAGTAATAAAAAGATCCCTTCTAATTAGCATCTTTTATTCACTGCTTAAGAAAAAAAAAGTAGGAAAAAGTCCGGACCGCCGCCTCCATAAATGAAATCGCCCGAAACGAATTAATGATTGAAAAGTAAAGTTGTTCGGGGGGATAAAAAAACAGATTTTAATTACTGTAGACATAATTAAAAGTAAAACAGATCGGGCGTCGGTCGGAAAGTTTTCCGCGTAGAAGGGAGACCCGAAACTTTTCTTTTAATGGCTATGGTAATTCGATCGATTTTTTTTCTCGTATAGTGGCTTCCAGTTTAGTTTCGTTTACCGGAATACGTTTGGTGGAAAAGAATTTTTTTTCCAGTAGGAGAACCAATTTATATTAATTTTGAACGTGAATTTTTAACTGAAAATTTTGCTATTGGAATATTTAAGGGATAAAAATTAATTAATTATTCATTGATTTTTTTACATATATAGTAACTCTCAGTTTAGTGTCGCTCTCCATAATATGACCAGTAAATAATTTGGTGTCGTTGTCCGGAATATATTTAATGGGATAGGTCAGTAAAGTGAGTAAAATAACCAATTTATACTTATTTTGAATATTAGGCTTTTAAATGAAAATTTTACAGTTAGAATATTTAAAGAGAGAAATTTAATTGTCAGAATTTTTTTTAATAATATGGTATCTCTCATTTGTGTGTAATTGTCCAAAATATGGTTAATAGAAAAAGAATTTTCTCTCAGTAAAAGAACCAATTTACACCTATTTTGAATATTGGGCATTTAAATGAAAATGTTGCTATTGGAATATTTAAAGAGAGAAAATTAATTATCGACTTTTCTTTTTATAATCTTGTCAGTTTAATGGAAAATTAATTTTCTCCCAGTAAAAGCACTAATTTTTACTAATTTTGAACATGGGTATACATTAAAAGTTAAAATTATTATTATTTGTGTATATTCACGGAAAGAAAATTAATTAAAAGTTTATGCTTGTTTAATTATATAAAATTTTAATTAATTTTTAATTACGTGTACGTGTGCAACATAATCAACTTATACAAATATTTAAATGTTATATAATTTAATTATAAAACGAACCGAACTATAATATTTTAATTTAATATGATTTATGAAAATATTGGATTACATTATAATAATTCATTGTAATAAGCCAAGCCAAATTGAAATGAAATAAAATGGTCATTTTCTTTTACAATAAATTCAATAATAGCAAAATAATCGAAAACATTAGCATAGTGACCGCAGTTTCGACCGTCCAAAACGGCAACAGGTCGAAAGGACCGGCGAACCGTCGCGACGCTTCAACACACGTCCCGAACTTTTTTACGCCGAACTTTTCCAATCGCCAACAATTGATTTGTCTTCTGTCAAATAAAACTTCCACGCGATATATTATGCTGAATAACCGAACAGACAGTTCGGCATTCAAAATAGAAGTGGACTTCCCAACGTGAAAGCTTAAAATATTGTTTTTTATCCTTTCGGTGTTATTTGGTGTTTGGATATTAGATTAAATTGAAGGTGAGTGTGGAGGTAGTCGTATATCAGTTGCGCAACATAATTAAGAGAAGTTTAAATCTGTTGGAAATCGTGTTCCAGAAAACTTCTCTATTTGCTATTGGCAATTTCGGAAAGTTACAATTGGTTTATCCCGAGTTTCCTTCGTTGCACTCCTCGAGACTTCGACTCGATTGCATTTTAACAGAAAATTAGTTTTTTACACTCTTCCTCCCACGGTATTTACTGCGATTAATTAAAATTCTAATTGTCCCCCGATTTAATTAGAGCTGCACTTTTTCAATAGAAACATCTCAACTTTATAATTAAGATTTCTCGAATTGCTCTTCGTTGCTTTCGCAATCGCTATTGTCGACAAATTATTCTTAACTATGGCATTCCGACCATTTGATTCGTCAGTTTCATCTGGCTGTTCTTTCTTTCAAGGTTTCCATTTTGAAATTAGTTGTTCTATTCTAAAACACAAAATATTCAGTTATGTTAATATAATTGTTTACTGAAAGTTTTTTTTGGAAATTAGCATATTTTGGCAACTATTATTAGTACTAAGTCTAAGTCACTAAGAAGTCTAGAATCTCCTTTTTCTGCTATCATTAAAATTAGGTCTCATCAAATCAAATTATATGGATTTTTTTTTCACCATTTATGACAATAATACATTCTGAAATTAACTCTTATATTATTGCTGCTTCTGTTATAAAAAAATTTACTTAACTTAATGTGAAATTATCATTTTTTGGTTAAAATAAACTTTGGAAGCTCTATGATAAGACCTGAGTTCTAGTTTTATGAAAATATTTTTTTGTTGAAACTATCATCAATATCAACTACTATATTTTGGAATCAATTTTAAATCTAAACTAATGAATTTTATATTATTCTTTCTTCTGATATAAAAAATGTATTTAATTTAATTTGAAATTATCATTTTTTGGTTAAAATACACTTTGGAATTAGCTCTATCATAAGAAGACATATAATCAAGTTTCATAAAAAGTTTTTTTTTTGTTTAAAAAACTTAGGAACCCATGCAAAATATAAACTAACATTTATTCTGAACGTAAAATAAGCTTTTATGTTATAATCTTGATATCTTATAGTGAAAAATAAGAAGCCATAAAGTAACCCTGTAAGTAAGTCTCAAAGCAACTATTTTACCTTCTGAAAGCAATAAACATTCACTTTAAAATAAAATAACAATGCATAAATAACGTCGTAAAAGCTTCACTAATGATAAAAATAAGCAATATAAATATTGTTTCATTTTCGTAATATGTCGATAAATGCTTAGCTATAACGAAGTTCCTATCGTTTGATTCGTCAACGTCAGCTGTCTCTTTGTTCAACCTTTCATTCGTGGCTTCTAGTATTGCAATTTTCAAATAACTAAATATCCTAGAGCATCTTGCGTTAATAACACAACAGTTACAGATGAATATAACAGATTTATCGACAAAGAAGATCGTTTTGGGCGGCCATAAATTGATGGCCTTTCCACGTATTATTACGACCCAAACACGAAATGCTCGAATTAAAGGAAGGCCGAGCCATTCGTTACGTTCTACGATCGAGTTGCATGTATACTCTTTCACAACCTCACAGTTGCAATGATTAACGTTATTATCAGGTAATCAGTTATTATTCGGAATTCGAAACGTTCTCATGCAATCGCGATCGAGATGAATGTTGGGAGGATGCCATGATTAATGATTACAGATTTTCGGCCACAATTATCGGGGATGGCATAAAAGTACAGTGCGGCAGTAAAGTCGTTAGTCTTTTTTTTTGGGTCTGCGAAAGGGAGTATCAGTTGGTTTTACGGATGTCGTGGCCAAATATGCGAAAAGGAACGTTGTCTAGTTTATGGTCGTGTAAAACAAGATTACACCAAAACAAGCCCTCGTAATGAAGCTGTCGCAACGATTAACGACACAGGTCACGAGGTAATATAGCTGACGAACCAACAAAGAGTAACAAATAAGTCGGCAGTGTTTACTCACCATTATCGAAATCGGCTGCAACACCGACAGACAGACAGAATCCGATGGTGAAGAGCGGCACAATCATTTTAGCACACAATCGTCGGATCACTGTCGCGTCCATCACTACCGAATCGCACTCACCATGCCTAAAGCGCACCGTCAACAGAATCGTTAACCGTCAATCACCGCGAACGGTCCGGGTTCTCGTTTCGCGGTCCGTGTTCTCGTGAACGAGATCCGATCTGGTGGACCGTGGTCTTGTTTTGACTGCGGATTCGTGGCCGCCGATGGTGCGATACGTCGTTGGTTAATGCGAGACCTGCAACAGAAGGATGGGATCGATAAAAACGTAACGTAAACGTAATGCACAATGGGAATGTGTGGGTCGAAGGGAATTCGCAATTTCACGGAAATATATCTTCGGTTTTCTGATTCAACGTCCAATTAAAAATCCTTAGATTATTCTTTCTTTTTCTGTTATATAAATCTTTACCTATATTAATGTCAAATTATTATTTTTCGACATCTAACATTCGTTTTGAACGTAAAGGACGTTTTAGAAAATCCCTATTATAATCTTGAGAAATCGATAATTGACTTGTAGAAAAAAATAACAGTACAAAAATAAAATAACACTGAAGTCTCAAAACAATCATTTTGTCTTGAAATAATCTGAAAAATGCCCAGCAATAAGCATTTTATTTATCTTCAGTGCATAAATAATAACATAAATCCTTCACAATGAATAAAACAGGCAATATAAGAATTATTTCTGTATCGGAAGTTCTAGTATTAGCAATTAACAAGAAAACTAAATATCTAAGAGCAATTTATGTTTTTAACACTACAGTTATAGGTAAATATCGCAGATTTATAGTCAAAGAATATCGTTTTGGGTGACCATTGAATTGATTTACATGTTTCGTTACGACTCAAACACGATGTATTCGAATTAAAGGGAGCCATTCCTGTTTAGAAAATTCTTCTTCTGTTCCTTAACTAGATGTTAAATTACAACATTTTTGCAAAGATTCATTTTAGAATGGTTATAAAACATAAACTCACCTTTTATTAAAAGTTTTTCTTCTACAAACTGACATAAATTCTGAACAAAGGAGCTTCACAAAATCTCTACTATAATCTTGATCATTCCATAACTGACTTATAGTGAAAAAATTATAAAAAAAAACACAAAGTCTGAAGTCTGATAGCAATTCACTATTTTATATTGAAATTCTGAAAAAATGGTCACCAATAAACATTAACTTTATCTTTTGACGCATAAATAATATCATAAAAGCTAATGATAAAAACAACCATTACTAAAATTATTCCAGTTTCGAATAAATAAACAGTATTTATTTGTAAGGAAAAATTTTCCTAATTTACTGAGATACATTCATATATGTATACAATTTTAAAGGGATATTGTATGTATCAGAAATAAACAAAAGAGAAGCTGTACAACGAGTTATAATTCGTTATTCTCGGTCACGTTGAATTTTATATGGGCAGTAAAAGCAAGTACTTTCAAGAATATGATATTTAATGTTGTCAATCAATGTTTTATGTTTGGTTGTTTTATGATTATATTGTTTTCTTGTAATTATTTCAATTTTAGCGTCAATTGTTTATTAAATTAATGTGTTAAATGATAATTTCATAATATATATTTTAATATATTTTATGAAATTTTTGTATATATCATAACAATTTATAAACTATTATTGCCAAATCTTTTACCAGTAAAATAATTATTTTATTATTAAAATATTTTATAATATGTTAAATTATAAGTAATACTATTTATGATAAAACAAAAAATAATAATGTTCATAATTATTTAATTTTTAATTTAGTTTATAACTTTATAATAATATTTAATAAAAATTGTTGTTATATCCTAATAAGAATTATTTTAATATTTAATTTAATTTTTTATTTCTATATTATTTATTATATTGACGAACATAAAATTGTTTAAAGTTTATAACAATATATTAAAAAATATAATTTTATTATATATTTTAATAAATATTTATTTATTAATTATTAACAGTTAAGTATATTGATTAACTAACTATAACAGTAATTTTCTGAAAACTTGTTATACCTTATTCATTTTGATAAAATTCTATTTTGATTTATTTTTATATTCTATATTAGTTTGTCTAAAAGGACAAAGAAAATTATTTTAAATTATTTTTATTGAACGTTACAATCTAAATTTCACTTAAAATCCGCCATTTTAATTGGAAGTTTTTTTATTAATTAACCAACTGAAACCAATTTTATATAAAGATTTTTCAATTAAAATTGTAAAAAATATTTGTTATATATTTTATTCAACTTGCTAAAAATTTGTTTTATTTATTTTTATATTCGCTACCATAGTATTTATAGTTAAATTAATAAATTTTAAAAAAAATACGAATTATTCCATAAAAATAGTTTTACAAATTTTACATATCAAAATTCACTATTATTATGAAAGATATTTATTATAAATTTCATTCATTTTGATGAATGACTTTTTATTGAAATTACTGAATATAAAATTATTAATGAATATTTATATAAAGTTTTACATTATGTTGTTGCTTTTAAACAATATATATTAATAATAATTAATTATATTAAATGAAATTGAAACCTGCAAATTTTCAAAAATAAAATATATAAGAAATTTATTTTACAAATGAAAATTTATTTGGGCATTATTAAAGTGTATTTCATTGCACCTAATTAAATACATACTCATACCTACATATATGTGGATTATTAATTATGGATTATAATAAATTTTACAATGCTAACATTATTAACTGCTAACAAAGCTAAAATTAGGAAAATTAGTTTCTAATCTGCTGTAATTATCCTCCTTAATTTGTATGAATTTGTAACATGACAAACTGGAATATGCGGAAAATAAATAACTTTTAGTTTCAGTATCTGTGAATTTTTTGCATCATTTATTACTACGTATCAAATATACAAGGTGTCAAATTCAAACTACCTTCCACCAAAAAAGTTTCCAAAAACAATTCCAAAGCACCGCCCAATCGAACGCACCCGTCAAACACTGACACAGTTCTGCACGGGTTCAATTCATACGAGTTTCAGTTGCAGCGAGCGCGTTTCAGGTACGCTGAAAGCCACTCACTCACACACACACAGTGAGGATGAGGCGAGACGCGCGCGTTTCACCGGGAGAACAGCGCACAGCCACCGCCAAACTGCTACTGAAGAGAGCCGGTGGATCGGGAGGCAGCGATGGAACGGCTAGAGGGAGGCAAAAGTGGGGGCGTGACGATTCGCAACCCCCCGCAAACAAAAAGAGAGAGAGCAGACCGAGAGCAACCTTCCGGGAGCCCTCAGGTATTGCACCTGATGCTGTGCCAGTGTGTATGTGTGGGGCTGCCGGCGCTACGGTCGACTCAACCCCCCGCAACCCTCCTGCGTTTAATAATAGTAATAATAAAGTTAATGAAGATTCGGGCCGCTACCTGTCTGACGCGTCGTGCGTTCGCGTACTGATGTTTGCTCATTAACTCGTCGTGGCAGTTTAAAATATTCTGGGGAGGAACGGAAGAAGGAAGATGGAGGAGATGAAATTTTCAATTCGGACACAAACGCTATTGACGGTTTACCGGATGATCAGAGGAGAAAGTTAACTCGCTCTTAAAATCATTGATATGTGGTGCTGCGAAGCACGAATTATGTTTTGTCGAGTTTTTGAAACAAAAGTCGGGTCTCAAATTTAATTACCCCGGCAAGAAATCCGCATTAGTCCTGCAAAAAGGTTTTAAGACAATTCTAATGAATGAGGGACCAGTGCAAAAACTATAATTTAATAAAGATAGCGCTCGTAATAGGATTTGAACGTAATGTTTTGTTGATTTAACACTGCCGATTGTTGACTTTGTTCATTAGGAGCACGGAGAAGTGATTACTGGAGCCGAATGCAGGGAACATTGCCTCTGCATTTCTCTGTTCTCTTCGACTTTGTTTCGTCCATTAATTAATATATTACTTTGTGCAAAGTTCATTTTCGTGTTAGGCACAGAACCCTCTACGTTGTAAATTTAATCATCCGGTTGAATATTTATGCCTTCAAATATCTATTTATGAATAAATTTCATTACATGTCTGATTTAGGTTTCGATGTGCCAATAATACAATTCTCTCGCTGTAGTTTTAAAATAAAATATAATATTTAATATATTTTACATCTTACATTTTATATTTTACACTTTACATTCCATTTATTTATAGATGTAAATATGAATAAATTTCATTACATGTCTTCTATAGGTTTCGACAAGACAATAATTCTTCTAAGAAAAATTTTAATTTAATGGATTTAAGGATTTTACATTTTACATTTTACATTTTACATTTTACATTTTACATTTTACATTTTACATTTTACATTTTACATTTTACATTTTACATTTTACATTTTACATTTTACATTTTACATTTTACATTTTACATTTTACATTTTACATTTTACATTTTACATTTTACATTTTACATTTTACATTTTACATTTTACATTTTACATTTTACATTTTACATTTTACATTTTACATTTTACATTTTACATTTTACATTTTACATTTTACATTTTACATTTTACATTTTACATTTTACATTTTACATTTTACATTTTACATTTTACATTTTACATTTTACATTTTACATTTTACATTTTACATTTTACATTTTACATTTTACATTTTACATTTTACATTTTACATTTTACATTTTACATTTTACATTTTACATTTTACATTTTACATTTTACATTTTACATTTTACATTTTACATTTTACATTTTACATTTTACATTTTACATTTTACATTTTACATTTTACATTTTACATTTTACATTTTACATTTTACATTTTACATTTTACATTTTACATTTTACATTTTACATTTTACATTTTACATTTTACATTTTACATTTTACATTTTACATTTTACATTTTACATTTTACATTTTACATTTTACATTTTACATTTTACATTTTACATTTTACATTTTACATTTTACATTTTACATTTTACATTTTACATTTTACATTTTACATTTTACATTTTACATTTTACATTTTACATTTTACATTTTACATTTTACATTTTACATTTTACATTTTACATTTTACATTTTACATTTTACATTTTACATTTTACATTTTACATTTTACATTTTACATTTTACATTTTACATTTTACATTTTACATTTTACATTTTACATTTTACATTTTACATTTTACATTTTACATTTTACATTTTACATTTTACATTTTACATTTTACATTTTACATTTTACATTTTACATTTTACATTTTACATTTTACATTTTACATTTTACATTTTACATTTTACATTTTACATTTTACATTTTACATTTTACATTTTACATTTTACATTTTACATTTTACATTTTACATTTTACATTTTACATTTTGTATGTCTTCCTTTACATTTACATATGAAAAAAAAAATTATTATGCTTTTTCATTTTCCCATATTTAATTTTTCATTTTTCCATTTTATGTTTTATATTTTATATCTTACATTTCACATTTTACATTTCACACTTTCCATTTTACATTGTTTTAATCTTTTCAATTTTTTCGTTACATTGTAAATTTACATTTTGTATTTTACACTGTAAATTTTACATTTTATACGTTATATTTTACACTTTAATGGTCCAATTTACATTCAATATTATACATTACACTTTTCATTTTACAATTTATGTTCCACAAATTTACATTTTACCTTTTACACTTTATATTTTTATATATTACATTTTACATTTTACACATTCCATTCTCAGCTGTTTCATTTTTCCTATTTTGTATTTTAGATTTCCAATTTTCATTCGACATTTTTAGTTTTACATTATATATTTTACATTTTACAATTTATATTTCTTATTATACATTTTACGTTTTACATTTAATATTTTCCATTTTACATTTTATATTTTATGTAAATCTAAAATTTACATTTTTGAATAAAATATTGTTATTTTATTTTTGAATAAAATATTATTATTTAACATCACATATAACCTTCAGAAATAAATACAAAAGAAATCTATTTAGTATGGGAATTTTTATGATATGAGTTCATTTTCCATTATAAATGGAGCTTTCTTTGAAATCACGTTGTGTGGGTTTGATCCCGAAAGCTTTTCACAGTTGAATTGCAACGAGATTAATTTTTTTTGCGCCGGTCCCTTAATTAACTTGTTTTGTTCAAGTAAAATACATATTATTTGTGCATTTGTAAAAAGTTTCGCAGCCGTCAGAAACAAGCGGCAGACTGTTTAAGCCAATTAACCAGAAGTACACACGGCGAATGCAACACGATGGAGAAATGGAATGGGGTAAAAGGGACGGGGCAACGATCCGGTCAAAAGCTTTTTCCGTTCGTGAAATGCATAACGACTGGCTCTTGTCTCTTGCACCGTTTATCTCGACGTTTTCGTTTATTTATTTTTCTTCCGGTTGACATGAATTTTTAATTGAGGTCCATTTCAGAAATCCGTTCATAAAATTATAACGCATCGACTTTGACGGCGACAATTGTAATCCTATCAATGCAAATGTTTATGGTAACTACGAACTAGAATGCTTGGAAGTTTTGAAACTCGAACGGCGGGACGTCCGCCGGGACTTTAAACTTCATTCGTCCAGGAGTCGAACATATTTATTTTAATATCTGGAGAATGCCGAACGGTGCATGAAGGGGAGATTTATTTCGGAATGGAGATTTACAGATATTTTCATTGGCTTTTCGTGCTCCGGGCTGCGATTCCCTTTTTATTTAATTTTCCCTTTTCTCCGTCGTTTCCCGGAACAGTGCAAGAAACTTCCATCCGCTGCATGTTGTTCCAGTCATCGGATTAGCTGATGTTTGAATAACAATAACCATAAAAAAGATTTAAAAGGTTATACTTTTTAAAGCATGCACAACAAGCAACACCAGTTTATTAATTGATGGTTTTTAATTGAAAAAGCTGCCTCAAGAGCGGTATGGAATTAATTAAATCCATGTGTAATTGATAGTTTTGCTGCGCAAATTATAATTTCAATCGGGCGTTGTACCAAAGAAAACAAGACTAGACGTGAAAACTGTAAAAAGAAAAAGAACAATATTGGATACAACATGCTAAGCGTCGACGGCGTCGAAGTCGATAATTGATGGAAACATCCATTGCTGATATTCCTTAAGGGGGGTGATATTCTGTGGATCGTATTACAAGTCACCCGAGAAGTTACTCAATTTTTTTAGTTCGGCTCTTAAATAATTAACCGTTTAAAATTCTTCGAAGCACCTGTTTCCTACGAAATTATTTTTAATTGCCACTGTGATGAATAAAATATTTTCGCGAAAATGGTTAATTATAACTATGCGATAGATTAAAATTTCATTCCGTCGTTGATAGAATTTATAATGTCCAGGAAATTAAAAATGGATACACATTTAACGGGGTGACATGAACGGAGAGAAAATGAAATAACGTCGACCCTACACGCTTTTGGTCGCCTTTTTTTCCAACGTCCAGACACTTTGACACGTAAGTTTTTGAATATTTAACAGTCGACACTAATGGATTTTTTTCCACAAGGTCCTGGAAACTACTGAATTTATTTTAATCCGATGTTTTACGCCTTCAACGTCGCCAGTCTAGAGAATAATTCCGACACAGAAAAAGTCCGATCAAGTGATTGTTTTCCAGCCGGGCCATAAACCATGAATTGTCCGGACGCACAACTCTTTCGAACGAAGTGAAGGTCTCTCCCCATGTTCCGTCAAGTTTATGACATGCACCAGTTATCCTTTCGCTCCCACGTTGACCCACTGAACGTACCGGCGGGGACGTAGGGGCTGTACCACCCCTATCTTCTGCGCGGCAAAACCTTAATTGGATTTTCTGTTTTATGAACGGCCAACGGTAAATTCTATTATACGGCGGGTTTGATAAGCAGGCCCGGCCACTTCGATTCTATTCGCCACGTATCGATTCCCGGTTTTCTTTTTAATTCAATTATGCAAATGCGGACACGTGACCGAACACCGTTCTTATCCGGGGTTTGTGATTAATGGGTAATTAAGAATAGTCATCAGACAGGAGTCGTGTGTTTTGTTTATTAGTTTTTTTGATGTGATGAAACTTTCAAATTCGGGGGTGGCCTTTGTTACATCTACATTTCTCATCTGCTTATTTGATTGTGAAGATTTATAGGAGGCGTGTCGCGTTTAAAATATACTCAGCAACACATAGATCCAGTGGTCCAAAATTCGATGTGTATGTTCGTCCATATAAGGACAAAAAATGATAAAGGTCTTCAATTTTCATTTCACTTTTGTTTTGTTTAAAAGATTTTTCACTCGTTTCAGATGTTATTAGAAAGAAGGACATGTAAGTGATTAAAGGAGTTTATTTTGCGAAATTTGCCCATTGGATGAACCGGAGACGAAGTATTATCTGGAATTGTTGGAAAGGGTGAGCTGAAGGACTTGTATGTCGTGCGAGAGATTCAGGAAGGCGGCTACGGCCTTAGAATGTCAGTTCTACTAAATTGCCTTGAGGTAACTCGACCAATTTTCAAACAGTATTTGCCGTACTATCCGGTTTTTTTTTTGGATTTTTTTATTCACAATTTGTGATTTCTTTCACATTGTTACATCGTCGTCAAAATGAAGTTATGTAAATAATTACACTAAAATTATGTGAAATAAAATTAATCTTTGGTGATGAGTTACCATTTTCGCCATACATGGTGGTGACTTTTTATAGAGACATCTGTACATCCCATAGCTAGAGTTATGCCTTGGGATGCCAAAATCTAGTTTTCTAACAGGATAATATCCAACTTCATATAGTCACGATTACTTTGGGGTGTTTCCAATATTTCGATGTAAATTTGTTGCCATGGCCAGCAAAATCTCCGGATTTATCATCGAATGACCACGTGTCAGACATAGATGGGAGGAAACTTCTAAATTCAGACCTCCCTCAACACCAAATTGGAATGATCTGGAGAACGACAGTTTTGGAAAGTTAAATAAAGTGAAGTTTTCTTTAATAACGTGTCTATTTATTGCATCATCTCAGGACTCGCCGGACTTCAGCGATTGAACACGTGTGGGATATCATAAGTATTAGATTTGAGATTTAGTCAGCTACCGCGTTATAAAATTGACCAGCTCATCCCATCAATGCCAAGGCGAGTCAATGATTGAGTGTCTGGGACATTATGGTCTCATTATAAGTCATGGTGTGGAGAACGACAGTTTTGGAAAGTTAAATAAAGTGAAGTCTTCTTTAATTATGTGTCCATTTATTGCATCACCTCATGACTCTCCGAAGTTCACTGATTGAACACGTGTGGAATACAATAAGTATAAGATTTGAGATTTATTCAGCTATCGCGTTATAAAATTGACCACCTCATCCAATCAATACCAAGGCGAGTCAATGAGTGAGTGCCTGGGACATTCTAGTTGATATATGGGGATTATTCTAAATTATCCTTGTTCAGAACGATTTTTTAAATTTTTATTGGTTGTTAAATGATCCGGGTTGGTATTGTCAACTTCATTACCAAACTGATAATGAAGTTAGTTGAGGTCATCGAATCACAGGCCAGACTTGTTACCATTTACAATCTAATTCCCATTCTGCGGCGGTTTTGACAATTCGGGGATAAAGGCGACCGCGGGGCAAGTTACACCAGGACACTGCTTCGAATATCTTAGATTCGAGGGTGCACTTTAATTCCTCGATTGTTGTGTTAATTAAAATTATTGGTTTTGGGGACCATTTGCACTGCGGTTATCATAGTCGGATAAGTAACGTTGGCGAAATTAATTTACTGACTTAATCATAAACCTTTCGAAGGAAGGTACGTGAATTTTAAAACATTTACACGGCTCTTGGTGTCATAATTCAAAGTTCAGAACGGGCACAATTGGATTAACAGAGATAATAATTTAATAGGCCTTAGGCTCAAATTACTCAGTTTTTCATCGACATAAATTGTTTTTTAACTGGCATTATTTTTGATTTGTGATGTGTACACCGGTCGATTCGCAATAATCGTTATAAATTGCCTCGCCCCGGCTTTTGCACCAGACATAGCTAGATTATATTTTTTTCTACATTTCGATTAATCGTGTCAAAATTATTTGTGGCCAGCCATTCCTACGAAGTGTTTACACGTAATATCCTTCAGAAAACATTCGGAATATTAGTCACCGAAGCAATTTCCGCAAAAGTTGGCCCGTTACCCAAATCAGCCGAGACCACGTCCTCCATCGTACCCAACGTGACGCACCTGCATCGGACAACCGAACGGTTTTTGTTCGAACGTGTAATATTGTGTTGACAGTCGGTTTATCCATTAATCTCCAGAAGGGAAATGAGCTCCGAATCAATTATCGAGTCCCAGGAACGGTTCTCGGTGCCTCGCCCCGGACCCGGATCACCCCTGGAAAGATACATTGCGTGTGACAGAGTTACGGACCCACCGGATTATCGGTGTACATGCGGAACATCTGGAAACTTTCATGTTCTGTGACTGCCGTTGAAGTCAGCCAGTCAGCATAAATCAGATTATTACACTTTTGTGCAACAATTTTTTTTTTCAATCAATGAAAAAAATGCAATTATTAAAGACTAATAAAGTGTTTCATGTTGACATATTAATCGCACAAAAATCGTTCAATTAAAACCTTTGACAAACGCATTCGAAACGATCGAGTTACAATTACTTTTCACCCAGTTAAAAATCGAGCATTTTCCAGTTTAAAAATTCGTAACTAATCGGGATATAGATTTATTGCACCACCAAACATTTAAAACATTTTTTTGTGAATACATAAGCCATAATTAATTCAATAACAGAATGCATACTGTAGTGTACCAACAGTGCAGGCTTTGATGTGACCCATTCAACTGGTTTAATCCTTGGATACGAGTTGAAGCGAACTCACCGACCAGAATATCCCGAACTCCATGTAACCAGTTTCATTATAAACTTCGATAATGAAACAGAAGTGAAACTTTCATGGTTAAACTTACTAATCGATACATTTTAAACAACAATACACTTGTTGGTTCAAACGCAAGGGAACGCCACCCACCTTTCAGCAATTACATCAGTAAAACATTCTTAATTAAACACTCGAAAAACAATAAGGAGGGCAAAAATCAAATTATATGTACATCGCACAAACAAAGCGGGGGCGAAAAGGGATGCGTAGCAATTTCTCAGCGGTTTGGCGACACTGGAGCGACATCCAGCCACCTCCCCCCTCATTCGATCCACGTTAATTTCCAGACACCTGGCAAATCCACACGCACACGCCAAATACACGGCTGTTTGTTTGAAGTACACAAGTCGTCGGTCGGAATCCACCAATTCCGTCTCTGTGAAATGTTATATTTCCTTTGTCGTCGTTGCGGTGCCGCGTTTTTGCCCGGCGAACATCCCCCCGGATGTGCCGGATATCGGGTTGCGCTCCTTTTGTCACGTGAACACTCCGCGTTAATTTTCACAAGGATTTAATGATTTAATGTTTTTTTACGGTTACGTGTCCATGCTTACTTTGTTTGCGACCGGATTTAGGTTCAGCGGAAAAATTAATGGTGAATCTATTTATAGAAAAAGGGCAAAATTGATATCAGTAAAATGAGAAGATTTTTGAAGCGGTGTCCAGTTGTAACTTGCCCTTTATCACTGAATTGACAAAACAACCGCAGAATCCGAATTAGATTTTAAATGGTAACAAGACTGATAACCTCAACTAACTTCATTATCAAATTGGTAATGAAGTTGGCAACACAAACCCGGATTATTTCACAACCAATAAGAATTATAAAGACATTTGGTACAAGGATAATACTGAATAATGATTTATTGACCGGTTGTCGAAACTGGCGTAAACTGAAGTCGTAATTTCCTGAACCTTAAAGATGATCCAGACACTAATTGTGTTCAATTTTGCATCATTCCATACCAACTCCAGTTGTAGTTGGAGGTTCGCCCAATTTAGAAATGTCCTGTTTATGTCCCACACTTATTCAATGGGTGATAAGTCTGGAAATTTTGCTAGTCATGACAATAAATTTACATCGGAATGTTGAGGAGTGGAAACCTCCTCAGACAATTGTATTTTGAAGTGTCTTAAGATGAAGTACAAACGGAACTCACTACTAAAGATAATCTTATTTTATTCCACATTCCCAAATATCAATCGAATAGTGCGGTAAATATTGATAACCGTAGTTGAGATCATTCGTTGCCACCTCTACTTGACGCTGGTCTGTGAACTGTTCAATCGGTGATAGGCTCGAAGTCGTTGTTCGAAGTTCGATGTTGCTGATCATGGCAACATATTTGTATTGAAATATTCGAAACGACTCAAAATAACCTTCGCAATTTAAAGTCGGACATTACTTATTGGTTCATTTTATTCAACATTCCAACTGTCGTACTTTGTTTTACTCCAATCTTTGATGACAAAGTTGCAATGTGTGAGAGAGCACAGACTGAAGACGTTAATAAAAAAGTTTAGAAACCGAATGTTGTAGTAAGTAAACATTGATATCCGTAGTACAAGTGGTACCCAAAAACCAATAATTTAATTAACTCTTTAATCCAAGATAAATAAATATCTTCAAATGAAGCAGTGTCCGATTTTGTCTTGCTTTGTTTTCGCCCTCAACTCTGAATGGTCAAAACAGCAATATGATCTGATGACCACAACTAACTTCATTATCAATTTGGTAATAAAGTTGGCAATACCAGCCCGAATCATTACACAACTAATAAAAATTTCAAAAGTCATTTCGGGACGAGGATAATTTGGAATAATCCCCCCGTATCAACTCCGGCATGATTTATTGACTGGCATTAGAAACTGGCTTATAATGAAGCCGTAATTTCCGGGGCGCCCAGAAACACCTATGGAAGATTTATCCCGACTAAATAGTCCTAAGATAAACCGAAACAGATAGGACTAACCGAACTATGAACTTAATTGATTATTAAAGATACAAAGGGCCTGCGAAATTAATAGCCGTTTGTTTCTGGTTGTTCGGAATATCAATTATGCGAGTTGAGAGATAACGCCCTCGAAGTATGTTCCGTAACGATTGTTCCACTTTGAATAACCCAGAGCACGTTTCAACTCCTTGCGGTAGTTTTCGGTATGTGTCTAAAATGTAACAACCATTTATTTGAATTTTACACAAAGTATGAACTAGTTTGGACAGCTTATCACATTCTGCGCTGTACAGATTTAAACTTTGCACCATCAACGTTAATTTAATACTGTGCCTCTATTGATTACTTACGAAAAACGTCCCTGCGCCGTTATTTCGTCTATTTACTTATGTAATGGACGCTGTTACGTTTAATTTGAGGCCTGCTAAGCGACAATTTATAAAAAAGCTTGTGAGTGACGGCAGAGTCGAAGATGGCTTCCATTAGGGCTAAATGCCGTAGGCGTTTCCGAACGGACGACTCCGGACTTAACTCGACGTTCACATCGTAAATCTGAAAGAATGACATCGGTTTGCGTTAATTGCTTTATTTATGATCGGACGAACGTCTACGCTTACAACCGTAAAAATTTAAATCGCCGATTAACGCTTTAATTGCATCAGCGGCGAACTGACACCGATCGCAAAATTGGAAATAATTAAATGCACGTCATGGATTTTTTAACCGAATTACCGTCACAAATTAAGGAAGCCGAGCCGATCTGATCCATTTGATTAACAGGACGCCGCGGCCGCCAAACACCCCGGATCCGACAATTATTGCGTCGACGTAAATAAGCCCGCAATCATTTAGCGGGTGCGGGCGTCGAAAAAAAGACCGGTGCAGCCACACAAAGAAAAAGTGCTGATGAATGGGCACCGGGCAAATACCAGATTTGGCACCGGTTTTTTGTAGTGATTAGTATTGCGCATTGTGCTCCGACAAAATTAATGCCGATGGATTAGCGACGAAGCTGAAAATGGCCGGCGACCGCAGGATTCCGCCCCGGGGCTTATCTTCCCGATTGCAGGCAGATTCCTATCCGTTTTCCGGCCCGGTTTTATTTACTCGCGTATTTTTTCTGGTGCGGCCCGATTGTTTTTTCAGTCGCGGATTTGTCGTTTACTTTGTTTGCTTTCGATACACCGCCCCATTATGGATATATATAGATAAGATGAGGAAAAAGATAATCCGGTGAAAATTGTATTTGTTTAATTTATCGATTTCCCCACATGTTTGATCGCCTAAGACAAGTAGGAAGTCGTGGACGTGTCAGGGGTGAATTGTGACCCCCGCGTGGGGTCGCGATGAGTCTGGTGTCTCCGGCAAAACGAAATTAGGCACCGGCAAACATGTTAACTGACGGTGGCGCGGGGCAAATTGACTAACCGACAATTTATGCGTCTGGAACATTGTGCACTGGGTGCGAGTGTGTTTGGATTGATGTTACGGGGTGAGGAACTAATATTTGGTCGGCCACGTGGGGATGTTGGGATTTCGTTTTATTATGATTAAAGATCGGATTGCCTTGTACTCTGACACTGCTGCGCCGACAATTGGTGGACTTTATTTGCTGTTTCCATAGTGGAAGTTTCTGCTTCTAGAAACAATATAATTTCAACTAAATTAAGTCCAAACAAGACTAATCACTAAACCTGTATTGTTGTTCATTCAGGATGATAAAAATCAATATCCAAGTGACACATCTTCGGCGTGAAAAATGCAATTAGCACTGTTTTCGTCATGTGTCAAGTTACATTATGCCAGTATTATGAGAAGGCATCTGTACGACGGAGGTTATCCGATTTAAAAGTCAATGATTTGGCGACAGATGCGTCTGCTTCAACCCTGTTTTCCTACTCCTCAAGACGGCGGCAACTCAGCCCCTCCAACTTAAGAAAATTGCTCTCAACTCTGAGAATATTTTAATACTTTAGTGAGTAACAAAACTTATTTAATAAAGGAATGAAGCAGTGGCAAAGTGTGATAATATA
This sequence comes from Aethina tumida, assembly GCF_024364675.1. NCBI lineage: Eukaryota > Metazoa > Arthropoda > Insecta > Coleoptera > Nitidulidae > Aethina > Aethina tumida. The sequence goes on from NC_065436.1 coordinate 33,862,445, forward strand.
CCACCTTGGGGAATTGACATTTTTTTTACAATTTTCGGTGTACCTCCTTCCTTAATGACGTAGGATGGAATTTATTACAAACGTGTTCGTAATGTAGGTTCGATAATCAATTTGAATTAAACACAATATTGGAAACTGAACAATAAAATTGTATGGCATTTGTTTCCATTACTTTTGAAATTATGTTTACGCATTAAAATTATCATGTGTGCCCTGATGTTTTAATTAACATTATTGGAAGAATGATCAGTACAAATCCGTTATTCAATGCATAAATTTAATGTGGATGTTTCCTTTCAATTTCATACCCAATAATCACATACAACTGATACTACTACATAAAATCATATAATAAAAACTGTGCTATATTTGTACTGCCACTATACCAAATAAGGCAATGTTTTGAGAACACTGAATGTTTGTATGACAGCTTCATTATCAAATTTCTAATGAAATTTTATAAAACTTCCTGAAACGTTGGCCAGGCACATGGTGGAAACAATTTAGTGTGTGTACCATCGATTGAATCCTTTGTGTACTTTTGTTTGTAAAGAGATGTGTAAAAGTTAGTGGTAGTTGGAGTATTCCGTAGCAGCAGTTTTGCCCAGTGACCTGTAGCATAATAGATAAAGCAATGACAGTTCAAAGGCCGTAATCAATTACCCTGCGTTCTATCTATGCAACAACAGGGAAACATTGAATGGTTGAAGCGGATAAATAGGAAATTTTATTAAACCAGTCCATTCGGTGCTTAGTGGGTGCTAAAACAAACTCACTCGGTGCGGAGTGGAGATGCGACGCCGAAGTCATCGGCGACGGCCAGTGAAAAGGAAAGGTTAAAATTAAGCCTTCTTTATGTAAGCGCTGATAATCAGCAAAGGCATACTTTCCTTTGAAGTAGCGTCGCATTTTCCGTGACAGCTGCCAGCCGAAGATAGGAACGGAAAATCACCAATCGGATTAGACCAGCCGGTAAACGAATCGAACAAAAACGGAACTCGGTTAAAACTGAACTCTTGTAACGGATATTAGAATTATGATAAGAAACTTCCAGTCGGCTACGCTTGTACCTTGAAATGTAATAAAGGCTCCACGGACTTATTTCACTCAAAACGTAATAATGCCCATCTATCTTTTCCTGTTCTTGCTCTCGAGGATTTCGTCAGCCCACTTCCCAGATTTAGGTCGTTCTAATTCTCAATATTTAGTAGCACCTTCAGATACACTTGCAATGGCCAAACTGCTGTTGGCTGGCTGATACGTCTTAATTGAGATGCATCAGCAGATAAATGATGGTCATTAATAAATGTGACTTCGCAAGTGTTTATATTTATAATAAATTAAGTTGAAATGATTTGAAACCGGATAACGTGACAGAAGGCGGAAATCAGAATAAATAATTGGAATCAGATAACTTTAATAAAGTTCGACGCGCGAACAGAACAGTAAAAGAACCAACGTAGACATAAAAGAAAACAAAACGGCTCCTTTAATAAATTTCCTGTAGTTTTTAAAAGAGATCAGATATTCGCCTTGAATAGCGAGCAACAGCAAGCTTAACAACTTATTCTCACGTCTGAAAACTTTACAATGAGTTAGTTGCGGCAAAAAGAAGAGCGCGAGGCGCAAAAGAAACGTCGTAATTTCTGGGTTGCGAGAGCCGAGGCGTAAATTACGAAGACGTATTGGATGCGATAAGGCAGTCGTTGCAACGGCGATAACGATCTGGACAATCCAATAATTCAAATTAAGATCATCTGATATGAAAGCCGATCTCGCGAAACGTATAAATAAAATTACTAACGAGCAACCGCCATATACGGAACCGGATGACATCCATACGTAATTTTGCCTCTAGGCACATAATATACAAAGGGTGTACTTACATCAAATTATTAGTGAAGCATGTTGTAAGTTATTTTACCACAAATTAATGTATTCAATCGGATTAATCCTGGCCTAATTTATCTAAAATTCTTCAATGTGTTTTCGGCTGGAACAAAAGCAATTATGGAGTCGCGGTCTCGGAATAGTTACGACATAAGATTATAAAATATTGTCTGAAACATACTGGCATAGTTCTTTGTCGTTTTTGCGGCCCATATTTTATAAGCGTAAGCCCGTATTCTCTAATACGCTTAAGGTAATTACCCACTCGGCTGGTAAAGCTGACTGAAGTTGGTTCAATGGCGTGTGTGTGTGCTTATTCCGCAATCCCCAGAAGATAAATCAGAATATATAATGGCAAAATAATATAGGATATTAAAGCCCTCATTTGTTCAAAGAAAGGCGTTACACATTTTATTTCAGGATGAGGATTTGGTGCGTGCCATGTATCTCATCTTTTAAGGAAGTGGAAGAAAAGACCTTTTCGGATAAACCACCAGTAATTCATGCCAGAACATGGCGCCAGTATTTAAAATAAAGCCAATACATGGCACGATAAAACAAATCGCAAACTTTAAATTGGTTTAACTTTCTTCCCCTTTATCTACCCCTCCATCCAAATTTTAACGGTACGATAAATCACCGCACCAGTGTGTATACAGTCGGTTATCCTTTTATGCTTCGCTTGAATATTTTTACGACTTCCTCGTGGTTTTTTTAAGTGTTTCCCCGATAAAAATCATAATAAGGTTTGTAATGTGTGGCCCGATTTATGGCGCCATCAAAGGTGTAAACTAACCCGAAAGGTTCTTTAAGATTTATGAACAGACATTATGATTCCTGATATAGTATGTTGACCAACTAACTATCAAAAATATAATTAATTATCTTTTATCTGCAGACATTTTTGTAACTATCAAATATTAGTAAAAGTATCACCAATTGTTTTTTATTCTCTCAGTATTTAATTGATTGCCAAAGATTTTATCAATTTAATATAGATTCATCTCTACTACAGAAACTTAAGTAATTATCAAAAATTACCAAAAGTATCACTTAAATTAAAAAAAGTTGCGCCCCCGGGTGGGCTCGAACCACCAACCTTTCGGTTAACAGCCGAACGCGCTAGCCAATTGCGCCACGGAGGCTTGTGTCAACCATTTTTTTTCCATTGCTGAAATTACTATACCTGGTGGCGCACAATATAAATTAATATTTGCGGATGCATTTAGTAACTCTCCATATGCGTTGAGGTGTAGTTCGAGTTCCTAGTGCTTTATTAAATTGTTTAATTTTTTGAGGGTATATCAAAAACAAAAATAAGTATTCTAAATATAAACTTCTTTTTTCTCCAATAGATTAATTATACGACCTCTTAATTCATTTATATTATTATCCCTGCCCTCCTGGAAAATGTATAATTTGGATTTACGATAACTCCACGGTGACAAGTCCGGTGATTTAGCTGGCCAAAGAACATTTGCGTAACCACTAATCACACCTTCACCAAAAGTGGTTCGCAAATATTCTCTAACATGAGCCGTATTGCGTGCAGGACAACGGTCCAAAATACGGCTCGACACCATTTTCCAGATCCTAAATTATTCGGCCAAATTATTTACAACTCGTTAAATTGTGTCACTGCAAAGAATCGAGCTGTTTTCAAATATCACCGCAAATTAACGGCGAATATGATAACTGGAACCTCCAGTAAGATGTCATGTTACAATTTGAACTTGTGCTCTTAACACACTAGCTTGTCTGCATCAAAATCAAATGATCTCCTCCAATTAGTCCGGCCGGCACACATAATTGCATGAATATCTTTATTGATATTTACTAAAGGATTGATTGATTGATTGATATTCCGTTTCAATGCACAAGTAGATGGGTCTATCATTTTTAAATCTGTTTAACCATCTATCAACTATTACTAAAAGTATCACCATTATTGCTTTATTCTGTTTTCAATTGATTAACAAAGAAGATTTTATCAATTTGATATAGGAGCATCTCTACTTCTACATATCAATTTGATATAGATTGATCCCCACTGCAGGATGTTATTTAATTATCAAAAATTACCAAATGTATCTGTCAGTATTTAATAGATTGCCAAAACAAATTTTATCAATTTGATATAAGTTGATCTCTATTGCAGAAATTTACATAATTATAAAAAACTAGCTGTACTCGCGACTTCGTCCGATAGCGTGTTGAATACGATCGTTTTCTAGACGGTGTTCTCGGCATTCCAAAGATTCTTGAGCCCTTGAAAATGAATGACGCGTTCTATCTAATTGTAATCGTTCATTCCTCTCAGAACTACTCTCATTCGACCTAGACATAGACATCCGTAATCTACAATTTGTAAGACGACTTTCCCTATCTTGTTCAGATTCATTTTCACGTCCCAATCTTTGGCTTTTGGTCTTTCTCATGTTTTTAGAGAGATTTGACTCTCTTTTAGGCATAACTAAATATTAGAAAAAAACGACTATCTACGTTACGATCTAAATAAAATAACCTATAAATAATTTATCAATTTCAATGTAAATTTGAATATTGAACACAAATGTACTTAATTTATAATTATTACTTAAAGGTAAAAAAGGAAAGCAGTAAAAATCTAACAAAATATTTTGAATTAAGATAAGATAAGATAAGATAAGAAGAACGGATCGGTGGAATTATAAAAGATATCTATCGATCAATCGTTGGTGGGAGTAGTGGTGGGAGGCGCCCGACGTGACGGCTCAGTGGTGGCATGCGCGTGGTACTGGACAGTACTTGGACATTGCAACATTACTTTATTTTTTATATCTAAAATAAAAGTAGCCCTTACTACATCAGCTACCTGCCAATAAAAGTCCCGTCAAAATCGGTCCAGCCATTTCAAAGATTAGCTGGAAAAAACAGACAGACAGACAGAGAGACAAAAATTGTAAAAAATGTTATTTTGGTGTATGTACCGTATTATATTCATATGCATGTAGTAAAAAACGTTTATTTCAATATTACAAACAGACACTCCAATTTTATTTATATGTATAGATGTATAGATTACCAAAAGTGACTGATTATTCTTTATTCTGTTAGCATTTGATTGATTGCTTATAAATTTTATCCATTTGGTTGGTTACTCCAGACTGCAGAAACTTCAAGGATTCTTCCGCCAACCGTATTTTTCTAACCATATAACAAAACAGGTAAGTATGTAATTACCAAGAGCAATTTAAAAGAAAAACACATTTAACCAAAGTTGAAAACTAAATCAACTTTGCGTGCATACTCCATAATATGCACAACATTTGAGTTTCAGCGTCGAGCGGGCAAACTAAATAAACAAAATCGATTACGGGGATAACAAATGGTTGCCGACTAGCGCGTTTTCCGCTCCAACTTTTAAAGCTGATTAATTATTTATAAGTAAGTAATGATGTTTTGTTAACATAAATAATGCATGACAGTAATTTCACTATTAGCTATTAAACGCATCGTCTGCGCTCGTTAATATATTATTCCGTTTAGGTGGTACCGACAATCCGGTGATTAATTTGCTCAACGTTTACCACATCTTGTTGTTCAAACAAACCCCATTTAGTTTATGTAAAAAACAAAATCGAAGGCACACTTTCTTCATCAATCAATCGAAAATTAACACGAGCAGTAAATCTATGAAGAACTAGTCGTAACAGATTTAAATTTGTAGAAAGTAACTCAAGGATCCAATTACACGAGAAACAGTGCTGATAGGAACATAGCTCTACATGGATTCCGTCGTGCCGTTCCGCCAGCAAAAACGGACAGCGGTAATGTATTCCGGTTCTCTCCGTGCCATTTAAAGAATCCCAGAGCCGAGAACATACAGTGGCTGACAAATTGTCTCGAGAGTTTGGGAGAGAGGGCCGCGTCGGTAATTCCGCGAGCGGGAACCCTGCCGCATAAACAAAGCGGAATATTAATGGCTAAATAAATTACGCTCAGATCAGGTATAAGGAGCAAAAAAGGAACCCGGTCTCATTAGCCTCTAAATTATGTTTAACTTTAACGACACTTTGTTATGTAAATTAAGAGTATTTTTAAGCGGATGCTCTGCGACTTCCCTTGCCGTAATTAATTTTATCGGGATCTGTCGCGCAAGATTAATCCCCCTTTAACTATTTATGCTTGTTTGATCATCACAATATTGGTTGATCGTTACCGTCTTCGCTCACCACAGGTGTGATAATTTGAGACAATGCGAGTTGGTGGACAAAAGAGGCGGGTTAATTAAGCCGCGAGCCTTTGTCCAGTTCTCGAAGCAAAGAAACAACCCCCCTCGGCTCGGCGGGACATTATTCATTCGGCAATCTGTTTGTGCTTCCACATAATTAACTTATGCATAAATTGTGGCGGCGAACTCAGTTAAAAGCTTTCTCGGTCCCACGGACTGTGCCGCCGTTCCGAAACGCTAAAGGGTTTAATATCGGGGACGGGACAAGGTGCCAAAGCCATTGCCAGTGGAGTCACGGCTTCGCCCCATTCACTGCGGTCCGAACTCGGACTACTTCATCGGCTAATCTAATTTCTTATTTAATAGCTCTGTGTCGGGTGGTTTTCTCTCGCTTTTTTTTTGGCACTTCCACTCGTTTTGTGTCCCAGTCGTACGTATGAATTTATTGCCGTATAAAATTAGTTTATACTATAACGATATGACTTTAAAGGTTCAAATTCAAATACGTATAACGTTAACTACATTTCATGTTTTATGACGCGTATGAAAGTCGTACAGTTTTTGAAGAATACCCACTCTAAAACATAATAGGAAAGAGTAGTGGTTGTAGAAGCTAATTAGAGGAGGTCGTCCAACATTTTACCAGTCCGGCCGGAAAACAAAAGGAGTTTAAAATTACATAATCATTATGCAAGATAAGAGAGGGCATAAGAGCCCCCGACAGCGGTGCCCGCTCTCACATTACCGAATGGTATTTTTCGTTGGAAACTGCCTTATTCGGTCGAAATAATGTTTTTTTAAGAGATTTCGTTCACGGCGGGTCGTATCCGATGTCATATAACTTTTATGGTAACACCTAGTAGTCGATGTGTTTACGACATTGTGGATGAATTTTTATTACTTTGTCTTCGGGGCTTAATAGTGAACGTAAAACTGAGGCAGATGCCACCGTCTCGAGACATGTGTTGCCCGACCGTCTGACACGCGATAAAGAATTCAATTACGTTTTAAATAACACAAATACTTAATGAACGTGCCATAAAACTTTTTATGTGCCTTCTTTAAATTAACTGGAAATTCGGTTTATTATATTCTTCCAGAAGTGCACCGGTCATAAAACCGGAGCAATTTACAATAAACGATAACTTTGTTTATCCGGGTTTATTCCGGCTTTTCTGTTCCATCTCCAAAAATAAAACTAACGCGATTACCAGATAATGTCGGAATTATGATGACATTTTTTACGACCCAATGAAAAAATGATTATTTATTTTCGAAACGACATGACTATTAAGAAACTTTGTAGCATAATGAATTTGCAAGAATTTTCAGTAAGTGCACCTCATCATCCTGAAACTACTTCCGAAATTTTAAAAAATTGTGGGGTAACGATAAAATATATCCTGGGTTCACACTTAAGAAACTTTGGATTCCAAAAAATATAAATCTCACTTTTAAAGAATCAAATATTTGATGAAAAATAACTGAGACATTTTTACGAACGAGTGAAAAAATTATTTTATTACAAAATGTCTCAGGGAAATTTTATAAAACACATCGGTCAATAAGTCCCGAGGCTAACCCAGAAATGGCCCTAGTAGTACCAAACTGGCCACGTTTCCCTAGAGTACGAACCTTTACATGAAACGTGTAAAAATTTCACATCGATCGGACCAGAAACAGCAGAGTTATCGAGGTTAGAGTAAAGTCACTTTGTAATTTTTTTTAAAAATGGAGAAAAGTGAGTTTCGCGTGTTGATAAAACATTGTTTATTAATGGGTAAAAACACCGTAAAAGCCCAGCAATGGCTTGAAAAACATTACCCGGACTCCTCTCCATCCAAACCAACGATTTGTCGGTGGTATGCTAAGTTTAAACGTGGTGGTATGGACACAAATAATGCGGAACGTTCGGGTAGGCGATTGAAAGCCCTTACACCGGAAAATGTGAGTGAAATGTTAAAAATCATAATGAAAAATCGCAAAGTGAAGGTCCGTGAGATTGCAGAAATGACACATATATCTTCTGGAAGGGTATTTACAATCCTTCATGAAAAATTGAGCATGAAAAAGGTTTTTTCCAAGTGGGTGCCGCGATTGCTTTCAGTGGAACAAAACAGCAAGCCACAAGTCCATGAAAACAAAGGCAAAATTGAACGAGTTGGGCTTTGATTTGCATCCCTATCCCTCTTATTCGCCAGATTTAGCCCCCAGCGACTACTGTCTCTTTGCTGATTTCAAAAAAATGCTCAAGGGAAAAAAATTAGCTTGAATGAGGAGGTCATTGCCGAAACTGAATCCTATTTTGAAGCATAGGATAAATCCTTTTATAAACATGGTATACAGGTTGGAACGGTTGTATCACTCAAAAAAGAGATTATATTGATGAATAAAAATGATGTTTTCGTTGTTAGTCTCGGGACTTATTGAAAAATTTTAACAAAATTTGGCATAACGAGAGTATACATCCTGAGTCAACATTAAGGATACCTTTATTTACGAAAAATAAAAGAATTAGTTCAAAATAATGCAAAATCTTTTTAAAAACAACAGCGACATCTATTGTCGGGTAGTTAGACTGTGCGGTGTCACAAGATACAAAAAATAAATAATACATATTATTAAAAAATCAACTGCATACGAGAATCCCATCTAAATTTCAAGATCTCCTGGGGCGCGTCAATAAACAAGATGATAGGATCAACGAACCGACTAGTCGCAGGAACGTTCCTGCTAGATTTCCCAGTTTCGCTCAGGATGTTCCGTTGTTGACACGTATTAAGTAATATCTTATTAGCATTTCCTAGCATCGCGACGCGTCGGAAAGTGACGGCGTGTGAAACAACTCGCGAGCGATAGATACATCGTTACTTGACTGGTTTACACAGACGCTGCAACATCAAAGCCGCAACTTTATGATTAATTAAAACAATGTCGAAAATTTAATTCAATTAAACAATATGACCCAAAAAGTGGTGCATTGTTACCAGTTTTTAGCACACACGCGAGTCTGAATTATAGTTTTGCAGTGTTTTCTCTGTTTGCTTTTAATTTATTTACCGACTATTTTAATTACATGAGCAGTAAATCGTTGCTTATTTAGCGAGGAATTAAACGCTTTGGTGTGTTCCTTAATTGTTGCTAGTAAATTTAATGGTAAACGGAAATGCACTGGAGGTATTGAAAGTGTTCATACTTTGTGTTTAGCGAGGGTTGTTAAGATGTTTGTTAAAATTCTAGTGATTTATTATGCGTAAAATGCAATAGATAATATAAATCAACAGCCTGTATTGAAAATCCCATAAAATGTCACATTAAAAGCTGCAGTTATTGTTATAATAAATTTTAGATAATCTTTTTGAATGTGAAATATGTTTCCATAATATTTTTGATATTCCTTGTCAAATATGTCATAAATCAACGATATTACGTTTATATTCGTGTTTGTTTTACCATAATAAAATTTGAGGTATAACATTCAACAGTAAAATAAATTGAATTTTGAACAAATTAAATACTTACCAACTATGAAAAAGTTCAGTTCTGCAACAAAAAAAAATCAGTTAGTTATTACCGCTTTATAATGTACACAAATTTTAAGTATTTGAATAATTAACCCTCAGAAACAAACATCAAACTATTCCTCCGAATGCAGACATCGATCTTACGGAGCACAATGATAAATAAACATCGAGCCAGTTTCTGTCGTATTCAGAAATTCGGGGGCGGCGGCGGCGGCATAACTGCGCCGTCATAAATTGCGAAAGGAATGCCACAGAATTAAACTTGGCCCGTGTAGTGTGTGGCCGCCCCTTCTCGTACATCCACCCGCGGTCCTTTCAATAGTTGCGCCAACTACAACGGCTGAATTAGTGCCGAAATTTACGCGCGACGAACAAACGTCTCGACCTCAAAAATTAACCGGGTGTCGGTTGGGCCGCAGGAACGCAACAAAAATAAAGTGGCGCCCGTGTCTTTGAACAGTTAACAACCGAAATCGAATTAGATTCGGAGATTTAAGTTACGGCACAACTGAAGGGGGTGGTCCGGAGTCGTCCGGTGGCCCCAACTTCGGTCATCTGGATGCAACAGCTCAATACTTCACTAATGGTTTCGCTTTGTGAGCGCCCTTTGATCGAACGCACCCCCACTTTCGACCGCCGTTTCGGCGATATCTTTTCCGCGCCACGAGCCCTGATTTCATTCGGGCGCTTTTAAAGATTTTTTTTCATTATATATTGGAATTGGCTGGCGGTTTCGCCTTGCTAACTTTCCGGCTATCGTTCACATCACTGTCAGATCCAACTATATCGAATTTCGGAGTCACACTTTCGCTGTATAAGATTATCAGTGAATTTTAGTTTTCTTGTTCATCTTATTATCATAAGTGACGAAGCACTTTGTAACTTCAATGGTATATCATTGGAACTCAACGAAGTCTATAACAATGAAGTTCATCAAATTAATTTTTTATATTATAAAATGGTTCGTTTGATGTGATGAAAACTGATCAGCTGAACTATTATCCATGAAAATGAAAACTCTACTAAAAATGTTGAAAGACAAAATAAACAAATCTAGAAACAAAGAACGGTGAAGAAACAGAAGAGGTTGAAAATGTGTTAACAAGGATGATTCCCTTGAAAGATTCTCCTTGAAAGATCATCTAAGTCAATTTTTCAATTACATAGTTTGGGACTAGTATTCAATACACAAATTCCCATGTATTACATTAAATTAATTTTAAAATTAATCTTTTAATGCAATTAAAACACATCTGGATTAAAATATAATCAGTATAGAAACGCTGGATAATTTTTCATAAAAATAATATTCCTAAAACTGTTGTTGATCCAAAATGAATACTCTGTCAAAAATGTTTTAAAATAAAAATGTAAACAAATCTTGAAATAAAGAAAAGTGGAGAAACAGAAGATAATGAAAATGTGCCAACAAGGATAATTCTCTTTCGAAGATTCTCTTTGGTGGTTCACAAATTCAATTCTTCTACTTTACATAGTTTGGGATAAGTACTTCTAACAAGTACTACAAATTTCAATGATTTACGTTAAATTAGTTTTAAAATTAATCTTTTGATGTAATGGAAGCACATTGGGATTAAAATATATTAATATAGGAACACTAGAGAATTTTTCATGAAAATAATATTCCTTGCCCTAAAATGAAGAGTTTGTCAAAATGTTATGGGATAAAAATATAAACAAATCGTGAAATAAAGAATAGTGAAGGAACAGAAGAGGATGAAAATGTGATAACAAGGATGATTCCCTATGGAAGATTCTTTTTGGAAGTTCATCAAAGTTAATTCTTTTATTTTATACAGTTTGAGATAAGTACACAATACACAAATTTCCATGTAAGATTAGTTTTAAAATTAATCTTTTTATTTGATGGAACCTCATCTGGATTAAAATATAATCAATATAGCACGTAGAATAATTTTTCATGAAAATATTTTTGATCCAAAATGAAGACTCAGTCTGACAAAAATGTTAAAAGTTTAGAAAGGAAGAACAGTGAAAGAACAGATGTGGATGAAACTCATAAACAAAGATGGTTCTCCAAGGAGGATTCTCTGTGAGTCTATCAAAATGATTTTTTTTCCATTTTACATCGTTTGAAACAAGTACTAAATACACAATCTTTAATGTACTACATAAGATTATTTTTGAAATGATTCGTTTGAAACGATCGAAACAAATGTGGATTGTTCCTTTAGCACTTCAATTCCGAGTCGCGTTTTACCGGCGTGTTTCATGTACCAGTGAAAAATCGGTCGTTTCACGTTCATCTCAAATCCATACAGACATAAATAAAAGGTTAGGTAACGAGTTGGGGTACGGGAAACGTTGAGTGGTCCTTTGCCCGTAGGGGATTTCATTCCCTGGCAAAGAAATTGCACGCATTACTCCTATGCGTATCCGCGTGATATCGAGTATGAAAAAAGCTTTTATCGCAATAAAAAGTTTTCATTTCCGTAAAAACCGTGCACTTTAAATGATGCACTTTGTTTTAAGAGCTGGTAAATGTCGACGATTTCGGAGGAATAAAGAACCTGGGTGCTTTGATTCATTACTTTCGCCGGCAGGAATCGATTCGCCAATAAAAAACGGGTCGTTCCGATCCTGTTTCACTTTTATGAACGCTTAAATACGTTTCGTGTGCGACATAAAAATTCGACACTTTAATTCTGCTATTGAGGTTTTTGTATAGTTGAAAACATGACGATTTAAATTTAGATAAAACGTTATTTTCGTGCGAATTCGCAGCGAAAAGCTTGTATGGTGTGTTAGAAATTTAATTGAAATATTAAATCACCCTTTTGCTGCGACTTATCGGGATCGCTCCTTCCGGTAAAAATTCCAGACGCCTCGCAACGCCGATAAAGCGAGTGCGTGCGCGATGAAAAACTTTTATCTATTCATAGGCGTCTGCAACCGCCAAAAATCCTTTTTATCAGACGACGAACATTTCCTAGCTACACGTCGATGCACAAAGTACGTCTCGTCAATATTGTACCTGAAATAAACGTTTTATTATGATAGATTTAATGACCCAGTCAATCCTAATTGTGGATTGGGGAGATCGGAATGGATATCGATGAGGCGTAGATGTTCGTATATTGTTCAAGATAGGCCCTGCATTGTCCCGCGAATCCGAAGGACTAGCTCCTGTTGAGAGTCCTTTATTGTATTTTTACAAAATAAACCGACGGTTATCGCAGGCTTTTTTCTCTTTCCCTTTTATCGATAATTGCTTTCCCTTTCACTGATTCAGACCGTTCAAACGGGCCGCCGATAAATGATTCACGTTTTGATGAAGGTCCGTTTGGGCGGTTTAACCAATTTTTATTTAAGAACCATAATTAAATCACCGAAAGCCCGGCTAGTGTTAATAAAATTCACGAACGAACCGCATCGCAAATCCACTAATTCCCATTATTCCATGGCCGGGCGACCGAAAGCAAAGAGTAAAGCCTCTCTTCCATTATTCTATTATTACCGGGCAATTATTCAAATCTCTCAATCATTCGAACTGGATTTTATCCAATCTGCATGGAAATAAATCCACGTCCCTGTAATTTTTTCAACGTAATACGTTTTTTGGTCCTTGACATCCTTCATCATCATTATCATCACCACCAACATAAACGGATACCTTTTGTGGCGTTATTTATTTTTTTATAGTTTTAGTGGGACTAAAAATGTAGTGACCATTAAACACGAGATGGATGTTGGTGTTTCGTATCATGTTTCGTTGGATGTAAGTTGTCAAAAGGGCGATAATAAAACACGTGGTCTATTGTTCGGCCGGATAGAATTACGACCGTAATCGTTAAACTGAGAAATGCACTAATGATTTGGTAGCTTAGAAGCATTAACTGATTGCAGATTGTTCGTGGAACAATTGAAATTATGTGCTCTTGTATCGAATGAACAACGAACGGCGAACTTAATGCCTGTGAACTAATTTGGAATTGGTAAATAAGGTTTGTAGCTCAGTCTTGCCCCAGTTCGGTCTCTCCGACCCAATGGCAATTAAATCCTGATTTCGAATTTCGCTTTGTCCGACCCGAAGGGTTTTCCTCCTATTTATTGTTTTAATGCCGCCTTAGCTTTCATAAGACGCTTTTCGGATCATGATTGTTAGCACGATTTCTAATCTGTGATTACTTTTAATTATACTCAAAATTAATTTGGTCACAGAAAAAAATGTTGAAATTATGTTTAAAAAAGGGGAAAAACTAAATAAATCCTGGTTAAATAATTCCCTCCGTCGAAACCACAGCAGGATTTGCTGAAATAAAATATTTACAGTCCGTACTAATGGAGTGTTTCAATTATTAATATTTCTGAAAATACTTTACCCGCAGTTCTGTTTATATTGCCATGTTCCTCGAATAACTGACTGTTGTGTCTAATGGAGCTCATCATAATAACATGAACGGTTTTTTCAAATCCGAACGTTTGAGCTTTTTCCGCTTTGCATAACGGATGATGAAATAATAAAATGGATGTTGTTATTAATTTACACAAGCACAGAGATGATAATTCGATGTGGGTAATCTCAAAACATAATTATTTGTTTCCATAATGGGCTCATTAAACTCAAACTCATTAAGGGGGACTCGATTTCCAATGGCAAGGAATTTGACACCCGAAACTTTTAATTAAAGGAGGATTGCCTTTCGATGGCGCAAAAGATGGGATGAAAAGTGACGAGGAAGACCTTCCGATATCTGTACTTTATAAAACTGTGCAGGAAATGAACGGTAATCTCATTATCGAGCTTCCTAAGCTGGAGCCATAATAATTATTCAAAACTAGCTCCTTTCCCCAATTGCAAATCTGCTTCTGGAACAATAGTTAATTGATAAATTCAAACTATTAAAGTGATTTACGAAGTAAAATAAAGTTAACACGAAGAAATGTCCAATCCATTTAATAATATTAATTCGAGTCGGTGTCGTGCCGATGTTCCGGTTTTCGTGGACGTGCTAGTGCTGCACACATCATTACTCTTGATGAATTAGCAAGTCGCTGGTCGCACCTCCCGGGAATCGTCGCCGTTCAGCGGAATTGCTAGCCGTGCCCCCGGGGATTCCCCCATAACCGATCGCTCTTTCCTTCTGAAAAATCACAATGAGTCGCTCGAAATGGTGTTTATGTTGCTGACGATACATTTACTTGGGACGTGGGGCGATAATGGTCCTTTTGATGTACGGTTTAATTCTTAAATGTAACCTCTCTTTCTAATTGGAACTATCATCTGTGTAAATAAATTATCGGCGACATCCAAGTGGAGTGTAATTAAGGTTTCCATTGTTCGTGTTAAATTAAGAAAAATTGTCGTATTTAAAAGAAGTTCACCGCATAATGAGCTATTGTTCTGGGAGCAGGTTCACGTTAAACAGCAATCGGAGAGAGAAGTTCCTTGTTTTTTCGAGTTTATTCAAGACAACGCTTACAGGGATTTCGTTTGAATAATTATTATAACTTCGGGTTGGGGTGGTTCATAATGAGTTTACCTTTCATTCCTGGCACAATTTTATGGAATATAAATATTGAACGACGTTTCTAGCATTCTCCTCTTACCGCCTTTTGCCGCCAGCCAAATGCAATCTCCTTTAATTACGACGTCGGTTGCGAATCGTCAAACTTCCAAATCGAATGAAATGACACACCGTACATTTTACAACAAAGTCTTAAAACTGATTGAAATAACTGGTTTAATTACAGAAATTACCGTCTTGTACTGAACGAATGGATGTGCACCGTTTTCAATCTCGTGTAGTGTAACTAGGTGGATTGCGAATAAATTCAATGAATTCAACTTTGCACTAACTCTGCCTACTCACTTTTCGAACAAAGTTAGCTGTTTTAATTACTGAGGTAATTTCGAATGTATATTTTAACTGTTGAACACAATATGCGACAACACTTCCTGAGAGTCTATTAAATTACACTGCACCTTTTTTGAAATGGGTAATTTGAATTTTGTGAGATTTTGTTTTTTTTACTATGATCATCTTCAAAGACAACCTTACACTCAAAATAACCAGTCTCAAATTTTTGAGCTTGCTAATGCTTTTAGAGAAGAATAGCGAGATATGGATTGGTATTGAGATTTTTAAAATAATTCAACTTATCCACAGTTATTTGCAAAACTTGCAAAATGCTAAATAAAATTTAATATTAAAAATATGAAAGATTTTTTAATTACATTTCCAGGTTGATATTAAATTACAGTTGGAGGTGAATTTCTGAATAAAATACATCTGTATTTTAATTTAATATATAAGTTTTGAGCTGAAGCTGTGATTAAAATTGCAAATGAAATAAGGGAAGCTGCTTGCGGACGTAAATGCCGTAAATAATTCCCCAACAATTATTTCCATGGAATAAAGTCGAAAACGAATCACGTTTATAAAGAGCGAGTTAGTCCTGCTCGACACGAAGCGGCTGATCAATTTTAATAACTGCCAAAGGAAATCCGACTACTTTAATATTCATATAGGTGAAACACAAAAGAAGGAAGAACGGTCCTCTCTCCACTTCGCTCCCTTTTCAACCATTTCAGTAATGTGCCCATCTTTGAACTCGGCGATATCGTTGCATATCACAAAGGATTCGTCTGATTAAGTGGCGTTTTATTTATTATTGACACAACCTGCGACGGCCCTCGGAGTTGC
This sequence comes from Aethina tumida, assembly GCF_024364675.1. NCBI lineage: Eukaryota > Metazoa > Arthropoda > Insecta > Coleoptera > Nitidulidae > Aethina > Aethina tumida. The sequence goes on from NC_065436.1 coordinate 33,878,761, forward strand.
AGACAGAAAAACTTTCATATAAATTAATAGCGAATTGCGGGGTATTCCCCCGAAGACGTCGCACGTCATCTGGTGCGGCGCATTGTTGACTGACGTCCCGGGAGTTGAACTTTCATCATTTATTCACATGTAATTCCGTTCACAACGAAATTAGTTTGAATTATACAGTGATCCTGTTAATCCCGGCCGCCGTTTTGGACCGGTGCTATTGTAATTGCTGATCATTTGACGGGAGGACGACGGACGCCGCCACCATAATGGGAAATGACGGCTGGCCGTTGTTGCGCGTCACAAAACGATGCTCTCCCACCCGTCCATTGAATATTGTTTTTTGCCGCTTGATTTTCGCGTAATTTCGTTTTCATATTTGCAGCCGGTTTCAATTTAACGCGGTCCGGATTAATCCATGTTAATTTCACGTTTCCCCGATAAAGTTATTTGCGTCATCCCTTATTGCTTCGCATTCCGACAACCCGGGGGGATCGAAGTCATGTTTTAACTCGAATTTATTATTATTTTTGTTTGGCAAACAGGTGCGTTCAATGTCCACGTCAAAATCGACTGGAAACTGATTTTTTTTAATTATTTACTTGCCACGAATAATTAAAACATCTTGGAAATGAACCCGCACGAATTGGGGGACTTATTTTATTAAGGCGGGAAGAAGACATCGCACAAAAACAATGAAATTTCATAATTCCAGTCGCTAATTATGAAACATGTCCTAGTACCTGGGTCTAATTAATTTTATCGGCGGTGCGTCTCGTGTCGCGAACCGAAAAAGTTAATTTCGGCGTTGTCTTAAAACGCAAAAATTTAATATAAAACGCTCGGGGATTACGCTTTATACTGTGTTCGCGACGTAAAGTTTATATTGAAATTATTATGAATTACTGCACGACGGAATTTATGTTCGAATTGGACGCTCAAAGGATTTTGAATTTATGTTTACGGTGGAACCGGAAAAAAAAACGAATTAATGCGTGGCGCAGGGAGTTCAGTGTATCTTTTTTAGATTATTGGCAAACTAAAATATATTAACATAAAAATGCCCGTTTTTTAACAGGGAATGTTTTATGGGGTTGTTTTGATAGGAGGACGCGCCCTCGGGCTAAAATTTATGAATATTCATCTGGATGTTCAGGTGCTGAATAAATTATAATAAAATATTATATTTCCAAATATTTTTCTGCCCTGGTAATTAGTAAAGGAAATTATAATTATCTATTATAAAATATTATAGAGTCCCAAAAGTGTGAAAACCGTTATATAAATATTAACGATGAAAATTTATATACAATGTAATATTTTTGTATTCTTCTTCAATATTTTAATTATTTTTTTTTTATTTATTTATAAGGATTTAATTAAAACTTTTTTATAAATTCCTATTTTTAAAAAATGTTTAATGTTGTTTATTGAAAAATACATCAGGAAATCCAAATAAAACAATTAATATTTATTGTAGTGCGATTTTCAACCAGCTATATTAATTTTAACAAGCGATATGATAAAAATCTAACTATTATTGTTTTATTAAAGTTTATATTTCAAATAATTCTTGAAATAGGGAAATTTTTGTTTATGTGTATTGTATATATATACAAAGGGTATATAATGGAAATTTTAAATACTTATGTGATAATTGATTCTTAATTTTATTTGTAGAAGGTGTGTATTTTTATCAAAAATCCTCCAATAATTATTAAAATAGGCTAATTTGTGTTTTGTGTTTGTCACGTAATAAAAATTTTAATTATAAAATTTATATCTTTGAAAAAAGTTGAACTATCATCGGCAAATTAATATGACGTTCCCAATTTTCGAAAAGGTACGTGAAACATTTTTTAATTAAAATATTAACGATGAAAATTTTTATATACTTCTGCATGACTTTTGTATTTCTCTTTAATATTTTAATTAAATAAAATTTTAATTAATTTTTTTCATAAAGATTTAATTAAAGCTTTATTAAACATAAAAAGGTTTATTTTCGTAAAATATTTTATGTGTGTAAAAATTTTATTCAAACAAATACATACTTCATTAAAATTCTATTTGTTACTTTTTAAAATTTTTATTTTATAGAGAAGGAATAACATTAAATATTAGTTTTTTTAAAATCAATCAGTTTAATGAAAATTTAGTTAAAGTTTTATCAAAAGCGTCATAATTATTAATTAATTTAATATTAATCATATTATGTAGTACATATGAAATTATTTTTAATTAAAATATTATCGATGAACATTTAACAAATACTTTTGTAATGATTTTAACTAAATTTCTCGCATTTGATATTTTATTTAATTAAAATTTGATAAATTTATTAAAGCTGTTTAATATTTAGCAATTTACAGTCGAGTGTATTAAAACTAATTTAAAATTAATAAATATTTCAACGTGATAATATATTAAATAACATAAAATTAATCACGTAGTTAAAATTCCAACAATAGAAATATTCGGGTGAAATAAATTTTTTATCATTCATCACTAGAAGCCACAAAATTCAATGCTGGTATTTAAAAAATCATCGGGGGTGGTTAAAAGTGCCGTGATTTATACTAAATTAATTGCCCAAACGAAAACAGGCAATAAATCCGCCTTTGGTGGTTGTGCTTATCTTCCAGAAATTTTATACATCCTTATGGTGTTCAGTCCCTATTTATCTTCCGTTGCAACTGCAATAAATGAATCTAATTTACGTTGCGCCAGATATTGTCCAGGAATCTTTATTTATTGCGACCTGAAAACGTGGACAAAAAAACGTGCCCCGCCGTGTTGTGTTCGATAAAAATCGATTAACGCCTTTGAGGACGCAGCATAATCTACATATAAATATTTAAAAAAAATATGTTATTATTTAAATAATAAATATATAAATAAGTTACCTTGTTTATAATTTTCGAAATGTCCGCACCGCCACTAATCAAAACTCAGCCTATACGAACACGTGACAAATCACCGAAACGCAAAATAAAAAAATCGTCTGAAACATCTCCAAAAACACCTACACACTTGTCGCGCCGGAGTGGCACTCGCAGCATCCGAGAGAACGTCGTCGCTGATCCTAGGCAATGGGAAAGAGAGTCCTGGAAACGGATCCTGGAGAGGAAGCTGCGCTCGCGACCGACATCTGCTCACTGAAGCCGCGCCAGCTGAAGCCGGCTCTTTCGGGGAGAATATCCTGCGCACAGTGTCCGAAAACCAAACCAAAAAAAAAACTATATAAACTTTTATTAAACTGTTTTTTTACACGTACATTGGACAATCAAACACTAGAACGAGATGGAATTAAGATTAAGGAGTCGGGCGAAGGAGAGGAAGATGAGGTGGAGCTGGACCTCTAATTAATAAATATGTTGGAGTGGGGTAGTTGGTCAGAGGTTGAGATGAACCCAGTTCCCAGCTGTGCAGTAACATGGTCACTTTATCATTTCCCGCCCGTGATATCTCTCCAAACATTGTGCGCGGCCCAATTCGCCCTAATCATAATAAATATAGTTGTTTTAGAGCAATTGCCGAAACTGCTACCAACACGTAGCGGGATCATTTGAATATATAAATGGATAATTAGTTTTACCTGGCGGATAAATTATTTAATTGGGTTGCGGCGGAAAGGGGGTGAATTAGTGAAGGGACACTCTATTGTATGAATGTATTTGTCTGTATTTTAGTCTAAAATTAACGTTTAAGGATATAAAATGAAATATTGAACTAAAAATATATAACATGAATAAAATTTCGAAAACAAACAAACAAATTGAAGATGTTTTATATATATAATAATTATTATTAAAAAATAATTTAATGATTTATAAAATGAAATAAAAAACTTACGATCAATTATTCTTCCAAATATTTGTATTACATTATACTGAAAATAAATCATAAATACGAGATAGTTCTGTGTTTAAACGTTTTACTTTTTTGTTTTATATTATAAAAAACCAAAAAATCAATACTTTTTCATATATTTTTTTTTCAAAATGTTCTATTTCTAGGCGTGATTAAGAACATGTCAATTTAAAAAATATCTCACATAGGATTTTAATTGAAATTTTTATGAAAATTAAAAAAAAAGTAAATAAATAAAAACAAACCTAAGTTTACCTAAGCTTACCTAATCTTTTGCAGAAAGTTCATAAAAAGTAGAATATTTTCCAAAAATTTGGTGGTTCTTATATATTACAAACAATTCATAAAAAAGTGAAAAATTACATTATTGATAATTTTTTAAAATGTTCGATTTTTGATGAACTATAAAAAAAATTTCATAAAAATTTCAAGGATAATCCTCAAAAATGTGTATTGTTCAAATTTAAAATATTTCTTTTCTGTATTTCTGTAAGATATTTTGATTTTTTTTTTCAATTGACCAAGACATCACCTAAAAATAGAACATATTGAAAAAAAAAAAAATAAGAACAAATATTGATTTTTTATAATATAAAACGTGAAACCACAATTTAATAAAAACTTAAATTTTCAAAAATTCAGATACAGTTGAAAAATTACGTTATCGATATTTTTTTCTTTTGAAAAATGTGCTTTTTTTGAAGAACTTTTCATAAAAATTTCAAGCAAAAATAAGAATTTTTTAAATTTAAAATTAATTTTTCTCTAAGAATTTTTAATTTTCAATCAAAACATATTCTTTAAAAAGTGTTGTTATCAAATTTTTCAACCCAAAATTTTTTAATCAGCTGAAGAAGAATAAATGAATTTTGCAGAAATATTTTTATTTTTTCAAATTTCGCAATTTTTAATTTTTTTTTTTTTTTCATTCATTCTTCGTTTAAGCTCGACTTTTCGTTTTATAATTTTTCATATTTAGAATAAGTGTTTTATATATTTTTTCACGAGAGTTTGGTAATATCTATATTCAGTTTTCTATCTATATCAATTTTAAAAACTTTTATTTGACTCTAATTAAACATCTCTAATAATATAATATAAACAAAGTTATAACATTTTCAAAATTTGATTACTCATTTATAAAGTAATTTAATTCAATATTTACATCAACAGAACTAAAACAAAATAGAGTATAACCATATATATTTTAATAGAGTTATTTAATATTAAATCTAATAAAATCATTTCATCGAATATTTCCATTTCATAAATATTTAATGGTAATTATCATTGTTCGAATATACAATTAAAATTATTTAATTAATAACTACAAAAATATTGACGATAATATTTGCGGTGGAATATTTCAAACCCAACAAAAAGCCCACCGTTAGATAAATGCAGGTTGCAGTATTGGCCAACGACAATACACATTAATACGATGCTCGTGGAAGCAGTTAAAACTGCGCCCGATAAATAATGCAAAACCTTCAATAATTCACAAAAGCCCGATATGCAGCTGCGACCTGGCTCATATATACGGCGTGCAGGAAACGTAGCTCGGTTTTGAAAATTTCAGCGGGAACATCCTGACCCGGAGGACGAGGTCCATTAGCGCTCCCGCAGAATTGCGGTCAGTCCATGAACTCTCCCGTTTCACTAACGACCGGACCAGGTATACAAGATAGCCGCTAACGATGCCGCCCAGAAAGTGCGAATTGGTGTTAATTAACACGATTTCATTGGTCGCCTCAAGAATTTTTCTAATGTGCTTCAAGGTTTAGCAAGACTTTAAACTGCACCAGTTCATAAAATAATAACAGACAATCGGAGATTAGTAGATGCGCAGCATCATCCTTTATTAATACATCGTTCTGCGTCGCAAACCGGAATCGAGGATGCAGGTCCCACTCCACACTTGTTTAATAATTTGTCCCGCCATTATTTATGGTAATTAACTGTGGAGTTAACAGAAGATCCAATGAGTTTTGAGCAAACGTTAATGTTGCATTCGGCGGATGGATTGTATTGGATGTGGCGACGAAGTTCAGCCCATGGGACAAAGTTCAGACACGGTTCGGATCGGTCGTATTTCAAATAACAAATTTTAGTTAACCGCTTGTTGTATTAATCAAGTCTTAACTTGGCGTGTGTGTGATTAATATTTCAGTTCCAGTCGAATTTCCGATAAGCCCAGGGTGAGTCATGAACCAAGTGGGATGTATTCTTTCAATTTCTCCCTGGAAATTTGATGAATTAATATCCATGGCGGATCAATCAAAATAGAAATTCCATCCGTTCCCATTACCACATCAATGCGGTCCGGGCGTGAATACGAATAACGATAATTCCGGTAAACAAGGGGGAAAGTGACGTATCATCACATCCCGAATGGAACAGTTGTCACTTATGTAAACTTGCACGTCTTAATTTCCAATTTAGCAACTCAATCAATCGTAACGGTGCTGTTGGGTTTGGAGATTGGAAACTGGCATTTGTGTCCGATGAGATAACAGAAAAATAACGATTTCCACTCCGATGGTCACAAGTGCAACTTGCGTGCATGATGGATGGTCCATCAACGTATGTCAATTCGCAATTTACTACCTAGAGATAAAGAGGCATTTATCAATACTGGACGCTGTAACAGGAACTGTTTAAAAAAACTCGTTTAGTCTATGTCCTCCAAGGATGCAAAAATGCGGTGATAAAGTAAACAGGAGTCGTTCGTTTTGTGCATTCCGTGAAATTAATACGGTCTGCGTTCACACAATTCTCGGCAGGATAATGGAAATGAAAATTAATGAAGGAAGGAAGTGAGCCATTGTGTAGGACAGATGGAGTTGAACAATGACTTTGTCGGTCCATGATGTATAAGTCATGACACGTCTAATAAGAGTCACTTCAAACTGACACTGATAATTTCCATTGTTAGGGCCTAAATGGGGGTTATTGGTTTGCTGTTTGTGTTACAACGGACCGACGTCTTGGATATTATTTACACTGACAGATGTTTTAAGGGTTATTATGAGATTTTGATGAGCATAGCAATAAAGGAGTATCCAGGAGTGTTTTCGCACCAATCGATGATTGTTTTGGCCGTTTAAATCAGTGGCACATATGCAGACATTTCGTTTGTTTGTGCTGCAATCGCGACCGGGGATTTATGTGCAACGACCGGGGCAATATATTAGGGGTCCGTGCATAATGAGTCGTAGTAAAATGAATAGCGGCCCTGTAATTTCGAATGCAAACATTAATGCATACTATCGCAGGAGTTAGTGTCAACACATTGCTCAATCGATTCCGGCAATGTGTTAATCTCCCATCGACGATTGACTGACTGATGAATATGCAATTTGTCTGTCTGGTCGAAAATTCACGGTCGGTTCGAAAATTTCATTCCAATCGGAATTTCGTTCACCTGGCAATAATTATAATCATTTCGATGGAGTTTGGAAATTAATTTTTGCAATATTAACGACGGACGTATCAAAATATATTAAAACTAGTAACATACAAAGTCACAATTGGTGAACAACCAATGGTGATAAATATCGCGAGTACACTCAAATTCAATTATCCATAAAACACAATACTTCACATTGACAAAACTTGAATTGGAGCGAAGGCGCCGTTGTTCGCTACTAATTATAATGGGACAGCTTAAACGCCGTCGTTATAAACAAAGAACAGATTGTCGAACAATGTCTATATTGGCGAATATATCAGCGCGCAGATAAATCAAACTCCTACCGTAAACAGCTTTTAGTTTAATAGACGGAGTAAATCAAGTCATTAATACTGTTGTTCATAATCGAGGGATGGCGTCCCGGAACAAAGGACTAATGTATTGTCGCTGTAATCGATATCGTTAAATTTCGGTCTGATATTGGACATAGGTATCCGAATATAGGTATATATTTACATAAATTATTATGTTTCATTAATCTAACCGTTACCACTCTCTATTGATCTGAACCGACCACCGTTCAAAACATCTAACTTCATAAATTTACATGCCTACCAGCCGAACGCTTTTATCTCTTTGCAACCAAGTGGAAACCCAATTAATGATCATAACCATACTTTGATCAATCACGTATTGAAAACCAATCAATCAGAAATTTTTGAAAAAAACTAAAGGTTTGATACTTGAACATACATCTTGCCTTTTGTCTCGTGTGTTCTTCTTTCCTTCAGTCTGCTGTGTAATCATCTCCAACCTTAGATTCAACTGTCGCAGTTTTTCTGTTCAATGTTCTAAATGAGAAAAACCTTAAATCCAACTCATTAAGTTATTCAAAGTCAGTGTCTAGTATTTTTAATAATTAAAACTACGAAAAAAAAAAAAACAGGTAAAACAATCAAATACACACAACTAAACTTATATGCAGTCACCCAGAAATTACAAGAAACGGTGTTTATTGGGATATTTTCAAAATAAAAAGCTGTATATTCAAACCAACTTTACTACAAAATAAAATCATTAAAACAGAGCAAAAATGTGAATTTCTCTGAAATAAAGATTTTCTATTATTTATTTATTAAATTATTAGTTTTTCTGTGAATTCTACCAAAGCTTCCGTCCTATGACCTTTTAAAACACGGATCCATCGGTCATCTGATTATAGGCCAATTCTGGTCTCATCCGAAAATAATACATCTTGCCAATCTTCAATTGTTCAGTTCCATGCTGCAAACACCAACTCTGTTTTGCGCTGCTAGTTGTGGAACCCTTAACTGTCTTCTGTTAAATAATTCTCGAGCGTGAAGTATTTTCCTAACAATTTCAACCAAATCACTAACACTTGTAGCTTGCCTTTGTAGCTCGGGATGGGATGTTATGGGATTTTTTTTTGCTATTTGAGCTAAAAAACGGTTCTGGTCTTCTGTGGTAACCCTTCTACAACTTCTCCTGGACCTATTTTTTATTTTTTAGGGTTCTCAACTCCAGAAACCTTGAATAAGTTTTCAAATATACGCCGTGTAGAGATCACTACCGTTTGTGCAATTTTCCAATACAACATGCCTTATTCTGACAGAGCAATAATTCCCCAGGATGGATCCACCTTGCCGTGCTCCTGGGGCTCAGTACCGCTCCTCACACCAGTGGCAGTGGGGAGCTAACGGATCCAACACCGCAAGTCTAATCCATCCCTAGGAAGATCTCGAATCTTCCTCAGATTGGTCTTGCTCTTCCGAATCCACTTGACAGGGGGCTGGCATCTTTGCCAGTCTTACGTCTTCTGGTTCAGCAAACCCGTATATGCAAATATACATATGATTTATCATATATGAGTGACATTATAGTTATGATCTTCGGACCGGTGCCCTCTGTACTTTGATATTCCATATAAGACATTTTAAATAAAATTTGCGAAAATACATTAGTACTATACATGGGAACAGTGAAAGTGACACTGCAGGAATAAATCTTACCACGTATTTACGTTTTTTTAAAGGATCATTCGCTTTTTATTCCCGACTCTTTTTTTTTGTGAATACCGGGTGATTCCATATAAGTTAGGTTGGATGTACATCAATCCCCAATCAGGAATTCAAAAATAAATCAACGTTTCACAAAATTTTTACGTTTAATCCAACCAATAAAATTATTCAAAGTCAATGTGTATTATTTTAATAATAAAAACAATGGAAGAAAACAATGGATGTAATTACATACATCAAATTCTCATATAAATTAAAAAATAAAGCACTGTAGTAATCATTTTTAACAATTATAGAATTTTTACTTAAATCAATGAAGTTAGCAAAGTTAATATGTAATATTTTTAATAATAATCACTATAAAAGAATGCAGCGGAAGTAATCAAAGACAACTGCTATGAATTCAAAATGTCAGTTATAAAATTTTTAGTTTAGATTCAACCAAGGAAGTAATTTAAAGTCGTCAAAACGTCTATGTCAAAATAAATTGAATATTGCATTGTGGGAACATAATGCATTCAAATTTAATATGCTTGTACACAAGTTTTGTTAAGTTACAATCGGATTTAATCGAAAGTACGCCCCTGAATAAGAACTTCGGCGTCTTCCGCACTCTCAACCCTCCAGACGTTATTAATAACGATATGTAGACTTTAATAAATGTAACAGTTAAGTGCAGGGAGTAGAATTTTACTTATGCAAATTAATTACCCCAACCGCCGACTTCAATTTTAGTTTCGTAGCTTTTATGGGATTACTTTTGCAACTATTTTCATCCGTTCTTGCCGGTCTCGCTTCATCCAGGCAATATTTTCCTTTTGCCAGCCTATTTAATAGTTAACTTCAAAAAATCTCATCACGATACTATAAATTACTTTTTTCTATTACACCGCAAAAAGTTTTCAAATGACGAAATCCATTTAAAGAATTTATGTCAACGTGAAGACGTCCTTTCTTATAGCCGCCATCAAAATATGCCCCATTAAACCGCAGCTTTGTTACAATCCAGATATTGCAACACCTAACCCCTTAAAAATTTTTATTGTCACGGTTCACAACAAAAAATACTGTTTACGTTTACAACAGCCAGTTTCATATCGGAAAGCAAGGTACATAAAACTGGCCCAGTAAAAGATTTCATTTCAAACTACATGGATTTTGTGCCTTTTACATGTGTAAAATTAAGTTATAAATAAAGCATAGCTTGCACCCCCTAATTTTGCAACACAACAACTGCATTAGACCGGTTCATAGTTCCTGACAAATTATGCATTTGTACGCACACACAAATAAAATGGGCATGACATTGCTTATAGATTAAATTATATGACAGACTTGCCGCCAATTCATATTGTTATGTAAACATGAATATGTTAATTTATGGATAATTCGATATTCAATTTAATTTGGAAAAATTTCAACGGAATTTCCATGCATTTGTTAGCGCGTGTAAACAGGACATAATTGGTTAATGAATTTATTTACGGCGTTTTGTTCAAATCCTTGAATGGATGCTGTTCAATTATACAAACTATTTAGACCGTGAAGTGAAAAACAATTAATAATTAATTATGTATTTGAAACAATGTAACAAACAGCTGCTGCGAACTAAAAACAGTCAACCTATAAAATGTTGTTAACTCGAGCTTGAACCGAAAATTAAAAAAAGCCCCGTTTTAGTATGTCTCAAAGAAAAACTTAATTGGAACTTCGGATCGAATTAGCGTCCAACTTTAAATTACCACCAATTCAATTATGATCATAATCCCTTCTCCAACAAAAAATTTGTATTACTGGCGGAATGTAAAATGTCAACGTGTACCATACAGAGGACAATGTAATCTAATAAAATGTCGCATGGCATCACGTGTAATTGCTAATTTCAGATCCGACTAGCAATTAAAAAAAAAATGATGAAAAAAAATAGTCCGACATCCACGATAAAATACAATGTAGTTGCGGCCTCTCTATCTTTTTCCAGTTATGTTTTTCCGCGGCGCATTAAAAAATAAATTACAATCTGGATGGTTTATGGGAAATCATAACTGGTTGATGGACCTGGCTGTGTTGTATATCAGGTAGGTTCTTGAATTTTTTACATCGCGCTATCCGATACGATGTCTACGAGAAGATCATAAACAATTTTAGGTGGGTTTTACGGACCCGATCTAACATTACCAGTCTGAAGCGAATTTGTAAATAAATTGTTCCATCACGTGATTAGATGTCCAGGTTTTTCTCATTTTGAGTTATTTTATAATTGCGTGCAAAGACGAAATAAAAACAATGGGAGTCGTAATCTGTACAATACGGAGAAGGTTTCTTGTGAAAGATTGAGTAATTTCGTACTTGCAGGCACTAAAGGTCTGTACCAACAAAATATGTCGCGATTACAGTCAACAAACTCCCCTTTTATCATTCAAATGAAAGTATAATCTCGAGGAGGTAAAACGAGACGGGCAATTTGCAGAGTCTAGACTTCTATCCAAACATTACTTCGGATGTTCTAAGGTGAATGAATAAAATATAGCATGTGGGGCACGATAACTTTGGCACCATAGGCACAGCAGGCAAATAAAGATCATGCTTTACAACAAAACCGTCCGCAAGAATCGCATTGTACCGTTCCTCGTTCTGCATAAACCGAATAAATAATTCAGACTACAAATGGTATTAATTCTAGCAGCAACGCTTAAAGAAAAATTACCATGAATCGGAAAATCGAATTATCCGTTCGGTTGGCAGTGTTGCGGGGCCAATTTTGCCGGAGTGAAAAGTGTCCGTGATTCGGAAATTGCGTTAATGTTTAAGTTGGTTAAGCGGCGGCGATATGATTCAATCATTGCGGTTTTCTAAACGGGCGCGCCGAGATCGCAAACGCGGACCTGATTTAATTTGCTCAGACAGAAGCACTCCGGATTTGAGGAGGCGTTAAATGAATGCCGCCGCCTCCGATCGCACTATGTGAACGTCAGCATATAACGAATGTAAAAAATCGACATTTGTTTCATATCTACTACTCCAATTTCACAGAAACGAAACTAAAAAACGATATAACCTTAATTGTCCCATAAAAAATGGTCAGGGTTTCTCAAAATGTGGTACACGTACCACTGTGGTTGCATCTTAATCACATAATAACATAAGATATACTAAATTGCACCGTTTAATGGCTACCCAGAAATAAGATAATAAAAAAAACATTGTTTTTTGCATTAAAGAATGTGTTCTATTCATATCTGGTTATGTTGTTTTATAATTAATATTAATTAAATTAATAATTTTTCTGGGGTATGGACACTGACGGTGTATATTTATTTAACTATATATTTTTTGAAGGATAGTGATTTTAGCTTCAGGTTCAGGTCCGCATATAATGACCTAGATTTGTTTCGAATCTACTACTCTAATTTAACAAAAACGAAACTAAAAAAAAAGTTGAATTTACGCGTACCACTGGGGCTGCACCTTCGTCGTGAAATCTATTTATTTTATTGTATATTCTTTTTGACTTTTGTACAATTTGACTGGAAAATTGTGTCTTCACATTCTAGATACCTTCATTAAAAGTTTTTCAAAGATACCACGCTGAACAGAAGACGTAATCTTCGTAATTAGTGTTTTGGTCGTGGGAATCACGTTTCTATAATATCCAGAACTTAATCCGTTAGATTTTATAAAGTGGCCTCATTCACGAAAGAGAGGGTCTGTGCTCTACCAGTCAATAACATAGATACATAAAAGAATTGATAATGTATATAATGAAATTAGATGAAAAGTATCTTTTTTCTTATAAATTGTGTAAAAAATATGAAAAAATTAACAGTTTTCAAAAACTCAATTGGATTGGACTATAGGATACGAAAATATGGGAAAGAAACAATTTTTGAAACTTAAGTATGTATTTTCTTAAGAAAAAATTTGCCACCTAGTCTCAAATTTTAATCACCTATATATTTATTGTATATATTAAACCTAAATAAATGTAGAAATTATTGGATTGAAGTCATAGTGCAATTGGGCGTAACTTATTCCGAATTATTTAAAGCCTCATTGTTTATATATAATGCGCATTCTCACATGTAATTTTAGTAGACAGATGGTCTTTTAAAATATAATGTGCCCGTCCATCCATTTGCAAATGGAAATGCAGCAAACACCCATTTATTTGAGGCTAATAATGCATTAGTTTGTGCCAAGTTTTATTCATAATACTCAACCTGACATGATAATCCAATAAATTTAGGTCGTTTATTAATTATTCCCTAAAACAATTTCCAATATTCCACAAATTAAACTCTTGGTGTCCACCCCCGGCTAAACTTTTCGAGAAACAGAATAATAGTGTCGGGGACGGGGTTAGTTTAAGTGGCCATTCTGACGGTCAACAGGTCGTCCGTCATTTCCTAGTGAGCAAGCACCCCGTAGCGCTCTAACCCCTTCATTGTACGTCGCCCCACACGACATCACACCTCTTTTCCGAAATTAGCCCAGCTTTATTTAGTTTGCAAAAGTCTAGACGTAAACGAAATAAATTGTAACTGGGGCCCATAAGCGCCGTATATCGAAGTGCAAACAAATAACGCCATTTCGACGTATCGGTGTTATTCTCATGGGGGACTCCCCGACGTTTCTTTCCACGTCGAATTGTTTCCATCACGATGTTGGTGGAAACCACAAATGGGTCATTTGCAGCCTATCGTTCCATTGTGAACAACCATCGGCCAAACTATTTGCCTCTCTTATGTCTAATAGCTTTTTATGTACACGTCTTTTTGTGTCTGAAAAACACACTTATATGTTTACGATTTAGTGCAACACGATGTTAGCCTAATCGATAATTAATTTACCAGCACAACTAGTGTAAATACAGATAGATTGGATAGTTAACAAAACAGCTACATTGATAAATTGGTTTGATAATTAACGCATTAAGAAATTAAGCTTCATTCGTCATGCATTAATCGCAACTAAATTAATCCGGTCCCACATGTGTAAATAATTCAAAATCAAAACGTGTAATATCCCAAACCCAAAGCCAAAAATATCAAATTTAATTTCGTCAGATACGTTTCACAAAAGGGGTACATTTACCATGTTTACAATATTTCGCATTCGACGTGCATTTAAACATTTCACGCACTTGATTTGAAACAGACTGCATATAAATTCATTAAATACGATTTATGCGTTTTGCATTTTGTAAAAAACCGGCATGAGTTTTCCGATCGTTTAAACGAGGAAACTGTACCGTGTTTATTTTCGGTAACGTGTCGTTATTATTGTTGCAGCGTTGGCTAACGGACGTTTGATACTGCGTCACTCTAGTAATAGTTACTTTACAAAAATATGAAGCTGTGTCATTTTTGTTTGTTACACGAAAACTGGAACAAAAATGAATGATTAAAAATCAAAGCAAATTGAAATTATCGACATTTCCAGGCGTATTTTTAAGGGCACTTTGTATTGTTTCACTTATTGATGATAGAACAAATCACTGGTGGGGTCCAAAGTTATTTTAACATTTTCACACCATTTTGCACGTACAAATTAAGTTTAATTTTAGTACAATCAGGATAGTGATAGGTTGTCATCCTCAGGAGATTTGAATTTGACGAGTTTCAAATTTCCTTAACGATAAACTACTTGAGAGCAAGGTTAATTGGATAATGACTGACGAAGGTTTAATGTCATAATAATACATGAAACGGTTAATTATCATTAAATAGTTCAAAAATTAATTGGATATTTTACTGAAACTTTGATGCTAGGTAGGGTCAGTGATCAATCGATTAATTATCCCAATCAACCTTTACAAAGCTGCGAGAGCAAACTTTAATTCCCAGACGGTTTTTTTCAAAACTTTTTCACCTTTGATGATTTACAACTCATGGCAACTTTCAAATAAAAATTACTTATTTGGTCTCAATCAAGAAATTACTTCTTATTTTTTTCCATATTCCAATAACTTTAAAATAATTTCTAATTGGATTCTAAATAAACATTACTTAATTGAAAAACATAAAAGTTACCAACTACATTACGAAGATTTGAACGTTTGAACGGTAAATAAAACACCTGCCATAATTTTTTGTCGGTTATAAAAACCATTAATTACATTTTCTCCTGATTCATGCGAGGAAACACGAGGAGTTTTCGACCCGGAGCCATTTAAATTTGCGGCGCCTCTAATTTTCAAACAGACAAACTTCTTCGGGTCTTCGATCGACTAATGGCTAGACGTCTGTCGAAAAACAGGGTCACATCCATTATGAACTATAAGATTTAAATGGAGTTTTTACAAAATTTTTTCTAACTAAACTTGATTGTTTCTAATTTCGAATCAGCAGATTAATCAACCAAACTAAAGCCTCTAGTCTAGACTTTATTTTTGTCGATTGTTCTAAACGTCTATGTGGTTTGATGTTCCAAATCTTTTCAGAGTTTTCCCACCCCAGAATTGATCAATTGCAATCCCCAAGTCACAGAAACACCCACGAACACGTGAAGGTGTCATACAATTTTCACACATTTCTCATACATTCCCTTTTATGGACGAATGCAATTGCGCCCTTCTGTGTACAATGGGAATGACGCAACGGTCACTAATGTCCGTATTTGCAACCCCCGTAAACTGATCGCATTAAAATAGTTACGGTTATTGTATTCCGTGTTGGGGGCGTTTAGGGCGGTTTTCAGTAATAGACAATGAAATTATTTTTATTGACTAAACATATTTCTCAAACCAAAACAATTAATTAATGTAAAAAGTTGACCACTGAAATACACATGAGAATAACATTACTTTTAATTGCTGGATTTTAATCGTTTAATATTCATTTGAAAGCTTTATTCATAATTATATGTTACAAAAATAGTACAAAAAACCTTCATAATTTGTTTTTTAATATTTATAGATAATTAAACTTATAATATATATAATAGTACATAACAACTTTATTGTGACTTCCTATTTATTCCTTTATGGTTAGATGTGTATTTGCATCTATATATTTTTAGTTGTGCATTATCGTGTCGTTGCCTTTGAAATATCGAGAAAGGGATACGTTTGTGCAATTTAAGCCACAATCTCATATCTACAAAAACAAGAACAGCTTTCATGTTCTGCTACACGAAGTAATTCCAGACATATTTTCAGAACTATAAAACTACATAAATCATTTTCATTCGAAAGTTGATACGTTTTATAAATCTTCAAAGAGCGAAACAATACAGAAAACAATCGTTTGAAAATTACACTCTGGTCAGACAAACGACTTTTTTGTTTCCACAGCTTTATATGCGATAATTGATGTATTGATCCAAGCACCCAAAGAGAACATATTAATGTTGTCAATTTTTAAATAAAACTAATATAGATCAAGTCTAGACAACTATATATGCTTTTATCCCTAATTCTCCCATTGTATGGAGTAAGCAGTCTAATTAATCGATGAAAGACCTTAAGCCCCAAGTCTAAAATTTAAAGGAGCTCAAAGGATAATGGATAGATCCTTTTTTATAAACCCAGACCAACAGATCGAACTTGGCCCAAAGAAATTCGTCTGTAACTTAGATGACCGGAGGCCGACATCATTTCGCTCTTTCATTCTAAACGTTTCCCCTTAAAACATTTACATATTAGATTACAAATCCATGTCCCGCATTTTATTTCAACAACTGACAAAGTTAACACCCCGGGAGTCGGTTTTGTCCTTGGTGCACGCGGACAGATACAGCGATCCTGATGTGACAGCGGACATGATACATGGTCTTGTTAATTACACGGAGTGTTACCGGCCGAGTACACTTACGGAAACGCAATTATGCTCGTCGCGTGATTAATCTGAATGCGGCTGACGCGAACAATGCTCTACAACGCCGACACCTGGGAATCCCCCGCATAACACAATCAATAGATTTCCTTAATTTAGGTTTGGGTTATAAAAATATTAACTAATAAACGTAACTGTGATTGGTTCCATTGAAATCGTTTTGCAGTAATTCCAGGCAACTGTTTCTCTGACACAACTCCACAATATAGCATCAATAGCAATTGAGTTCCGTTCCACATTCGCGAGTAGCAACCTTACAAACAAACTGCATTAAGTCAGCATTGTTCTGCTTATAATTCATACTTTCCAGCCATCAAAGCAACAAAAGTGCTTATAATCGCTGTTACAATTAGCAGCGATTGGATGGGAGGCCATTGTGCTACACAAGAGGCTAGAAATTAACTTTCGACTTCGAGATCTCATTATTCTGGCGTCGCAACTTCGGACATTCTTTAATAACCAAGCGCCATTACGTTATAAGCCGCACAATTGCCACTCCATTTGTAGGGCCCTCGTTATTGCCTGGTGTTGGTTCTAAGTAAATATCGATGGGGCCCGATTTTAATTGTTTAAGTTTTGCTTTTGTTTATCGGTGTCAAGAAGACGCGCCACTGCCAGACGTCATTCACTAACGGGGATCGGAGGCTTTTGAGATGTGCGTAATAATGGGGGCATTGAAAGTGGGAAAACTTGGGGGTTGGAATGCTTTGTTTTAATTAACATCAGAAAGATTCGGAGTCTGATTCCATTCTCGAGTCTAACAATCAGTAATTGTTTAAATGTCCCCCAACTGTGACAGTTTTGGGTAGGTTGAAAAATGTTTACACTCTCGAAGAATACTTGTACGACACCTCTGTAAATTATAATTTAGTTTGTTAAAATCTAAGCATTCCAACAGAAGTGTTTCCAACGTCTAAAGGAATATTAATTAGAACAAAATATCTGTCAGCACTAAATTAATGAATATGAAATAAGGTGGTGGAAATAGGACTAGTTATATAATATGCAAGATTAGGCACAAAGGGGTTGCCAAGAGAAATGATACCAAACGGATGGGGTGCATAATCCTTAATAATTAGAAATGGGAATAACGATTTAATATTAAAGATCTTAATTTAAGATTTCATTAAATATTAATATTTTTACGACCCCCTCTGGTGCACAATTCACGATTTACACCATCTTGCCCCTTTAATTGCTTTTTATATTCTTAATAGTATTTTTGATCGATCTTCTTGGAAAGCTAATACATTTAGTAACATGAATAATAGTGGCTGACGGAAGGTCTATACAGGATTAGTGCAGTATGTCTTGCCAAGACGGAAGCGAAATATATACCCATGCAATTTCTCAAAGTTAATTAATTAAAGGGGTTAGAGTTATGTGCGGCGTATACTCTTCAGCCCTAGTTGTAGTCCATGACAACCGTCATCATATTTCACATGTAAACACTGCCTAATCATTTTAAGTACAAAACTGGGAAATTTTTATTTTCAAAAATGTAATTTTTGTGACCCAGTTCTGAATTAATTAGCGTGTCGAAATGGTATTGTATAATTTCTATATCTCGCACAACTTGGCGCACTTCAAAGGTAAGTTTAATCGGATTTAAGAAACGGCGCCGCAACCTCGGGTATTGTGCACACGTAACTCCATAGTTAATGAAGTTCATAAAGTTGGGGGACCGATGTGTCTCAAGGATGCAACCTGGCAACCGCCTACAGGTTAGCGGGCGCAAATTAAAATGCAAACGATGTCGTTTTACTGGGTCAATTATTTTCTCGTAAATCGGTCGTTTGGTTAAAACCTGTGACCTAAATCTGGAGACTAGTTCTTTTATTTATCCGTAAGGGGACAAAGAAAAGTATCGTATATCACCATTATTTAGCTTCATATTTAATAATGGAATTACAAACAGAATTAAACACAGTATATCTTTTAGGACTCATTACCATTGCAGCATCCGTACAGTAGCTTATACTACATGTTTTTCCACTCCGACATTAACTTTCAGTGGTGGACAAATGCAATTAAATGGCGAATTAAATTCCTAATGCTAAACTGAGCCAACTGCATTATTTTGTTTGCCTATTTTAAACTTACTACGAGTAAACTTTCAAATATATTATGGAAATTTAAATCAGATAAAAGTTTTAAATGCATTGCTAATAATGTTTATTTTTACCGTATTTTAATTAGAAATAAATATACATGAATAAAATATATATTGTAAGGTTTACACTAAATATTTATTAATTATTTAAATCAAAAGTAAGTAAATATCATTAATTATGAACTAGTTTCGACCAAACAAGTTTCAACTTCATGTAATGTTTGTATATTCTGTGTCAGTTTTTTAATTAACTTCTACTAAATAAATATATAATTAAAATACTAATTTAATATTCTCTTCTTTTCAGTCTTAATAATATTCCGTTTTCAGATTTTAAAATACCAGTAAATGCGTGTTTTAACTGATGTCCTGGAACTGGTGAGAGCTCAAAGTTTTGCAAGATCTTTAAAATAGTTGTCTTCATTTCAAAAATGGCATATCTCTGACCTAAAATAATAAAAAAAATAAAACTATTTTAATTTATACTTCATCCTTGCAACTTGCCAATACAATTTCTTGGTCCAGCACTAAATGGAACAAATGCGAATTTGTGTCTTTTTGCACAATTATCTGGTGAGAATCGCTCCGGATCAAACTTGTAAGGATCCGGATAAAGATTTTTGTCCATGTGCATGGCGTATAAAAATGGAGTCAAAATTGTTCCAGTTGGGTATGTGATATTGCCTATTTCGAATGGTTCAGTTAAACACCTTTCAACCATAATAATGGGAGAATGGACCCTTAACGATTCCTTGATAACCATTTCCATGTATTTTAAATCATGCAGTTGACTTGTGGTCATTTCCACATCATCTAAACCGATTACTGATACAATTTCTTCGTACAATTTTTGTTGAATGTCTGGGTGTCTGGCTATTTCATAGAGTGTAAAAGAAATTGACGAAGCTGTAGTGTCGTGTCCCTAAATATATTTTTTAAATTTATATTTTACGAAAATATTAAAACTAATCCTTACAGCAAACATAAAGGTATCAATCTCAGATCTTATTTGCTCTGGTGTTAAATTGTTAGCAGGGTTAACTAAAGTATCAATCAATGCAACTTTGGATTTTATCCCAATTTCATCTTCTGGCAAATTTATTTTACCACCTTCTTCTTCTAACTTCTTCAGTCTGTTCTGAATAACAGTTCTGGAAAGATTTTGTGTTACCTCGATGGCTTTTCTGTATACATCTCTAGAGCTGGCGAATGTGGTGAATAGAAATTCGTTCATCTTCCAAACAGAAAAAACTCTTTCACTTAAAAGTTTTAACATTTTTGAATTCCATTTTACGTATTCATTTTCTGATGACTCGTCCAACGCATTTAATTTGAAACCCATAGAAGTTTCTGTAAACAATCATTTTCATTTCGTAAAACCACATGAATCATAATATGATTAATTTACCACAAATAACATCCAATGTGTGTAGTGTTACCAGTTTATAAATATCAACAGAAGGTTTACCAGCGACCTCATCCAATTTCTTAACTAAGTTCGTACTAGATTGATTAAAAGTAGTCATAAAATTCTCCAGTATTTTAAAGTGAAATGAAGGTGTTAACATCCTGCGTGTTTTCTTCCACACAGATCCACCTTGCACCAATACACCTTCACCTAACCAAACCTTGAGCAAATCGAAAGTGGAACTTTTAGTTAAATGAATCTGGGAGGACAGAATCTTCTCCACATCATCTGGATTTGTTATTAGCACCCGAAGTTTGGGCCCTGTCCATAGCTTCACGTTCTCCCCGTATGTTTCATGTAATTTAACCATGAAGTCTAAAATTCCTTCAAACGAAAACAACACTGTGCTTCTATATTTAATTGTTTGTTTTTTACTCACCCTTCAGACTTCCTGGCATAACATTTCCCAAAAAGGGAATCGGTTTTGGCCCAGGTATATCTTTCAATGCCCTAAACTTGTACTGTAAATAATACCAGTAAGCAAGTGACAATGCAACAAGTGCCACCGAAACATAGAACACAAACAAAAACATCTCGAATGTAATGGATCGTCGAATATTTTGAATAGATCAAGGATATATACGTTATTTATATATTAAGCGACAGTGATTATTTCTATGATGATAAGAGATATCAGGTTTCGGGCGTCCAGCCTTCACTTGCTGTGTAATACAATGTACGTATATAACTTATCATGCACTTATTTTTGTTAGATTTTTTCTTAGGTGGATATTAGTGTTATCAAAAATAAAAATTCCTATTAATAAAATACATAATTCGCGATAAAATACTCTACAAACTACTATCTATTTAAACAATTTATTATTACTGTAATTTAGTGTAGAATGAGTCAGTTATAAACATGCTGAATGAAATGATTAAATGAATTTATTTTGCGCTTTCATAGTGCAATTGCTTTTTGGGTGATTAAGATAATTTTATAATTGTCATTTGTTTTAACAATTAAAATATTAACAAAAATAACATTTTGTATTTTATTAAATATGCATAGTATAAAATAATAAAAAGACGGTTACAAAAATATTTTGTTGCAGAGAATGCGTTAGTATAGTAAGTAGGTATATAAGTTATTTTATAAGAAGAGAAAAATCATTTTTTCAAGACGTTAGCGCACATTAAACGAGACCAATTTAAAACTATCGTACGCAAATGCGGCGGCAACCAACACAAATACCTGTGGATGTGGCGGCTTGACAACACAGGTCTGGGGACGCACAGTTGGAAGATGCTCATCTCAAACTTCACGTCAATTTTCCAACTAATTAATTCGCATCCAAAACAAAACAACCCCTTTTCTTTGTCGGTAGTTACCTAAGTTCAAATGTGATTATTGATGCAGTAAGTCAGGGGTGACAAATAATTAAATTGCTTGTTCTGGCACGTTCATCATTCTGTCATTTAGTTTCACTCGCCATAATTTGAATGGTAACAATTGTATCCTTTTTACGTAATATTACATATTTTGAAGCTGTTTTTCATAAAGTTAAATTCTCATATCGTTTTTTTAAAAGCTTATGTTATTACTTAATGGTTGCGAATTAATTCCTCCACTGTAGTTCGTCCAGGTGTGTTAGCGCGTGGCCGAATCCGCCGGGTCGATATTCAGGTGCTCGAAACCGGCGAAACTGGCTGCACCCGCCACTAAACAGACGCCACTCGTCTGCCCCACTCGTCTGTAAACGTTTCTCATCCCAACAACATACACTTATTTATTTCTCTGTCCCAAATTCCGAAGCTGAAACCAATTGACATCTATCCTTCCTTGCGCGTCATGTATTATTAAAATTTGTATAAAGTTGAAAAAAACTGCCGGTACAAAGGAGCAAAAGGGAAACGTGTAAATAAATAACTACATCTGAGCCGTTTTTCAGTTCGACGTATTCCGAAAAGCCATTAGCTCTCATTTATCTGGCAGATATTGCGTGGAGCCCGGACAGGTGAGTAATCCCCTCGCAGTCCGGCTCGTATGCTGGAAGACGCATATATAATTCATGGAGGCGAGAGCCGTATAATTCCGCAGACCCGCTGACCCTACGTTCATATTACATGAGAGTGCTGCGCCGCCGTTTCTTGCCTTTTCCAGGCGCCATCCAGCTTTTACTGTTCCGTCATTAAAGGCGACAATAACACCGTGTTGCTGATAACGCAGCTAACAACTTCTTCTTTGAAGTAGAAATTCATCAAATTGCTGGTGAATAATATTTCAACTGTAGTTGGGTCAACAATTTAGAACCAATAACTGCCCGAACCGGATCCGATTCCTAATTATACATTTAATAATTGCATTGTTTAATAAACATAATGCTTATACTAATAATATCAATCGTGTGACTGAATACATGAATGGTAAAAGATAATATCCACCAACTCTGCTAAGTAAACAATAACCATGTTCCATCGATTGTTTTCCATTACCGTTGCAAATTATACCAAACCAAAAACGTAATTAGTTTGGGTGTTTATTGAAAATATGATATTTCCTCCAATTAACGGCATATTTCGACCTCTCTATAGAAAAATAATTACGGCAACTTGTGGCGTTAATGAAATAGAAAGAAATCGAGGGTCTTGGTGGAACGTGAAACATGTGAAAAGGTTTTCGAGGATCGATTGTGGACACAAGAACCGGGAAACATGATGGCGTGTACACACAATTAATCAACAAAGGATGCTGCTTTCTGGGGGCCAACCGAAAGTTGTTAGTGGCCGCCATATAATGTACTCGAGTTTCTCAACTATTTTCCCATTATTGCGGCCGATTCGACAAAGAAACTTACTCCGACAATATCGTCATAAGATAAAAAACGCGCTTTATTTTCTCTTGGTCCGTACTTGACTTCACAACATCATACAAATATTATATTTATTAATATAGAAAATAAACGAGTCAAGGAGAATTTTTTTTGCCAATTTATTTAATTGTTCCAAAATAACACGAACCAATAAAAAGTGGTCCGGTAACGACACCTCTGGGAGTTCATTTTCATTTATCCGCAGATGAATTCGTCTCAGTCTTTCCCATGTCCAATTCTTCAAATAAAACGTTCGAGTTCGGACGGGCAAAAAGTCGAAGCAGCGGAACACGCTGTCTCGCAATGTTCTTCTTTTCTTTCATTAACGGAGTGACAAATAGGTCTAAAGACTTCTCTTTCGTCTCAGATGGCACTAATTAAGTCCGGAATTTTTAATCTGCCTAACATATCTTTTACATCAGCTCCGAGTATTTGGGTCATTATATTTGTTTGCGAGCTTTTCAGCTTCAATTGTTCAATGTTCCAGACAAAGTTTTTTGTCGGGTTTCCACTGTAGCTCGAATGTTATGTTATAATTATTTTCTGTGTTTGTTCTGGTTATTATTCAATTAGCTTCTGATAATATTTTGGGTAGCCCTACTGAAATGCTGTTAATAATATATAAAACTCATTTCTACTAATAATAAGGCAACAATGTTGTCAGTAGAATAGAATTATCTGCTTTGTTATTAATACGTTCACCTAAAAACTCACATTACCCGCTCATTGTTGGCGTTCTTCATCGAGAACACCCCCCGACATCAACAGAGTTGCATTAATACAGAAAACTAATTAAACTCGAGCGTCGCGGGGTAAAAAACACGACCCGTTAATAGTTGATGAACAAAACAGTCGTTGTACAAGGGGTTGACGGAATTTGTTCTCGACCGCAGCACATATTTATTAATGAGCGTTGTAGAAAAGATGGGAACGACCCTCGCAAAACGGAGAACTAGTTAATTACGACGGCATTGTGTGTACGTGGTCGAGTTCTTGACTTAATTAAATATTTTTATTGTTGTTTGTTTGCTGTGCCACTTCCAGCCAACGAAACGGACACTTTAGCTCAAGACGCTGGATTTATTCAGGTCTGAAGATGCAAATATCAATTAGATTGCTGAAATGCGGACCTGAAGGCGACAATTAATAATTTGCCGGAATCAAAAACACGTTCGAATCAATTCACGTTCAGAGTTACTAATAAGCAATGTCGAAGGACGTATAACTGTACCGGCTTTTGATTTAGGCGAACGAATCGATTTCGTGTCTGCAGTTGAAGCTTGCATTTTACCAATGTAAATTGCATTTCCGACTTTTTGTTGCGCGTTCAGTTTCGCATCTCCATATCAGCGAAATTGGATTGGAATTAATTGTAGAGTTGATATTCAAAATACAGTTTTTCATTTATCAAAACGCTGAAAAACTGTCGTCCGAAAACAAATCGATGCGAAAGTAATTAAACCGTCCGGCATGTAAGTTCCCCCCAATTAACCCACTAATGTACGCTTACAACAGGTATAAATCAAAAATAACACGCGCAAGCCAATAAATAATTAATTAAAAAATTGTTAACCACCCTCCCACATTCGGAAATTTTAATAATGTAGAAGAGGTGGTGCAGGTAATAAACAATAAGATAAATTTGATGCGTGCCACCCAAGCAGAGGTGGACCAAGATGGCGATAAAACTGTTGGGTGTACGATTGTGGATTGTGTTAATAATTACTGTTTTATTTATAGAGTGGTCCGTTTTGGGGTTTAAATTAACGCATTTACATATTTTACCTACGTTTTAATGAGGCGTTCGTATCGTTCGGGTATTATGTATTTTAAATCAAGCATCTTGTTTGTGTGTCATATAATCAAATGTGTTTTACAAATTTAAAACAATATTAAAAATATGTATTATCTGTTTATTATGTGTATTAAACACGACGCAAATGCATAGACTCTCTTGATAACCTAAAACATCATCATTTGAAAGTTAATTAATGATATATAGACAAATTTTATTACCTCTATCGTAACCTTACAATTAAGATTAATTAATCCAATGAAACTTATTCCTTGAAAATGTTCGGACCAATGTAAAAGCATTACCAAAGTCCGTCGATTTGAATTATCCCAATATATCCAAGGACTGGTTTTGACCAACTCATGAAAATCATTAAACTAAATTATTTAAGGATTGTAACAAACTGTGCTTTATGTTTAAACACGTTACCTTTTCATGAATATCTTCTGCAATTGTCACAAAACAACTTACGAAATATAATGAGGTGGTACAAACTAATAAGATATGCCTAACATAATTTATAATTGTCGTTGCCTAAAATGGACATTTATATTAATTTGCCTGATTTGAGTACGTTAGCTTGCCTTATATAAATACGTAATTATCAATAAATAACTACTTATTCCTAAACAAAAAACAATTAAAATAAAATTCTCCACAATAGATTTAAGTTGTTTGAAACACCTAAAAATCTGTGTCAGGTTACAATTCTATGAGACAACACCACCTACATTTTAATATGATTATACTGCCTTAAACATTTTATCAAATTATTTTTAATACAAATCTGATAATTATTGTTTTTATAACAATTAACTGATTTCTCGATGATATCACATTTATAAAAGTTCTGTAACTCATTCAATTGATTAATTGGCAGCAGCCCAACAGAAAAGAATAGACGACAAAGTATCGGTCCTAAGTAAAACATTAATAGACCAAATGGTATATAAATGAAAATTTCAAAAACGTCGGGAAATATGGTACTAAAAAACCAATATTTTTTATCATCATCAAAGTAAGTCCAGAATGAAATTAATGATAATACTGCAAAAGTTTCATTTAAAATAATTAACCATATGTAAAGTTTAACATTTATTTTGTTTGGGAGCAAACGTGATTCAATAAAATTCCTTTCTGTTTCAGATACTAATAACAGAATGTTCTCTTTTTTCGTAAGGGTGAAAGTATATCCAGCCAAGCTCTAAAATGTTATTAAACATTTTTCTGGTTTCAGTTAATTGTTAAACTACTTACGAAACCTAATATTATTACGGAATAAAAATATAATCTATAAATGCAGTTCATAATTATTTCTATAAGTAAAATTGTCGAAAATATTACAAAACACCAGAAGTTTAATATATTCTGCTCCAATATACACCTTACAAGTTCATGATATAGTTTGTCTTAAAAATAAATTGGAAAGAAAATTTAATCGTACCATCATTGCATTAACTTACCATTTTTTATATTATTCGTTTGAAAATATAAATCATACAATATTTTATACCAATTAATAAAATGTGGCGTTATTTGTTGAAGTGGAATTAATTTTGATATTTTTAGAACGAACCAATTTCTAAAAATATCCATAGCAACAAATTAATCAGTCTGAAGCTTTAAACAAACAAAACAGTACTTGTCCTTCTAAAACAGCAATCGACTAAAGAAAAAACTACTTTTTTTTTCATTTTTTATGTCGTAAGATAGTAAATAAAATACCATCCATTAAAACAATAATTAAATAATTTTTTTAATTATAATGAAATGAAAATTTTGGTGGGGACTCAATTATGGTGTAAGGGGTATTTTTTAACAGCATGAACCGACTTGATGGTGATAAAAACTGAAAACCTTAATGTTGAGTGTTACATTTTAGATATTCTAGAAGAACATATCAGTGCCATATGTTCAAATTTGTTACTAATGCATGATAATACATGACCACATACAGCTCATGTCTGAAATTATTTTGCTGAAGTTGGGATTAGTGCTATGGCCTGACCAGCGCGCAGTCCAGATCTTAACCCAATAGAACATATCTGGAACATCTTGATCACCATCATTGGAATTTATTTAGTACAATCAGCATAAATTAATCTAAAAATCAATCCTCGCAAATATTCAGTCCAATGCAAAAATAGAAACGGAAATTTTATTTACTAAATTCCATCATACTAAGATCATATCCAAGAATCAAGTTTTATTAATTCATGAAATTCCAATAGTTGAAACACAGAATCATTTAAAAAATAAAAATTTATGAATTGAAAGAAAAGATTCTTGTTTAGCAGTTAGAAGAAATACATAAACGTAAATATTATTAAATTAATAGACTAAGTATTATTCTGCTTTCCAATATTTTCGTGAATTTTCCGTTAATTTGTCAGTAATATAAACCTGATACAGTTCATCGGAAATTTGATTATCATTGGGTAATTCAACAATATTAAATTTTAACTCATACAACAAACTATAGATTTACTACACTAAAAATGTTAATATGAAGCCTATTCAAATTAAATAAAAATATTCCCAGAATAATAATATAAATATCAAACCATATTCCAGTAGTGATGTCATAAAAATAATTTAATTATACAACACTGAAATAATTGTAGTGCTCCGAGTCTATTGTTCAATATTTTGTCCAATAAAAAGTATCTAAATGACATTCTTTTATTGGAAATTACATAAAGTAATATGAAAATTGTCACTTGATAAATTTAATAGTATTAATTTAATTTTTATTGAATTTATTTGTGTAAAAAAACGAGTTAAATAGAATAAAGTATTGGTGATTAAGATTTTAAATGTTTTATTTATTACAATTTATAAGACATTTCAGTATGATATTAATTATTAAACAATTATTAGCTTAAAAATAGAAATGTTATTTGCATATAATTTTCTTTTTATAAATTACATAAAGGAATAGAAAGTGAATAAATTTTGTGTTTTATTATTTAATATAATTTGTATTTGTTCAATAGTTAATATCCTGAAATTAATTAATTGGTAAAGGGAATATATGAATAATAAATAATGACCATTGTTTTCAGTTTTACTATTTAGAATGCATTTGAAAAGTACTCTATATTTATCATAATTTATAAAATATGTAAGATATACATACACATATACAAAATACACATTTTAATCAAACAATTTTATTTTAGAACCTAGAGTTTCTGACAAATGATGAAATTAATTAACGTTCTATTAAATGACTTACCAATTGGTAATTAGAAGGTAATTAAATTTAATTATCTTCTAATTATACCTTAGAAAACCAATTATTTTTTTAATAATCAATGGATATCATTAAAAAATGTATTTGATCTTTATTTTTTCTCTCTATGTTTTATCGACTCAAATTTGAAATTTGAAAAATCTAAAACAATGTAAGAAAATAAATTTAAAGAATATTAATATATGTCTAACATAGGGTAGCTTACGTATGTGGTAACTGTATCTAGAGGTGGATTTATTTGATACCCAACGTTCATAATAACGTGTATAGACAAAAAAATTGACAAAGCTAGTAAATATATATTTTGAAATATTTTGTAGTTTATAACCAGAACCAAAAATTTTATAACCGTGTTATCTAACATGTTATCTGATTAATTGTAAAGTAATTTTTGATTTTTACCTGGCACTTAAAGTACTTAAAAATTCATATATTAATTTGTACTTTTCAATGTTCAACAAAGAGTGGCCAAATGTAAGAATTGCTTTGTAATGCGACATTTTTATATAACTACGTGATTAGTTAAAATTATTTTACAAATAAAGTCAGACACCGAGTCGACGCTATGAAATAATTAATTTTAAATGTCAATAAATTGAATAAAAACAATCATTTAGAACAATTTATTATATTTTTTATGCCTTTTACATTATTAATTAACAGGAATTATAGATTATTTGTGAAAAAATATAAATAAAAAATAATTAATTCACACTATTCAAATAAATTTGGTTTTACTAAATTGGAACTTACTGTTTTATATTACCAAATATTTTAAATGTGTTCAAATATAATTATGACTTTCTCATTTTTACAATACCTCTAATCAGAAAAGATAATGAAAATAACGGAACTACAAGTGTGTTCTAAAATGATGCTAATAAATAATTATCATTATTTAAAACAGGGTAGTTTTAAATTATTATTAAAGCGATCAATATTTGTGAAGAAAAGCTAAAATATTAATAATTATAATAATGAAGTAAATTGAAATTTTTATATTTCTCTAATAAATAAAATAAAAACATTTATTAAAAACCAATATTAAATTTATTAACAATTTTACTATTTCTATTAATATTATTGACTTCAATATTATAAGAACAATACCATTACTAATATAATAAATCCAAATTAAAAAATAATTTGATTTAAGAATTACTTTCTAGTTCTCATATAACAAGAGACCAAAGCATAAACTTTTTTGAAAATCTGGAAAAAATACCTTTTAAATGCCTAAATTTATAGTTTATATTCAGTTACCTCCACAAGCAATCCGCGATCAACGTTAATTAATCCAATGAAAGTAATTCCTTCGAAATGTTCACTCCAATGCGAAAGTAACAAAAACATTTTCCGATTTTCCCTGTTCCAATTAATCCAAGGGCTAAGTTTTAGCATTTCGTAAAATGCAGTAAACTAAATATTTATTTTTACATATTATTATTAATTACAAGTATTTATTATTAGTTTTACCTTAAATGATACTTCCTGTCCAATAACAACGTAAGATAATGTTATGTACATACTACCACAAACAATTAATAAAATACATCTTATAAAACTAACCAAACTTCTCCCCTGTAAGTATTGTATAAATTTTAAATTACCCAATAGTTAAATTACTTACTTTGTACAATTCCACTATTAAGTACAAATAAAACACAATTCCAAGGAGAAACATTATCAAAATTGTACGTTCTATTAATAATTTAAACTGGCTATACATTCTAAAATGTTTACTTTTATTCATAAATACGATAATGTAATATTCATTCATACCGTCGAATATTGGAATAGTATTTTGTACACTGTTTTAAATCATTTTCAATTTGGTTACTATTTCCCTTTGATTTTTTAATCAACGTCCTCTCATAATAATATAATATTTCATTTAGTTGAATTGTTATTAATGAACAAATAGACAGAAACACATCTGAAATATAGGAACTAATCGTAATTAATATGTAACTTTGTGTAAGATAACCAAGGGAAGTAAAAGTACGTCCACAAAGAACAGTAAAATATAAATATGGTATATTATCATCGAAGTAAGGCCACCATGTAAATACTATCACTACATGAAGTAACTCAGTCACAATTATTAATGGAGCAAATAATCTGAATTGATTTGAACATTTAATTTGGTATCTTTTATATTCAGATATCCAGAGTCTTAATTTCTGTCGTTTGGTAAAACAAAATAAATAAGAAAAGGCGGCCTAAAAAATATTAATTGAGAACAGTTAAAATATTAGAGATTAACTTACGTATATGCATACAATTGCGCTAGGCATACATATCTGATAAAAAATATTTCCAATTATCTCGAAAACAAGGACTGACATAAGTATAGTAAAAATAACAAAATTATGCAGTAAAGAACTTAAAGCTACTTCCATAAATTCGATGATCAGGATATCTAAAATGAACAGTGTTAAGAAGATGTTTTTTCATATACTTTTGTTACCTGTCGCTTCCACTTCAGTGTTCAAAATAATTTTATAAAGCGTGTTGTACTTTGTTCTATACGATCGAAAACGCTTTAGAACCTCCATGTTTTAAATTTGTCCAGCACAGCTATTGTCTTAAAAGATTTGATCCATGAACATAAAAATACCTTGATGAAAAAAATAATTAGAAACACTAATGATCAAATTAGTTTGTAATATGTTAATTTAATGCAAATAGACAATTAATTAATATTTATTGATGACTTATCTTATTTTTGTATGTGTTTTTAGTTTTAATAGCATGTTAATCATGTACTAAATTCATAATATATATTTAATTTTAATTAAAGTAATTTATTAAATAAAACACATGAAAAAAGATTTTAAAATGTATATTATTTATTATGTAAACATTAGTTTATTAAATTTTAATTTTATAATCTTAAATACATGTATAAATTAAACTTACCTAATATGAAAGTTAATTTATTAAAAACAGACAGAGAAATGTATTACATTATTATTATTAACAATTTTACTATTTTTATTTATATTATTGACCTAAATATTATAAAACTAATATCACTACTTATAGGAGTAAACAAAACAAAAAAAAAAACAAATTATTTTAAAAATTAATTTCTAGTTCTCATATAACAGGAGAACAAAGCATAAACTTTTTTGAAAATCTAAAATATAAATATGTTAAATGCCTAAATTTATGATATTTTATATTCAGTAACCTCAACAAGCAATCCGCGATCAACGTTAATTAATCCAATGAATGTAATTCCTTCGAAATGTTCACTCCAATGCAAAAGTAACAAAAACATTTTCCGATTTTCGTTGTTCCAATTAATCCAAGGGCTAAGTTTTAGAATTTCGTGAAATGCAGTAAACTAAATATTTATTTTTACACATTATTATTTATTACAATTATTTATTATTAGTTTTACCTTATCTGACACTTCCTGTCCAATAACAACATACGATAATGTTATGTATGTACTACCACAAACAATTAATAAAATGCATCTTATAAAACTAACTAAGCTCCTCTCCTGCAAGCACTCTTTAAATTTTAAATTATCCAACAGTAAAATTACTTACTTTATACAATTCTATTATTGCACATAAATAAAAAATAATTCCAAGAAAAAACATTAACAAAATTGAACGTTCTATTAATAATTTAAACTGAGTATACATTCTAAAAAGTTTAATTTTATTAATAAATAATATAATACAATATTTATTCATACCGTCGAATATTGCCATAGTACTTTGAACATTGTCTTAAATTATTTTTAATATAAATTTGATTACTTTTTTCCTTTGATTTTTTAACCAACGAACTCTCATAATAGCATAATATTTCGTTTAGTTGAATAGTAATTAATGAACAAATAGATACAAAGACATCTGGAATATAAGAACTAATCGTAATTAATATGTAACTTACTGCTAGATAACCAAGGGAAGTCAAAGTACGTCCACAAAGAACAGTAAAATACAAATATGGTATATTATCATCGAAGTAAGGCGACCATGTAAGTACTATAACCACATGAAGTAAGTCAGATATAATTATCAGTGGAACAAATAATCTGAACTGATTTGAACATTTAATTCTGTATCGTTTATATTCAGATATCCAGAGAGTTAATTGCTGTCGTTTGGTATAACAAAATATATAGCAAAAGGCGGTCTAAAAAATGTTAATTGAGCACAGTTAAAATATTATAAATTAACATACATATATGGTCACAATTGCGCTAGGCATACATATCTGATAGAGAATATTTCCGATTATCTCGAAAACAAGGACTGACATAAGTATAATAAAAATAACAAAATTATGCAGTATAGAACTCAAAGTTACTTCCATAAATTCGATGATCAGGGAATCTAAAATGAACAGTGTTAAGAAGATGTTTTTTCATACGCTTTTGTTACCTATAGCTTCCACTTCAGTGTTCAAAATAATTTTATAAAGCGAGTTGTACTTTGTTCTATAGGATCGAAAACGCTTTAGAACCTCCATGTTTTAAATATTATCCGTGTTCAACACAGCTATTGTCTTAATAGATTTGATCCACGAACATAAAAATATCTTAATGATCAAATAATTACAACTACTAATGATCAAATTAGTCTATAATATGTATTAATGACTACTAATTTTTGTAGTTCCATATTTAATTTTAATTAATGAAAATAATTTTCTAGTTAAAAGTCATACAACCCATGAAAAGAAACTTTATTAAAATCTATATTATTTATTATTTCTATTAAACATTTGTTCCTTAAATTTTAATTTTAAAGTCTTAAATACATACTTGTATATATTAAAGTTAAATATTAAATTATTATTATTATTAAAATTTTACTATTTTTATTTATATTATTAACCTTAATCTTATAAAACTAATATCACTGTTAACATGGGCAAAGAAAACTAAAAATCAATTTGTTTTAAAAATTAGTTTCTAGTTCTCATATAACAGGAAAACACGGTATCAACTTTTTTGAAAATATAAAATGAAAACCTTTTTAAATGCCTAAAAATTTTATATTTAGTAACCTCAACAAACAATCCGCGATCAATGTTAATTAATCCAGTGAAAGTAATTCCTTCGAAATGTCACTCCAATACAAAAGTAACAAAAATATTTTCCGATTTTCGCTGTTCTAATTTCGTGAAATGCTGTAAACTAAATATTTAGTTTTACACATCAATATTTATTACAATAATTTATTATTAGTTTTACCTTATCTCACACTTCTTGTCCAATAACAACGTACTACCTCAGACAACTAATAAAATGAATCTTATAAAATTAACTCAACTTCTTCCCTGCAAGTATTGTTTAAATTTTAAATTACTCTACTGTAAAATTATTACTTTACACAACTCTATTATTGAACATAAATAAAAAACAATTCCAAGGAAGAACATTATCAAGATTATACTTTCTATTAATATTTTTAACTGGCTATACTTTCTAAAATATTTAATTTTATTAATAAATATTATAATACAATATTCATGCATACCGTCGAATATTGCCATAGTATTTTGAACACTGTTTTAAACCATTTTCAATATAAATATGGTTACTATATTCCTTTGAATTTTTAATCAACAAACTCTAATAATAATATAATATTTCATTTAGTTGAATTGTAATTAATGAACAGACAGAAACAAACACATCTGGAATATAAGAACTAATGATAATTAATATGTAACTTTGTGTAAGATAACCAAGGGAAGTAAAAGTACGTCCACAAAGAACAGTAAAATATAAATATGGTATATTATCATCGAAGTAAAGCCACCATGTAAGTCTATCACTACATGAAGTAAGTTAGATGTAATTATCAATGGAACAAATAATCTGAATTGATTTGAACATTTAATTCTGTATATTTTATATTCAGATATCCAGAAGGTAAATTCCTGTCGCTTAGAATAGCAACATATATAGCAAAAGGCAATCTAAAAAATTATAATTAGGAACAGTTAAAATATTATAGATTAACATACATACGTAGATAGTGACAACTGCGCTAGATAGGCATATCTGACAAAAAATATTTCCAATTGTCTCGAAAACAATGAGTGACAAAAGTCGATAAATTCGATGATCAAGTTATCTAAAATTAATTATATTAAGATATATTTTGATTTGCTTTCGTTACCTGTCGCATCTACTTCATTATTCACAATAATTTTATAGAGTGAATTGTATTTTGTCCTAAAGGATCGAAAACGTTTTAGAACCTCCATGTCTCACAAAGCTATTGCCTTAATAGACTTGATCTCTGAGTATAAAAATACCTTAATGAACAAATAATTATAATTACTAATGATCAAATTAATTTGTAAAATGTTAATTTAATGCAAATAGGTTATTATTGAATTAACATTTATTAATCACTATTTACATTTTTTATTAAAATAATTTATTAAATTTTAAAGTATTGAAACACATGAAAAAGTGAGACAAAATTATCTTAAAATATATATTATTTATAATTTTTATTAGAAACTAGTTCGGTTAAATTTAATTTTAAAATCTTAAATATATACTTGTATATAAGAACATTATGAACATAGAGTAAAAGCTGAGTTAGTGAGGGTCTAATATGATTTTTTTGAAAGTCGCATAAAGCATGAAGTTAATGCGTAAACCTTTTTTGCGATCTAAAATATAACTAGTGTAGTAATTTTTTTACATTACTTCATATCTTAACAATACTTCTAAGGTCAATCTGCAATCAATCATAATTAATCCAATGAAGTTGATGCCTTCATAATGTTCTGTCCAGTGCAAAAACAACAACAATGTTTTCTGATTGGTAGTACTCCAATAAATCCAAGGGCTTAATTTTAACAACTCGTGAAATTCTACGAACTGAATTTATATAGTAAGTTTTGTTCACCCATAATTATTAATTACCTTGTCACAAATGCGTTGCCCTAACCATATGTAAGTCAAACAATAACTTCCAAGCATACAAAATATTATAAAGGCTTTACTAAAGTTTAATATACTATCAGCCTAAGAAAATAATAATTATTTTAAATACGAAATTTATGACAACATATAATAATATAGTACCTGGTAAATATTCTTTAGAGAAAGAAAATAGGTAATATTTCCCAGAATAAAAGATGGTAAAATTGTGTCTTCAATAATTTTTTTGGCTTGTTTAAAACTTCTGAAATATGTCTGAATTAAGATTTGAATCCTCTCATTTTAACCATACCTTTTTGTACAAGAGTATTTGAATATACATCTTTTCAACTGAACACTAACATGTTTATTATTACAAATATTCTTGTACTGATTAATCAGTTCATTGAGATGGTTAATCACCACTAAACTAATTGATATAAATACGCCAATAATTGTCATCCATATATGACATAATAATAATCCAGCAGGTACATTTATTATATTAATTAATAGATTGCTGTTCTCATCATCGAATAAAGTCCAGTGTGTAAGTACCATAAAAAACAGTAAGATATCCGTAATTATCAATGACCAAATACCAAATTTAACTTCTTTGTGAGAAAACTTTATTGTACCTAATTTGATTTTTGAAAACCAAAAGAAAGCGATCAACCTTTTTTTAATAATATAGATATAACAAATGAACGACTAAAATTTAATACTAAGTTATTAGTGCTTATTACTTTTTAAAACACTTACCAATATAACTATGAAAGACCACGATGAATAAACTTGATTAATAAAATTCATAATAATTTTAATGATAAAAAATGCTAATATAGGTTTTGGAAAATCGTACATTTTACTTGCCAGTAATAGTTGTGTAAATTTTATTACTGAGTTACCTAAAAATGTTCAATATAGAAATGTTACTAATTAATTTTGAATCATACACAAAATTACCATTTTCTGAAGGTGTTTTATTTAAACTCCATTTGTAGAACATTTTGTATTTTTTAATGAAGACGTTTAATGCAAGAAAATTAATAAATTTATCTACGAACATAAATTCTTTTGACATTATAGATTTGAAAACACAGGCAATAAATGGAACATTAAATATTATACTCATCGTCAACAAATGTAATTAGGGTTGAAAAGGTAGGGAAACACTAATATATTTTTAATTAACAATATTTACTTATCAAAAGTAGTCTAAATTGAACATTATGACTTTTGAGTAAAAAACTTCATTTTTAACTATTGCTAAAAAATATGAATAGACTAATAACATATTATTTTGATCAATTATGTTTTGAATCATTTTCAAAAAGTTTATTATTTATTATATGAATATTTTTTAATCCAAAATTTTTTTTGTAACAGAACATAGAACCTTAGAACATAAAACGTAGAACGTAAAACGTAGAACGTAGAACACAGAACACAGAATATAGAACATAGAATGACTTCGTTGAATAAACACGATTTATAAAATTGATATGTATTTTAACATTGATTAATAATGTTTTGAAAAATCATAAATTTTTATAAAAGTAGATATAAGAGAAGAGTTGAAGATTCAATTGCGTATAATAAATATATAATAAATAATTCACGGATGATCGCAATAACATCGTTCAAAGGCTGTTCCATAAACCTCGAAAAAGTGTCTCAGTTTCCCCTTATTTTACATAAAATTGCCCATACAAGACAGATCAGGCCGCTGAAAGTCGCATTGAATGAAATTAGTACCGGGGAAACCGGAGCGACAGTTAAAACGCCAGAAACTCGAACATTATCTTTAATGGGCTATATTCAATTTTGGGCGGCATTATTTCGGAATGTTTGACGATGGTCCGCTCATCTAATCTGATGCAGCGTCGTTAATGCGTAAAGAACGGCCTCGAAAGTAATTGGAATTATGTTACGGGGGAGGGAGAAGGCTTATCGGTATCCGGGTTCCTTTCACATGTTTCGCCTTGTTTTCTTCCATGTTTTTGATGTGACGCTATTATACTTCTGTCATAATACTGTTTGTATTTATGCCAGATCGGGAGACGTTTTCAATGAGAATTTTTAGCATCACCCTTTTGTACAGATTACAATGTGTGGTGAACGATGGAGATCGATAGCGTAACGTAAATTCATTTAGGAACAGAACGAGGAATTGAACATTTGGGAGCGATATTTTCCCCTTGGCATTAAATCACCACAAAGTGTCGTCTAATTTTTCAATAACCTCTCCGTGCATTTTTCATTTCTTTAAATTGATATTGGACATATGGCACGTAACTGAGCTCGTATTTTTCCTACCGAGAGGATTCCAATTCATTTCGTGCCGCGGTATTATCTGTATTGATGTATCGTCGAAAATTAATTCGAACAAGTGGAATTTTGCATTGGGGGGCAAAAACTGATCACGATAAAGTTTGGATTATCTCGTAAATGCGGCCACTATGTTGTCTGTCCGTGGACGCATTAATCTGGCTAATCATCTATCTACATGCAAATTATTTCTGTTTAAAATATGAATAACGCCATTATACTGCGGTCCGCAGGAGTGTCATAGTAAATGGCTTGAATAATTGAAGATTTTTTCGGATATTCGCATATTGTGCACGTCAAATATCTGTTTACGCTTAAACTTTTAGTTGTTAATTGTGCCGGTACCCAGTTTACAAGCTGGATTTATTTAGTTTTTAGTTTTATTTTGTTTCCCCTAACCTAAATACCGTAAAAACACAAAAATGAAATATTCGCAGAGCTTAAACAAACATGGTGCAGCCGTTTTATTGTGTATAACTTAAATTCTGTTTGTACATTCACAACCCTGAAACGGCGGAATTTCGTACGTACGGAACAATAAATGGATAAGAGTAAAGTACACATTGCAGTTTCATTGTGCAAATTGATCGAGTGTGTGCACAACACTTCGCAAGATTGCGTTAAATTAAATGCAGCTCATAATTTTCACCCAGTTTTAAACGTTTTCTACGAACGTATGTGTATGTGTATTTAAAAAACATATTTAGAGCGTCTGGTGGCGGATTTCATCAAAGATCGTTCGGAGGGCTCCCTGGAAAGTTGGAAAGTTTCATTAGCAAGGGTCCCAGGTGGCCGCGCGACCGATACCCGTCGATGACACCGTCTAGTTAAAAGTTGGCAGATCGTCGCTCTTCCAAATTGACGTTTATTCGACGTAAACACGACGACCCTTCGACGACGAATTTTTCTATTAAATCGCCGACAAATCACCACCCGTATTTTTTCACCGTTTTGTCTTTTTTACTGCGGTTAACGGTCATTTTGGTTCTGGGGTTCGAGATGTCAATATGATGGAATTGGCTTCTTTATATAACTGTTATTGATTTCAGCATTCGGTTTTATAACTACTATAACTACTTAAATATAGGGAAAGGCTAAATTTAAAATTTTATTATATTATCTTTCATGAATTAATTAATGTATTTTGTGTGTTTTGATTTTGATACAGAATTAATGCATTATAATATTTTAAACTAACATACTAACACAGTCTTTAACAGAAGAATGTCAATGATGATTGATTGATTGATGATCAATCAGCCATAATTTAATTTTGTCAATTAAATATTGGGTCAAAAAAGTAATTTATGAGGATTGTTTAAAGCCTAAATTGGAAAAACATATAATTTATTACAAATTTTATTTTATATTTATTAACATTTTGATATTTAATTCTCGATATAAATGTTTTGTCATCTATTCAATGTCACCACCATCGGATTTAATCAAGCTTATTTTTTGGTTTAATCGGATTTTATGAATTTTTTTAGCTGTTTATTTTGGCGATTTTAATTTTATACATGTTCTCATTCAATTATTTTGCGATTAGTGTAAATAGAAAAAATAATTTCTCAAATAGAAATGGCCCTTAGAATTAAAGATATACAGATGTCCTCTGTAACCTAAAATTTCGACTAAAAAATTATGGAAGTTAAGGTGATTGAAAAAATAAAACTTTTCTAAATATATGACATTTTTGTAATCATTACCAGTTTCTGCTATGTCTCAAACCTATGGATTCATGACTGGTAATAACTAAGAATCTATATTTTTATTCCTTCGCTTAAAGTACTTACATTGCATATGTAGCACGTTACTTTATTTACCGATATCATCTCAGAAATATTAATGAAAACTAACATTTGTCATATTTCAAAAAAATGTAAATACTTTTTTATTTTTAATATTTTCATTAGTTTTTTTAAGGCATTTTTTAGATAATATAAGATAATTACCACAAAAATATATCTCCTTAAAATTTCAACGTAATGTGAGCAACATTTACATTTAAAATAGAAACCAAAGTCGAATTTGCTTTTCGAAAATATGCAATATTAAATTGTCTTCAGTTAGGATATAATAATATTTCCGGTATATTTCGAGTTAATATGTGTAACTGTTTTAGTTAAAAATAGAAACAACTATAAATAAATTTACCTTTAAAATGTCGGAAATAAATTTACTTAAAATATATAATTTGTGATATAATAATTTTCTCTAGTTAATGTATAATATTTCTGTTACATTTCGAGATATTATAAACAACTTTTTAGTTCAAATGAAAACCATAATAGAATTCGAATATTAGAAAAAAGTGAAACTTTTTTATATTAAATTATCCACATACACATACAGTATCGGACAAAATTTCAGTGACTTTTATTTGTTTAAATACTAAAAAATATATACTTACGACTTTGATTTTTGTTCTATTAAATAATAAAATACACATATATAAATTATGTTATTTATTGACGAAACAAGTCACGTTAATGACGACATAAAAACAATAAAACCAAAAAATTAACAAATTTTATCGTAACAAAATTAGAGCTACTCTAAAACCAACGTAAAAGATCTAATATTTAATATTTCGTCCAGTATTGTCAATAATATCCTCACATCTTTTTGGCATAGCGAGATTAGATTGGAAATTATTTCGGGAGATTAAGCTGGTCACTTTGAGAGATTGATTTTTTGTTGAACAAACCATTCTTTAACAAGTGCTTTCATAAGCTACAGATATAAAATAATTAATTTGATAAAAATTGTTGTA
The DNA here is from genome assembly GCF_024364675.1 of Aethina tumida. Taxonomy (NCBI): domain Eukaryota; kingdom Metazoa; phylum Arthropoda; class Insecta; order Coleoptera; family Nitidulidae; genus Aethina; species Aethina tumida. Next base: position 33,919,376 of record NC_065436.1, read on the forward strand.
AATGTATTTTAACCAATGATGCAATGTTTGGGAATTATTATTTATATGATATATCACAAAATTTGGTTTTCAAAAATATAAATAAAATTTTTGTGTCATATCCTCAAAAAAACTTGGTGGTGACTTTCTGTGGCAACCATGATTATTGTTCTTGAATGTATCACCAACTAAACTCGTTAGTATTATTTGTTATTAATGTTGGTGTTACTTAAAATAACCAAACAAATGGAAAACGAGCTTTAGAAAAAATGAATCACACAGCATTCTTAAATAAACATCTGTAACCATCGAAATATTGACAAAACAAAAGATTGTAATTAACTTACGAGATAATCAAGTAGCATGTTTTAAATAAAACACTTCGTAGCCAAGAAACCAAAATTAGTTTAGAAATGTAAAAGTTTTGCAGTGCACAGTTCGTAAAGTTCATACAGAATATAACCCATGTTCACAATTGTGCGAGGCCACGATGGAACAGAGCCCAATCATTCGGATCACTGGTAAAAATTTTTGATTAGCTTTGAACGACTGCTTGCGATTAAAACTTTCTTGAACTTTGGTTACAGTTATTTAATAACTATGTTTTTATGTATTCTATTAAAAGTTCACATGTACATAAACCAATATATTACGCAACAATAATCTTAGTCTCTAATATTTTGTTTATAATCCGTATAAAAATATAATTTTCCACGCCTCAAACGATGATCTACTTTGCAACCGCTTCACCATGACTAGGCTATCTCAACTTGAAATTTTAAGTGGCCCCCATCTACGATTTTTTTTGGAATTTTGTTAATACACTATAAGATATCACGTATCAGTTACTCCCGATATCCGGCTGATTGTCCTTCCACCACAATATCCTTAAGCAAACGGACTTCCACATGCCACCACAACATCTTTGGTAGTACGATCTCTTCATCACCTCAAATCCACACGATTAACATCTTAAATTTACAATCAGTTTACGATATCCCGATTAACTGCTTAGTTTATAAGTTAACATTAGTGTTACTACCGAATCGAAACAAACACACACAAACCCACTCCCCACCCACCATTCACAAATTCGATATCACCACCGAACACACGTATTTCGATAGGAAACTCGCAATTTTTCCCGCCGGAATAAATAATATGGACGTGCCGTCATGCATACTTCGCCCGCGGCCCAGCGACTTTATTATTTTATAGTTTACAGTTTGTTAAGTCCCAGTTAATATGTTGCTTTTTTTTCTTTCATTCTTCCTTCCACTGCACGAAACTGGAGGCGCAGGCAAATTTATAAATAATGAAGTGCGCCCCGCCGGCACCGAAGAGCGGGAGGCGAGAGCACACCGGGACCAGACGAAGGAATAAAACCGGGTCCCATGTATATTTGATAACCGCGATCTGCCAGGAAACTGTTGCATTTCTCGGCTCGGGAAGTTTAACCGTCTCGTATTTACGGTCAGAGTCTTATGAATAAAAACGTTCGGGACGTTCGGAAAATGGAAACTGCGAATTATTTTTTTTTTTTTTCGAGTTAGTGGTTAGTTAATTACGAAAATGCCAACGTGTTGTCCATTTCAATTTGTAATAGAAACAGCAGAGTATTTTATTTATTTTACACATCATTTGTTACAATATTTAAGCTAAGATTACTAATTCTTTCAAATAAAAATAATTTTGTGCACAACAAATATAATATTTAAGATAGTTACTGTTAACACATCCCGTTCACTTGCAGTCATTCAAAATTAACAAAAATTTTAAACCCTACAAAATTTAATTGGAAAAATAATTTTAAAAATGTGTTCATGGGTAAATTCTCAATTTATTTTGGATATTTTGCTTTGTTGATTCAAATGTGCCTATAATAAAATTCTTGTGGTCTGTCCCCGACATCGATTAGCCAAAAACGGCTTTGCATGATCAACAGTCGAACGAGAAAACGGCTTCCGATCCCTCAGTTACCCGCCAGCATCAATCTGTTCACATCAAACGGCAAACAGAAGGACGGTCTGTGACGGTGATTGATTTTCGGTCTGATGTCGTCTCAAAAGGATCATAACTCAGGTATGTAATAATTTTTGCATGAAAAAACAAATAATTTTTATATACGGGTGTATCTACAATAAAGAGAACCACATTAATATAACTTTATTTTTTTAATTAGTTCTTTGCCTGTTTCAGCAAATTTGTGATCAATAGAATCAAATGAAAAAACTAAAAATGTCAACTTTTTCATTCTTCACTTTTATCTAGTTATTCTAACAAACTTATTACGCAAAGTTTTAAAAAATTTCTAACTTTTAATAAAATTCCAAATTTTACTAAATTTTTTTCTCTACCAAAAAATCATCATTTTTTATTCGAAAATAATTAAAAATTTTCAAAATTAGTGAAAGTTTGAAGCATTTCAAAACTTTTAAGTAGTTTTTTCAAAATGTCTTGTAGTGCTCTTAAACTTAACTAAATATTGTTTAATGATACTATTAGTATCATCAATTCGTGTTGGTTAGAAGTGTTGACAATCATGATTCTGTCAGTTAATTGATATTATTTTCAAATGTTGACAGTCTTGATTCAAACAACTAATATATTTATGTGAAATAAAAACTATCGAAAACAAAATCAAAAGTTTGTCATAGCAAAGAATTTTTTAATATATAAAATGGTCCTCTTTTTTTTATTTATCTATTTACACTTTCCGTCCTTCTCTTGGGCATTGTCAATAATTGTAGGCTCTAATTTTTGAATAATGTAAATTTTAAGATTTCCTCCCTATTTAAAAATCATGTTTCCAATTCGAGGATGAATAAAATATTAAAAAGTAGTAAAAGCTTGAATGAAGCTTTTAAAAAATATAATTAATATCTGATTCTGATTACAACTGTACCATCAAATTTTTTATGGAATTTTTCAGCTAAACCAAATACAAATGACGAAAAATTTTAAGCATTTTCTCTAACTCATCAAAACCACCACACTTGAAATTTTCATTTTCAACAGCCCAATAACAAAGATATATAAAAATTGGTCCTCTTGCTGACCCAGCATATATAAATTTAATTGAAGTTACTTATTTTCAATTACAGATAGAAAAAAAAACGCATCGTCAATTAGGATGTGAAATAATCCCCCAGAAATTTGAATAAAACGTGTCAGGCGAGGAAAAATCTCGACGTCATGTACCTGTCCGTGTCTTTTGGCGGCGACGAAAATGAAAAGCACTCAATTACGGTCGACGGAAAAGTCTGATTTTCCACGTTAAACTATGCAGCAAATTCTCGAAAAGACGTCGCCGGATGGAATTTGGGTAAATATCTCATTGATGTGATTTGAAAACTAGAATTTAAATAAAATATGTGGCGGGATGGATGTAACGAGATTGCGTAAAATGTTTGAACGAAATATGAAATATGCAAGGAGACTCGGATTGAGTAAGCAAAAATGTATTTTTCCTACACTTGAGGAACGGAATATTGAATGCGGAAAGTGCATTTTCCTCTCAGATTATTTTAAATGTATGAAACATATTCGCAATGTCATACTGAAGTGTATCAACCTGACTTAACAGGTTCCTAATTTTAATAACGTTTTTTTTCTGCTCAAAATCTCCGGTATCCATTAATAATACACGAAAAACCATTTTGACTTGGCGGCATAATAAATAATTCGACTGGCAGAAGTCCCATGTGCTGTTTTATACATGTCTTAATCCGGTAAAAAAATTGCGAGCACTGCGAAGATTAGTCCGTTGAAATATGAAATAGACGTATTTATGACTCAAATCAGTTCACGATTAATAAATAACGCGATTAAAACATGTTTCGATTGCGTGCTCGCTCCCAAAAAGACGGCGACGAGTTTTTCTTACGCACCTCTAGGGAAATATCGGATTAATTTTCGTGAAACCTGGAGCAGTAGTAAATATGTATATTTAATTTCTATGTACAGTTTTAACCTGTAAAATGTCAATTGCAATTTTCATTGAAAGTTTTACTTTCTTATCATTTTATTAATGCTTATATTTATTTCATTTCATTAGTAAGCTAATAATTATGTCAAATAAACAATTTTATAATAAAACAGTTTACAAAATTGCTATTAAATGCAACTATAAAAAATGCAATATAATTTTTATAATTCTCGTAATTTTTTTTCTAGATAAGTTTTAATAATTATTAAACTACTTTTTATTAATTTTTATTATTTAATTTTACTAATATAAAATTTTATTTTATGTACAAACTTTCTAATTTAGGATTTAGTCAATTTTGAAATATTGACTATATGTAGAGCAACTTAAGAAATAATCATTTATCTAGATAAAAGTGTACGTTTAAATATTCATATTATTGTCAGTAATGCAGTATATTTGATAACAGCTATAAAATAAAACATTACGTACATTTAACCTTCCTTTATTTAGTACCATATCCATTATTCTGAAAAATTTCTGAACACATTTTTTTACTGATTTCATAGCTTCCCAATATTATCGTTAGATATTTTTTCCCCTAATCTTGAACTTTTTCGTTGAGTTCGTTCAAATTTGACAATCTTTTTGCATCAATTTCATCTCAAAGGTGTGGTTATCAACTGGGTTGAGATCTGGGTTTTGTGCTGGCCAAAACATTACACGGTACTCCTTGAGAACCAAACCATTCTTTAACTAACTTAGGATCTTCTCACCCATGAAATGCCATCAGATTTGAATAATTGGAATCTACTTTTAACGGAAAACAATGTTTTCATTGCCCATCTGTCCAGTTCACATGTTCTCTTGCAAAAAGCAGTCTTTTCTGCAGAAATTAAGGGCTTCTTTGTCGATTTTCTACCATACAGACCGGCTCTTTTTAGTGTTGAATAAAAAGTTATTGGTATATAAAAAACTATGTAAATAAAGATACACTGAATAATTATAAAAATAATTTAAATTGAAAAGAATCGTAATTTTATATATTTATATATAATATATATTTTAAATGTTTTTAATAACTAGTTATTTTTATATTATACATTTTCTTTATTTATACAATTTTTTAGTTTCATTTATATATTTTTAAAAATTAAAATAATTGATAAATATTTTTAATATATATTGCCATTATTTTATTTCATTACGGTTATGTATGTACTAATATACACAACCGCAATGTCTAGAGACAATTTATTTTTTGGTTTAAAAATTTAAAGAATGAGGTCAAAGGTCAATTATTTGCTATGAATACTAGACTAGATTATCATTATTTTAGGCGGTATACAATCTTCTGAAAATTTTATACTTGTTTATTTCCATTAAAATAAAACCAATGATAAGGGCAGTCTTTTCGAGGAAGGTATGAATGAAAGTCAGGTTGCGTTGGAAATGGGCACTGCTCAAAGCGTAAATTCACCACTATGCACGAAATAGAGAAGAGGTAGATGTGAGAAGAGGTGTCTCCTAATTTATGTGCTCCCAATCTTAAATAGTAGTACTAAATGGGTAAAAAATTCCCTGAAAATTTAAGCTCTTAATATTATTTCGAAGATAGTCCACATTCCAACAAGTTTCTGATGAAAATAATTTGTAACATTTGAGTTTAATAAACAAAATAATAAAGTTAGCAATTCAAATTTATATAATTTATAAAAATTAATCAAAAATAAAAAAAAATAAATTAGAGACAAATTTAAATTTATAAAAATTTATAACGTTAACAATTTAATTAAAAAATAGTAATAACATTAGCAAATTAAATTCAAACAATTAAAATAAACTTTAATTTTATTTAATTAATATTTTACAATTATTTATACAATGTTTCAAAATTATATTTTTTCAAATTTGTTTAACTTCTTATTTAATTTTATTTTTATAACTAATAGTTTTTCAATTTTTTCATCTTCGAAAAGTTATTTTCTATTATTAATTTATTACATTAATAAATAATCCACTTAAAACTGATTTCGCCAACGCATTCGCCATTTTTAGCAATGGATTTTAGACACAATAAGAAATTGTGAAATGATACATAAAGTTCAATGATTCTGTAATACTCATTGCCAGTAAATCTTGATTCATTCAACTTAACGACCGGGATCGTTTGAGCGACAGAAGCGCAAGGATTCAAATGCATCCTGCGGTTTCTACACAATGATGCAAATGAGAGGTCCGATAGGTCGAAAGTTGTCCCGCACTCTTGACAAATACAAATCCATTTTGCGCACTTTGCGCCGCCGAGTTTAAGGACCCATTCAAGACACAATACGTCGGGATATCGGGACCACAAAGGCGTTAATTAAAATGATGAACGCGAATATTTACCTAAGTTGGAGACAAAAGGCGCGTGAAGCTTTATGGATGTAGTTACCGTCATATTTCGTGCTTTCGCTAAACGGGCGCGGAACGAGGAGCCGCCGTCAATGACTTAAATGTCGGGGTTTATTTCCACATAAATTCGGCGTCATCTGTATAAATGTTAATGAGGCGTTTCGGCTTCCATTCAATAACAATTGCGAGTTTAAATTTTCCGATTTCGAGATTATTACCGACTTAGTTCTATTTGCAACTAAAAGCTAGCGTGTGATAATAACGTTCAACAGTAAAAAGCAGTAGCCACGGTGATAAAAGTAAAAGATTAAAAATAAAGAAAAACAAGTTAATATAAAATCTAATTTAAATTTCACAATCAGACTCCATAAATGTACACACGGTTTTATTGCCGTTGTAAAATAGGAAAAATGCATTTTACGTTTAGAAGTAATTTAATTTGCAAAACACATCAGTTTAATGGGCATTTTCCCCGTTTCGAACACGTACGCTATCGATTTGATATAAAAACAAGTTTTGCCCATTAACATTTTAGAATTTTAGGGGTTTACGGTCGGTTCTCGGAGCGCAACGGAAGGAACATGCAGCGAATTAATAACTGCACCTGAGCCCGATAAACAATGGAACAAACACTTTTTATGGACTTTCGGATGCGATGCTTATATGCAACGGAGAAACTAGACCGGCGGAGATCGATACACGTTGAGGGAATTGAAACAACATCGGACGAGAAAATGGATTTCACTGTAAACAACCATGGACAGAAAATATAAATTTTTATTATTTTATTGTGAGTTTTAATTCAAATTTATTTTAAAAATGAATTTCACATTTTATTTTAATATTGTTATGAGCTACGTACGTACTGTAATATAACACCATTTAAATATTTAGCACATAAGGTTTATCGATTTATTTTTAATGAACTAAATATGAAATATTTTTTTAATTCATAATTTATATTATATTTGAATACTTTTATACTAATTTATTCAATTTCTTTACAAATAAAAAATTCAAATTAAAAAACAATAAATTCATAAAATAAAAAAATGAACATTTAATATGACTATATATTGTATGTTTATTATTTAAATTTATAAAGTTAATATTAAAATTAACAAATTTTTTTATTTTATATTTAAATATTTGAAATATTTAAATTAAAATCAATTTAAATTTAAACATTTAAAAAATTAAGATTAATTATAAATAACTAGTTAAATTTAACAAAATAGCCATTGACAAATTAATTAATAAATAAAACAGCATGCAATTTAAATTTATAATGTATATTTATAATAATTAATGCATAAATGAAATTTAACATGATAAATAAAAAAATTAAAAATTTAAATATAATAGAATTGAAATTTAAACTAATTAAAAAATAAAATTATCAAAAAAAACAGAAAAAAAAATAACAAGCAATTTCAATCTACAAAATTTAAAAAAATTAATATATTAAAGAGACTATCTTAAATATTAAATAAAATCTTTAATAACTAAATTATTAAAACATTTATTTATGCCCGCTACTTTATTTCTCTCAGTTCATTTATGTCCCACACATTTTTCACGTCAGTACAGTACATTCAATTATTTCTAAAAACCAAGAAAATGTACGCCAGAAAATTAAAGCGACTCTAGTATTTTTTAGTCATATTTATCTTTCATACATAAATATTGTATTTGTATTAGAAATACAAAATTATTGTATAACTATTGTATTACTATAATTCAGGAAGACCGTAAAAAATTGCAAGCCAACAGTTTCTTGTATCAAAACAAATGGTGTCAAAAACAATAAAAAGGTTTCTCGAGTTCATGGAAGACTAGAGAAGATAAATCAATTAGTTCAAGAACAATTCAGCGTCGGTTAGTGTGGGGACAAGGCTGCGAGGAAGACGTACAGCACAAGTCTTACAAAAATGAATCGAGAAGCAAAACTTTTCGGTCATAGGTATCGGAACTGGACAGCAAGTAATTGGAAATTTACAATTTTCAAAGTTTAATATTTTCGGAAGTGGTGGTAGAACAGTAGACTTCATCCGAAATATGTTAACTATTATTAAAAATGGAGGTGGCAGTGTTATGGTTTGGGGTTGTTTTTCCGTTTACGGTATGGGCCCGATTCACAAAGAGAAAAGCAAAATGGATGTATGTATTCACAAAATAGAAATCAAAATGTATCATTTTATGTATTGTAAACATGTTACAAGGTGTCACGCCACCTATTGTGAATGGGAAATGCCAATGCCAGATTTGTTAAAGAATTGTTTGTTCAACAAAAAATCTCTTAAAGTCTTAAAGTGGTATAGCTAATCTCGTCTATGTCAAAAATATGTGAGGATGGTATAGCCAATAAGAGATACTGGACGAAATATTAGGTCATTTACGTTGGATTTACTTTTTTTAACCCTAATGGAGAGTCACTCTAATTTTGTTGCTAAATAAATAGTTAATTTTCTGGAATATTTTTAAGTCATCATTAACGTGATATATTTCGTAAATAAATAATATAATTCATATATATTTTTTTATTTGTCGAAACAAAAATCAGTCTCGTAAGTATAAAAATTATAGTTATTAATTAATTAATTTTATTAAAATAACTTAAAATTATAAATTTAGATTTATAAATTTAAAAAATTAAGCTTAAAACATTATCAAATTAAATTAAACAAAAATATATTAATTTAAATTTATGCTAAGTAAAAAAATATTTAAATTTAACAAAATTGAAATTTAAAAAAGAAAGTTTTATAAATTTAAATTGATCAATCAAACTTAAAAACATGAAATTGTAAATTTAAATTTAAAAAAATTGACAAATTAGAAAAATTTTAATTAACAAATTAAATGAAAAAATAAGATTATTGATTTATATTTAGAAAATTAAGCTTAAAAACATTAAAATAAACAAATTGTTTTATTACATTTTTCTAAAATGTTTGAAATAATTTTAAAAAATCAATACTTTTTCAATTAATTATTTACTTTTACATATTTTCAGAAATTTGTTCTTTCATCAGTTTAAACATTTTTTAAATTTTATTGCATTCAAAATATGTTTTTATGTATTTGAAATAATTTTGCAATAGCTGATAAAACCATTAACCAACCATTAAGTTACATTTAGTTGTTCTTATCTTTAACTAACGAATTGTTCTTAAGCATTTTTTTACAAATTACTTTCCTTTTAATTTTTTTATAATACGTATTTTTATAAGAATTTTTAACATTACAATTTTAATCACTTTATCATTAGTTCGAGAAACTATTCACAAGTTTCAACCAATTTTATTTTTACACTTTTATCAGAAATTTTAAAATTTTAGGAACATTACCCAACACATAAACTTAAAATGCACTTTACAACGAATAATGTTTTGATGACGTTCATCATTTTTGCATCGGACGCTTCATTTAATTTAGTCCCCCACTCACATTATGAAGCACTTTAAAACTAACGGAAAAAAATCGTCTGAAAACTTGCTATTTCAATATTTTTGTTTGGCTTTATCGTAAATTGCTCGTCTGCCAAATTCATCAAATATCTGACAACTTCACCGACTCGAAAGATTTTCAAGGATGCCCTTTTTTATCGGCGACGTTTATTGTGAAATGTGGATTAAACTTTCTCGCTCTTCGCATCGAAAATAGATAAACATAAATTGCGATTTCTCTCTTAAAATATTTTATGTAATAATTGTTAAAAGTTTTAAAGTCAAAAACGTCGCTTTAAATACAAATATTTGTGACACTGTTGACACGAATCATATTCTTCGCAAACAAGTTTTATCTAACAATTTATGTTAATAGATTCCAATTTGATTTGTCGAATTTATTGTATTGATAAATAATATTTTTAACACAATAATGGTTCAGTAATTTCTCATTATGTTTTGCAATATCTCATGAATATTTGTATTTTACATATTACTCTATTACAATCAATTTGCCTAACTAATGTTATTGAATTCTGAAAAGTTATTTACTGCAATATTGTAAAATACTGATTAAATATATAATATTTGAATTTCAAAGCAATTTTACAATAAAATTGTTTTTTCATCGTATTTCATTGCGAAACTTTTGATAAAATGAAATTTCAGTACGACATATTAATGATGTCACTTTGGGTATTCAGAAGTATCAAATTACTCTTCATTCTAAAATTACATTTTGTAATTTGACATACTGAATCATAACTCTGTGGAAAACTGATTACAGCAGTCTCGACATGCAATTGCACCATTTATAGTTGCGTTAGTCGACGTAAATAAATATATATAGTCGCGTCTTCAGTGAACGTTTACTCAATTATTAAACGCGAATAAAAACGTCTTCCTGTCCATCCGAACGCAACACTCCAGAGACCGCGACATAAATTCTTGATAGTGATCAGTCTCCACATAAAACTGGAGCCAAGTTAAACTTCACTATAAAACTTTAATTCCCGATACACAACGCATGCGACTACATCCCGGATCGACAAAATAAAACGAAATTTGATCAAGTTAACAACGTTTACGCCATCATTTTACGTTTGTCAAGGCGATGCCGCCGCAAAAAGGATATTTTATTGCGGAGGGAGGCTAATTTCCCGTGAAATATGGATTTAAGTCGCACACGCGACTCCCAGTGCCGGTTAAGACGGGGAATGTGAAAAGCTGCCGAGCATCGACATCTGAAAAATTTAACAAAACCCATAAATGACAGCCAGAAACATCCACGTCGTGCCGCCAGCCTTTCACGGGGGCGGCCGCAAACTTCACCACACTCTCCTCTTTATGCGGCGTTCTGTTATTTACTTAGGCTTTTTTAACTACATATTGTCCTCACTGTATTCTTAAAGTCTTAAATCTAAAAAATTGAATAAATAAATTAATTTATTTTACTATTTATGCTCTTGTAATCTCGCCATTAATAATTTCAAATTTATTGAATTTATTACGAATTTTCTTCTTTCTATTTCTTTCACAAAATAAGTTTGAATAATTTTGCCTTAAAAAGTTATATTTTTACATAATTGTTAGAGTAATTTAATGATGTAAATTTATTTCAATATTTTTCTTATTCAATTAAATTTCAAATTTTCATAATTATAATCTTAAAATTTATTATTATTTATTTATTATTAATTTTCATTAATAAAACTGTTAAAATTTTCAATTTTGGAATAAAATTTTCAAATTTTGATATTTTTCGTATCAAGAATGTAAAATTTTATAGATTTATAACCTTCAGTGAAAGAACAAAAACTTATTTTTTCAACGTGATAGGCTGTAGCCAAATTAACGAAAATTTAAAAATTATGCAAAATATCAATTTTTCATTGATCCTTAAAGGAGTAATATTTTAATATTTTCAATTTATTTCCATAATTTTTTTGGTTAACTTTTAATGTTACAATTTTGACAATTTCAATAAACTTTTTTACAAAATCTAAATTTTTTTGTAGTTGAACTTCGATATTGATATATTTGTAATTTTTTAACAACATAAAAATTAGTATTAAAAACAACATATGAAATATTAATAGTTTTTTTTATATATGTATATTTTCCCCAACTATAAAAAGATAAGAGCTTACTAATTATCATTTGCAGTAGGTAAATGAGATTATAATTACTTTGTGTGAAAGTTTTAACAGAAGGCCCAATGTCAGAACATGGATAATAAAATTAAATGCTGTTTTAAGTTAATACTCCAATATTTAATTAATTTCAAGAAATATAAAATTTTATACAAATGCATTGCGAATTCAAGTCCAAAACATAATGGTATGTACATACAGGAAGCTAATAAACTCCAACATTTTCTTTTAATGTTTCTTATTTTTTATAGGAATTTTATTACTGGAATTGTTAAAGTCTGTATTAAATGATAAAAGCTTAGATTTACCATGTTTTGCTATTGTAGCAACATGTATATGTATAGAGATAGTGATGAATTTGATTTTTAATGTTTACAGTCTTACCGCTGCTATACTAGTTTACGTAAGCTGCATTTATATTTTAAAAATCAAAATAACAGTACATATTTCATAAAAAATTTCAGATATTAATGGGATATGTTTTTTTATATATGAGGAATAAACAAATGTTACTCTGGATTTCAGAACTCGACACCAAATCACTGAAAGTTTACCGAAATTTCGGATCTTATATTTCGGCTATAATTGTTTGCGAAGTTGCATTTACTGCAGGAGGAATAGCATTTTTGAAATGTTGGGACGACGATAAAAAATACTTTTTTGTTACTCAACTTTTTAACAGAAACACAACTATTTTCATAAGTTTTCCAGTTATTCTATTCGTTATAAATATTTCCACTCAATTAATTATTGTGTTTCAAGCTGGAAGCCTGTTAATTATTCTTGAAATTGATAATTTAATTTACATGTATAAGAAAAACATTGTCGAAAGACGTTTTAATTACAAAATTAGTAATGAATCGTATCAGAAATATATTGATAAACACTTAAAAAAATCCTTATGGCTCTATCAAAAGATTAAATTGTAAGTGACTATTAATACCCTATAAATATACATGTTTTAATATTTTAGGCTATTAAAACATCTTAAGACAATAATGGAGTCTATGATTTTAATAGTTTTTTCTAATGCGGTCATTATTTATATTCTAACAATATTCCATATGTACCAAGTAAGTAGATTATTATTAGTTTAATATGATTAATCAAAATATATAATTTATTAGGCAAATTCTGCGATTAGCTTTATTAGACCTTTGGTTTGTTTCATAAACACCTCAACAATTAATATTTTTGGTTTCGTATTCATAGGTCAGACTCTAAGGGATAAGGTAAAAAACAACTCCCTATTGTATTATATTTAAACAAAAATTTTCAGTTAATAGAATATCATGAACTGCTAAAGATTAGTCCTTGGTTGCATTGGAATTCAAGTAACAGAAGACTTTTTATTTTGTTTATCCATTGGTCTGAACATTTTGAAGGTTTTACTTTTTTCGGATTACTTACGGTAGATTACAGAATGTTATTAGCGGTATAAAATAATTTTAAATATTAAAAAACATTAATAATTACAAACTTTTATTGCAGACACTCAAAAACGTTTATGGATTATATACATGTTTTAGGCGAGTGTATGACAAATTTTGAGAGTTACAAAATTTGTAAAAAATATTGATATAATTAATATATAATTATGAATATATTTAATCTAAGTTAATATTTTTATTTATTTAATAGGACCCGGCAAACGTTGTTTTGTTATTATTATTATTGTTACAACAAACATGATTCATGGTCCATGTGGTACTCTTAATAGTTCATCGCCTTGCATGGCATATGGAAAATGTACTAAAAATTTCCCTAAAGATTTTACCAATGATACGGTCACAAATGTCCATACGGATACCCAATATATCGTCGAAGAAATCCTGATAATGGTTGATCGTAGAAGGGTGAAAATTTAGGATTGTATGTATTTTTGTATGTTGTATCATAAAAAAATAGAAACTAAAAATTTTGTCTAAAAAATAAAAAATAAAAAAAATTAGGGGTGGACTACCCCTAACATTTAGGGGGATGAAAAATAGATGTTGGCCGATTCTCAGACCTATATATATATATATATATATATATATATATATATATATATATATATATTCAGAAATAATTTAAACATTATTTGAATACGAATGAACACAAAAATTTACTACGGATTAGAGGATACAATTCATTTATCCTACATGAAATTTTCGATTCTATATTTGGTGAATGAGTGTACTAATTGTATTCCGAAAGTATTGAAACGATGATAACAAAATACTATTGTTTTATTATGATTATTATTTTTTTTATTTTTCTTTTATAAACACATTTTAGAGCTTTGACTATTATTGGCCTATTATTAATAAATAATGCCATTCAACTTCAACGTAAATTCAAATGGGGGCTTATGGTTTATCTATGAAAGTTCACATTTACAAATGTAAAATTTGGAAAAATGATTTTATGATCACTAAATGAAAAACTGGGTTGTAAATTTAAAGCATTATCTAAAAATTAAACAGTAATTTTATATTTCCTGAGTAATTATTATTTATGTACTATTTATTAAACCAACAAGTAAAATTTCCCAATAATTATTTACAAATAAATATTAATTATTAGGTAAACTTAATTATTACTTTGGTTTGTATCCATGTTAAAATTAATCATTTTCAATTATATCATTCCACTCACTGACAAAAACTGACAACTAATTTTATATATTTATCTATTGCACTAAAATAAGTGGTGGTTCACTTTTTTATATTTTAGTGACGAAGCTTTGAATTATGATCAGATTAAAACGTGGCACCCAACGCTCCAGCGATTCGTTGTGGTAATGGTGGGCGAAAACATATTCATTATCTCATTTCAGTCAAGTTTTCAGTGGGTGTCTGACGTGACATTGATTAATCGCATTAAGTTTATTTAATACTCTTTGCACCGCGGGCCGCGGTCGTTCGGGGTTCCGTTCTCTATGTAGATCATAAACCATCTATGTCTTAATAATGGTTTTATAAACTATTATGAACACGGTTTACCTCATGGTGTGCTTAAACGTTCTAATAGAATGATGTTATTTAAATCAGGTTGTTTAACTCAGATCGTTTAAAGTTATAGATAATTATCTATCATAATTATGCACCGGTTTTCCGAAAATAAAGATTAATCTTGGAGTTAAATTTACTTGTGAAATTTTAATATATAATTTACTACGAAACATAATTTAACATCAATTTGATATTTGAGAAAATCGAATTTGAGTCCCACGCATCTGTGGCACATTGCTAATAAACTTAATTAACAAACTAATAATTTGAACAACATGCGATAAGTTTGAAATTAAACGAATCTGTATTAAACAAGCTATTTATTTTTATATCCTATCTAGTTATCGCTACTTTCAATTAATTATATGATCCAGTTAATTATAAATTTATAATTTAATTTTAATCTGTGCATATTTTGCACAGTTCCTGCTCACGGATGATGAGTTAATTTTGTCGGGTTTAGTTCATAATAATTTAGTTTGTAAAACTGTCCGAAGAAGCTTAGTGCAAACAATAAACAAAATTAACGTAAATTTAGTATTCATAGATAAACATGTTCTTATGTATCTCCCTGTTTATTTTTCTAAATAGTTTTTTTTAATAAACTATCCTAGTAGCTTAAATAAACTTACATAAAGCACTTAAAATAATTGATAATCCGGATAAAATTAATTATTAAAATGCACATATATAAATCATACAAGAGAAGATGGATGAGTTGTAAATAATTTATGTAGGACTTAAATAAAGATTTAAAAAATATATGCATAAAACAGTAAATGGTGTTTTTAAAATATGCAAAAGAACACTGAAATAAATTATTAATTTTTTATAATGTACGAAGTACTACAAATAATTAATTATTATTAATGGATGATTAAAATTTATTCGACATATCCATAAAATTTTGTTTTCGCCTTTCTTTATTTGGTCGTAGTGAAAATTGTATAAAGTATTGTGAGCTATTTAACGTATAATTTTGGTTATAAATGCAATCGATAATACGCTTTCTGAACTGTAGTTCGAAAATGGATCCCGAATACTGAATAACCACAATGCATTTACTATTCAATGCTGAAAAATTCCATGAGAAACTTACTGGTGGGAAATTCTTTGAGTCATTCCTCAACGAAATTCGTTTGAACATTACTTTGACGTAATTATCAAACTCGTTTTATAAGGTGCATAATTAATTTGCCTGTGCGTTAAATTTTATGCACGTATCACGGATGAAGGGTTAATTTTGTCAGGTTTCGTTTTCAATATTTATAAAAGCACTCGTTTTATTTCTAACCCATTTTGCTCGAAAAAAGCAGGGAAAAATTAATTATTAAAATATTAATTTTTAACTTAACTTTCTTTAAAGCAACCTTTATTCAAATAATCACTTTTATAATCACAGTTTTTTGCGTCCGTTCAAATACTTAGTTTTAATCTTCTCTTCAGAATTATATTGTTAAAAACTGTTGTAAAATAAATTAAATTAAAAGATATTTATTTTACTTGTTTTATTTTGACCAGTAATATTATTTGAATATACGATCAGTATTTTAATAAAATTTTGTATATTTTGTATATAGAGTGTCCCAGAATATTCGGGCGAGGCTAAGTTAGTATAATTTTCTTTCCTACGGCCTTCTTAACGGAAATACGGGCCCATAATGGACGCCCTCGGAAATCCTCGATCACATGACCTAAATTCATTAGATTTGTTATGGGACAATTTAATAAATCTTTAGTTTATGTCAATTTTCATTGCGACGAAATAAGGACTAATGTTGGAGCATTCTCGAAGGTCTAACAATCTTCAATTCTTAGAGCCAGGAAGTGCATAAAAGTAGAGGAAAATCATAATGAAACGACATATAAAATAATTTAATAAAAACCATATTGTCCAAACTTTCAAACTTTTTTTTTCGTAAAAGTTTCATTTTATTGATGTCAATCAAAAGTACCTTTAAAGTTTATGCTGTTCAAAAATATTATTGTTGTGCCTTTGTCATACAGGATGTAACAAAAAAATGACATTAATGTGTTAGAACTATTGTAGTTCATTCTTGGCAAACTAAATAAGCCGACAAACTCGCAATAGCAATATAAACTGATCGCAAAAAGTTAAGCATATTGCCTTAATTTAGAATTCAATGATTATTTATTAAAACTTAAAATTGTATTAGTAGAATAGTAATAATTGGGGCATTTTCTAAGTGGTTAAAGAGAACCCTATCTCTTTGCGGTCTAACGTTGTCATATACAAATCTAAAATTCAGTTCCAAATTTCATCGTTCATATTCGACAATGTTATCGATAATGTCTGTTGCATAAATTTCACCAGTCATGCTATTCGTCGCAGATGTAGAGCTCCGTTCTATTCCCTAGAATCTTGATATATGTGAACTTCCTACACATAATGCGGATTTATCCTTTGAATTGGATGTCTTCGGACTCGTACTGACCTTCCATCAGTAAATACCCCAAATGTGCTTTCATCTATAAACATCACTAGTATTCCACTCTTCATGTCACAATTCTCTTTCCTGACACCAAGCTAATCTTGCTACAAGATGACCCTTTTGGGTCTCCTGCAACGGAGTCCTGCATCATTTAACTGATTTGTCCTTGGGCTTATATGACGTCCAGTTACCAAAATCAGATCTTGTCTCATAAGTGTACTGTTTTTTATTAGATTCGCTCGTGCTCCTTTGATTAATAATCTGTCTTCCCAGTCAGATGTAACTTTTGGTCGACCTTCTCTAGGTGGATCTCTAGAAACCGCTTATAGAGTCTGCACACTATGGATTGGTCAACATTAAATGCAGCGGTCACATCAACTAAGGGTTTTATTGTTTTTATTTTAACGTTTCTATTCACAAATAATCGTCATATACAGGTCGTATAAGAATGTATGATTAAATTTATATTTTGTTCGAAATTTGTTAATACTACTATACTTCTTTCAATCAGTTTAATGGCGAGTATTTATTTATTCAGGAGATTACATTATTTATTAAAATATATTTTGATAATATATTTTAATAAATTTAAAAAATGTAAATTACTCTTTCCGGTATCTAATATTAATTAAGCCTGTTTACTTTGCATAACATAAGTGAAAAAAATAAAGTAATAAATAATGGTAATCAGATCTGTAATGGAGATCGACGCCGTTTAGTTATTTTTATGTGCCACTTAAAAGACGCTTTTTATTACGATTCCATTTTCTTTATCTAATCATTATAGACTGGTTTGGACAGTTAAACACTGAAACTTGTTAAACGCTTAAATACATGCAGTTTATTTCACTGAGATATGATCTCCAATAAACATTTAAATAATTGGTAGCAGTTTGGAACAGCACACAAAACAAGTATTTATCGCAGCATCGGCTTGTATTTAAGCATGTTTATTACTTGTTTATGTCCTATCTGATCTGAAGCCACGTTTCGATCAATTAAAATTAAAATGGAGAGATTTTATTCAAATTTCCACGGCCAACAAATTATGCCCGACTAAATGCACTTATTTATCGTTTCGAAGTGATTATTGCGGTTGTTTTAGTTAATATAATGAGTGTATAGAAGGAATAATAGCAACCGATGAAATGGCACGATTTGAATAAACCCGAAAATTTATTAGCCGAAATATCTTCCATTACCGAACGCAAAAATACTTTATGTTGATATTTTATCGGCGAAGTTGGTACATATATTTTAATTTGTGCCGGCCAGCGCGAATATAACGGAAAGGAGAACTAAAAGTTGTAATTCATATGTGTGATATCGGACCGTTTTCCAATAAATTAAATCAAAAGAGATTATCCGCGTAACAATAAATTCGGTCCAGACGATTCGGCAGCTACGTTTACTACAAATACTTCTATTTTATATCCCGACTTTTTGTATTCAATTCTCTATTGAAAATGTTGATTCAAGAAAAAATCACGTTCCACGTTCGCTTCACAAAAACAGTGATCCCATCGTATTATTTTCCTATTGAATCCCCGCGCTTTTGTGTCGCTTGTACACGAAATCATCCCCCAAATTGAATATCTGGTGAGTGTGAACTTGGAGGCCTCTCACACACCTTACACGATAATAGGATGGCTCCTACAAGCTGGATCGTTGCCAGATTGTCAAAGAAAGCGTTACCATATTGTTGAAGTGCAGTTTATTGCAGGCAGGCCAACATTTATTAGTCGCACACTCGACGCAAAATTCCCCATACTCGGCTATTCTCCTCAATTCGTAGTCACCGGACCGTCACCTAGACACACTCCAGAGGAACAAAATCAGGAAGCATTTTCTTGACCGTACTATTATTAATAACGTCCCTTCTAGAATTCAATTTAACACATCCATTACGCAATTAGTAACGGGCGAACAAAACGCACCCGTTCCATGGGGTGAACAATGCCGCCCCCACGGAAACAATTGGCTTATGCAAAAATCGCTAATGGACCGCTTTCGGTCCGGGTGTTTTTCGCGCCCGCGTTTTCAATGGGTTTCCGCAACCGTTTCGTGTTTCCTATGGCTAAGCTCTATCAACAAACTAAATCTGAAACACCGTAAATCGAGAAGTACAGTTTTGATTGGAGGAGAAATAATATTATAAATTGCCCATGCGAAACGTATTGTTGTGTAAGTAAATTTGCAATGTGCGGCTAGTTCTAATAGTTTCGTTCCAATTTAGTTTATTTTTCGTTTGTCAGGTGTAAAACTGAACTGACGAAAAATCGATGGTTTGTTTGATGTCCAAAACGAAGTGCACGTTTGGGAACTGTTTCGTTTGTTTTGGGTTAATGTGACCCTAACGTGTATTAAGTTAGTCCACCCTTATTAGTTTATTTCACACATTAAAAGCACTAATGGGCTCGTTTTCAAGATCATAACTGCTGAGAAATGTGTCCCTTTTGGCCGAGTTACTCTAAAATTTTAATGTACTGCTTTAGCTTCTGATTTATCTTAATAAACTATAGTTGTGGAGTACAAAACTTCTTACATAAAATGCGAATTATACGAATTGCTATAACATTTTTAGTTAAAAGGACAAAATATTTCCAATATTTATATATGTATGCAAATGTCAATAATTTTATGAAAATCATTAATCATATTTAGATACCGTATTTATGGAAAATAGAACAAAACAAGATCATTAATAGAAAAAATTTCAAAAAAATGTTTCTTAATAGTATCGAACAGTTAAATTTTCCTATTGATGATTTATTAAGCAAATCAATATTTTCCCCACAGAAGAGTTTTGTCCTGCTGTGTTTTTCAATTTAATTCTAAATGAAGTAAACAAATTGCAAATTATTCAACAGCAATGAGATCCATTTTAAAATGTAATAAATGGATGTAATGGAATTTATGTTAATGTTTTGAATATAATGAATGTGAAGAAACGGGATATATTTGAATCTAAGAAATTGGTTTTTGAAATAAAAGAAAAATTTGTATCTGAGCATATATTTATATTGAAATGAAGATAGTTTTTTGCATTGCATTGTTATAAAATTGATTATAAAAAATTCAATTCAGTTATATATTTCTTACATTATTCATAATTTAATTAATTTTTGTCCAATAGTATTTATTGAATAAATATTATTCATGTATTAATAATGATTAGAAAATTACATGCAATACGATTATTTTTACATTAATTAATATACTTCAAATATTTCATTTGAAATATTAACATTTTTCAATAAATCATTAATTTATTTTATTATATTTAATTATTTTTTTAAAGTTTTAATATTTTATTTTGATTTATTTAATTTAATTAAACTAAATTTAAGATAACATTAATAATTATGCAATAAGAAATCAAAATTAATTAAGTAGAATTGGAGTAATAGTTTAAAAAGTAAAATATTTTAAACTATTTCTAATAAAAATTACTTTATCCAATAAAAATTACTTTGATTAAAATTTTTGAAATTTAGTGAACTTAATACCAAATATAAGATAATATTAATCGTATTAATTAATATATATTTTAAGATATCATAATTAATTGACAAAATTAATTAATTGTGTTATATAATATTATAAATTATATTAATGAATAGTTTTCAGATATTTAATAAATTATTATTTTAATTTTATATATTTAAAAATACCAGTTTAACAATAATTAATATACAACAATTTAAATTGATGAAATGTCAAAATATTAATATTGTTATATAACATATATTAATTTAAGATGCAATTATTTTATATTAATTATTGTTTAATAATTTATGGTGTCAAAAATAAACTGAATAAATTTCAAATTTCTAAAAATATATTTATATAGATAAAGTAACTATTATTATATTTTTTAATATATTATTAATCCGATTCTATCTAATTAATTAATTTATTAAAAATTTAAGGTAGTATCAATTAATATAAAATAATTTAAGATGTCACAATTAATTCACTAAATTTAAAGTTTAAAATATCAATTGTATTACATAATAATATAAATTATATTATATAATATTCAACGATTCGATCCTACTGAATTCTGAGGGACATCGTGCATGACAGAAAGATTCCCACTACGAAGTAAATTTGCAGACTTTTACTGTCTCTGTCGTGCATGATGTCTCCCTCAAAATTCAGTCGAATAAAACGATTTTCGACGACGTCTAAATTAATTGTTTAGTCGTCAAAATTTTACAAAAATATTAATATTGTTAAAATAATTTAACATAATAGAATAAAATAATATTCTAATAATTAATACTAAATTTGAGATAACCTTAAGTATTTTTCATAAAATATATATTAAGCTATATATTAATTAATATATTATATAATAATTTAACATGATGAGATGATCTCGTAACTAAAATGAACGAAAACTAAATCCTATTATATTAGGAAGTCATATTCCTGATGCAAAAGATAATTTAACCATAGTATTCGAATTATAAATCCTGTTATTTTATTTTACATTATTAAAACATTATTTTTAGTATGACACGAAAATATCCTTGAGCGCATACGCGAAATATATATTTTTATGTCATAATAAACTTTATATACGAGTAATATAATAAATTTTCTGTAACTCGAATTTTACTTTATGAACCTTGAAGTATCGAATTTGAGAAGTTGCAATGTAATTATCTGTGAATTTTTTACACAGTTTGAATAACCTTAATTGTGGTTAAAAATGTTATTTTTGTATTTCTTTCCCTGTTAAATCGCTTAGCAATTTAACATAGCGTACTTTTTATACAGAAACAGTTTTCTGCTTAAAGAAATATGTTTGTGACGCGTGACCGCGTTCCCGATTTAAAACGCATTTCGCCAGCATATTTTTATTATTTTACAGCCCCATAAATAAAGGACCCCGCGGTCAGATTGTGGAGCTACCGCATGATACTCTAAATGCAATCTCTATTCCTTTGCTTCGCAGCGCCATTAAAATATCTCATTGTCACTGTTACAACTTTCCATCATACACAGAGCGTAATTTCCATTACGTAACTAAAGGCATGGACATGATAATGCTTGTAACTCGTCTCGTAAACTTGCACGCCCTCGTATGTACATTGTCCTTTGTAGATGACCGTAATTGAGGGATCATGTTTAATAACCATCGAACCGATCCAGGAATCCGAACATTAATGAGCACCGTTTAGAAGGCATTTCGAACCAAATATTATTATCAATCAATTGATTAGCGGTTATCGATTCGACAGAAGGGCCCAGCAGAATTTCGCAATAGGTCTTACGATTAAGAATCTTTTCCTTTTGGGGAAACAGGTGAGAGGACCTGTTGTAAAGGTGACATGCGGTCAAGGGGGGGGGGCGGATAAATGTAAATGTCTTTTATTCGAATGTACCCGATGCGGATAAGAGCTTTGGCCTCTGGCTCGTTGTTCATGTAAACAACCCAAATGGACTGATCTATAAAAAACCTTTTATATTATTTCAATAAAAGCTAGGCATTAGTTGTGTAGCCCTGGGGATATGAAATGTCGATGGATGGCCTGAAAATGTTTATTGGCGGATAGTAAATGTTTAAATTCAAAACTATGTTTACAATATATCCCCCGTGCATAATTTACATTTTAAAATACTAATTTCCTACATGTAAATAATTGTTATTATTTACTTAATTAATTATTACATAATCCTTGATAAGAGGATTAGACGAATGTAATGATCGAACGGCCGAATATAATCCAAAACACACGATTAGACCCAATTGGACCGATTCACCGCACTTCCAAGTCATAATTATGACATTATTAACAGCCAATCAATCAATCCATACGATAATCCCGAAGGGATGACACATAATACTACATAATAATATTGTAATCCTGATTGGTGGATTAAGTTATACCACAGACAGTTAGTTTAACCAACATTTCACTGGGGTCGCAAACAAAAATTTCAAATTCATCCTTTATGACGAATATTAATTAATTAATAGTTTGTTAAGTTCAAAGGTATTACATACATTCGAGATATTTACACAGACAAATAAATTCGTTGTTAATGCGAATATATCACAAACTAAATAATTAGATTAATGTCTGTTGTTTAATGTAACGCGCAAATAAAACCCGCTCTCTGTTTGGCTAGCAAACAAACACACGCACGTTATTACACGCACTGCACAACGAAATGCGGGAACCCCCCGAACATCTACCGTTTTATTTATCGTATTGTCAAGATGAAATAATTGGCGTGCTGAACGAACAATGCGGACAAAAGCTGGATGTGTTTAAACGGATTTTTAGTCCGGGTATAATGGTAATTATTAATTTTTCACGGTGCGTAAACATTTTGAAAGAGGACTCCTTTTTCCAATTGTGAGTACTTTATTTACTCTATTTGTATATACCGAGTGTTTCAAATTAGTTGATACATTTTTTAAAATATAAAAAAAATAAATGATTTGTTTATTTATCAATGAAAAAACTTTCTTTGGACACTTCCATACTAAATAAATATATACAGAATGTTACAAATTAATTTATTTCGACTATTATGTGTATATCTAGAACAGATTGAGAAAAATTGACTGAAGTAAGTCCCAGAACTTAATTTTTTTTAGATGTTTCTGTAATACTTAAAGTTGACTGTCGAAGAAGTGTCAATAATTTAATTTTGTCTCTTGACAAAAGATAAAAGCTTTCAAAATGCATTTTTAATACACTTATATAGTATATACCAGGGGTGGTCAAGCTCCGATAGTCCGAGCCATTTTGTTTACCGAAATTATATTTATTGAAAACATAAATAAAAGTACAAAATGTGTGTATTGAATTTAAATATTAAAAATTAAACACATTTATTTTACTTCTTTTCATAATTGTGGAATGTAAAGGGTACATTTATCGAGAGCCACATATAATCCTTCAAAGAGCTGCAGTTTGGCCACCTCTGGTATATACAATCGGATAACTAGAACCATGACTTTTAAGAAAAATAAAATAAAATTGGCAGTTATAGAGACTGCCGATAGAAGTAAACTTTTAGTAATAAAACACCAATCTGGTTATCACATCTATTCACACTTCGAGCAACAATTATATGCATGTTTATGTGGTTTTTTATTATTCAAATATATTACTGGCTGCACAAAATCATGACAAAATATAAATACAATTTTAATTAATATACATTCATATTATTTAGATTTTATCCATCCAAAGAGTGTGTAAGGCGCCCAGCACACTGCCCGTGTGTCACTATCAACACGATTCCCTGGTTTCTAAACAACCTTTAAACAATTGAAGAACGAGCATGTCGGTGACGCGAACCCATAAGATATTCCCCTACCAAAAGTGTCAAACGCGGCTAAAGAATTTTTTACTTCAAAAAATCGAGTTAAGACTTCAATTACACATAATTTTCACCATAAACTGAACCAATTTGCTTCGAGTTTCTAAAAATATAATTATTATATATTTTGTGATACATTTTATAAATTATTTTTAACTAAATTACAATAATATTTTGAATAAATTTCAGGATATTTAGTAGGAAAAATTTACAAAATAATTTCCTTATATGTTCTGTGATATCATACGTTGTTGGAGCTACATTTGAAAATTAATAATTATTACATAAAATTTGTTTTTTAAAAAATAAAAAAATAAAATAAATGTTAAAAAGTTTAATGGCAAATATGATTTCGAAATCGAACAAAATACATAAAAAAGCATTTTCCTGCCAAATGTCAGTTTTCAAAAATGTTTTAATCAGTTCTGGACAGACAGATTTTCTTTATCTGCTTCTGAAAATAATAGTAATAGTCAAAAATCACCTAAAATGACTCTGTACATATAAAACTTTTTGAACATGAAATAATTTTTATATTTTAGATATGGAATCCAATGTTAAAAAATATATATTTTGCAGTATCTTGATATGACAATATCAAAACATTTTAATATTGTCAAGAGCAATTTTAAAATGTAACGTTTATATTTTATTGATTTTGTTTTTTCAATATATATTTAAATTTATTTAAATAAAAATAAACAATGTTTTCACTGTTCTGATGAAATTGTTATAAAAAATGATTAATATCAAAAGTACAATAGGTACCTGTTCTATAAATTTAAAATATTTATTTCTGCTTAAATATTTTTATTAAATTGAAAATTTATTTAATGGAAATAATTTAATTACATTAAAGTTCGAAACTTTATTACATAGTAGGTATGTTGAATAAGCGTTAGTTTAAGGTTTTATTGTTTGTATTATTAAATATTTTAAGATTTGACATAAGAGAGATCCTAATATATAATTTAAAAAATAAAATCTTAATTTTGTGTGAAACGTTGACAATCATTATAGAGTATCATTATTTCATATTTCTTCGCGTATTTTTTTTTAATGTAAATATTTTAAAAAGTTACCATATTCTTCTTTAAATTTTTTCTTTTGACATATACATACTAAGTGTCAAAAAATCCATTAGACAAGCTATAATTTCTAGGACACTCGGTATATCAATATGAGATTTAGTGTAGGGAAATGGAGAATTTTCTCACTTCTGGTTCCGTTTTCGAACATTTAAATAAAATACCCTAATATTTTTACATTTTTGGATTTCTAAGATAATTCTCGATCAGGTTATGAAAAATAAAAAATTACATCCATTTTTTTATAGAGCCATTGTCTTTAAATTAATTTGCGTCCGGTCACGACCACCTTGATGCAATATTAAAAATTATTTTAAAAGTGAAGTAGGCGTAAAATATTTTTTTAATGTTACAATGTGATGGAGATTTGTCTCAGAAATTCAAAAATGTAAAAATATACAGGGTATTGCATTTAAAAATCCTAAAACGGAACCATTTCCGATGAAACCTGAAGTAACCGAAAAGTGAAAAATAGTTCAAAACTCTCCTCTCTCCATACCATTAACCTATACCAAGTGAGTGAAAATCCCGAATTTCAGACACATCTAAAATTAAGACAAATATATCAAAATTCGAAAATTTACGTTTTAGGGAAATTAAGTTTTGAACATGTAAGTCATCTTTTCTCTAAGAAAATAAAACAATATAAGATACTTTCTACTTTCAAGGAATATTTTCCTCATGAAGTGTAAAAATATATTACTTGGGGACTTTCAATGTTTACTTTGCTGGACAAACGTAAGAATTTCTAATCCTCCGTTGCGGCAGAAAAATAAAAAAAAAAAAACGATTTTCGCCGACCGAAACATCGAAATAGCTGGTACGGAAGGCATGTGGGTATCGGCGCGCTAATTTCCGCAGCAGGAATTCGAGTTTTCCATCGAGAGGACGTCACTCTTGCCGCAGCTTATTGGCATCGCTCGGATTTTCCGATGCAAATGAACCCGGATCCTTCTCGGTCTATGCAGATTCGCCAAATACAATTGAACGTTCATCGAATTGTGTACGAACAGCCTCTCGAACGAAATCTGGTTTTGGGGCCAGGATTCCGCCTAAGCGAAGGGTTTTTGAAGTTCGACTGCAAACGGGGTCGTGCGGTTAAAGCGGCCAAATCGCTTTTACGAACAGCGGAATATTATAGTTTGTTGGGCCGAATTTAATTTTGGTCGATCAATTTTATTTTGTTTATGCGGACAGATAAAAATTGACGGTAATGAAATGAACGTTGAAAGGTGTTCGATGTGAACAACGGATTTTGGGAGTGGTGCAGACCAAAACGAAAACAATTTAAGTGGAAATTATTTAAAACTGTCAGTTCGGATCAGCGACACCGAGAATATTTAAAATATTTAATGCGATAAATTGAATTCCGTCATTTTGCGGAAATAATGTAATTATTAATTTAGAGCGGCACTCCACATATGAAAATCCGGCAAAAACGTGAAATTATGATTGATATAATAAAAAGTTCATTCCACATTTATTTATCAAAGTAAATAAATCATTTGCGTTTCATACGTGTACAAAACTCGTGAAGTTTAAAATTTATTTATGATGAAAATATGAAAAATGTTGCTGAAATATCTATATTTTTGTGTGCTGCAGATTTTTTGGCGTTGGCTCGTAATAAATGGGATTCCCCGGCGGTAAGCTGTTTAAAATTAAACATCCGAACAAGAACAAAGGCTACGTTCCGACTTAAGAACGGATCAATTAAATTAATAAATTCAAATTTACTGTTAGTGTTAACAGAACGTGAACGCTATGTACCCATAAACAAAATTTATCGTTTCGCGTCGAATTAGAAAGCCTGTATTTTACATTTGTTTGCCATCATAAATCCAGTATTTAGATCGATTTGTCATAAGTCTATACAGAAATGAGTTACACTTGGTAACATGCCGTTGTATGTTCTGAAATTATACGGCTAATAATGCGCATAAATAAAAAACGTGATTTACATTCACTGTTTCGGTACGTGTCAGTATTAATTAACGATCAAAATGGTAACTGGTCGGAGGTTACTCGTGTTTTTCGGTTCATTCATTATTTACCGTTTAAAATTCAGTGATATAATTGTTTATTGACATTAATGACTCAAAGTTACACCCAAATACTGGGTGTCAAAAGTAAGTTTATGGGTCTAAAATATGTTGATTATTATTAGTCAGTATACTGCGTGCAAAAAAACACCTATTAATTGATTAAAAAATTAAATAAAAATCATAAAGTATAAAGTGTCTGTCGTCTTAGTTCATGGAGTATCCATGAAAGGCGCAATAAATTCGTTAAGTGTAGCTCCAGGGTATCCCACACATGTTCGATAGGGGAAAGGTTTGGAGATTTAGGTAGCCAAGGTAGCAAATTACATAGGAGGCTTCTAGGAAGTTTATTGTACGAATTTACTCGTATCCCTAGCAATATGTGGAGTGGTTGCAGAAAAATTACTCCAAAATCTCTTCTTATATAGTTAAGGTTCCAAAACGTCATTCACATATTGCTAGGGCGTCACACAAGATGCCTCTCCACAGCACAGCGAGGATCACGTCTTTTCCTGGGCGCCATCTTACTAACACATGACCATCATGTCCAAGTAACCGCGTCATCACTAAACACAATGTGATTCCATTCCTTATCCCACTGTTGACGTTCCATACACTCCGTAGGCCAGAACACCTTATACGGAGGTAAACAATTGGCCTACCTTCATCGGTAAAAAATTTATCGGTAATTACCCGCATTGAACTCACCCTTAGGGCCAATAATCAAAGACGACGTTCTTGTGGCTCTGTGGTAGCTCTGAGTCTCCCGAAACCTCTTGCTCTACCTATTCTGCCCTCTTCGCTTCATGAACTGCCAACATCACATCACGTTTTTATTTAGGCGCCACGCTATTTCTCGAAACGAAATTCGTTCTTCATGTAGGCATGTTAAACATTTAGAATAGATTATTAAAAAGAGGGTGGCGAAGCGCTGGTTAACGACCATTGTCTTAAAGGAATTAATAAAACAACAAAAAACCAACAATACTTTTCCGATTGTCTTCAAATTTTAATCAATTCTTATTTCAACACGTTCTTCGTTTTGTGTTAGAGTGGGTACAGTTGTCTAATAACTTATAAAAAATAATTCTCCATATTTCCAAAATCGTTTATCAGTTTAATATAATGTATTAAGGCTTTTTCCCAAATTTTAAGTCACACTACATCATTTTATACTGTGCCACCTTTTTTAAAACGTTCATACAACTACAACGAAAAAAATGTTTTAAAACCTACTAAGGACAAGAAGATAAAATGAATAATTTTATGGGCGAAGCAATTTCGCGAAGGGTTCTTACAAGTAATATGCAATTTACACAAATATAATTTTTAACCGAAGACGCCCATAAATATGGAACTGTCGGCAATATATCGAGTAAAACTCGCAGTTATACGTAGCAACGTAGATTTATGTAAGGTCGTCGAAGCTAATTGGCGGTTACTATTACACGGTTATTTTTGGAAACGACTTGTGAACGCGATAATTTGTTTAATGATAGGTTTACTCGCGTCTGAAACGATTTAATAATAATATAACACTCGGGATCGAATTTATATACCTTATGGTGTTCACTGAATTTTATACCTAGAGTACTTATTAAAAAATTTACTTGAGGTTAGTGAAATTTATCTTTCTATAATGGGCCAAACGTCATAATTTATAATATAAATTTAAGAATTTAGATTCTTAAATTTTTATTATTTTTATATACGGAGCAAAAATATTTGTTAATGCTAAGACACTACCGACATCTAATGATGAAAAAAATCATTTTGTATTCATTTAAGTTATATTAGAAAACAAACGATAAAATAAAAATAATCAATTTATAATTTTTGATCTAAAGCTAATTCAGTTACATTTTCTTATTTTCGTACGACAATTTTGCTTATTAGTTTTGTTTCAACTAGTTATTTCAATTATCTTGAATTGTAACAATTATTATCTTAAAGTAATTCTCCAAAATTCTACTTTGCATATAATATAAATTAATTTATTTGTTCTCATATTTAATTAATGAATTATATATATATTTTTATAGCCAACTATAAAAATATAGTTTAAAATTTGAAATCTTTATTGTACATATTAGTTATTTATATCAATTATTATTATTAATTAATATTCAGAAAATGTTCTTATAGAACAAGGATGGCTTTCGATAAATGTACCCCTTCCCTCCCCATTCCAGAATTATCAAAAGAAGTAAAATAAATGTGTTTAATTTTTAATATTTAAATTCAATACACGCATTTTGTACTTTTATTTGTTTTCAATAATATAATTTCTGTAAACAAATTTTTTAATATCTTTTTTACATACGTTTTAAATTTAATTGCGGCTCGCGAAACATTTCAAATTTTGAAAAATGGCTCTGACTATCAAGGAGCTTGGCCACTCCTGTTATAGAACCATAAATTAATTGTATTACATCGAAATTACTGACCTAATTAAATTGCTCCGACAAACTTGCCAGAAATTTCATTAAAATTTCACAAAAATCCTGAGATGAAAATTACTCATTTTAGTTAGAGAAAAAATTAAATACAACAAGGCATATTTACAAAACCAACACAATGAAAAATTTCGTGAGATTTAGTTTATTTAAATTTTTATCTTTAATTTCTATAGATAAACCATTATCTTATTAGGACCCCTGTGTGTATAAATTAGAAATACATAAAACATGCAAAATACAAAACCTTCATAATATATCACTTAGTACATACCTGAAACAAAAATAAAGATTAATATTTTATATACTATTAAATTAATTGTAGAAATTCCTGTCACTGTCCTTTCCTGACACTATCGATATCTTATATCGTATATCCATTTTATTGTATTTGAGTATATTAATTAGTTTAAATTAATTTACTTCGTTTTCTTTTATATTAAATATTATATAACTTAAAAAATAAAATATAATTTTATTTTTTATAAAATTAAATTTAGAAATTCCTGAATAAAAAGACACTACCGACATCTTATGTGTCAATTAAATAAAATTTAGAAATTCCTCAATAGAAAGACCCTACCGACCATCTTATGTGATAATAAAATAAAATATTTATAAAAAAAAGTTAAAACTACCCACCACTATCAGTTATGTAGAATACAGATTTTTATTATTTTTTATTAGTTAGTTTAAATTGGTAATTTATTTATTTTTTTAATATTTTATAAACAAATTAAATATAATTTTTAATTTTCATAGTCAATCCGTTTAAATGATTTGTCTCAAACGAAATTTTATACCAAACTACCCTAGTAAATAGTACCTTTAAAACATGTATTATTATTATATTTTAATGTATAAAAATATAATAAATTTATAAAGTCCACGTTTAAATCACACAAATCACACCCAACAGAAAAATTTATTAAAACCAATGAAGAGAGAATAGCAGTCGCTTCAAAAAATTTGTTATTAATGCATTTGATGATTCCTGGATATGCACAACCTGTTAATTTACAAATCCACAGCCTATTGTACAACAGTACAATACAACAATAAAATAAAATTCCCGTCCTAATAAACAGAAATTTCTTCAAATTTTCATTCACAAAAATCCTAAAGAAATCCCAAAAACCATATGATATATTTACAAAACCGAGGCAATAAAACAAATTTTAATAAAATTATATGAAATATTAAAAACACATGACATATCAATATAAAACCTTTGTGATATACATTTAGTAGAAGAAATTAACAGGACGCGAAAGCAATACTCGGTACCCCTGCCGTATTAGAAATCCATAGCCAACTATAAAAAATGTGATTTCAATCTTAAAATTTTTACTTTATTTGAATTACGAACCTTGATATCCGGATAGTAAATCATCAAATTAATTTATTTTTCTTAACTTTCACAAACACTTAATCAAAATTAATTTAATTTTTTAAATATTTTAATTATTACATTAAATATCTCTCAATCGCCGCCATAACAAATTTCTAGCCAATTATAAAAATGTATGGTTAAAAATTTTGCAATATTAATTGTACATATTGGAATTATATTTAAATTGGTTCAAATGATAAAAAGTGCTGTTTAATTCAATATTTATATTAATATGCCTCAGAAAAAAAGAATTATTAAACTAAACTAATAAAATATGCATACCCGAAATTTCATTAAATTTTCATAAAATTCTGTGTTAAATTCACAGATATTAATAAAAAAACATATAGCATCACATGACATGTTTACACAATATAAAAATCGAGAAAATTGTCGAAAAACCGACTGAAAACCGCAGACGCGTCTTAACTTTATCAAAATCCTTTGAAAACGCACTTGTAATTGACTACCAATCAGAATGCAGAATATTGCGTCGAGACGCAAAAGCAATACTCGGTACCCCTGTCTGATTAGAAATCCATAGCCAACTATAAAAAATGTGATTTCAATCATAAAATTTTTATTCTATTTATTTGAATTATGAACCCTAATATTCAGATAATAGATCATTTATTTTTATTAACTTTCACAAACACTTAATTAAATTAATTTAATTTTTTTAATATTTTAATTATTAAATTGAATATTAATTAATTATTAAACTAAACTAATAAAATATGCATACCCGAAATTTCATTAAATTTTCATAAAATCCTGTGTTAAATTCACAGATATAAATAAAAAAACATATAACATCACATGACATGTTTACACAATATAAAACTGAAGAAAATTGTCGTAAAACCAAGTGAAAACTACGGACGCGTCTTAACTATCAAAATCCTTTGAAAATGCATTTGTAACTGACGACAAATCAGAATGCAGCCTACTGCATCGAGACGCGTAAGCAATACTCGGTACCCCTGTCTGATTAGAAATCCATAGCCAACTATAAAAAATGTGATTTCAATCATAAAATTTTTATTCTATTTATTTGAATTATGAACCCTAATATTCAGATAATAGATCATTTATTTTTATTAACTTTCACAAACACTTAATTAAATTAATTTAATTTTTTTAATATTTTAATTATTAAATTGAATATCTCTCAGTCGCCGCCATAACAAATTCACAGCCAACTATAAAAATGCGTGGTTAAAAATTTTGCAATTTTAATTGTACATATTTGAATTATATTTAAATTGGTGCAAATAATAAAAAGTGCTGTTTAATTCAACATTCATGATATCAATTTTCCTCAAAAAAATTAACTCCTAAACTAAACTAATAAAATATCTCAATATGCATACCCGAAATCTCATTAAATTTTCATAAAATCCTGAGTTAAATTCACAGATATCAATAAAAAAACATATAACGTCACATGACATGTTTACACAATATAAAAATCGAAAAAATTGTCGAAAAACCGAGTGAAAACCGCGGATGCGTCTTAACTATCAAAATCCTTTGAAAACGCACTTGTAACTGACGACCAATCTGAATGCAGCCTATTGCGTCGAGACGCGAAAGCAATACTCGGTACCCCTGTCTGATTAAAAATCCATAGCCAACTATAAAATATATGATATCAATCTGACAATTGTTATTATATTTCTTTGAATTATAAACCCTAATATTCAGGTAATAAATCACTAATTCATCTAATTTATTTGTTTACTTTATCTGTCAAGAACACTCAGATAAAATTAATTTAATATTTTAAATTTTTTAATTATTAAATTAAATATCTTAGTCGCTGCTATAATAAATTCATAGCCAACTATACGTTGTTAAAAATTTTGCAATTTTATTTGTACATAAAGGAGTTATATTTAAATGGGTTCAAATGATATGAATGAAATAAATGAAATTAATTCCTAAACTAAAGTAATAAAAAGTCTCCATAATGCATACCCGAATTTTCACAAAATCCTGTCATAATCTTCAAATTATCATAAGAACCTGGGATAAAATCCACATATATCAGTCAAAAGAATCATAAAACACCACAGGATACGTTTCCAGAGTGTACACAATAAATAAAATCGTGAAAATTGTCGAAATACCGAGTGAAAACCACGGACGCGTCTTAACTTCATCAAAATGCTTTAATAATACACTTGTAACCGTTGACCAATCAGAATATGAGATTTGGAAACAATACTCGGTACCCCTATCCAATTTATAAATCCATAGCCAACTTTAAAAATGTGTGATTTTAAATTTATAATTTCTACGCTATAAGAAAACACACAGAAAAAACCGCGGACCCGTCTAAACTTCGTCAATTTTTTTCAAAATGCACAACGGTATGCGTGTTTACACCAATAGAAATGCAACAAATACCGATTATTGTGATTCCTGGAAACGATCGTGCGATGCGTTTAATCTATTTAATTTGAACTATATTAAAAAATACAGTATCGGACAAAATTGGAGCATTTTTCTTTTTGTTTAAATACTAAACAATATATACTTACGAGACTAATTTTTATCCATTAAATAATAAAACAAGTATATAAATTATGTTATTTATTGACGAAGCATGTCATGTTAACGATGACATAAAAAAATAAAACCAGAAAATTAACAATTTTATCGCGACAAAATTAGATCAACCCTTTATAAAAATTAAAAAAAAAAAGAATTAAATCTAACGTAAATAAATAATATGTTGTACAGTATCCCTTATTGGCTATAACATCCTCAGAGTTTTTTAGCATAGACCTAACCTAACCTAACCTCTATATTGTTCCAAACATTTTTTATTTCTTCAACCAAATTTGCTTTATTTGTGAATTGAACAAACCATTCATTAACAAACTTGGCAGTGTATTTGGGGTCATCATTATCATTCAAAAATTTTAACGGCATTTCCCATTCACAATTGGGTAGCATGGAATCTTTCAATATGTTACGATACATTGCCTTCTCTTTTGTGAATCGGGCTCATACCGAAAGCGGAAAAGAACCTGAAACTATAACATTGCTACCTCTATGTTTAATAATTGTTATAACATATTTTGGATGAAGTCTACTGTTCTACCATCTCTTCCGAAAATATTAAACTTTAATTCGTCCGAAAATTTTCAAATCTCTTGCTCTTCAGCTCTGAAGTCTATAAGCGAAATAAAGTCTTACTTCTCGATTCTTTTTTGAAAGACATGTTTTTTCTTAACGTTTTCCTGTCAGCCCTATCTCCACTAATCGACGCTGAATTGTCCTCGAAGTAATTGATTTATCTCCTTAGTATATAAAAATTTGAGTTGCGAACATCCTTGGATTATTTCAGCATTTAGCATAGCTCTAATGCTATAGAGGTTATTCTGTTTCGCTCACCTCGTTTTCGATTCTCCTCAACTTCCAACAACTCTCATATAACCTAACATATAATGTAATAAATACGACTGAAAAATACTCTAATTGCTTTAATTTTGTCGCGTATATTTTGTGGTTTTTAGAAATAATTGAACAAAAACAATTTCCCTCTTACTGAGTGTAAAAAATATGTGGAACATAAATGAACTAAGAGAATGTAGCGGGCTTAAATAAATGTTGCTCTAATTTTGTCCGATTTTATCAACCTGTTTATCTCTGCTTAAAAACCTACTTGATTCTAACAACTGAATATAAATTTGCCTAAGTAAAACAACAAGTTAAAACATAAAAATGTGAATTAAAATCTTGAAAATACCGAGACGGTAAATCCGAAAGCGGTGCAAAGACGGTCTCCTCCGTACTATTAAAACATAATTAAAATCAACGAACTAGATTCCCGAGCGTAAAAAATATGAAAATGGCTCCCGGCCCGGTACGCGCAACATTCCAATTATTTAATTTTCCATTTCCACAAAAAACCAATTCTAAAACAATATTGTTATTAATTCACTTTCGGGATTCTTAAATTACATCGCTCTCAATTATCCACGGATGTCGGGACATTTTGCGACGTGCGCTGCAGGACATCGTTGGAGACAATATGGCGGATTTATTCCAAGTTTTATTACATTTTTTTTCAGGTCGCCGTATTTGCACGGTTAATAAAAAATAAATAGGTTCGGTAATTACTCTGATTCGGGCTCTTTTTTGGGAGGGTCGGCTCGCGGACCGGTATGTGATTAATTTTTAACGGTGGCGGTAACGTAGAAATACGCTTTTATTTAACTAATTCCCGTTTGATATTGTTTTAAAACTGGGGCCTGAGCATAGTTTTTTATTTAATTTGTTATTACCTTGTGTTTTAGACGAAAAACCATTGTTGACGTACATTTTTCGCACTGACACCTGTGTAGGTGTTCTCATTGCTAACAATCGGATAATCTAATGGAAATTAACAATTTAGAATCCTTTAGTCAGTCAATAAGTGTCTATTAAATAACAACCGAATGTAAAACCGAATGGAAACCCAAGCCACTGTCAAATGTCTAAATTTAGTTAAGAATTAATTTTAAATGTATACGGATTTTTGATGTTATATAAAATAAGGAAATGTAAGGTGCGTTGATGGACCAACAAAGATAAGTGTTACTCTCCTGCTACTATTCTTTCAGGTTCACACAAAAATAATAATCAATAAAAATTATTTGTTATTAACAAAGATCTTAATCTTCCTAAGGTTTTTAACATACAATGTTGGCCAGTAAAATAACGTAAAATTTTGTACAGTTAGTAAAACAATTATTTCAATATTCTATTCGTTTTTTGCTATTGTTGTTTTATAATGTATTATAAAACGACAATATTCTATAAAATGTTACATATATTTTTCTGAATTTAACCAGACATAAATATAACAACTTTAATTTTGAAAGAAATTTTTATTGATCAAATCTGTGGTTTTTAATTTAATATTAACACTTTGTATAATGTGTCCGACATTTTATATACTACATATCTACACCTAGGGATAATTTAAATATATACGGTAATTTTATTATAAACTTCGATTTTAATTTAATTTGAATATAAATACACAAAATTGAATACTAACAAAAGTTTATTAAAAAACGAATATTTTAAAAATGTGGGAAAATGTATGAAAACTAAAAACCAAAACCATTTTGTAAAACTTAACAAAACTGGTTTAATAATTTGTATGACCTTCTCGATTCATGACAACTTCTCTGCATCATTTGGGCATGTTCAGAATTAGATTGTCGATGTCCTATTGGAGAATCTCAATCCAAGCACAGTGAAGCGCCAAAAAAAGAGTTCTTTTGTTGTCTCTTGGCCTTTTCATACAAGGAATCTTTCTTTAAAGTCCCACAAGTGCCTAATGAGGTCTGGGACTGTATCGGCATCAATGATGTTGTTTTCCAAAAATTCTATTCCAATCCTTAAAGTGTGTAATCTGGCATTATGATGCATGTAAATAAAATTGGGCCTAATCACTGCTGCAAGATGGAACGACAATTGGTGCCAGAATCTGATACTCGTGTGGTCTACCCGTTAAAAAGCTCTCCAGCAAAATGTGGTCAGTTCTTCCATTGCAAAGGCGGTTTGTATAGATTGGTTCTCTCCACATACGCACTCTTCTAGAATCAGGATAAATTCCAAACCGGGTTTCATCACAGGAAAGCACGGTTGCCTAATTTTCATTTCACCACAAAGAACGTTTCTGTGGCCACAATAGTTGAACACCACGATTTTCCCATGAGAGAAGTTGAACACTCAAAGTTATCCACAACTATATAGATTGTTTTCATAGTGGCGAAATAGTTTCAGTAAAAACTGCAACATTATGTACTTGCTGGAGCATGATTTGCAGCCGTCTTAGTAGGGTATCTTCGTGAATAAAATTATAATATGAAAGCGACTCCGGTGCCTGTCCCTGACATCTGCCTCTTCTCTATATCGTGCATAGAGTGGTGAAATCACGCATTGAGTAGTGTCCATTTCCACCGCAACCTGAGTTTGAATCATACCTTCCTCCAAAGGCCCCATTACCCTTATTATGTCTTCTCTAGTTAAATATCTTCTCTCCATTAGTTAATTAGCACTATACTGACTTACACGTTTAAAATTAAAGGTAAACAATGGCTTTGTAGGGAGAATTCAAAAAAATTATCAACGAAAGAATGTTTCATTTCATTTTAATAGAAATAAATAAAAGTATAAAATTTACTGTCAGTTGTAAACCGCCCAAAATAAAGATATTGTATGACCACATTATCTAAATTTTTAAACCAAAAACAAAATTATCACTAGACATTGCGATTGTGTGTAAATTTTTACACAAGTTTCTTGAATTGCTGTGAGAATTCATTTAAATTTGGAAAACATTTACGTCAATTTGTCGAAACATGTTTTCTATGGGGTTGATGTTTTGAGATTGGGACAACCAAGACAAAAAACGATGCTTTGATCTTTTAACCACTCTGTCACAAATTTGGATTTGCATTTGGGATTGTTTTCATGTTGTAACACAAATTGTTGTTTAATATATTCCTGTACGTAAATCAGTCTGTATCCCACGCTGCCAGAAGCACTGAAGCATCCCCATAACATAATTGAACTGCTACCATGTTTCATTGTGGGTATAACCAACTTTTTGTGCAGTTCTAACTCTGTTAGGAGTTTAATATAAGGAGAACCATTTTTTTATAAATTAAATCTTTACTTGTCATTAAAACTACTCAACCCCATTGTTTTGTGGCCTAGTGAATGTGATCCTAAGCAAATCAACATTGGACTCACATTTTTAGTAGAAATCAGGGTTTTTCTTGTGGGTCTGGAGTCAAACGAACCCCTATCCACTAACCAGCTTCTCTCAATCCTTAAACTAATTTCAGCAGGTCTCATTTCCCCCAGATTGGCTTTAATTTTAGTTGACAATGAGATTGCTTTTTGACATTATTATATACGAATTATTCATTATCGCTTTTCTTCCAAGTTTTTCGATTTTAGCCAAAATTTTTCGTATTTACCACTTGGCTAGTTTCTTTAAATTTCTTAATAAGGCGGGAAACGATTACATTTACACGATTACGATTACATAAGTAAAAATGTGCGAAAATTTGTCTCTCTTCATACCATTTAACTATACCAGATCCCATAATGATATACCGGGTGTCCTAGAAGTTATGCCTTGTCTAATGGATTCGTTGACACCCTATACCTATAGAGATATAATAAGATAAGTATTGAAACCATTTGCCAATGATAATTTACCAATTACTCGAATTTTTATGCATCATAATGATCCGAATCTTGCATCCAAAGTATTATAGTTCAAAATTTGTTGAAAATCATGTTGAAATTCTCGAATGGCCGGCTTAAAATCGGGATTTAAATCCAATTGAAAACCTTTGGAACGTAATTAAATCTAAATTAAATCACCATATTTTATTTATGCCTATTTGATTAAAAATAAATAAATAAATAAATGATTTTGTGCATATTTTTTATGAAATTTGGTCTATACCCATTTGAGAGGTGTTTAATTCAATGATGTATATATAAAAAAATTATTAAAATCAAACAACAAAATAAATTTTATGAGTATGCCGTTTTCAAGTGGGTACACAATTCATAATTTTAGAAAGAATACGGAGTAATTAATTTATATAACATATAGAATATGTTTATTGCATTTAATTTGAAGTATGCATTTCCCAATGAAGAATAAATATTAGTTTTCTGGTCAACATTTATGTTCTATGTTTCCTCTTTGATGTGTGCTTTATTTAATTAATAAATAATTGCAAAGAATTGTATTTTTTCCAAGTAAAAATGCACGTTTTCATCATGTCAAGTTGATTAATCTCTTCCGACAATTCCAATTTGATCCAAACCGTCTTTGACTAAAATTACAACTTGTAAATCTGTACAAACGCAGTAATTCGACGTTAATTGTCACGAGGTTTGACGCTAAACGAGTTGTTTACGGTATTTTTCCTGAAGGAGCACGTCGTTAATAATTACATTGGATTAAAGTGTCTTGAACTTGCCGAGCCAAAGGCGTTAAAATCTTCGTGACCGTAGACCCATAATTACCCGATATGTAAACGAGTTTTATTTGTAACCACCGCTATGATCAAGATCAATTTCTTCGACGCTTTCTACGTCGTTACTTGCTTAATTTAAAAACAAACTTGTCCAGTTATCCACACCGGTCAATAAAATCATCGGTTTTTTTTGTATTCGCGGTCCCATAAAACTTGTGATATATCCGACAAAACGCCACTAAAGCGTAAATGATTTAGCACGTTTAATAACGTGCCGGTTTCGTGTATGAAACTGAAAAATATTCGATATTATGTTTTCGCGCGACACAATATATTATATTTCCGTGGCTCATAGAGCGAAAATTTTAAAAATTTAATCGCGTCCGGACGACCTGAAGCCATGACTGCATGAAATATGAGAACTTACTACGCAGTCTGGATCCGACCACAACATTTTCAATTATATTTATGGTGTCTAACTATATTTTATCACATTTTTACTCACACATAATGTATCGTTATTATGTTGAGATGAAAAATTCAGATTGCAACAACTAAGCACTCATAATTTGAATCCTTGAGTTACAAATCATTAAGTATGACTGCTGGCACTTCATGGATAAGTCGTATTTCTTTGAAATTATCTGCCTACTTGTTTTGAACTAAACATTTTTTGTTGTGAGTGGGAATAATTTCAATATAAAACTATGATTCTATAGGACCCTTGACAATACACATTGGAAACAATTTAATTACAATAAAAATTTAAGACTTATACTAAACTTAAAAATAGATTGGAACAATTAAGCATTCATATTTTGAAACGTTCAGATATAAACATTAAGTATGATCTTACCAGTTCATAGTTAAGTTACATTGCACCAAATTACTTACTTATTTCTTTTGAACTAAATGTTGCACTCAAAAAATTATATACAATTATTTGCGTGTGTATGTGTGTGTGTGTGTGTGGAAGTAATTTGGTTATAAAATACCTTGACTATACACATTAGATACAATTTAATTACAATAAAAAATTAAAAGATATACAAAAGTTAAGTTCAAAGCAGTTTAGAATAACTAGACATTTATATTTTGAAGCATTCAGATATAAAGTAAGATAAAATTTGGCCTGTTGACATCATAACAGGTGGGCTGAAAAGTTCGTAGGCTGACATACAAATGGCGCTACTAGTATTAAATCCATATTATATTTAGTTAGCCCTAACCTTTAAAAGACACGTGTGTAAATTTGACAACTGTCGTACCATTAGTTTGTGCGTTATAGCATTTTGAGTGAAGCAAATTTTATTAGTTTGAAAAAATGAATAAAAAGGAATTTCGTGTGTTAATAAGGCATTACTTTTTACTACTACTATACTATTGAAGCCAAGGCTTGACTTGATAAACATAATTAGGAGAGAGAGACGTGGTTTGCTAAGTTTAAACGAGGCGAAATAAGCACCGAAGACGATACATGCAGTGGACGCCCCAAAGAGGCTGTTGCCGACGAAAACATCCAAGAAGTCCACAAAATAATTTCGGATAACCGTAAAGTGAAGTTGACTAAGATAGCTGAGACCCTAGAAATAACAAAGGAACGTGTTGAACATATTGTGAATGAATATTTGGGTATGCGAAAGCTCTGTTCAAAATGGGTGCCGCGCGAGCTCACAATCGATCAAAAACAACAACGAATTGATCATTCTGAGCAGTGTTTGGAGCTGTTCAAATGTAATAAACCCGAATTTTTGCGTCGATATGAGACAATGAGTGAAACATGGCTCCAACATTTCACACCGGAGTCCAACTGACAGTCAGCCGAGTGGACTGCACGTGATGAACCGACTCCAAAGCATGGAAAGACGCAAAAGTCAGCTGGCAAGGTTATGGCATCAGTATTTTGGGATGCGCATGGTATAATATTCATTGACTATCTTAAAAAGAGAAAACCATAAACAGCGACTCTTACGTTATCGGAGCGTTTGAAGAACAAAACTGCGGAAAAACGGCACCATTTGAAGAAGAAGAAAGTGTTGTTTCATCAAGATAATGCACCGTGTCACACATCAATGAAAACGACGACAAAATTGCTTGAATTAGGCTTCGAATTGCTTCCGCATCCACCGTATTCTCCAGATCTGGGCTCCAGCGACTTTCTCCTGTTCTCAGATCTCAAGAGATTTTTCTATACAATTTTTATGGTACAGAAAAATTATATGACCGCTATAATCGTTGTATCGCCCTTGATAGCAACTATATTGAATAATAAAATCAAATCTATCAAAAAAAAATTTTCTATGATAGCCTACGAACTTTTCGTCCCAACTGTTAATTAAGACACATTGCATCAATTTTCTTACTTATTTGTTTTGAATTAAATGTTGCACTCAGAAAATTATACATAATTATTTGTGTGTGAGAGTGGTAGTAATTTGATTATAAAATTACAATTTCATAGACTTCCACACAATACACATTATAAACAATTTTTTTGCAATACAAATTAAATTTAAAAGACTGATACTAAATTTAAGATACAAGAAAATTAGAATAAGTAAGCATTCATAATTTGAGTCGTTCAGATACAAAAGATTAAGTATGGCCTGTTGGTACGTCGCAGTTAAGTCACATTGTCTCAAATTACCCACCTACATCTATTAATGTAAATATTGCACTCACAGAATCGGATATAATCCTTTATGTGTGGGAAGAATTTCATTATAAAATTACAATTTTCTGAATATCTTCCAAATATAGATTAGAAACAATTTTATCATGATAAAGACTGATACCAAAGTAGTTATAAAATATTTTTTAAGACGATATAATAACACTTGTTAAACACTATCAAAAATTTGTGTCGGAACTTTAATCCGATCAACATGCCACTCACACCGGACCGATTACTCAACGCACCATCTAATTATGCCTGAAAATAAATAGTTATCGTCCTCGGACGGCTTTACCTTAAAGTGTGTACGTTGGAGATTCCGATCAGTGAAACGTGGAATAAATTACTTACGAAACGCGACTGCATAAATTTAAGGTGAGACGGGAGGACCAAATTATCCTATTGACGATGTAAACATAAACGCCCGTTATCGGTCGGATCTCGATTAATTTGGT
Organism: Aethina tumida; assembly: GCF_024364675.1. Lineage (NCBI taxonomy): Eukaryota > Metazoa > Arthropoda > Insecta > Coleoptera > Nitidulidae > Aethina > Aethina tumida. The sequence goes on from NC_065436.1 coordinate 33,962,201, forward strand.
GAAAGAAAGCTCGAGTAGCTGTGGGCCACTATCGAGCGCATCGTGTTCTACATCTGAAGAGAATTTCGAGAATTTGGTAGACCAACAACTAAACGTAAAGACGTTTAAAATAAACACGCACACAAACAAGCAAACAAAAGGAAGAAAAAATTAATGAAAACTTAACAGTGGACCCTTGTAATCAAATAAACATATTATTTTTAGCAGACCGCCAATTTATATAATGACCCCTCGGACAAAAAGATATATGTAAGACATACATTTCCCAAATAAAATAAATGGGCGCCGGTGGAAGATACAAAAACTACGGACACGCGAAACAATGATGAAATTCCAACGAATGTCCTGCGCATTTTTGTTCGAGAGGACCATTACTATTAGCACGAATGGTTTTTATCATCGTTCCTTTTTTCTAGATAAAATAAGACAAATTGATGTTGATCATTCTTAAACGAATGTTTGTCTTTTTATTTTAATACATTAGATGAAAAGCTGTAATGAATCTTTATTGAATTATTACATTACTAGTATTAATCTTTATTAATCTAATTTAATTTATTAGATTATTTAGATATACATTGGAATATAATTGATAATTCTTAAATTATTTGTATTATAATATAAAAAAAATAATTTTTGATTCATTCATTTTTTATACTTTAACGATAAATAATTTCTAATTTGTTAATATTTTATTTTATTTGTATATCTTACATTGAAATTAATTATTGAATTTTATCATACAAATATATATACATTTTAAGGACCAGTTATAGGCAACCCATATTACTTGTAATATGTGCGGGATTGTCACATCTAATAATCATAACCTAACTTTTTGTAATACTGTACTAAAAGTGTTTAACAAAATTCAATTTTGTTAATTTTTTGTGTAATTATACAAAGCTAATGCGATTATTAATAAATATTTAAATAAACCAAAATTCAGTTTTCCTCTGTAAATGTTATAGTGGGAACTTTAAATAGTTTTAATAATGAAAAAAGTGCATTGTTTAACAAGATTAACAAACCCTCATTCACATTTAACAGACAATAAGCCAGAGGGAAGGACAAGAAAAAGGAAAAGGTTAATATTATTAACTTATTGAAATATATTTCAGTTAACTGTTTTAGGCAAAAAATTACATGTGAATGAACAAGTATTAGAATTGGTGTAAAATCCTAAATCATTGTGAATTTGGTCACCTTCCCTCAACATAATGAAGCTGTTTTAACAGGTATAGAAAAGTCAAGAATTAACCTACATCCTCAGTGGGAAGATACCCCTCTTGTTTATTTCTATAGCTCAGTAAGTTTACAATTTTGTTCTTAATAAATTGTTTTTAAGGGTGACTAAAGAACACAACTCCTACAGAATGTGAAAAGTAGGGAGTTTCACAAGATGTTGCTAGAAGTTCTTAATAATAAGTTATTACTGTTGCTGATGGTTATGTTTAAGCAAAATGAGTCTTTGTTAGATAGTAAACTAAAAGAACTAAGGGAAGGAATAATAGGTTAAAACCAGTCTAGTATAATTGAATTCACATATGAACAACTGAAATAAAACATTATATAAGCAAATATTTATTAAATTAATGATACAAAGTTATAAAAGCTTAAGAAATGTTCAAACAACAGCAACGAGTAGTAGAGCTAGGTTAACGAAATCATTCAGGTTTAGTCTGTATCCATCGTTTCTGCAGGACCTCTGCAAAACACAAATATATAGAAAAAATATAAATAAAACTTATTTACAAATTTACTTTTGTGTAGGATCTTGGTCTCCTGCATCATCCCTTGGAGGAGCCCCTTCAGCTGACCCACTGCCACCTCTTCTCTCCTCACCTTGGATCATTGCAAGATAGGGATCACATTCCTCATCCAAAATTTTGAAGGATTGTTCTTTCCCTACATAACCAATTGAAACATTCTTGTTGTTAAGATCGGTTTCTGGTGGCAAAGTATCTCTCAACGCTCTCAAACCATGTTTGATTAATTCATCCAGACTAGCATTTTTTAGTTCATTCAGATTCTTCTCCAAATAAGTCCTAGCACTTTGTGATCTGGCTCCAATTGACATAGATTTGCAGTCGTAGTAGTTGGCTGATGGGCAAGTTTGGTAAATGTGTGGGCCTTTGTCGTCATATCCAGCAATCAAAAACCCTACGCCATAAGGCCTCCTGTCATACCTCTGAGTGCAAATTTGCATTTTGTTACTCAACAGATTGATCAGCCTCTCCAATGGAAAATAATCATCATGGGAATATTTATAATTCAAGCACTCAACCCTCATGTATCTACTTAACATCCTCGCATCAGCGGTCAAACCGGAAATTGTAATGCCAATGTGATTATCGATGGTATAAATCTTTTTCTGATGCGCGGACAATTCAGAGGATGCTCGCTTCAAAGCGATTAGGACAGCATGAGTCTTACTTTTTAAACCGACAATCGCCGAACCCAAGTTAACTGCTTCCATAGCGTATTCCACTTGATGGAGGCGGCCCTGGGGACTCCATATCGTTACGTCGCTGTCGTATTGGTTTCGGAACATTTTGTTTGAGGATTATGAGATAGCTTCAAACAACTTGTAATGCCGTGTCAGTACACTTTTGACAACTGTCATTCGTCACTAAGATACCGAATTTTGTGAATATTTTTATTTAAATGTGGAGTTCTGAAAACCCTTGTATGCTCAATTTTACTTGTCTTCTCTAATTGTACCTTGTAAATTATTTATTATTAATATCGCATCGCTTTTCTAATGTGGTTATTATTTGCTCTAATTGAGAACAGGAAATAGGCATAAACTGTGTAGCAAACCAGGTGATGACCATTGTTTATCAATTAACGAATTGTTTTGCAAAAAGAATTTACATATTTTCTATTTGAAGGTCTTTTCTAATATTAACAAGTTTACTAGTATTAAATCGTATAAGTTAATTATGAATTAAATTTTTGTATTTACTATGGAAGATTTTGAATATATTTATACTATTTAAAATAAAAAGACTAGAAAACCTGGATATTTCAGGCATTGTAATTAGTGTTAATATTAACAAGTATCTAGTAATTATTTTTAATTGTCAAATTATTTATCACAACCATTCAAAATTCTCTTAAATAACCTATATTTAAATGTTTAAATTGTAAGATCTTAATAATTATTATTTGTGTTTCTTTGTCAAAACTGTTATTTATAATTTAATAGTATAAAACAAAAAACTGTTGAATAAAACAATACGTTTAATCATCTAGTGGGCTTTTATAAAAATTAAATAGTAAATAGGTAAAAGTAAACAAAATCAGTCTGTGTCCATCTATCAATTCCTTTTTTAATCTGCTTTGGCGGATCCTCTGGAACATTTTCTTTTAAAGATGTCACCTTTAAAGGGCGTCAATTCGCCGGAATAGATACATTTAAATCTCTAATTGGTTTCCTGCCCTTAATATCGGAATATTTCTGAAATTTCGCTTTCTTTCTGTTGCTGGTCAACGAGTCATCATCATCACCGGAATACACTTTATAGAAGACAATTGTTCATGAGATGCTTACTTATCGACCTCCGTTTTAATAGTTGTCAGATTCTCGTTCGACATATAATTTTGGTTAAATACATTTTTAAACACACCAGAAGTTTCAATATGAGTGCTGGCAAAAATATTGATGGATATGTATATGTATATATTTATACTGATACTCCGGAACTCGAGGCCAAACGACCAAATGAAGCTGATGAAGATCAAAATATTTTTGCCAGCACTCCGATAGATTTACTTTTTTCTGTTACTTTATTTAAATTCGCGGAAGCAGGTGTGAACTTATCTATTACTGGGGCACTTTAAAGCTGTTTATTTCATCGTTATGATCGGCCGAGGAATCCACTTTCCCATAGTGTGCAGTTTGGAGAACCTACTTTTTTGTTCTTGTACTTGATCTTGTCGTTCTTGTTCTTCTGATTCTTCTTGTTCTTCCGGTTCTTCTGGTTCTTCTGCACCTTCCGGCTCCGTCCTCTTGTAAATCAACTTCCACATTATTTTCTGGCTCTTTCAGTTCGATTAATTCGGTGTTTGCAGTTTGGTAATCGATGGTTGGCTTTACAATTACTGTAAAATAAATAAGATAATTCGAGTAATAAAACACGGCGACAGATAAGTAATATTTTACCTGGTGAACTGACATTTTTGGCTGGACTATGTTGTTGATTTTGCCCTGACATATAATCTAGTAATTATGCATAATATTAATTAGTTGTGTGTGTTACCTTTAGGTTGATTATGCGACTATTCAGGATCAATATATTCAACACTTACAGTTTCACAAAATGTAACTTTCCTTTTGCTTAACTCCTGATTGGGAGTTTCACAGTTGTTCTTATCACCTCCAGTCTTATTTACACTGCTGAGAATGAAAAGATTTATTTCTACTGATGTATCCCCGTTAACTTGCATGGATGTGCTGGTGGCAAGGTTTTTCAAAACCTCCAAATATTTCTTTCCTGTTCCGTTTTTACCGAAGAGTGCGGCGATCGGTGGTGAGTCGTACTCCTTGTTGTTTTCAGCAACCGTTGGTGAATTGTATACGGCTATAGTAGGTGTGCATTTACCGTAGGTGAACAGATCTTCAGGTGAATTGAAAACTTTCTTGCACAGTACACAATGTATGGGCCAATGCGTCCGTATTATGTGTTCGATTAGTTCGACGGTTGGTTTTTTAATAGTTCCGATGCCGTACAAACAAAAGTCGCATTCGGGAAATGTCAAATTATGTGTGGATTTCTCTCTTCTTCTAAAAGTTCAGTTTTAATTCAACCTATTGTTGCTGGGCTTTTGGACATTTTTGAAATCCTTCATTTTGGGATATATATAAATTGACACGATTACTATTTTCAATTATAACACAACAAAAACTTATGCCAGCCATTTATTTTCTTTTTTAACCTTTGTTATTTTTTGTTGTTCTGACTTAGTCCAGATGAAACAAACTACTTTAGATAAAACAACAAGAATTATTAATATTTATTTGACTTAATTGACCAAAACTATGATTTCCTCAGTCCGTTTACATTAAGTTTTGAAAAGTAAATTGTTGTTTTAATCATTAAAACAACAATTTGCATTTTCAAGTGTAAAGTGGTTTAGGAACAAGTCGCTAAACAATTAGATTGACACAAAGACGGTAACTAAACATAATTGTTGACACACATATTTATAATTCCACAATGTCACTAATAAACCATGAAGTAGTAAAAATTTGAATGATAAGCAATTTTTTGTTTGTTCTTCTCAAATATGCACCAAGCCATAAACCAAATGTCGTATTTAATCGACAAAAAGAGAAATTTAATTCTAGGCAATTCCAGATTAATTAATTTGTATTCGTCGCAGAGCGTAAACATCCAGAAACGGCCAGAGGTTACGAAGTTTTCCTTCCTGTTACACGGACAAGTTCAATGTTAATTATTGTGTACAGTTCTATTAACAGATAATTTCGAGTATATAAAATTCAAGCGGCGCACTCGACTAACTTATTAGATACGATTTCTGGCTAAATACAAATTTGAATTGTGTATAACCTCAAGGAAATGCATAAGAAAATAATCCTTCACCTCGTTTATCGACGTCGTAACAACCTTAAGGATTCCGCAAATTTCAACGCATGTGACATGAATGTTTCATGTTTTTATTTATGATGTCACACATTAAACGGAGAAACAAATGGTATAATTTCGAATTTTTTAAATAAACTACTAAATTTCACTAATTCAATGATTTATGAATTGTAAATTAAATCAGGGCAGTCCAAAACAAACGCCCACATAATGACAGGATGTTTCCAAATTAAGACTAATGCAATTTATAAAAATTAAACTTCCTAATTCAATGCTTATACACATAGGAAGGAACCAATTCGTCAGTTTCATAATCGAATAAAATTATCTAAAAATATTACGTAAGTTTAACATCAATAGAAACAAAACACTTCACATATGTTATTTTTATATTGCATCTAATAATTATTTTAGAGATTGTCTGGAATTAGATATTAAATTCGTGGAATATAACAATGTTCAAGTGTTTGTACCGTGCGATAATTTTTGATTGTTGATAATTTTTTAATGGCATTAAATTGGCCTTTTGGCTGAGTCAATTTATTAACGTCAGTGTGACGATATAGTTGTCCATAATTATTTAAGTGGATGAAGTTTGCGCATTTTGGAAATTTTAGAAAGTTTTCTTAGAACTTGTCAATTTAATCAGTATAATATAATTAAAATTCTGCACACTTAAGATTTGAAGAATGTAAAAAATTAAAAATTAAACAATACTTCATTTGAATTTTACTAATTTTGTGTTACTAATTTAGAAATTAAACAAGTAATTTAATGATTATTACCAAAATTTTAAAATAATAATTTAGGGCTAGTCCTTGACACTATTCTTGTTTGAGAGGTAAATTTCATAGTAAATAATAAATACTTTTATATTCTCAGCAACTACTTAATGTAATGTGATAGCTATGTTGGCTTGAGCATGATTAATAAATAGTACTAAAATTTAAATATCGGTTATTTAAGCTAGTACCTGATAATGGACTGGTTTGAGGGGCAAACATTTTTAAAAAACAAGACTGTAGTAATTTAATGAGTACTTCTATATATTCAGTAATATTCTCATTAAGGCAGTATCATAACTACATTGGTTTGATCAGGTTACATAGATGTAACCTGATACGAATACATTTACAAATATTACTAAAATTTTAAAATTAATGATATAGGGCTTATTCTTATTTGAGAGGTAAATTTCTTAAAACAAAGGCAAGTAGTAATTTAATATAATACTTTTATATTCTCAGCAACTACTTAAGGCAGTGTGATAGCTACGTTATCTTGACCAGGGGGTCTACCACGAACCCGAGTGAGATATCTCACCCGGTGAGTTAACTCACTTCTGAAATCAACGTGGCAACAGCGCATTTCGTGTTTATATTTGGTAAATTTTAGGGGAATTCAAATTTTAGGTTAATTTATATTTACAAATTTAAAATTTGACATCCAAACAAAATTCATACAAGTGCAAAAAATAATGTTTAATTAACTTGAAATGGTTAAAGAAAGGTTTGTGTATATTTTAATCATTAAAATATACTACTATATAATACTATCAATTTGTTTATTAGGTGTGCAAGTTTGAAATGTTTTTCTATCAAGAGTCCGTACATAAAACATATTGAAGCAAAAGATAATCGCAAACAACTGCTTTGTTGGTAGGACTCCCCGCTACAATACAACATATTCATTTAGTTCTTTATGAATTAATAAGATATTTTTTTTCGTGGTAAACATGACGAATGTTGAGCCAAATAAACAGCATTTGTGGTCTGTGATATTTTTTTTGTTTAATCAAAGAGAAAGGCATAGGAAAGTGATTAAATTCTTATCGAGACTTACGGCAATCGTGCTGTAACCATTAAGTGGCGATTTCAATGTTATTGTCAAAAAATACGAAAATCGACCAAAGAAGTTTCAAAATGAATTACAAGTATTATTGGACAAATATATACAAATACAACAAATGATGGTGGAGGAGTTGAATGTTACTCGGTAAACCATTTCACACAAACTGAAGGAATAACGAAAAACTACGTGACATGATGCTTTTACGCCATAACGAAAAAATATCACAATCAAAAATTAATATATTTTGAAATTTTCAAAGGTAAAAAATAATGGGTAATGGGTAACGCCATCAATGGAGTTCAATGGAAGATGATGTTCTTGTTTGGAATGGTACCCATAAATTTCTTGAGAGATGAGCTAAATATATAGAAAAAGAGCGCCGATACTTTGATTAAAATCCAATCTTGTCATTGTTCTCTCGTTCCAATCCAACGTATGTGCCCAAATACATTTTCAATGCAATTTAATTTTCCAGGATGTATGGTGACATTTGAAATATCTAGAGTTGTCCCACATATCTGCAATTTTGTCAATAATTGATGATGTCTTTAATAAGTAAGCATAATTATTGATGGATTGATATCTTTTCAATTCGTACAAATGCTACATGTGTGCAAACAGTACGTTTTGTGATTTCTGGGAAATTATATTTTTCAGAAAAAACAAGAATATATACATTATAATGTTGTACTTACAATTAAGTTTTACTATTTATCTTTTTTCTATTAATGTTTAACCCTTCAACATTTAGAAGATATCCTTCTTATCTTGAGTGTTAATAACTTAAGCTGATGTATCTATCATATCAATGTATTTTTTACTTTTTGAAGCAATTACTAATGGGAAACTAATTACATATGATATCTACTTGAAAACTAACTGAGGTATAAAAACACAAAGCTGCAAGTAGCTACAATTTTCAAATTATATATTAACAAATGAAGCATAAAATTAAATTTACCTTACACAGGTAAACCTTTGGTGTTGAGCTAAGGATTTATAAATAGATGGAATATTTCAACAATATATGAAAGATATCTATTAGTACCCCACACAACTTAATAAATTCTACCTCACTTAATTATATGATACATTGTACAGTATAAATTAAATTTTATTCGTTAAGGTTTGACAATCTTAATTGAAAACACAATCAAATCATTTGTTTTATTAATACCTAATAAAATTATTTTATATCAAATATTTTTTATTGCTACTGACGTAACATGGTCATAATAGATCAAAAAAATATATAATATCAACAAAACATTCAACTTGAACTCACGACAAATTAACCTAAATTTAAAACTTTATATATTCCTAATTGATGTAAATAAATATAATAATGTCTTTAAAACACTCAAGGTATCAATATATATCAAGAAATCCACATAATCCGAACTCACGCAAAATGTGACAAATCTCACTCACTCAACACCAACCGTGTAAAGTCACCGGTTTTGGGTGAGATATCTCACCTGTAATACAAGTCACCGGCATTGTAAAAGGCGTTTGGACACCCCTACAAGAATAACGTCATTCGATCCGAATAAAATATCTCATAGATTTTCGTAGAAGTTCTCCTGGACTTTTTTTATTACCAAGTAATAACTTATTGATACAATGATTCAATTATTTTTATTATTTTGGACTTGATAGTGGAGAAAATATTGTAAACAAAGACGAAATGCGCTGTTGCCACATTGATGTCATAAGTGAGTTAACTCACCGGGTGAGATATCTCACTCGGGTTCGTGGTAGACCCCCAGGTTACGTATATTGGTTAATGAATAGTACTAAAATTTTAAAATCAGTAAACTTAATAATAGTCTTGTTTGAAGGGAAAATTTTTTTTTAAAAAAAACAAGACTAGTAATTTAATGAGTACTTTTATATATTGAGTAATATTCTCCTTAAGGCAGTGTTACAACTATATTGGTTTGATCACGATTGATTAACAATTATTACTAAAATTTTAAAATTAATGATTTGGGGTAGTACTTGACAATATTCTTGTTTGAGAGGTAAATTTCTTAAAACACTATCCCATAGTAATTTAATATATATTTTTATAATCTCAACAACTACTTAAGGCAGTATGATAGATACGTTGGCTTAACCAGGTTGCGTATATTGATTGAACTGATGATCTAAAAACTTGTAATTTAATGAGCACTTTTATATATTCAGCAATATCATAACTATGTTAGTTTGATCAGGTTACATATATTGATATACATAAATAGTACCAAACTTTTAATATGGACGAACTAAAGCTAGTACTTAATAATAGTCTACTTTGAGGGGTAAACTTTTAAAAAACAGGATCATAGTTTAATGAGTACTTTTATATATTCTCCAACATTCTACTTAGGGCGATATAATAACTATGTTGGTTTGACAAGGTTACATATTGATAAAAATTATCTTTAATGAAAATTAAACACTGGTAAACATATATAGACAGAATAATTAAAGGATTATGCCTCTTAAATTGGATTTTAAGATCTTCATTGTATTTAGAATTTAAAATACAAAGTACTGAATGGAAAATACACTCTTAAAATGTCAAGAGTGTCCACAGTTCAACAACGAATTATTATTAAGGATGTGAATAATTTAAGAAAGCAAAAAATATCTTAAAGGTTAATAAATAAACTGATTGTAATTAACACGAAGAATAATAAAAATAAAAAAAATAAATTAATAAATGGTGGAGGCGCTTAATATTAATAATCAATAAAAAATAATTCCAAAAATGTTTATTACCTAAGGCCGAAATTAGTAGTAATGATGATATATCAATTTAGAATAAATAACAATCATTGTTATTGAGTTTTGCACGCAAATCATTACTAAATGTCATATATCAACATAGGTGATATATGCATAAAAAATTCGCACTGATTAACAGTAAAATCGTGAAAATTTCATTAACACGACTTAACACTTACAAAATGCGAACAACGATTTCTTATCTGATAATGAAGATATATTCGATAATTTTTTAACACACGAGTAAATCAATGGATTCAATTAACTTTTTCACCGTTAATTTTGACCTTGATACTCATTAAAGAATCTTATTATATCTTTAATCATATTAAACGTGGGATTTTCAAGGTTTTATTTATTCAATTAATCAAAGTTTACATGCGGTTTTTATAACTAATACTTTTGTTTAATTTTGCGAAATTTTTAAACAAATTTGCTTACTTAAGTGTAATGCCTTGCAACTTCGCTTATTTATTATATGCCTCAGTTAATTAATTTGAATGCGGAATTGTGAAATTTGTATATGTCGTTGTAGGTGTAGGAAATTTACCTAATGACAATAAAAATTAATACTTTATTAATGCAAACTTTTATTAGCAGACTTGTTTTTAATACATGTATCTAATAATATCTGATCAGTATTCATCTAAGTTCATTTTTACTGTCGCGTTGTCACACTTTTAATTATATATTTTTTTATTTCTTTTAGTCTACTTTACGTAAACAATCATTTATATTTTTATACCGAATAATTATACGTCTACGTTTTATTTTGAGGTCTCAGTGTTTGTTTGGCAAGAACTACATGAATGGTACATTAAACAATGCCGAAACCAAATATCTTGTAATTATTTAAAACATTCCCATAAAAACAAAACAATGTAGATTGTGATGTGAAAAATTCTTCGAATGTTATACGGTGTGTACTTGATACGATTTTCAGTAAACATGTTTATCACTGAAAACACCTTATAAAACGTGACCGACAACCAAACGAATTTATTGTAATCTGTTTTACGTTTAAATAACTTTAGACAGATAAAATTTAGTAACGCAATATTCTATAATAAGAATGTGTGGTTCAATAAACAGATTTTGGTTTATACGTGAGATCAAAGTAAAGGAAATGGATATTTTTATTTCAATAACATTTGTTATCAAAATTTATAAATCTCAAATGAAATTATTAATCTCATAATTACAAACTACACGCCTAGAAATTGCGTTTAAGTAAAAATTAATTTTAATCAACCATCTGACAATTTTATTAATTACATTATAATTATTAAAATTGTCAGAAAATTTGGCAGTGTAAGGATTAAATTCTACTAACATATAATCTGTAATTGTGTGTTTAATAAATAAATACATTTTAAACAATATCTAGATATATAGATTAAAGACAAATCAATAAATGATCGATTAAATTTGATTTATCTGGGTCCAACAAAATGTTTTTCAATTAAATCCCTAATCCTTGGCTCTTAATTATTTTTATGGATAAATAAAGAATTTCATTAAGCACAGAAATTCCAAAGTATAAATAGAATGCAATTTACATAATTTAATAAAAATTCTTTCGTGCACCGAATAATTCTTAGTCTCGGTTTGTTTTGCATAAATATTTATTATGATTATACATTTATTATTTATTTTTTTTTTAAATTGTGATTTAAAATAAACGACAAAAAAATCTTATTTACAAATTGTCAAATAAATATAAAAAAAATATATTTATTTAGGAAGTTATTTGGGTTGGATAAAGGTGATCGTGCAAAAAATAATCTAAATTGGTTTATCTAATATAATAAATATTATCACTGCGAGATAAATTTTAAAATCCGATTGTTTATCAATTGTCACGAAATTAAAACGTTGCTTTCTCGTGTAGGTTTAACGTAAATACTTTTACAACTAAATTTGACGTACATTTAAATAAATCACTTGAAAGTAACAATGTTACATGATAACTTGTTTAAATTATCTAAATTTTTAAATTATAAAAATAACATAAATTATTATTATTTACAAGTACCGTTTCTAATTAAGTAATGAATCATAGTTAATAGAAATGATAATTTTTCTTGCTAATTTTTTAAACTGTTATCTACGAAGTGAATTTTATTACATTTATTAATTCATACTTTAGAACTTTGATAATGTTCCCTTGCTTAACAACACATAAAAATGGTTGTTAATCTTTATATCGAAGGTATTAAATAAAATAGATTAGTTGTGATTAGAATAATCTGTCTGTAAATTACAATATAAAGATTAAGGCCGATTGTGTGATTAAAGAATTACTGTCTGCATTAGTAAAATCAATCAATGTTGAATTTTAATTTTTACACGTGCTATAAAAAATATTAATTTCTTTTGTATTCCGCCTTTAATTAATTTAAATTACTGATAGAATTTGTTTCTTAAATAAATATTTTTTAGAATTACTTAAAAATAAATTTATTGTTGAACATCTGTAAAATACTTTTGAATAACTAAAATCATTTTCTAATGACACATCATAAGGAATAAACTAATTCAATTTTTGAAGTAATTTGGTGATATATTTATCACCATATATATTAAAATATGTAAAATAAATTTATGCAACAAATTATTTAAAAATAAAATAATTGGTCAAAGGCAAAGGAACAAGAAAACTCCTTTTAAAAATGATAAAATACCAACAAAAAAATCTTCTACAAACTATTAAAAATTAAATGTATTACACAAAGAACTTAATAAATTTTAGAAGTTACAAAGTTCAACGTCTTTATTCGTAGAAAGTTATATTATGTACGAGGTAACGTTATACAAAATTCCTGAAGATTCTACAACAAATTCTAGAAATTACATAATTACAAATTAATTATTTATGTTTTAGAACTCTCGGGAATGATTTATTCTACTTGTAGGTACATTAGAAAAAAGTGGAGAATACATAAAGCTTATAATAAAATTTATTGAAGATTTTGACAAAAAAAAAAAAGATTTTTGATAATTGTTTAATGAAAATTCAGCTTTTTTAAATTAATTTTCTGAAATATGGACCGATTTTTATTCTTCATACTATACTATAATTATAAATTATTGCACATCATACACAATTTACTTTTTAGAAATACCCATATAATCGAATTTTCAGAGTACTAAAATTAATTTTTGTAATTACACCTTTAAATTTAGTTTTCTTATTTGTGAATATTTTAATGATCTGTAAAAATTATTGAAAAATAAATGTATTCTTCAAAATTCAAATTTAAATTTCTTTATATAATCTAATTGTGACTTATAAATTTGAAAATTGTAATTTATTAAATTGTAAAAATAAGGTGTAAGATTTTCTCATAAATTATTGCTTATAGTAAAATATCCATAAAAAAATTAAAATTAACGTTTTATATAAAATATTTTAAATATTAATTTCTTGAATGTTTTAAGGCAAATTCCAAAAATTAAAACAATATATTTATTATTTAGAAATAATAAAAAATATATGAAAAATTTACTTAACTGTTCAAAATTTTAGCAATATAATATAATACTGAATCAAATTTTATAATGATGAATTATTTAAAATTACATTAATAAAATAATATTACGTGGACAAATTTTTGGAAATAAATTAATTTTAGACTATTTTTGCCTTATTAAATTATTAAAATTAAATTTATTAAATTGTAAAAATAAGGTACAAGATTTTCTAAAAAATTATTATTTATACTATGTTAAAATATTCATAGAAAAATTTAAAATTAATTTTTTATACGAAATATTAAAATATTAATTAATTAAATTAAATTTTAATGTTTTGAAGTAAAATCCAAAAATAAAAATAAGATAATAAAAAAGTAAGAAAAATAAGTATACTGTTCAAAATTCTGATAATATTCTTGAAGATACTGATTCAAATTTTCTAACGGTACAAATAAAAAACCGAAAATTTTTAAATTATTTGAAATTACATTACGTAAATAATATTACGGGGGCAAATTTTTTGGAAATAAATTAATTTTAGATTATGATTGCCTTATAAAATTTATTAAATAATAAAAATAAGAAACAAGATTTTTTCATAATTTTTTTTTATAGCAAAATATTTAAAATTAATGTTTTATATGAAATATTAGTTTACTGTATAAAAATTTATTTAATATTCTTGAAAATAGTTAATCAAATTTTTAAGAATTCAAGATACAAATAAAAAACGAAATATTTCTAAATTATTTAAAATCACATTCATACAAAAAATTATATAGTAAACTTACCATTAAAAAATATATTTACTATTCAGAAACCTAATAGATCCGTTTGTCAACGATTTTACCATGAAAATGTTATTTTACATTAGATACTGAATTCTCGTGAATGTGAAAAAATTTTGAGAATTGCATAGTTAGAAATTAATTATTTCTATTTTAAAACGTTTGGTAATAATTAGTTTTCTTGGAAAAATCTAAATTAAATATGAATCCATATTAATAAAAAGTATTTTACAATTAAAAAATAAATTTATGTCTCAAAAACTAATATGTGTAGACGTTTTTCTAATAAAATATTATTCATTATTCATTATTCAAAAGTCATCTATTGAATTCTGGTAATTAAAAAACTCGTGAAACCACATAATTAAAAATTAATTATTAATATTGAACTGTGAACTTTTAATAACGATTTGTTATTACAGTCTTGACAAGAAAAATGATTGTTGACAGCTCAAACGAAACTTCAACCTATTTTTCCCGTACCACATCGCAAAACAAAATCGATGCGATGCCGAAACGAAGGAAAAAACCTAGATTCTTCGTCGGCGTTGTGGAAGCCGCTGGTCAGAAGAACAACGGAAGTGAATCGGCTGCGATCAATTAAATAGAAAGTAGTCGTCTAGTCTGCTCGGGCCGGAGGTGATTTAGCACGGCCTCTTATCCGCCGATTCGCGTCCGAACCGTGATTTTTAGTTGGCGAATAAATTTTAAAATAAAAGACGCGTTGTCGCAACCGTCACGTGGTAGCGGGATAAAAGCGTAAAAGGAGAGTCGGTGGCGGTAAGCGGTAGTGACCATCCACCTGTTTGCGCGGCCAGTGCGCGCTGCCGCCTTCGACGCACACCTTTACAATTTCAAATCAACAGCCCGCCCGGCTTTTGCACTCAAACACGTTGGACCGCCAACTCTTCTGTTCTTGTGATAGTACCCTGAGTACCTGGTTATATATATTCGTACATATATATTTTTTCATTTAAATATTTTATCGTTTGTTGATCGTTAAACATTCCATTCGTTTGTTGTGCTTGAAAATGGGACACAGCAACGGAATTGACTTGGAGAAAAAGATCTCGCATTATGATGATGATAAACCTAAAGGTAAGTTCAAATTTTTAGTTTATTTTTGTTACATTTGTGCCACGTGCTTTTTAACAGACGGCGATAAAAATAATCTTTTCCAAACCTAAGTGTTGTTATTTACATTCTATAGGTGCAACATTTTTAAGTTAATTTGTTGTTTGTAGTGTATTTATAAATAAAATAATCACTTTTAGTTAATAATTAATGTTTGATAATTGTACTATTAGAACATGTTTTACAATACGTTCAACTATTTTTCATATATTTATGCATATACATAAATATATCAATTTGAAAATTATAAATAGTTCACAAATTTTTACATAGCACAGTTTACCTATTTCTTAGCTATTAATAGCTTTATTGCTGCCAAAATTTTATAATTAACTTTATTCTGTCATTCAAGTTTTTATACAAATTATTTATTACATTATTTATTTTATATTACTATTTTATATCCTAAATGTCTTTGATCTTCTTAATTCAAAATTTATTTTTGTTATTTTTTGAAAATATAAAATATAAAATCATGTGTTAATTAAGAATTTTTTATTTAATAAATATTTATATAATAATATTCAAATATATGTTTTGATATTAAATATTATACCCTCTAAAATTACCGTTCTAGATCAAAATATAGTTTTTAAAATTTAAAATAACATAAAATAAATATTTTACCCTTTAAAATTATTGTTCTAATTTAAAATATAATTTTAAAAACTTCAATTCAAAATCAATTTTTTTTTATTTGATATTTTGTGTATTAGATATTGTGTATGTATTAGACAACAAATAATAATTTATTCTGGTATCAAATATTTTACATTTTAAAATTACTTATTCTGGATTCTGGATGAAATATAGTCTTAAAAATTTTTTGCAATTTCAAATTTCTTTTTATTTGATATTTTGTAAAAAGGAAGGAATAAATTAATAAATAAATTTTAATTCAAACATATTTTTTAAATTAATTTAAAGTATTTTTTTCTTATATTTGTGTTTCTACCCTTCTTTGGCTCTTTTTTTTTCTTAATGTATTTCTTGTGTCTCAAAATTAATTTTATTTTTTAGCAAGCTATTTTTTATTTAAAGAAGCACATAATATTTTTTTCTAATCTCTAAATCTCTATAATATTTATTGTATATTTAATAAATTTAAAAGTAAATTTTAATTCCTAAAATCCATATATATATATACGTATATTTGAAATGTATATGTATAAGTGTATATTTTAAATGTATTAAAGGGGAAAATAATTTTTTTCTTATACAATTTTTTTATCTTTAGAAAATATTTTTCTACGATAAAAAATAACTTAAAATATTTCTTAAATTTTTAAAATCGTATTTTTCCTTATAAATAAATCTTTTGTAGTTTCAAATTTCTTTTTTTGAAAATCACAAAAATATATGTTTTTGATTTTTTTTCCTTATTTGTATTTCTTTTGCTTCAAAATTACTTTTTACTTTGTACAATCATATTATTTTAATTTAAAAAAGACATTATAATTTTTTCCTGATTTCTTAACCATAAAATTTATTTTCTATTTAATAAATTTAAAAAATAATTTTAATTCAAATATATTTTTTAAATATATTAAAGAGTAAGATATTTTTCTTTATATTGGTTTTTGTGCCCTTCACAATTTTTTTTTAGGATAAGGAATAGCTTAAAATATTTTAAAAATAAGTTTCTTTATAATTTTTATTTTTTGATAATTCCTAAAATAAATAAATAATAAAATATAAAAATGTTTATGATTAGTTTTTTTTATTAATCTGTTTCTTGTGTTTCAAAATTATTTTGTATTTTGTATTATCTAAATAATATTTTTTATTTTAATGAGAGAAATAATTAATAATTTTTTCTGATCTCTAAACCATAAAATAATGTATATTTAATAAATAACAAAATAAATTTTAATTCGAATGTATTAATGAGAATAGAAAAAAAAATTAATTAAATATTTTAAAAGCGTTTTTTTTTTTTTCATTAAATATATTTTCTGTTATTCCAAATGTCTCATAAACTCTATATATTACGATTTATTATTTTATATTTTTTAATATATTATTTAAATATGATATAAATTATTATATTATATGTTTTTATTTGATTTTTATTTGAAATATTATTGAAAATTTCAGTTTTTTAATATTCAATTATTTCACAGTTAATACAAAATTATAAATGTTATAGTATTATGTAAGAAATTTAATTATATTTTTCATTGAGACTCATTTTTATTATCATTTCTCAGATTAATAATTAACGAACTTCCATTAAGTCTCAATATATTTATAATTGAAAAATTTATTCATACAATTAACATTCCAAAGTATAGAAGAAAATTAATTTGCTACACTTGAATAACCGACATTTTAGATGTGAATTAATATTCCTTAGGCAGACAAGATGAAGTAACATAATTACACTTTTGCTCTTGAAAGCTATTTTATAAATTAGTATAATTAAATAATTTTTGTCATTCCAATTATTTTCCAAATAATATAGTTGTACAATAATAACCTAATTTTATGCTCCTACAACTGTAATAAACGTTGTGTTATTTTAAATCATTAAAATAAATAAAGCATTATGTGTACTTTTAAAATTATCACGACAACAGACATTTATCTAACTTATTATTACATCCAGAATCAAATACATAGAAAATAGGTACAGGGCAATAAAATATATATTATTTAAAATGTGTTTCTTATCTAAAACAATGAGTTTATACAAATAATCTAAGGAATCCTTTATAATAAAGGAAACTGTTTTTGACATTTTATGCCAAACAAGTCTGGAATTATTTAAGCAGTTGTTTATTATTTTAATTTGTGTGTTGCAATACGCCACATTTCATTTAAATTTCACTAAATTAATTTGAATACTAATATAAATGCTGTCATCCCATGATTATTAAATGATTTATTATAATATTTTTAATCATTATATTAATAATAATTATGAATAAGTATAAAATTTTAATTATGGTCATCGGTGAAACGAGTACAATAAATATTTCACAAGTCCTTTGAAATGCATTGTAATAGTTACGATATGTTTTATTGTCTGCGAATGCGATTTCACATGCAATAAAACAATATCCTGATAATGTACAATTATGCAGAACGAGATTTACAAACTGGAATGTTAATAAAAATTACCAAGATCAAAAAAAAAATAATTAATTGACGTAACAATCCTGATTTTCATGGTCGTTTGTACAGATCTAATTTTTGAAATTTAATTTATCACAATATAGTTTATTAATACAGTTTATTGTCTTGGAATGTCGAAAACCAATTTGCATATTATTACTGTATTCCTACATGGGAGATAAATCACGTTCGACATTTTATAAATGCGATTAACCTTTCTTAAATAATAAAACAATGGATGATAAAAATATTTTAAGGGTATCAGTTGTGCACAATGCACTTATTAAAGAATAAAACGACGTTAAAAAGTTAACGAAATCGCTTGTTGCATTTAATATACGTGCTACCAATTTTATTGTACTTTTGGCAGATAAAAATGGTAATGTATGCATAACTTTCACGAACCACCTGTTCTGAAACATGAATTAACCATTGATTTTTGATCTGGTCCAATTAAATTTCAATAAAGATTTAAAAAATTGCTTCTATAATTCAACTTTTTTGCAATTTCAAATTAATGAGTTTTAATATATATCATCTGGCTTTATTATATCTATAAAAAAAATTCTTGGAATAAAATTTGTTTTTTTTTTTTGTTGGCTTAGAAATAATTAATAAAAATATAAAAATATTGTTTTTATTAAAGTATTATTAATTTAAATATTAAAAACTTTGAAAATTAAAAGTTTAAAAATATTCATAATTAAATTACAATTTATATTTGTTTTAAAAATTATAAAATGAAAACAGAAGTATTTAATTTAATTTTTAAATATATATAAATAATCTAATGTATACAATATTAAAATATTAAATATATTAGATTCTTTTAAATTTTAGTAGATTACTGAATTACTGAAAACTTATTAAATTAATTAAATGATAAATATATAATGAAACTAATGAATATTTGTTCTATCGAAAACATCCACATTTCTAAAAATGTTTTCTTAAAAGTACGAAAAAAAAATAGTTTAGAGACATATAAAAAATTATTATCTATATTATCTGTATTTAATATATTCGTAATATATGTAAATTTTTTTGAATCAATGAAATTTTACATTACATGTTTGCTGTTCTTAGAAATTTGAACAAAAATGAAAAAAAGATATTAGAATAAAGTAAGTTTACCAAAACGAAATTGAAAGTGTCTTCAAAAATGATTATTTTAAATTGTAATGAAGTTCATTTAATTAAATATTAAAATCTTAAATTTTTTAAACAATAATTAAAAAATAGCAATAGAAATTCAAAAAAATATTTATAATTAAAATAAAATATGAAATATCAGATTTATTTAAATGAAAAAATTGTTTTTCATGTTTTCATAAAGAAATTTTATTGTGGAGAAATAATTTTGATTTATGCAAAAAACTGTTATAACAACAAATTGAATATGAAAATGAACGGAAAAAAATTGATAGTTACTTAATACACCTCTTTGTGACATTTTTCTATTTATCTAGTATTTAAGTTTAATTTTTTATTTTTAATTTATCTTCTAATTAGTTTCAAATTCCTTAAGTTTTTATGTCAAAATTGATAAAAGATTCTTAATTATTATTTAATTGATTATTATAAAAATATTAATTTTTTTCCTTAATTTGATAAGTTATAATGACTTTTTAAATTTAGTATGGAGTTAAACTATAAAATATATTACTATTTTGAAATGTGCATAATTTACAGTGATTACAAAAATATTCACGTTTGTGACATTGAAATAAATGAATAAAGTTAATTTTTAAAAACACCACAAAAGTGTCAATAAAATCAATATGCATTAAAATATTAACTGCATAACTTATCGAACCAAGATAATTATCATTAACAACAGATCTAATTTTAAAATGGGTCAACTCGTACATCGATTTTAACTGGCAATATGTTGATTGTACATATAAATATAAATAAACCTTGGCAGTGTTTTACGAAAATGCGTACGTACATTCGTCTCATGACTCAGATACGTAATTTTTTTTTCGACGGATTTTAATTATCAATATGTTTGGCACTAAAATTGATTGTATTATTAGAACCGCTATTAGTGATTTTCACGTTAACTTAAACTCATTAAAAACTGTAACAACGTTCAAATATTAGTAAACAAGTAATGTAAAATTTCATGGGGAATAATTAAATAATTTCATATCAGAGCGAGCAATAGTGCATTTGTACCTTGTCGACTGATTTAATGACGGTCGTGATTAAATGGAAAGAAATTATCTGATTACATCGTTTTTTAACATTCACGGCACAGTTGAATCACCTTGAATAAATACGTGTTTAACCAGATCACTTTGTGAACTTTGTGTTTTTTACAAGTTTGTTTATGGATTATGTAAAAATTATTTTTAAAGATGCCCGGAGCATTCGCCAAAATTTAGATAAGATTTTGCAATTTATAAAAATGATAAATACGCACTATAATTATAAATGCAGTCGAACTTTGAATTGGTGGACATAATGTCAAAGGTAAGAATTCGCCTAAATTTTACTTTTGAATTCGTCTGACTTGATTATTCGAATATAATATTTGGCACTAAATTCAAGACCAAATTTTGGAAGAATCCCTAATTCCATTATTGGATTTTTGTATATACAGTCATGGTCATTTTCATAACAGCTTTTTAACTACAACTATTTTAGCCATAACTCTTTTATACCATGGTATTGTTGTTTAACACTGTTAAAAAAAGCTACTATATTTTTATTATATGTTACCTGACTTTTTCTGAATTGAGCTGAACCTACAATATCGAATAAAATTAGAGCGACTTTCTTTTTGTTTAAATATTAAATAATATATACTTACTAGACTCATTTTTGTTCCATTAAATAATAAAACACACATATATAAATTATTATTAAACATAAAACACGACACCGAAAAGTTAACGATTTTTATGACGACAAAATTAGAGCTCTTCATAAAAATTAAAAAAAGTAAATCCTACGTAAATGGCTCAATATTTAATATTTCGTCCAGTACCTCTTATTGGCTATAACATCTTTTTGGCATAGACGAGAAATTTTAACAGCATTTTACATTCACAATAGGGTAACATGACAATAATAATAATATGTGGTTATACATAAAACGATCCATTTTGCATTCTATATTGTGAATCACACTCATAGCGTAAGCGGAAAAACAACCCCAAACCAGAATACTGTCACTTCCATTTTTAATAGTTGTTATAACATATTTTAGATTAAGTCTACTATTTTAAGGGCACTGAACAAACTGTCCACTATCACCAAAAATATTAAACTTTGGTTCGTCCAAAAATAGTAATTTTCCCAATCTCTTGCTGTCCAGTTTCGATTCCTATAAGCCAAAAGAAGTCTTACTTCTCGATTCTTTTTTTTAAAAAAAGGGTTTTTCTTAAAATCTAATGCTCTGGAGGTTTTTCTGTTTCACCCTCCTTATTTTCGATTTTCCTTTTAGTTGTTTTTGATACCACTTGTTTTGGTACAAGAAACTGTTCGCTTATAACTTTTTGCGACCTTTTGATTTATAGGTCACAATAATTTATAACCAAGAGGTATTGTTCTTAATGTAAACACAATACTCATGTATGAAAGATATATGTTAAATACAACTGAAAGGTACTCAAGTCACTTTAATTTTGTCGCATTTTTTTGTTTTTTAGAAATAATGAACGTGAAAAATATGTAGGACATAAACGAACTAAAATGTAATAAAGTAGCGGGCATAAATAAATGTTTTATAATTTTGTTTTTAATCACTTAATTTAATATTTAAGGTAGTCAAAGGAATTTTAATGATTAAATCTGTGTTATATAATTTAACATCAACATTTTGTATAATAATCTTTTTGTTTTAAAATTTTACCCCTCTTCGTGACACCATTTTCAGAATATACGATAAGTCTATATTCCTTCGAGCATCTTGAATTTCTGTGGTGAGTTCGTTTAAATTTGTAAAATGTTTATGTCAAATTTGGTTACAAACGTGATCTCCGATGTTTTCGATAGGGTTAATCTCTGGAGATTGGGACGGATAACACAAAATATCGACGATTTGGCCTTTTAACCAATCTGTGACAATTTTGGATTTGTTGAAACATATTTATTAAGAGCATTATTTCCGCAATATATGGAAGCAAATTGTTATTTAATATATCCCTGTAAATAAATCAATCCAAGGGGACTTACACCAAAAGAATTAAAGCATCCCCATAGTATAATTGAATCGTCACCATGTTTTACTGCTTGAACGACAAATTTTTTATGTAGTTTTCTTTTTGTAGGATGCTTAACTTAAGCAAAACACTTTTATATAAATTAAATCATCACTACAAACTATTCATATCCTCCTGCGGTCCAGTGAATGTGATCCTAAGCAAGTCAAAATTGGACTTCACGTCTTTAGTAGAAACCAGGGTTTTTCTTAAAGGTGTGAGGTGAAATGAACCCCCATCTCACAGTTTTTAAACTAATTTCAGCAAGCCCCATTTCCTAGATGGGCTTTAATTTCAGTTGTCAATGAGATTGGATAATTTTTTGACGAATTATACATTAATTGATTAAAATATAAAAAAGTAAAAAAAAAATAAATATTATAGCGACTGGTATCCAATTCAAATAGTACAATTTAAATTAATAAATTTTATTAAGTTGCTATAATTATGGTCACCACTGTATATATAAATATAAAAATATTGAAATAACTGAAAAAAGTCTTTTATATTAAATTTATTTACTTCATTCAATTACTAAAGTAAAAAAAAAATTCAATTTCATTTGAAATTTTCAAAAATATCTGATAATTCACTGACTTATTATTTATTATATTATTTTAAGAGAAGCAGTACACATATTTTAATAAAAAACATGGCAAATATTATAGAAATAAATAACAAAATATCTTAAATACACTTTAAGCTGCTAAATTGGAAAGAAAAATTGATTTGTAAGATGTTGGACAAATAACTGAAGGTCATCTTAGAAATTATTTTCCACTTTTTTCAGGGTCACATTTATTAAAAATATTTTTTCTCTACACCTATAGTAATTTCCACTACTTGGCTACCCTGTACATTTATACTAATTTTGTAGTTTATTTGATAACTCGAAATCCTGAATAGTCAAACTTTTCCCTGACAAGTCATTGTTTTAATTATCTAAATTCTATTGCATTAGTAATAATTATACTATAATTAAACCTTTTGTTTTTTATTTTCAGGTATGACACTATACTTTTATACGAAAAATTCACGTAAGTTTTAGCAAAATCATTAAATCACTCTAAAAAAACCATTGCGATTGTTGTCCAGCTAATAACAGGTTTAATGATGAATGGGAAGCGAAATGAACGTAAGAATTCGTCCTCGGATCAAATTCCTCAATTACGACAATTAATAATTCTGAAACTATGATTTTTATGTTGTTAATGTGTTATTATTTTTCCACAACTACGTACAACACTATGATGAATTATTGAACATCCCAGAACTAAATATGTAGCTGTATATTATGTTAATTTATTTTTAACTGGAAATTTTACAACGTCAATTCGATTAAGTTATTTCAGACACATTTTTTCTTGCACACTTCAAATGGATTTATGCAAATTGCCATCCATTAATATTAATTTAGTTCATTAGCATTCATCTTACAATTAGTGAGTCGCGTTTGGTAAATAAACGTTATTTGAAGTGCATTTTTTTGCAAACAAAGAAAATTGCAAAATGTGAAAGTGTTTTTTTACTGTCTATTGATTTTAATGACTTTCTCATCAATGTGACGATTGAAAGGATTGAACATTGCTATTTGAAAATCTGTGTCATGCAGATGAATAAATTACCATAAAACAGTCCACTTTTGTGAACAACGATAAAGCACAATCCTTAAAAATGTATAATTCATTTACGCCGTCACCTTTTGTCGTATCGCAATTACTAAAATAAATGAAGGTCTGACTCATGCGGGCAAATTAATACGAAAACCTACTGAAATAACACGCATCGTGAAAGACACGCCCGAAAATCCTTAAGCGTCACAATTTTCGTTCGATTCAAACCAAAACGAAATCTGACGTCCGATTCCAGTTTTTTACTAAATAATAAAAAACAATTACGGCATATTGACGTTAACCTTTATGCAAATAATAAACTTGACACGGTTTAAGATAGCATTTTAATGTTGCAAATAAAAATCGACAATTGTTTTATTTGCACGTGTTTAATACCTGCTAATTGGCATTTTGCCAAATAATGTTTAGAAATAAGTCAGGGTTCTTGTTATTACAAACGGGATTCTATTGAAAATAGTTTTTAAAAAATAATCAGATATGTGCACAATAAATAAGTTAGTAATGTTATTATCTTATTTTTTAATAGTGTTAAATGTGAATATTATAAGTGTATAGTAGATCTTAAGATATTATATTATATTTATTTTTTGAATAATTAATTATTAAATGTATGTGTAAACTTAATTACTTACAGTATCGAACAAAATTAGAGCGACTTTCTTTTTCATTCAATACTAAACAATATATACTTACGAAACTGGTTTTTGTTCCATTAAATAATAAAACACACATACATATATAAATTATGTTATTTATTGACGAAACATGTCACGTTAACGATGATATAAAAATAAACCAGAAAATTAACAATTCTTATGTAAATCCTATGTAAATAGCCTAATATTTAATACTTTGTCCAGTCCTTCTTAATGGCTATAACTTCATCACATCTTTTTAACATAAACGAGATTAGATTGGAAATTATTTCCTTCCTATATTGTTATAAATATTTGTTATTGGTACAAAATAAATTTGCTTTATATGTGATGCAATTTGCTCTTATCTTCTTATTCCCAATCTCCTACAAGTTTTCTATTAGATTAAAATCGAGAGATCGGGGAAAAATAACTGGAATTAGTCAAAAAATTTATGAAATTTGAACGCAACTTTGTGTTTATACTGGACAGCGTATTAAAATGCTAAATCAAAAAACTTACACCATTATCTAGGTGTATGCCCCAAATGAAAAAAACAATAATAATTAAATATACAAATTATAAAGATGTTCCAAATTACCATAAAAATACAAAAATCCACGTTTCCATTTTTGTTGTAAACTAGTGTGATATTTACAATTATGAAGAAAAATTAAATATATCATAAATAAGTGATTCAGATATCAATAAAATTGAATATGTCCCCTAACCATCAAAAATTCAATATTCTTCTCTCTAAAACTCCGATTCTAACAGACACATTTGAATGCCGCATTGCACTGAAAAATGCAAAGCTTGTCCATATCTTTCTTTTCCTTCTCTGGCACTCAAGAACATATATCACTTTCTCTCTGGATAAAATTGGAAAAGTTTGATGTAAAATCGAATAAATAAGCAGAATTTCGCACATTTTAAGGTCTATTACGAAATAGTCGTTAAAATCTATGATTTACGCAAAAATATTTGAGAGTTGTCATAAGTATGTAAATGTTTTAAATTTACTATTTTACAATATATGTATTAGTTGTCACCATAAAATTTATAACAATAAAAATATGTTGTTTAAAATTTTCAATTTTTATTTATTTATCGGAATTATATGTAGATAATCGGTTAAAAGAATAAAAATAAATTTAGTACAATAATAATTAATAATGATATTGATGTATAAGATTCAATAAAACATATTATTTTTTTTTTTCAGTTTCCTAAAAATCCTGCTCCAAAATCATACAGCAGTAAACAAATTGAATATACCATAAATAAATGACACAAACAATACGAAAATCTTATCGATGTTTTCCAAACATCAAAAATCTGATTTCTACCCCTTCCTTCTAAAACAACAATTCTAAGTACTTTCATGAATATACATGTTTCTCTTCTATCCTTGCAGGAACAAATTCATAACTCGAATTTTGAATAGAATAAGGAGAATTCAGTTTTTATATATTCAAAAATTAATAAATATATAATTATCAATGTCATCAATTTTTTAATTTACCCTAAATTCATTGATTAATTTAATTATTTAATTAATACGCTTAAGATTTTTTAAATATTTATTATTAATAACAGTTTATTACAAAATCAGTGAAACCTTATTTTCAGTTTCACCAAGAATAATGCGGCCTTTAATGTTAATCTCACAAATAAAAATTTAAGCATGTCAGATTAGGTGATTCATAATAAAATCATATTAATTTAATTTTAATAGAGGCATTAAATTAATTATTTATTCTGTAGAATTATTACCATTTCAGTTAGTTTTAGCAATAAGTGTGTCATAACATATGTTATATGTCATCTGTAGATAGATGAGGGTCTACGAAATATCTTTTATATTTTTAATTGTATCTCTGAACACAAAGAAGATGGTAAGATTTCACAAACTCCTTTAGTTTTCTTATGTTTTACTTACCTACATATTAAAATTATTGTTGGAATTTTCGAAAAAAGTTGTAGATAGTTGCTTATGTAAAAAAATTATTAATTTCTATAAGATATAAAAGAGAGAGCATAAAAAGCTTTTACTCTTTGAACTAACTTTTTAATTTTATTGATTCAAAATGGAGTTTACTTATGAAAGGATTTTAATAAGAAAATAATTGAATCACAGAATTGGCCAATTTTATAGATCATATTAACAGCTACAAATGTAATAAGGATATAAAAGGAACAAAATAGAAGAAAAGTCTTTTTTTCGACATCTATCTACACTGAAGATTTTTTCAAGAAGGTAAATTATACAAAAAAAATAATTTTTCGTTCTTCAGTGGCCATTTTAGGCATTAAAAATATTTAGAGAACCATACTTACTAAAAATTTTTTTCTGTACCCTAGTTTCTGAGATTTCACCGATAACCTCCATTATTTGCCCGTCTGGTAGTACATGTACAATGTATTTTTTATAATTAAGTATAACAAAAAAATTATACATGGTTAAAAAATATATATAATTAACATATATTTATCTTAATTGTTAGCCTTGAATTTTAGTTTGTACATTTTTTGGGTTTGGAACAACTATTTTACAACATTGTTCGCGTGACAGAAACTATACTTTTATAGACACCTCCCATCGTAAATTATGGTTTAATCTGCGGTTAATTAAATCACACAAACATTTACGACTTTCGCTACTGTTGTTCCATTTGAAACATGTTAATGCGATCCTCATAAAATCAATTTCTGGACAACAAAAAAACAACATCCGTCAATGAAATTTCAGTAAATATGGAATTAAAAACTAATTACACGTTTTCTGATTACGGTTGTAATAATGCTAAACATTTCATCAAATTAAAACCGGTACTTTTACTACTAGTTAATGCAAATTTATTCGCATGTTGTCGTTAGATTATTGTAACCATTAACATATTCATTTTGCAGCACTTCCTTAAATTTCGCCATTCGGAAAAAAAAAGTATTAGTCCAACGCAAAATTATTATTAATTACGTACAGGCATCATAAATTATGTATTGCCTTGAATCAATGTTATTTATTACATCCGTGATTTGTGGCTTTTGTATGGGCAAAAGCTCATAAAATCAGAATAGTATATCGATTAACTATTTGTCAGGTGACGTTTTATTGTTTATAAACTAAAACAGCAATCATTTTTCATCAATGGTCCAACATAAATAAATACTCATCAAAAATTTAAGTGCATACTTAAAATAAATCAACAAAACGCTCGAAACGTTTCCGAGTGTGGTTCGCACTTGCGATGCGAATATTTAAATAATAATTCAGGCGTACCTCGGTTTTATTATCGCGGTTTCCTTGAACGTCTTATTTTCCAATAAAGCGAACGGGATCAATGTCGAACAAAATGCACTCAATCATACTTTAGATATTTTTAATGGTGTCTTCTTTTTGTGTCATTGAATTGTTAATATTAAAAATAAAGAACGCAGAATATTTTGTTCGTTGTTGTTGCAAAAATATTCATATAACCAAAATAATTACACTTTATACCCATAATTATGGTACATGAAGGTATAATAACAATAATTGTAAAAACAACACCTGAGGTTAAGTTATATAAACAAAAACTCGTACAAAATCCTTGTTACAATTGAATTAATTTGTTTTTAATCACTCGAGGAAAAGGTCACGTAAAATATTTTGCCCGGCGTGTAAATTACTTCAGTTATAGATAACTTATTATAATTATTTCCTTGAAACTCCTGCGGTTTTCTACATTGTCGGAAGACCAGACGGACAGACAGACACAGAGACAAAGTACAATATGTAAATATAGTGATGAGACCGCATGCATAATGCTGATTCAAAATAGAACAATATTTTTTGCCAAATATCTTTACGCACGTGCTAATAACATGTTTGGAGAAAAGGTCACATTTGAAAGGGACGATTTATTAAAGCCATGAAATCGATTTCGAAACAATCCCCAAAAAATTGCAACAAATTTTTGGAGATTGCCAAAATGTTCATTTAGTCACATAGAGTTAAACTTATTTATTTACTGTTTATACAACAACAAGTCAAATCTGGTTTTGTCAAATGTAAAGAGTATACAAATTACATGTCTACGCTAGGTTATTTTAAGAATAGGATTTTCCACCAAAAATACTTCGCTATATTTAACCGTGTAGGTCATACATTTTCGTTTCTTTGTTTTAGACAATTTTATATTTAGATCAAACCGAATACTTTCACTTAATGCGTTACGTAAATAATTTTTTTAAAAAATTTATATAGGTCGTTATCGATTTTATTCAGTAACTTTCATATAAATCTTGTATGTATATAAGTCTTTTTGGGCAAAACTTGGTGAAACTCAAAGGGCTTAGTTACTATTTGGTTATAGATTAAAGGGGTACCTCATGCTGAAACCATTATATTTTTTCTTGGAAAAACAATAAACTCACTAACACTTTGTCCACCGAAATTACCTAAATACTCCCCAACACGTCTTGGCATTGATTCAATGAAGTGGTCTTCTACTCATCATATCACATGTTCTATGGGTGAAAGATAGGGGGATCAAATGGGTCTCTTCAAACAAGTTTAAACTAACCCTGGCAACATAGGGCCGTCAATTAACTTGCTGAAATATTGAATCCCTTGACTGATTAAGGTAAGGAGGAACATAGTGCTCCACTACTTCCTCCTACTATAATGAAGACTAAAGGTGACCTACTTCCATGAGCAATAGCATCCCATACCATAACGCCAATTGTTCGGTGTACATGTCGTTCAACATTAAACTGAGCTTGACTTGTTTCTCCCCGGCTCAGAATCGAGATTAATCAGAGAAGACCACTTGATGCCATTCCACATTCCAATGATGTTGTTCTCTACACCACTGTAGTCGTTGCCTTCCATGATCAGCAGTCAGAGGTAGCACAAGATGGGGCCTATAATGCTGCAGTCCAAATAACCTTGTTCTTCTAATCACTCATCAGCCAAAGATCTATTTGTCGAAAATCAGTCTCTGAAAGCCATAAGTCTTAGACGTCGAATTGTTTATTATCTGACAAACCTGAGTAACAAATCTACTGCTTGTCAAAAAATTAGTTGTCTATCAAATTTCTTGTTCGAAAGCCTATTAATATTGATTCAATAGAATAAAATTTAACAATGTTAGGCTAAAATTGTAGTCCAAAAATAATCAGTTTTTTAAATAAAACCGATTTTTAGGTTGGTACACCTTGTAAAAGAACATTTTCGGAATAAGGTTTTTTTACTATAACCTCACAAATTTGTATAATTTTATATGTAATCATGTTTCCTACCTTGATCAATATAGAAAGAGGAAAGATCAGCCAACTATATCTAAAATGAAGTAATTATTTTACTAGTTGCAATATATTTAAAAATAATATTATAGAAAGTAAAACACAATCGTTTTTAATAATCATAAAAGTGAATGTTAAGAAAAATTAATGTTGGAGTACAATACCGTTCAAACAAGTAAGTTTAGAATTCGTGCAACCAATTCATGCATTAAATAACTTCTAGATTTAACTGTTCTTATTCTATTGACAGTTTCTTCAGGAGGTGTCAGATAGATTCTGTGCTTATACAGTGTGGCCCGTTTGAAAGTCCTCATAAAATGTGTATTTATTGTCCGATTTTAACCAACTTTTTTTTCAATTATTGAGACTACTTGATTTAAAAAATAAATTTATAAGAATATGATTTTTAATTTTTCAACAGAATTATGGACATTATTTTTTATTAAATTGTTATATACTCATTTCAGGAGTGTAGATAGATTTTTTTACAAAATAATTGCGAGTATTTTTTTTTTTCAATTTTCATGACTAAAAATGATCCAGTAGGTTTTGATTTTGGGCCAAAAAATTTTGTCTACAAGTACATATTCTCATGCTTTACTATTGAACAAAAAGTTTGTCAAAATCTGTCAAAAAATACAATTTTTATGGGGCAATGGACCACACTCTATATTGACAAGATCAACCCAATCCTGAATCTTATTATTGTTATATTACACCTACTTCAACAGTAACAACAACAATGCCTATAATAATAAACATAACCTAATGTGTAAATTTGTAATTGCCTCTCAGACGGACAATAGACTGTTAAGTTAACAATAAAATTGTAACTTTTAGTGAATACTAAAACTAATACTAATTTAATAGTTTGTTAAAGTGTGGTGAATATGGTTGTAAATAGAATATATTAAATCCAAATAACTCAAAAACTGTTTCTCTGGTTATATATACAATTAAGATAAACAATATTTAAATGAAATACTAATATATTTAATATAATAGAGTTATAACGGTTTTTAAGTATGCCAAATATCAGATGAATTACCTCTACAACAATATAATGAGAAAAATTAATAATAATAATAATAATAATAATAATAATAATAATAATAAAAAACTTCCTGTGTTAAAAAAAACCCTTTTACAAGGATATATAAACGTTTTGGGGTCAATTACGCATTAGTCGTTAAAATCAATGGTTTACGTACAAACATTTGGGGGTAGTCATAAGTATATATTAAAAGGATAAAATTTAATTATCAATAAACAAACCACTACTTTACTACTTTACAATATATGTATTAGTTTGCACCATCAAATTTATAGCTAATAATAAAAATATGTTGTTTCTATATTTCAATTTTTATTTTTTTATCCGAATTATTTTTAGATAAAAGTAAATTTTGTACAACAATAATATTGATGTATCTCAAAGTAACCAAAATAAGATTTAATAAAACATATCCATTTTTTTTCTAAATTTCGTAAAAATGCTGCTTCAAAATCATACAAATCAAGGAGACAAAATAATAATAAACATTTAACTTTTGTTAAAAAAAGATCCGTTTACCAGAAATACTAGGATATATATGTCACTGAATAACATTGAAAATAAAATTAGTTCAGTTGTTATTAACTTTTGAATAATTCACACAATTTTCCCCTCTTGAATATAGAATTTATCTATGACCATTAGTTAAGATATCTTGCATATATATTTAATTACAACTTTAAACTAAAATTCACGTTATAAATGTATTAAATTCATAAACAACATAGCTAAACATGTTTTATTGGCTAATTCCACTAATTTAAAGAGAACACAATATGTGTGTGGAAAATAACAAAATTGGAAAAGTTATATAAACAACAATTCCAATTCTACTTTTTGTTATCAACATGATAAATTAAAGCAAATATGGGAAAGATCTGGGAGTACTATTTATTCTTTAATTAAACATTTTTTAAATAGCTTACTATAAATAAACAACAGTATTTAATTAAAATAAGTGTGCAGGTTTTATTTTTAGTCTTCTATTGAAATGTTTGTATAAATAAAACGGTAATGTTCTTAGTAACCAATTATTTTGGATGTCTTGCTAAATAATAGTAAAATAAAATGCCAGATTTTATAATTGCACTGTTGTTCAAATTAGTGTTCTTAGTAATGTAATAGAAATCTTGGTTTTACCAATTTACTTTTTCCAGACGCCAATTATTCATAACGCACATAATGTTTTAGTTGTAAATTGTGTAAATAGAGACGATAGTTAGATAAATGATGTAAATCAACATAAAAAAGAATTGGACACGTTCCAAAACTAAAACAAGCCTAACTGAAATTTAAAAGAATGAGGAAGTGTTTAAAAACAACACAACAGATTTATTTATTATCCATAATTTCCTTCGATTCTTTTTCTGTTCTCTTCTCCCTTCCTTCTTTCATTTTTTGTCATTATTTTGCTGTTCAATTTTATTTCAGGATTATTTAAAAAAATGATTTATTTTCGAATTTCAGATATTACGTATTTCATTTATTTCCAGTAAAAAAGTATTCACAGTCCGAAATCGTGATCCGCGATTACGTAGGTAAATGTCTAACCGGCGCCCACGTAAAAGTTTCCTTTTCCCATTTACCCATTTTTCACCGTGCAAATATAAAATTCTAGGTCGTCGAAAATGTTTCGCTGAAAAACGTCACGGAATTCGCGGATAACTAAAAGCGAATCGCCGCAACGTCTGACTTGATTAAAAATCACTCAGCCATCAAACCGATTTGTCCCCAATCGCAGTCCATTTGAAAATCACTTCCTCTCTCCTCATTGTGCGAATATATCAGAGACGGAAATGGACGTTTTGAAAAACCGATCGGAATCATCAGTAAATCATTCCGACGTAATGAGCGTCCATCAGTCAAGAGATGTTTCCGTGCTTAACGCGACCTACTCACCGTAATTTATCACTTGTCTCAATTAAACAATAGAAATGTCCCGCAAGTAAATACGGGGAAATTGTGTCGGATATATTAATTTGTTTATCCTGTCGACTCGGGTTATTTTCTCCGCGAAACTGAAATTGTACGAACGATCACCATTATGTGGCTGGCAGAAATCCTTTTTCATTCACGGTCAATTTATTATAACTATAGTTTATTGATTGTCACTTTGTTGAATCAAAATCGATTAGTAACTGTTCTCAGACGTAAAAATAATGTTTTCGAGCAAACCTGTTATAAAATTTAATAAGTATGTGTTCGTCGCTTCGTATCAAATTATATCTGACAATAAATAACATTTAATTAATCAATAAGGTCAATCACACTGAAATAAAAACTAACTATTCATGATACTCTAATATATTGTAATTTATACGTATTCCTGTGAACATAATGCTTACTTTTCTTATGTAAATTATCTCATAATTAAAAATGTGTCTAATACATTTTTATACACTTTTCTTTTATTCCTAATTGGAAGACTGTAAAAGAATACACACCTAGTTTAAGTGGGTTAAATTCTCTGATTAATTTCAGATCAAAGTTGATTGTAATACAAATCGTGTAGTGCTATTGCAATCGAATATTAAACGACTATAATAGAAAAATAGCGTTGATGAATGCCAAGGTTGGATCTTTTGTTTATAACACCTCATTAGTAAACTGAATGTGGTCCAAATTAACAACAACTGCGACTGCAATAATAATTAATTATTGTTTATAAAAAAACTAGAACCAATTTTATACAATTTAGAATTGTTGTTAATTATATGTATATTGTAAAAACATAATTATTATATCCCTACGAAGAAAATAATAAAAATTTTATATTTTATTATTTTTTTTATTATTCAAAAATAAATATATACAAGGATTGGCATAACTTATTTATTAGAATTTTATGGAGAAACGAATAGGGTATTGATTTAAAAATTTTATAGCAATTATAATTTGATTTGAAATATTTTTGATAGTTTTTCATTTATTAATTTTTACCAATTTTTGACAGACTGGTTTATAAAATGTCTGTAAAGTCACTAATTTTGGTGCTGAAAAACTCAATTTTGGCATACACTTTAACCAGTTATCATATAAGAGGTCATCTTTAATTTTATACTTTTTAACCCATCAATAAGTTATTTTTAATTGAACATAATTTATGTTTTAGCATAATTAAATTAAATACTAAAAAAAATTTCGATTGATACAAGTATTTCTTACACAGAAGATAAATATTAACAGAAATTTTACAAAATGTAAAAATAACATTCATCTTCCTATGTGTACTAAGATTCATGATTATGTTATGTATTTAATTATTAATAAAAGTATTTTAATTACAAACTACCAATATGGATGATAACAAACAAGAAATCTTTATTTACAATTTAGTTATATGCACTCAGTAATTGAGTTCAATGTATTATAGGTGGCATACAGTTGCGACAATTTATTTGAGCATTTATGACAATATATACATATGCAACCCAGTTTACACTGATGTATTCGGGTTGCCAGCTGAATTTTAACGCTCCTCTAAATAAAATAAAGTTAAAATTGACTGAATTGTTTAAAACTTAATTATTTATCGATGCTCAGTTTACGTAATGTCAAGGCCATATATTTAAACACAGTATTTGCGGTTTTACTCGTTCATAATACAAATTAACTTGAAAACGTGCTGCTCATATAAGATGAAACTCATATGATAGAAAAAATATATTTATTCGAGGAATAAATGCGAATTTATTTCGGAAAATACTTGAACACGTGGCTACCAAATTTAATTTTATGTTTTGTTGATTTACAACTTCTTATATAAAATCCATTCATGACTCTCAAAAAATTGGCACCAGTTCAAACCATTTGCACGCAACTCGACCACCAAATTAATAATTTTATAAAATAAAACGTTGCTTCACATACTCTCATGTTTAACGTAGACGATTTAATTTGTAATGCGATTGAGAAATTAACTCCAATTGAATATTACGGTTGCGATTACACGTTCTATAATTGTAACCAGTTTTATAAATAGAATTAATAGTTTTTCGCCCATTATATAATCGATCAATTTTCTGTAATAATAATGATTTTTAAAAAATACATTGTTCATGATATAGATATGATTTGCAGTGTTTCGAAAAATGATAAGTAGATTTTTTTACGATAAAATTTACTAATTTTATAGAACAATTATCAAAATTTATTTACTTAGATAGACCGACGTAAAATTCTAACAAAAAAAATTAGTTTCCTAGATAAAACAAGTAAACATTTCACAATGTATAAATATTTAAACGATTTGGAAGAAATAGTTTTGAGTTTTGAGTCATATGACCACCACACATTAACGAGTCGATTCTAAAAACCGTCTGCCATTCATGAACTAATTTAATCGGTGCACTTTGTACCCGAAATGTATCATCGTTATAGAATATTGCACAAGTACGGTACTCTCGTGCTAGTAGGTAAAATTAATTGTGGGCGCAAATTTTTGCCACGTGCACACAAGTACATCATTTTCGTGATCTCGTTCAATGGCAAAACAATCACAATGATCAAGTGCTTCATTTAATTTTTCGCAAAACGAAAAATCGATCACGGAAATTGCTCGTTTCCTATCACGTTTTTATAATAGACGTTTAATTAATTTGTCAAACGACTAACGAAGTCCCCCGGGAATCGGTTCAATTACAATAATCGAACGTTCAATTTAATTACCTGGCATTATATCCAAGGTCTACATAATATTTCCAATTAAGTATTTTAATCGTCACTCGATTGTAGCTTGGAAAATATTATTTTAGTTTAAATTTTAATTTTAACGCTTACATCCTATGATTCAAACGATTGTCATGTTCCCTAGATTATAATATTTGCATAAAGTTGACTTGTGTAAATTCGCAAATATTGACGCAATGTTAAAAAAGGATTTGCTTAAAAATTTTTGTATATTGCTGCATTTTGATGCTTTGAATAGATTGTATAACATTAGCAAACACACAAATTGCTGTGATTAAAATATTGCTTGATTTACATAGACAAACACGTGAAAATCACTCAAAAATCAGTTGTTTTTATTTTCTAACAGTCACGATGTTATTAAAATCATGCACTTATCAAGTGGAGCAGTACGTGAAATTTAATTGTATCGATTCCTAAAAAGATGATGTTTCAGTTACTGATTAAATCAATGCAAATCATGCAAGATGAAGAAAATAAATCAATTAAAATTGAATTTTTGTTTTAGTCAGATACTATTAATAGTCTGTAATCTTTAATTATTTATTTTATTGTTGGTAAAATGACTTGAATAATTTCCAAATGTTTATTTATATTTACATTTCGGTGCATTGGTTGAGTCTTTGCAATTATTGCACACACTTAATCCTTGAATACACTATAAATAAAAAAATTCTGATGTTTTTGTTATATGTATTTGACTAAGATATAAAGGAAGCCACTCAAATAAAACATAAACAACAATAAGTTCATAGTTTTTACTATTGAAACAAGAACCACTTGAAACACAATTGATTTATTTAAAAGTGGTCCTCCTTTTTAATTATTGTATTAGTGGACCACTCCAGGATTTTGATTTAATCACATAAACACAAGTTTGTTATTCTCGATTTTCCCGGAATTTATTTATTAATGAATTAATCAACAACTTAATTGTTTATGAAAAGGAA
Source organism: Aethina tumida (assembly GCF_024364675.1). NCBI lineage: Eukaryota > Metazoa > Arthropoda > Insecta > Coleoptera > Nitidulidae > Aethina > Aethina tumida. Next base: position 33,999,417 of record NC_065436.1, read on the forward strand.
ATCAAAATATTACAAACTTTGTAGACCGGATAATTCATCGATAACTACTCGAATTATTCTTAATTACTTAATTGTTGATTATGTGGTTCCCAGTAACAACGTTTAAAATTGTGTTAACAATAATTTTTCCTATTTAGGACCTTTTTTGAGGTATTTGTTACTGCAAAATATTTAATAAAATATTATATAAGCAATATATATTTTATGAAATTCTATATTTCTTTTTTAACATTAAATACTCACAGATGGATTGATTGTAACAAATACATAAAAACATTAATGTCGTTAAATATTAATATATGCATGATTAATTCTAAATTTAAAATATTTAGAAATATGTAAAAAATGTATTTGTTAATCTTATGAATATAAAAAATAAATAAATACTACTAAATATTTAATTTCATTAAAATAAACGTCAAATTTTACTACTTGAAAATGTTTTAAAAATACAAACATTTTTAACTTTTTACTTTACTATTTAAATCCTTGGTGATTTTATTGTTATTATTAATTATAAATTTAAAATATATAAAAATAAATGAATTTGAGATTTATATATCTAAGAACAGCAAATATTAATTTTTTATTGAAAATGATGAAATCTTAATTTTATTAAATATTTATATTTTACAAATTTTTAGTATTTTGATTTTATAGTAATTATAAATTTAAAATGTCTGAAAGTATTTAAAAAATGTATATGTGATTTTTATCTACCATATATCAAAATAATACATAAATGTTTTTAAATATTAATAATATTAAAATGGCCTAAAAATAAAACAATATCTATAACTATAAATATTGTTTTAAAAATGTTTTTAAAATGAAGAGAAAATATATTTATTATTTAAAACTTTTATAAACTAGCCTAAAAATGAAACAATTAATAAATATTTTATTTTTTTTACTTAAAAATGTTTTTAAAATTTAGAGAAATTTATAACTTTTCATTTATCTAGTCTTTGCTCTTTTGATTTTATTATTTATTATTAATCATTTATTTCAAATACATAAAATGATATATAAAATCACTTTATGTATGTAAAAATAATAAATAAATACATATTATTAATTATTAAATTTTATATAAAAATTTTATAAACTTGCCTAAAAGTGAAACAATATATATATATTTTTTTTTATTTTTACTTAAAAATATTTTTAAAATTTAGAAAAATTTACAACTTTTCACTTATTTAATCTTTGCTTTTTGGTGTTATTATTTATTATTTATTAATCACAAATTTAAAATAACTAAAATTATATAAAAAATCAATTTATGTATTTAAAAATAATATATATTTACATATTATTAAATATTAAATATTTTACAAAATTTTTATGAAATTGCCTAAAAATGAAACAATTAACAAATATTATTTTTTTACATAAAATTGAGAGAAATTTATAACTTTTCACTTATTTAGCCTTTTGTCTTTAATCTCATTATTTATTATTAATCAGAAATTTAAAATAACTAAAATTATAAAAAAATATATATGTGATTTTTTTGTATGTAAAAATAATAAGTAAATGTTATTAAATATTAATATTTTATACAAAAATTTTATGAATTAGCCTAAAAATAAAACAATTTTTAATTTTTCATTTATTTAACTTTGCACTTTGATTTTAATATTTATTTTTAATTATAAATATGCAATATTTAGAAATTGTATAAAATCGTTTAAAGATTAAACATAAGTAAATAATTTTTTTAATAGAAAATATGTAAAAAAATGATGATTTGACAATATTTACGTATTTATTTATCAAAAGTAACTTGACGCAAATTTAAATTTTGTTCTAGCACAAATATTTCACATTATTCCGACTAACCTATACGAATTTCATATACCTTTGGACTCACAAAATTGTTCTCTTTCAAAGCGACCAGAGTGAGAAGGAACATTGCGAAGCACATGTTGACGGCGCACCTCGAAAATACTCGCGTTACGGTTCTGGACGCCGGTAGTGGGGATCCTCGAGTTATATCAGTTAGTTATAAATATTCTATGCATTAGTATCACAAACTGTGACAAAAATCAAAACTCGATATTTTCGAAAAATCAAACCAACAGCAGTGTGCCAGTGTTCGTAGTGTTCCGGTTCTCCAAAAGTTTAACGACAATCGACGCAAAAATCGGGTGGACATTTTTTTTTCTTAACGCACCACACAAATTAGTATGAATGATCGATTATGAAAATTTTTTTAAAGCTATTATTATACAATCTGTTTACTCTGGTGTTGTCGCGAAAACGGAAGAGACTGAAGAAAGTGTGAGACCGCAAGTATTCACATTCAGTTCCTAAAACCACTCGAATCCGTCGAATTTGTTTCGCGCCCCCCCGATACCGAAAACAAGTACAACCCCGCGTTATTTAATTTATTAACTAGTTTTTAAGTGTTGATATTGAACTGAGGACTGTTTTTTGAACGTGACCAACTCGAGACAGACATGCAGCAGTAACATTAACCCGTAGAAATTTTCGTTTTACGTCAGCGGATCGTCTATAAATATAACCAAAAATGAACGGAAACGCGAAAAACGGCAATTACAACAACGTCAACTATTCTCATGTGCTGGACCAGGAGAACGGTAACGTGGTGCAGAAAAAGAAGAAAGGTGAGTTCGAATTGGCATACCGTCCGCATTATTTATTGGCATCTCCATTTGTCCACCACGTGCTCTTGACGCCGGCATTCTCCGCAACCTTGGCTGCGTTGGCGCCGAATTTGAAAGCGCCGCCCGGGCCTTTACCTGAATCCAATTTATTATACCCAGTTTTTTGAACACCTTAATGACCTGCCGCTAAGAAACGGGACGTTTCTTATTAAAACAATTAGCGATGGACTGTTTGCTTCGTGTCTGGGTCCAAAGATGCTTCGCAAAAGTGAAAGAAGTCCAAATTCCAGAGAATATGCATATCAGTTTTGTATTTAATCAATTTCCAACAACTACGTTCATTTACTTGCTCAATTTCAGCGAGATTTTCAAGGAAAAATTAATATTAGATAGTACATTTTTCGGTCAATTATTAGCATAAGATTATTGAAACTATGATTGGGCAATTTTTTGCACGTGTATCATTTGAATATTGGGTTGGATCGACCTTATTTTTTTATTAATAAATGTCAAACACTCAACAACAATACGATTTAAAAAGAAACAGTAACCTAATCTACTTTTTTGGAAAAACAATGGAAAACACGTCGAAAACAACACGTGAAAGATATGAAAATTTAATATTTTTCTCCTAATTGCTTGATTTCGGTTTTTATCGTTTTGGGAAGTCTGTACAGTTTCCCGGAACAGAAATAAATTGGCATTATTTAAGTAACTCGAGACATAATAACCTTTTCCTCTTTGTAATTCTTTTAAATGTCATTTAATCTGCGATAAGCTTAAACAGAATTAAATTTTAACATGATAAAGAACATGTATTTCCAAAAAGATACTTTAAAGCTATAGATAACAGTTTTACAACAATTTTTATGTAACTACTTTATGACAAAACATCATGCTATAAAATATCATTCGACGAGACACTATAACAAAGGTCAGATTAAAAGATAAAACGACAGAGATTTATTTTATTTCCATGATATTCTTATTAATGCTTATTATTTGAAATTAATTTTATATTATTTATTAGGAAAATCCCCGGTGTCAGTCTATTAACCCTATTTAATCACGTGCATATCAGTAGAACTAACTAAAAGGCAGATTATTAACTTATTAAGAAATTAAAACCTCAACTAAATTCGATAATAAAACCGCAAATGTTACATTTATAGTAAATCACCATACATATTAATATTAAATTTTCACTTTAATAAATGTATTTATTATTAAAACATATTATTAGAATTCATGAAACCCAACTAGATAATCCAGCATCAGCGAATTTTATTAAAATTTACTATTTATTTAATTTAATTTATGTGTTTATTAGATGGTAATAAAGACAACGTGAGTATAAATTCTGTCTTTACATTAAAATGGTGTAGAATTTATCAATTTACTAAATTTTTAATTTAATACATACGTTTTCTCATTAAAATTTGTTATTAGAATCCTTTAAAATATAAACTAATTAGGATAATATTTTAAATAATACATTTTAAAATTTAAATCACTTGAAAATCGTTAAAATTAGCGACAGAAATTATTAAAATTTTAATTTAATACCTTATCGTTTAATAAAATTATGGAAATACATTAAATCAAATGTAAATCATTAAAACTAATTTCTACTTAATTTTAATTTTTTTTAAATTTATTATAAAAATAATTAAAATATAAACTAATTTGAATAATATAGTTTTAAATCCTATGTTATATACAAAAATCACGTGTAAATTAGCTAATATTAAACTAAATGTTTGATGTAATTAATATATCTTGTATTAAAATTTTGATTGGAATTTGTTAAAACCTCAAGTGTAAATACAAATTTTTACAAAATTTTGTATTTAATTAAAGTATTTTTTATTAAAATTTATTATTAGAATTCATTAAAATATAAAATAATTTAGATAACAGTTGAAATCTCACTTTTACGTGTAAATCATTAAAGCTAGTGTCAGAAATGTTTTTATAAAATTTTTTGTGATACGTGTATTTTTTATTAAAATTATTATTGAAATTCATTAAAACCTGAACAAAGTATAATGTCTAAGTTTACATAAAAAACAAATTAAATGATTAAAACTAGTATTTTTACTAAATTTTAACTTCTATTTTATTTTTTAGAATTAATTACAACTAATTTATATAATACAAGTGTTAATTCTACATCTTGTATACAAATCACGTATAAATTATCATCAATTTTAATCTTAAATGCGTTTTTCATTAAGATCTATTATCAGAAATCTCGATTAATTGAGATAATACAACAGTAAATTCTTTAATACTAAAATCACGTGTAAATCATTAAATTTAGTATGAGACAAATTTTTACGTTAATAAATATCTTTTTATTAAAATCTATTATTAGAATTAATTAAAACCTCAACTAAATTAAATAACACAAGTGTAAATCCTGGCTTTACAACAAAATCCTTTTGTTTATTTTAAAATTAGGTTGAACAAAGTATCTTTTTTATTCCTTCAAACAACCATGACAAACACAAAATGGCGATAAATATCAATGTGTTATCACCGATCTGATCACCAAACCAATAATTTTTTCATCTGAACAGGATGATTTTGCATTTCGGATTTCCTGCTTGCAAATAAACAGCGACGCAAGGACAGTTTAATTAACGCTAATTTTGCGACCCAAAAATAGACCGATTTAATAACACCCAACTTTATTGACCTACAAATTGATTACAATCAATAATCCCTTTGTCATCTCGCTTCAATTCGCAGTCACGATGAGTGTGTGAGATCACCAAATAAATAAACTATTTTTCTTGTTTCAGGACTGTTCGGTGCCAGACACTTCGTGACATTCATGTTGTTCCTCGGTATGGCCAATGCGTACATAATGCGAACCAACATGTCGGTCGCCATAGTCGCGATGGTCAATCATACCGCGGTCAACGAGAAACACAGCGGCAACTCCAGTGAATCAGATCCCATCGATCTTGAGTGCGGGGCTGTCACCACAACGACTGTAAGCTGGATTTATTGATTTGCTGGGTGATGACTAGTTAGCTGATTGATATCTTAGTCGGGAAAAAAGGGCGATGAAAAGTGTTTTGTTACAGAGGGGTGAATTTTAATTATATTAATTGGACAGTTTAATTAGCTGAGAGTGTTAGTAACTCTGACGGAGGACGACATAAATTTATTTAGATTTAAATCTTCAAAGATTAAAGATTATCAAAGATAATGCAATTGCGTCGTTCATAGTCTTCCAATTATCTCTATTAATGATGTATCAAAGAGACACAATCTCTTCTTCCTTATCTATTCTTAAGACCCCAATAAATTAAAGTAACGTCCCAGCATTTGAGTTTGAAACCATTATGCTGAAATTGGGTTTAACTCTTCAGAATTAAGAAATATTTATTTTCCTGAATAATATTCCAATAAATTTTAGAAGAAATATATTTTTATTTAATCTATGTTAATGGTGTATCACAGAGACTAAAAGTAGATAATTTTTAAGACACCAATAAAATAAATTAACAGCTTCTCTATACTTCTTATCAATATGCTGAAATTCAATTAAATTCTTGTAATTTCCAAAACATTGATTATCCTGAATAATTATCAAAATAATTTTAAAACATTGTATCCTACTTATGTCTTCTAATTATTTCTATCAATGATTTATCAAATGGATTCAAGCTTTTCTATTTTGAAGACCCCGATAAATTAAAATATCGATGCAGCGCTTTTAGACTTGATTCAACTTACTGAAATTAACTCTTGAAATTTATGAAACATTAATTTCCAGGATAAGAACGAGCCAGACGGCGAGTTCGTGTGGGACACGGACGTGCAGGGTTACGTGCTGAGCTCGTTCTTCTACGGCTACGTAATCACCCAGATCCCATTCGGCATCCTGGCCAAGAAGTACGGTAACATCTACTTCCTGGGCATTGGTATGCTAATAAACTCGGTATTCGGCCTTTTGGTGCCGGTGGCGGCCCAGTGGGGCATCTATTGGCTCGTAGCCGTCAGGTTTATTCAGGGCCTTGGCGAGGTGAGTATTCGACTGCGACAAGTACAAAGTGAGAGCCCACGTTTTTGTCGCAACCGTTTCCCAGAGTTATTTTTTTATTTTTGGTGGCCGTCGTTATGTTATGGTTGACTTTTTTCCCCGATGACAAAAATGATGCGGTTCTCTCACTTTCGTACCTTGTATAGGTTTTCAATTGTACCTTTCTGGTCAGGGTCCTATTGTCCCATGTACACACGCACTTCTGGCTAAGTGGATTCCCCCTAATGAGAGAAGCAGATTGGGTGCTTTCGTATATGCAGGTATTATATTTCTGCAATTCCGAAATTTTATACTATTATAAGAATGTTTCCTATTACTGTTTTGTGGACTGGTATGTAGGATGTGTTCTAAATTTTTGTAGATTTTAGTCTTTTATTTCGTGCGAGGTTTTGTGAAAGGTTTACATGACTGAAAGTTACTGGATGGATTTATTATAATATTAATAGAAGCTCAGAGCAAGTTTTAAAGTTTTCAAAAGTACTGTGACTACAAGACGATATGTATCAGAATAGCGCAAGACATTTCTGATTTTACTTTCAATCTTGCTCATTGTCCAAAGGATAATTTAATTCCTTCAAACACGTAAATGTTTCAAACCCACAAAACGATCGTTAAAACAAGTTACAGATTGAAGAATTTAAAATATCCTTTTGGAAATGGACACAATAAAACATTTTTGGGTACCTGCTCCGAACCACCTGAAAGTGTGGTACTGTGTCGCCAATAAAACATTTCCGAGAAAATCAAAATCTTCTTACTCTCCGATTTACGTCGTGTGGGTTCAAATTACTGTTTCGAATTTTACCTCAATTGCTCAAGATACATTCATTGCGCAACAGTTTATTGATTGCAACGCTGTTGATTAATCGTAAACATTCGTATTTACTATAAAATTTTTCCTTTTGATTGAATACAAACAGTTATTCGAGATCACGGGCAAACAATATTTGTGAACGGAAAATCTTTGTTTATAAACAAAAATTTTCCAAAGCCTCAGCTTGTATCATCACAAATATTATATTTGATTTTAGGTGCCCAATTCGGAACCGTCATATCGATGCCGCTGAGTGGACTCTTGTCTATTTCCGCCGGAGGCTGGCCGTCCATTTTTTACGTCTTCGGAGCCGTCGGTACCGTCTGGTGCATCGCCTTCCTGTTCTTGGTCTACGAAGATCCGCAGACTTGCAAGAAAATCACCCTGGAAGAACGGAAATACATCCAAAACTCCTTGGGTGCCATCATCGGACACAACGTAACCATTTTGCTAATTTGTAAAAACTTTCATTTTGACTATTGTTTTCAATTGTAGATTCCTCCGATTCCATGGATGGCAATTCTGAAGTCGATGCCGTTCTGGGCCATTCTGATAGCACACATGGGCCACAATTACGGCTACGAAACCTTGATGACCGAATTGCCTACGTACATGAAACAAGTCCTCCATTTCAGTATTAAAGATGTAAGTTGACCGTTAATGTCGATCTTATCGGCACAATTAAATAGTCCAGTTAATAAAATAAACTAACTTGGCAGTTTTAATTGGCTCTATTATCATATTCTTTGCACATTTTGTATATCGTCGACGTCAATCGAGGTCAAGGTTTTTTAGGAAAGACAACACAGATCATTGTTATGTATACGGGATATCGCGGAACTTTAATAAACGCCGTGATACGACGTTAATTTGATGGCTTTTTTTCGCCGGTTAAGTATTTTGTTCCGCGATAGGGATCAGAAAAATTCCTTTGACATTCCTCGAATTTTATGCACGTACATCGATATCGCATTTTATTTGTGCGACCGCACCAATCAGAACAATTTAACAGTCATAATGGACTAAGTAATTATAGGTAAACCAATCCGTTGCTGATAGTCTATCTACTGTAATCATGCTTGCTTAACTTAAATCAATATTGATAAGTGTCATAAAAATTGTATAGTGTTAATTTCTTCGTATTTTTTAAATCTTGAATGCTTTGACATTGAATACACTTCTGAATCGTAATAAATGATTTATAGGAATTTATTGTATCTATAAAGTTTTGTGTGGATTGCGAAATTCCAAACACGTCCATGTTATTTTATTAGCAGCCTCAAAACGGCATGTAAATAATCAGGTGTATTCACCTCTCAGATTTCATAATTGTTTGTTGACTGTAGCACATTGTCAGCAACTTTTTGCAATCGAGACGTTTATATTAGTAAACAATTAAGACTAATTGTTGTACTGGTGCCATGTTTGTGTTATCATTTATGCACATGACTCGACTGAATAATAGTTATTATTAAAGTATGACGATATCAAATAAAACGCATTACTTATGTAAGATTCTAGAAAAATATTTTTTTTTCAATTTTTCAGAATGGATTTTTATCTGCTTTACCATATCTTGCTATGTGGCTATTTTCAATATTCATTAGCCACGTTGCTGATTGGATGTTAACCAAACCGTACTTTACCCACACCATCGTAAGAAAAATCATTAACGGAATTGGTAAGCTCTGGCAACTCACCGCGACTTACATAAAACTTGAATTTGTAATTTTATATCTAGGTCAGTATGGACCGGCCATTGCTTTGGTGGCCGCCTCCTTCACAGGCTGTGACAGATGGTTGACCGTCGCCCTGGTGACGATCGGAGTTGGTCTCAACGGTGGTATTTACTCAGGCTTCAAAGTCAACCATTTGGATATTTCTCCTCAATATGCTGGCATTCTGATGTCAATCACTAATTGTCTGGCCAATTTGGCTGGACTTTTGGCCCCCATCTATGCTGGATACATAGTTAAAGGCGGCGTAAGTGGTTCATCTTAAACTTCATGAAAACGATTATTAATTCTGAATTAATTGCAGGCCACAATTGCGAAGTGGAGGGTGGTATTTATAACGGCGGCGGGTGTGTACGCCGCTTGTTGTACGTTCTACGTTTTCTTCTCATCGGGACAAAGGCAGTCGTTCGACAAACCGGCAGAAGAGGAGAAGGCTAGAGAAACCGAAGAACCCACTATCGTAACCACGCAAACATGATTGAGCTTGTTTGTTAGTGTTTGGTGATAATTATATTAGAGTGCGGTGAAGACAGTCGTTTACCTGTCTGAAATTAATATACATGTAAATAGAATTCTAGTACTAAGTATCTTTTACAGTAAATAAATGATAGAAGTATGTACATATTTTTATAAAAGTATGTTTTTTTCTTAAATTATTATGATCAATACAAATTTTTACAAAATGTTTGTCTTTTATTTAATACACCTATGTTCAATAACCACGTTGCCGAGTCTTGGCAACTTGTTATATTACAAAAAACTTGAATTTGTAATTTAATCTACAGATCAGTATGGGCTGACCGTTACCTTGGTGGCCGCCTTCTCCACAGTCTGTGCCAGATGGTTGAAGACAATCGGTATCGACGGCGGTTTTTACTCAGGTTTCAAAGTCAATCATCTAGATACTTCACATCAATATGCTGGAATTTAGATGTCCATCACTAATTGCCTGGCCAACTTGGCCGGATTATTCACTCCTACCTCTGCTGGATAAATAGTTAAAGACGACAAAAGTGTTTCCTTTTCAATTTTGTCCTTATTCGATAATTAATTTTGAATTAATCGCAGGTTACCATTGCCAAGTGAAGGTTGTACGTTCTATATGTTCTTGTTATCGGGATAAATTGACAGAAGAGGAGAGAACTACAGAAACCGAAAAACCACTGACGTAACGATATAGTGACTAACAAACAAGTTTGGTGATAATTATATTATGAGTACGTTAAAGATTATCTGTCCGGAGTTAATGTAAGGAGCACTCTAGTATTAAGTATCAATTAAATTAAATAAATGATAGAGGTGCCTACATATTTTTATAAAATTAATTAATATTGTTGTTAATTATTGTAAATACAAATTTTTGTTCTTTATTTTATATACCCAATTAGGTACTATCTTGAATAAAAATGACTTTAATTATAGTGTACAGTTTATTGTACAATACATGTATATTCAATATGATTACAACAATAAGAATAATACAATTCAGATGCTAACAATAAAACATATTATATCAAAAAGATCACTTAGACCATGTAATGTTTAATTGAGACTAGATAGCAATTATGAAAAATGACTAGAATGTTGCATGCACTTAAAATTATAAATCCACTCCAGTATTTTCTATTCGATTTGTCAGAGTTTTCTTTGATATCAGTTTGTTGGTAAATTTTTAAATCGTCCTGTAAAAAATAATCTATAGTATCTACTTCGTTTATTCAAATAATTAATACTGAAGTGCAATTTACGGAATATATTCGTTAACAACTGATGTATTTTATTTAATAACAGCGGATTGTAATATCGTGAACTTATTCGATTAAAATATAAACGTATTTATAGTAACAATCTTAAACTATGACGATAACAAATTAAAGGTTTAAAGGATTTACAATAATACTCATAAATAAGCACAGATAAGCAAATGTGTCCCTAAAATGAAAATTTTCTTCATACTTTTACAGACGTAGAACCAATTGAGCCCTTATAATTCTATACCTGTGTCAAATATCAAAGATTTTCGAATAATCAAAGGGACATATAAAAATAATACTAGTAAATAATCACTGAGATAAAAAGTGTGATATTTTAAATAGATCCCTAAACAATACAAATTAAAATATAGTTTATCTTTGTTTTAAATAGAAAAGTTATTATTAGAAGTATGAATCGAAACACCTATATTACATTATTAATACATTATTATTTTTATATAACTACAGCTATATAAAATATGCATCAAGATGAGTGAGTACTAGAGTACACGAGTATTTGGAGGAACGTCATCATTAAAGTCGCTCAATCTCAAAATAGTATTTCTCTCACGAAATACTTGATTGTACAAGCCTTAAACTTACAGTTGCAAAACTTTATGGACACAGTCGCGTAACTAATAGTTATTTACATTGAAATCATAACTGGTTACCAGATTTGCTTTTTTATGTCGATTTATACGTGTCCAAAAAATCTCGCGGCATCTTTATATTAATTTAGATTTGTATATTCACATTTCATAAATGTGAATATGCAAAATAATTTGTTGGCACTTTGTAATTAAATTACTAGCTATAACAGGTATCAAAATACTATGTTTACATCTATGTGGACTTTAAGATTGATGCGACATTAATACAGTGTCATTTGGTTGATTGACATCAAATTTTATCACTCACTTGGGGAAAATGTTCACGCTCATTACATTACTTTAATACGCAGTAAAACAAACTGTTCCATTTTGTTATTAATTTACCTGTAGTTTTTCCTGTGTATGTGAGTATGACGATTGTACTTGTTGGAGTAATGTGAAATGAGCGTTCAAATTACTTTTAAATATTTTAAATGCATATAAAGTTAACACATATTAATCACGTCAATTGAATGACTTTGGAAGAACTGTAAGAAAGATACGTGAACAACTACCTTATGATTACAATTAAAATTGTAGTGCAACAGTCGTCAAAGGTAGAGGCAATATCAAATATCTAAACTTTTTTGTATTGCTTCTCATTGCATATTCAAATGTTGCACATCAAAAAGATTTACAGCAATTGTTAGGTTCATCTGAAATTACAAAGTTGATCGAACTGGATTTAACATTTTGATTTGTCAAAGTCTTAAGTTATATGGAAGGAATATTTTGGACCTAAGAGTTGTAAACTGTTGAACATTGAAATACGCAATGAGATCAATTCTATACAATTAAATTAACATGCAATTCAGCCGATGCATAAAAATTCTAAAATCTATGGAATGTTATTGCTACTACTAATCATTAACAATTAAAATAACACACTTGCAGTTATGGAATGTTTGCGTAGCAATTCTAAATGAACACTCTTTATAGAGTGTATCCTATTCTAAATTAATCAACATCAATAAATCTTCATTGTTCATTTACTTTAACAGCTTGTAGGAGTTCGTATAGATGTTTTCAGGGGGCTAGTACTACAGGCTATTTCTATGGTTGGTAAAACAAGCACAAAGAACACAGAGAAAGTAAATAGAACTTTTAGAAAAAGGAAAAAGTATTTCGTATCTCAAAAACTGGACCATTAATTATAGTCTGGCCAAAACGTTCCGTGTAACAAATAACACACACCTTACATACGAGTATTCGTTAAGATATGTTTGATATTATTTTTAATAATATTAATACGTAATTATTATTAAACAGATAATTTTACAGTTAAACTGTGATATGCAGTTTGGGTCAACTGGAAAGGCTTTAACTGTAAAACTCTCTTAGTCGAGCGAACATTTTTATACACACTTTTTTTTTAAATTGTGCTTATATTAAAGGACTGAATTACACATTAATTTTAAAAATTTTCGAATACTTAAGTACCAGTTTACACATGTTGCACGAATTCCGGATTGAGAAACGAGAATCCCATGAATTCCGTCTGATCCAGGTTCATCATGAATAGCTTATCCGTCGGCGTCAAATCCGTCTTCTCCGACGTAAATTGTTTGTCGAAGTTACTGACGTCCTTGCGATGTTTCTGAAACATTAACAAGTCAGGTTTTGTTCCAATGTGACATTGTAGACATACAATTTTCGGTTTGAACGGAGGTTGCACCTCTCTGTTTTCGATTTTATCCCAATCTATCCGTCGGAAGAAGGCGTGCCCTCTTACATCAACTTCGCCGTGGGAGCTGCAGCCCAATCTTTTGTTCGGGTTCTTCGTCAACAACTGTAACAACCGTGTTAATCCAACTGGTGGTTTATAGATCAAAGACTTACTCCTTTGCAGACGTCTTTTGCCTCCTTGGACAATCCCTTGGGATAACTGACGTTGTGGTCTGTGATTGCTGCGAAAAGCTCCTCCTCGTCTTCGCCGTCGAAAGGTGGTTGACCAATTAACATTTCGTAGAGTAAAACACCATAAGCCCACCAATCCACTGATTTGCCATATGGTTGGTATAAAATAATCTGGAATTTACTCATTACTACAGTTAATTGACATAGAATATATGTTTACCTCTGGAGCAATGTAGTCTGGAGTACCACAGAATGTTTTAGTAGTTTTGTCGCCAGTTATTCCTTCTTTGCACATGCCAAAATCGGCGATCTTTATATGACCGTCCTGGTCAAGAAGTACGTTGTCAAGTTTTAAGTCTCTGTACACGATTCCCCTGCTATGTAAGAAGAACAATCCGATTGCTATTTCCGCCGAATAAAATCTGTAAATGAGTAATATTAATTTTACATTGAAGTTTTAAGTTTTATAATTTATTAACTTACACTGCGACGGGTTCCTTGAATTTACCACACTGTTGTATTTGGAACATCAAATCTCCACCATTCACGTATTCCATTACAAAATACAAACGATCCTGTGAATAAAAAAGAGGATCATTTGATTGTGTTTTACATTTTTTTAGACATAGTACCATAGTTTGGAAACAGGAATGTAATTGCACCAAAAATGGTGGTTTACTGGATAAAGCTAAAACTCGTTTTTCTACCATAGTGCACTCTACATCGTCGTCCTGGATTATTATATCCTTCTTCAGGATTTTTATGGCGTACAACTCATCCGTTCCTTTTCTTTCAGCTAACATCACCTACAATCGAATAGGTGAATTAATTGTTTTGTTTTTTTGTGATGTAATTTAATAAACTGAGTAAATTAAACTGTTTCCGCTTTGAAGCAAGATACACAGGGACATGTTTTATAAAACATACAAATGAATTAAAAAACTAATATACGTTTCTGAGAAAAAATTAAACTACATAAAAATAACATCAAAGGATTTCATTTTATGTCTGTCAGTTTGTGATTCGTTTCAATTCGAATGAATGTTTAAAATAAAATCTATTAAAAAACACATAATAGTATTTCATTCTGCACTTAAACCATGAATGGAATAAAATGACGTGCAAAAGTCAAAGTATATATTTATACGAAGTGATTTTGGATCGATTAACTAAAGAATATCTTCCAGACACGCAACGTTGTAAATTGTTTCGTGCCGAATAAATTAACATTCAACGAAAGTCTTACCTTTCCGAAAGAACCTTTACCCAGAACCATCAAGAAATTAAAATCACTAGCCCTAATAATATCCTTCTTCCCCATATTATGCGGAACATCTTTATTGGCTGCCGTAACACTCGGCTTCGGAATCGACGGTTTCTGTAAGGATTGAAATAGTCAGCCAAAAAAAAACATGGTATCAAATCCAGCAGGATTTACCCTGACTTGAGACCGAATGGCAACCAAATCGACCCCTTCCTCCGGCACCGGTACGTTGTAAAATTCACCCTCTTCCTGCGTGAGCAACTTGAACCAACCGTCGGCTTGAGCCTTCAGGATTTCCGAAATGCCGAACGACAGGGAGCCCATGAAATCGTTCCTGGATGTTCTGTCCCAATCCCACACCTCGATCAGCAATCGACGATCTTTGTCCTCTGGCTTCAGGTCGCTGTCATCATAATTTTTTTTTAGAAAAATAGGGCAACGTAGCTTCAAAACAAGTTTTATATTGAATGATATACTGAACGTGAAATCCGTTATTTCCAATTTGGCGGAGGAGGCGGCAGCTTATTAAAAAAGTTATGGGTTAAACGAAACAATTCGCCGCGATTTACAAAACTGGCTCCAAAGTAAATTCGGAACAGCTGCGCTAACTCCTCGACCAAAAAGTTTAATGTCGTTTTATATGAACTTTTGCGAAAGTTTATAATGTAACGTACAAAACTATTGTTTCGTTCCATACGGGATTCAGACAGGCCTTGATGGTTTTTGTTTTTCTTTTCACGTTGTCCGAATCTGGAATTAACTTGAGCTTTACGTAAGGGTCGCTTAAACCGTTCGGGTCCATGGGAATTAAATTCCGACCTTGTCTAACTACAACAATTAAACTTGATTTTAGTTCGTTATTAAGGCTATTACACGAATTGTGCATTTGCAAGAAAAACAACTGTCCGACACAGTCACCTGCTAATTCCACTATTCAATTACGTTTCCAACGGCTAATTGCCCTCAAAAACTCAATTCTAATGACCAGTTTCTATTCAATTACAAGTTGGAAAGTAGCCAATAGATCAACTGCAAGCTGTTGCTGTGTTGAATTATTCATCATTGTTTTTCTGTGCAATTACTGTAACGAGACAAACCTTCAATGGTGAGTTTATTGCCTGTACAATTAATCTTCAACTGGATTCTTCCCCTACGTTCAGTGTGATCACAACCGCATAAATTAGGAACGCTTTCTTCACATCGTTTGTGAACATTCATGTCACATGCTGAAACACATCAGCTTTATAATTAACTGTCCAACTTAACTAGTGTCAGGTCGTTTGTCGCATTCTTTAAGATGAAAATGGGAAGATACGGACAGATTTTCCAAGTAGTAGATCTTAAAGAATTTAAGTTTAAAAAAAAATCGAGTTTTAGTCATTTGCAAGTGAGGGTAAAAATTAGAGACTTGAGTATATGAAAGCTTTTGTGCGTCGATTAGTGAAAGCTTTAAGCAATTTCTGTCGTGTTAACTATAATTAATTTAATATTTAAGGTGGCATGGATATATGTGAATTAAGAGAAGCAATGTACAAGCCAAAATGTGTATAAAAATATTGAGCACAACCAGCTTTCATAAGTCAATGTTCTCCATGCCCTTTAGACTCTTACTAGGAAAAGCTCAAGCTTCTAAATAAATGGAGAGTTCTTAATAATACACAAGCTTCTACAAGATCATTACAAAATTTAAGAAGAGGTTCTCATCTCTTTTGTGGCTAATCAAAAACTCATTTTCGTTTTTAAGGATTATTTTTATGGTGTATTTATTACTGTGATTTCGGTGCTTGTTTCAGAAAGCTGTTCTACAATTCAATAAATTCCTGGATTCATTTTCTCAAACAAACACATCATCAAAATATTTATAATATTGAGAGACTCACCTGTAAAAACATTAAAATTGCAGAAGAGTGGACTTAAAAACTCGACAAAAATTAAAAAAAAAAATTTTCAAAATATTCGACTAATCAGAGAAAGAATGAACGTATGTTTGTCGTTTCCGAAAATTTTGATACCTGTTCAAGATTTTCCATGGGCACTTTGGTTGGGCATTGGCATTTTCGAAAGCGGCGCAGCTCGATTGGTTGACATGTTCTTTACTTGTCCCATCGTAACATAACTGGACCTGCGATTCAGGGTTGTACAAAAACTGTCTAATCGCACAAAACCACACTAACAGCTAAACGATATCAATTTTTTTTTTAATCCAGCAGTTACACATTTTAATAACACATATATCCACCCTTCTTCGTCTTAAAAGCATCTAAAATTTTCGTCCTCTCAATAGTATTTTATGAGTTGTGTGCCCAATTTTCATCATCGTCATCATCAACTAGTATTAACTGAAGTTTCAGGAGTACTGGAACAAAAATGTGGCGTCTTAATGTCTTAAGTTATTGGATGCAAATTTCCTGTAACGGTAACCGAAAACTCGCCACATTACAAGGAGATTATGTCGCGGAAGTTAAGACGGATGCGGCGTATTGTTTACCGAACACCCCGAAAACTTTCCAGACAATTTATCCCTTATTTGCTCGAAGTTCAACAGTTCAGTACTTTAGTAAACAATTCGGCGACACATATTGTGTCGAAAAGTTTGACCTGCTTCATTTTTTACCCTCGATCGACTAAAACGCAATCACTTGTTGTGATTTTACAATTTGACCTTTAACATTTCCAATCAACACTTTATTATTAACCAATACGATTTTAAATTGAGCTTTAATTGAAATGATCGTTTTTCATTTAACGTTTAGCGTCACAATACCTCGTCATATTTTTAGACGAAGTGAAAAATGGCACACACTCCTTCGTTTAACTTTAAATTAATTCGTATTTTTAAGGATACTAAAATATAATTATCACAAGCCAAAAACTAAAAACGAAGCGTGATAAATCGAGGGGGATGCATGCATGCCGAATGTCCAAGAGTACACGTGCAATTTCGAAAGCGAAAGGGGGTGATGAAGCGTGTTTACCTGTACACTTCATTCCCTGGTGTATGACCCCGTAAAGTAGTGAGCCGCAATGGTCACAAAATGTAGGAGATGAGTATGTGTGCACCTTAAAATTATGTCTTGTTCTCGTGTCCTAGAAAACAAAATCATTTCAGCTAGACAAAAAGCGGTTAACAAGACACACAAACACACGATGTTAGTTTGTGTCGACAAATTTATGATAAGATTGTATGCGAAAGGATGGAAAAAAAGTTGAGTTTGTATTTTGCATAATCTGTTTCCGAGTGTGTTTAAACTTGTTTTGCGACGAAGTTTGCTGATTAAACACCGCTTGGACTTGGGGGAAAACGACGGGAGTGTGTATTTAGGTCCTATTGTGTGTGTGTCTGTGTGTGTGTGGGGAAAACTTCGTCCGAAACTTTTCGTAAAATTGTTGTTTCTCGGAATTAAGACCTCATCTTACTTCCCCATTGTCGCAGTTCCAGAAGGCGGGCGGAGAAATTCCGGCGCATTCCCGAGTTTGTCGCAAACTATGCACATTTTAGATCGTCTTGATAAACAGTATCTTTAATTGGTTATCGGTTAACCTTGACTTTTGGTGTACCGTGTTGTGTTGTGATGAAATAATAAAAGACACAGAAAGTTTCTGATTAAATTCGAGGGGTGAATTTCGAGTTGGACCGTAAAAAGTTCCGTTTTGTTCTTTCAGTGTGCAATTATCTACTTACATCTGAGTCAGCTCCTTTGTCGACGCCGGGACACGTGAACGTAACATACTCGTGACACCTTTTATGCACCACGAAACTGCAAACTGAAACAAAAGAAACGATTTTATGTTAAAACCCACTTTCACATATCACAAGTGTTTCCGCGACCGTATTTTTGTTCAGATTTATCTGGAAACTTGCAAAAAAAAAAAATTGCTTCGCTCATTTATCACCTCACGCTCCTTTTGGTCGGTCGTCATTTTGGACTTGTTCCAATTTGGAAGCATTAATCATTGAACTCGTACAGTGACGACACAAATAACATTGAATAAGATTACTGGGACGTTTCTTGGAGAGTTGCGATTAAATTTAATCAAGACTATACAATACATTGTTAGTGTGCAGTTGAATCTGTATAATCTGAAGGCAAATTGTAATCAGATTCATATATCTGGATTCTGAGAATATGCATCATTGATGCGGTACCAAATTCACCTTGTGTTCATTCACTGATACAATTTGCCACGCGATTTGAACATAAATTTGATGCACAATTAAGCGATTCACTGTGAATTCATACCGCTTGATTTTAATAATTGCGATGCTTGTTATGTTAGAACTCCAAATTACATTAAATATCTAAATATACAATCTGAAGTAGATAATAAATAAAATAAATCAAATAAAGTTATATACAATTATTTAAAAATATATACAAAATCGGACAAAATTAGAGCGACAATATACACTTACGAGACTTATTTTTGTACCACTAAATAATAAAACAGACGATTGGAAAGCCTTTGAAACTATTGCATGACAGAGAGAGAGAGGGTGAATAAAATTCCCACCATGGAGCAAATTAACAGACTTACTGCCTCTGTATGGCATGATGTCACTCCAAAATTGGGTTATTATAAAGTATATTATTTAAGTGTCATGCTAACAATGACATAAAAAAATAAAACCAGAAAATTAACAATTCTTAATAACCCTTTATAAAAATTTAAAAATATTTAATATTTTGAGCAACATCTTTTACTTTCTATAACATCCTCACACTAACACGAGTTTGAATGGAAATTATTTCTTCGTCTATATTGTTCCAAACATTTTTGATTTGTTCAAACAAATTTGCTTTATTTGTGATGTAATTTGCTCTAATCTTCTTATCTACAATCTCCCACAAGTTCTCTATTGGACTGAGATCGGGAGATCGAGTTGGTCAATTTAAAACATTGATTTTTTGTTCGCCAAACCATCCCTTAACATTTGCAGTGTTTTTCTCATTCACAATAGGGTAGCAAGCCTAACATCTTCTAATATGTTACGATACGAAAAACAACCCGATTCACAAAAGAAAAGGCTAAATCTTTTATTTTGTGAATCGGGCCCATAGCGTAAGCGGAAAAACAATCCCAAATCATGACCCAACATGATTAATAGTACCTACAGTTCTTACGGAAACTGTCCACCATCATTTCGTCCAAAAATACTACTTTTTTCTAATTCTTGTTGTCCAGTTCCGATGTCAATGAGCAAAAAGAAGTCTTACTTCTCGATTCTTTTTTGAAAGAAACAGTTTTTTGCTTTACCTCTTCCTGTCAGTACTGCCAGCGCTGAAATGTTCTCGAACCAGTTGATTTATCTCCTAAATCTCTTCAAATTTGAATTGCGGACATCCTTGGATTATATCTAATAGACATTTTCATACGACGATCTAATGCTCTGAAAGTTTTCTATTTCGCCCACCACGTTTTCGACTCTCCACACTTCCATGAAACCTTTTAATTTTTTTGATACCACAACTTTTATAACCATTTGCGATCCTCCTGAACTATAGACCACTTTCATATTATTTTTTTAATTCGTCGACAAATGTTGACCACGAGGTACATAAACACAATATTCATCTATGCAAGATATAAATACGATTGAAAAATACTCGAGTCACATTAATTCTGTCACGTACATTTTTTTTGGTTTTTAGAAATAATTGAACAAAAACAGTTTCTCTTCTACTGAAGGTGAAAAATATGTGAGACATAAATGAACTAAAAGAAAAGTACCGAACATTAATTTTTTGTAATTTAGTTTTTAAACATTTTATTTAGTATTTAAATGTAAAAATTAATATAGTGATATAAAATTATTCTAAAACATATCTAAAAATATAAATAAATATGAAAATTCAAAATTAGTTTCGAAAAATTGAAAATATAATATTATAATTAAGAAAATATTAAATTAAATTAAATGGATTACTTGTATCACTAAAATATCATAACTAATACAAAAAATAAATATATAAAAAATGATCTAAAAACATAAAATATTCTCAATCATTTAAATAATCTAAAAACAGAAATAATCTAAGAAATTAATATAAAAAGACTTTTATTACTCAAAAATGAAAAAAAAAATTGATACAAAATTATTTTGAAACGTATATAAAAAATCTAAAACATCTAAGTAATCTAAAATATAGAAATAATCTAAAAAATTTAAAATAAATTAAAAAGGCAAATAATATAAATATGAAAATTAGAAAAATTTTAAATTACAATAAATTAATAAAAAATTTATAAACAACACAAAAATAAATAAAAAATTCATATAAAATGATATTATAAAGTTATTCAAATTCAAAACTAAAATTTACTATTCAATAACTAAAATTTACTAAAATATAGAAAAAATAAATGTAAATATAAATTTCAAAATTAATTTTAAAAAGGCATAAGAAATAATATTGAAATTAGGCAAAAATTAAATTAAATTAAATAGATTACTTGTATTATTAACACAAGACATAAACGAAAAAATTGATATAAAGTTATTCAAAAACAGATTTAAAATATTCCTACATATTATAATCTAGAAAATTGAAAAGAGTCATAAAATATTATTAAAAGTTTAATTAAATTTATTATTATTATTTAGTCAAAAAGTGTTTGTAACTTTTTATTTAATGAGTAAATCGAAATGAAATTTTGATCATATATAGCTAATACCCGTATGAAAACAACTGAATAATAAATTTTACAGAATTTAATCACAATATAGAAAGAAGGGCATAACAAAAATGAAAATATCCAATAATATTTAAATTTATGTAACATTATAAAATGTCAAAAAATTAAGGATATTCCAATATTTAATAGTGAATATGTCCTCCTCTACTTCTTTCGACGCAACGTTGACGCATTGATTGTATCAACTAAAGGATCAAGTCTTGGGGTACATTGTTCCATTCTCTCTGAAGAAGAATTCGATGGCCACTCCATAACGCCCAAATAATGCTCTTCAAAGAAATTTTGAACAATTCTGTAAGTGTGGAGTGTTACATTATCTTGTAAAGTAAAACATGGCCCACAGTAATTCATGAAAGATAAAACGATAGGTTGCAGAATGTCGTCAAAGTATCGCCTGGCCGTTAAGGAACTGTTCGCCAAGTCGTGAATGTCTATATGTCGGTTTGAAGTTATACCGCCCTTACCATTACAAATCCTCCTCTAAAAGCTCTTCTTTCAGTCATAGTTGTATCCAAATATCGTTTCCTCGGCGTCTATAGACTCTTTGTCATGCATAATTTGATCTTAAACAAAACCTGGATTCATCTGTAAAGAGAACCTGACTCCATTGGTTCATGTTTCAGTTAACGTGTTCATTAGCAAAGTTTTTTCTCATTCTCTTGTGTGCTTTAGTTTATTCAGAAACATTTACACGTCTTGAATGTAAATTGGCTTCATGAAGTCTGTTACGTACGGTTTGAGTAGATAAATGTGTCCTTGTGGCCATAAAATGAAGGTTTCCTAACTGGCGAACTGTTCTTGTTCTCTCTTGTGATGACATCTGAACCAAATGTCGATCTTCTCGAGGAGTAGCCAGTCTCTGACGACCAGTGTCTTATGACACCGATTCCACAATGTGAATAAGCGACTAACTTGTTTGGAGAAAGTTTGCCAAGTACCTCTGCGATCGACTTTCATGCAGACATACAAAGTCCCTAAAACTTCAACTCTATTGAGATGTCTTCTTTTTACACTAGGACTTCCAAGAGCATCGTTGTTCATAATACAGCATGGGGGAGACGGTCGAAAAACAATGTTATTCGCGAATTAAACGTCTATTCAGAAGAATTTTATGATAAATTTCTATTATTTTAGTTATACAGATATTAAAAAAATAAAGAAGTTGTTTGTAACACTAAAATGTACTGTATTGTGTATAAATAATGTGTAATGGTTATCTCAAAATATATGCGAACTGTTTATATTTTAAATATTGGTATCTATTCCATTGTGACTAGTTTATATAAAAAAATAATATGTTTGTATAATTTAGTAAGTAATACAAATTTCTTTTCCCTTTTACCTTTTAGAAAACAAACATTTAATAAAACGTAGTGTTTTTCTAGACATTAACGACGAATTTATAATCTGCACGAGAAACATTTGCACATTCGCACGGAAATCCAATACAAAAGTCAACGTCCACAATCTAACATCAATAACCGTTCGAAAGAGCAAACGCAAACGAACATTGCGAGTGAAGTGAGGAAGCAACAAAAACAAACAGCGAATAAATGTCGTTTTGACATCAATGGGAGTGCATATAGAAAACTTGATAAACTCTCAACGAGACTGTCGAGTGCTAACGAACTGCGATAACTTAATTCTAAGAGACTTCTATTTTTCGTCGAAACACTCGAGTTAAATTGAACGAGGTGTTTTTAATTTGGTAAACACAATTAGGACGTTCTTTGTGTTCGATTGAGGACTGATTCTTTGTTCTTTCGTCGATTATATCTTTTCGTGGATTGTTTCGCTCAGATTTAAAACAGTCGTTTCGATACAATTCATTCGTTTCAATCCTTCGGAAGCGGTTTACGTCGAAATGTCATTGTATAAATTTTTTTTCGTGGCGCTCTCTCAAAATAGCCGCACGTCATTTTGGAGGGGAACGCAGACGAAACCGAAATAGCGGAAGCGTTCCGTGTTACGGTAAATGTCACTACCACATCCCCCGTAACCCCCATAACATAATGACGTATGAGCACAACAACAAACGAAAATACCACAGGCGGTATGGAAAAGTGTCGTTATTGATTTTGTGTGTTGAATTATGGTTGAGGGCAGCCGATGTCCCTTTGGGGCCTTGTGTGCGTTCTCGTCGATATTAACTGGATTAGTTACCAGCGTTGCATGATCGCGATCCTTGCCGATCCGTGAAAGGATAGACCTGATTTTGATTAGATAACTCGCAGATTTGTTATAAATATAGAAACGTTAATTTTAATAATTATTTTAAGAACGTAATTGTCAAATAAAAATTTTCATTTTAAAAAATGGCGAATGCGCGGAATACTAGTAATAATAATTACAATAAATACAATCAAAATATAATTATAACAAAAAACTATAAAGGGTTGAAATAATATAAATTTTCAAAAGAGTAGCTACAAACATAAAATAAAAAATTCAAATATTTCAATAAATGAAAATGAAAAAAATTATTCTAGTTTTAAATCAACTTTCTTTAAAATAAATAAATAATTTGATATATTGAATGAAATATAAAAAAATTCGTAAAACTTAATAATTGGTAAAAAATTAGTAAATTAATTAACCATGTAGAATAGCTAAAAGGATCTATAAAAAAATTGAAAATGTCATAGAAAAATGTATATATCACAATGGAAGTAATGTTATGTATAAATTATTATTTGAAAAAAATTCAGTATAACCTTATTTAAATAATTTAAAAAAAATTATAAATTGTCAAAGTATCTTAATGTATTAATTTTAGATATTATATAACATAAATATTAGTAGATTTATGTATTAGATCAAGAGAAAGTAATGTTAATAAAAATTAAATAAAAATATTTATTAAATTTAATAATCTTATCTAAAGAATCTAAAAAAAGGTATATATTGTCAATGAATATAAATTTTAGATAATATATAACATAAGTATTAGTAAATTTATGTGTTACATCAAGAGAAAGAAATGTTAATATAAATTAAATATTATTAAAATTAATAATCTTATTTAAAGAATCTAAAGAATTTTATATATTGTCAATGTATATAAATTTAAGATACTATATAACATAAGGTGAGAAATTGAAAGAAAAATGAGCCGAACTTAACTCATAAAAATCTCAAAATTTCAGTACTAATGACACCTCGGAATCGGCAGATTAACCCTTTAATGTCAATGAGAAAAGTGCAAATACAAAGGAAACTTAAAATTTAAAAAACACCCATTATTTTTTGAGCCACATTTTTTTCTTTTGACCACTCATGAGCCCATAAAGAGCCCGAAATTCCCATGTATATATTATGTCGCTTTGACAAAGTGCGGCTTTTCTCATCTTATAACATAAGTATTAGTAAATTTATGAGTTACATCAAGAGAAAGTAATACTAATAAAAATTTAATAAAAATATTTATTAAAATTAATAATCTTATCTAAATAATCTTTTATATATTGTCATGTATATAAATCTATGTATTTCAATGTACATACATCAAGAGAAAATAGTGTTAATAAAAATTAAATAAAAGTGGTCTAAAGATTAATTTTAATGTTTATACATTTTTATATTTTTATTTACATACTATTTTTTACATAACATAATTTTAATAAAATTAAAATAATATTAATATTTAAAAATAGTAACAACAAAAGAATTTAGTAATTTATTGATCATAAATAGTGGTTTATTTATTTCTTTGGTTATTTTCTAGTTCTAAATTATCTGGGGATTTTTCAATGCAATCTTATAATTTAAAGAATTTTATGTATTGTTTCCCATCTCATGGCATATGCAAAGAATACTAATTAAAATTAAATAAAAATGAATTACCTAATGATCAAAATTTTATAAATTATATTATATTTATAATATATTTTTTAATTTTTGTTTATTACTATTTACTATTTTTTATTTATTTTACATAATCCTATTTAAATGAATATAATATTAATATTTGAAAACAATAATAAAAATTTTGAATAATTTATTAAAAAATAATATAAAATTTTTAAAATTTACATAATATAATAATATAATCTTTTTTACCTTTTAGTATCATATCAGATGAATAATGTTGATTAAAATTAAATAAAAATGAATAATCCAAATATCAACAATTTGATTTTGCTTTTAAAAATTAATTTTTGTTTGCTAATTTACTATTTTTTGTTTATTTTATATGTAAATTATGATCTTATTTGAATAAGTATAATATTAATATTTGAAAACAATAGTAGCACTAAATATTTGGAATAATTTATAAAAATATAGATTTTTTCCATATTATATAAAAGGATTATACATAAAAAATTTTCGATGTAAACTTATAATACAAAGAATTTTGTAAATTGTTCATCACCTCAAATGATCTTAAATTTATACACATAATACACTATATAAATTTGTAACATTTTAAAGTGTCATATCACAGGAATAATGTTAATTAAAATTAAATAAATATCTAAATATCAAAATTTTAATGCTTTTATAAATATTTTTCAATTTTTGTTTTGGTTATTGTTCACTTATTTTTTGCATAATCTTATTTAAATAAATATAATATTAATACTTGAAAACTATAGTAATAATAAAAAATTTGAATAATTTATAAATAAACAATATAGTATATTACTTAAAATAATTTTAGATTATCAGAAGAATTTTAAATGTAATTTTATAACATAAAGAATTTTGTTTATCACCTCGAAGGTTCTTTATAGATGATGCACAACATAGATTTATTTATTTATTTTTGTATATGATACACGAGAATTTTAAATTATCAGAAGAATTTTAAATTTAAACTTATAATCAGAGATTTTGTGTAATTTGTTCACCCCTATGTCTTAAAGTTTAGATGGTAATATAAAAATTTGAGAATTTGTAGTGTCAATTCTAAATATAATGAAAATATTTAATGAAAAAAAGTTATTTATAGCAATAAAGTTATAGAAATATAAGAGTATAATTACCTTGACATTGATACCCTTGTTTTCCGAACCCCCTGAAAAAGTAAAACAAACAAAATTAATTAGGTACAAACATAAACTATTTACAGTTAGAAAACCACGAACTGTTTTCCCTCTTGATTAAAGTGATGATTAGATGAATGTTTCAAAATGCAGAAAATGATTTTTTGTATAATTAACAAAACTTTTCGTCAGTTCCACCCGTTCCACTTGCAACGATGTTAATTCTGACCCAAATTTAAAATGTATTATCCAATTCGTGTTCCACATACGCCCGCAACTGCACCATTTACATAGATAATAGGACCTTTTGTTGATTTAAAGTTGTAATCAAGCACCGAAAACCTTTTCGCAGTATCCAATGCCTCACGTAACGATGTGTTTTTTATAATTGTTATTATTTTGCACAAACATCACACTACGAATACAAAACGGATAATTTCAATTCGGCGTAAAAAGCTAAATCAATTTTCGCCACGATCGATACGCATTAGTCGTTAGCGAAAGAAAAGAACCGCATTAACCACGCGAACGTTTCGAACGCACGCAGATTGAACGGGCAGAATTCGCGAAATAGGGAATCAATTTAGTAAAACGTTAATTTCGAAACGGAGTAACGCTAATTGCGAAATGATTTCGGACTTTGGCGCACTTTCCAGACGACCGGGGATCGATTCACTGAAATCGAAGTGTTTCGTTTGAATTCGAATATAATGTGGTACAATTTTGCAGGTGAAATGAACATTTGTTAATTTGTTGCAGACGCTTAGTTTTGAGGTTGCTTTGAGGTTTACGTTTCCGCAACAGTTTAATTAAACGGCGATGATAGAGGGAATCAAATGCATTTCGGACGCCAATATATTCGGTTAGAGTTAATTAGAGAAATGGCTTTGCTAATTTCCTATAAATCCAATCATATTAGCGGTTACATACGTTAGTGGTGTGACGATTGTGGGATACAATTTCTGGGAATGCCACTCGATGGGGAATTTCTCATTTCCGTCTGCCAGCCGATTAAGCTAAAAGCAAGCATTGCCTAAGAACAATGCCATTGATGATTTTTCTGATTAAATTTTCCAACTGTTTTACTTGTGCTAGTGTATTTTACGTTATTCTATGTTTTTAATCAATTTATTTAATTTAAAAAATAGACCTGGTTACGCATTCCAAATTTATCAAAAATATACTGTATTTTTTAAATATAAAATTATAAATTTCGTTTATAGCGAATAAACATTTAACAAGGATAATTCAATAATAATAATATTAATTAATTAAATTAAAATAATTTGGATATTCCTAAAATATCATAAAATATACATCGCATTCATTTGAATTACAAAAGCTGAAATAATAAATTTAATTTAATGTGTGTATAATTTAAAAGGATTTTTATATTTCATTATTCTTTTTTGGATTTTCAATTATAGCAATTGTTATTTAAAAAAAATACTCGATTTTTGATATACAAATTTATAAAAACAATAAAATTTGAATTAATTAGTTTTTAATTAAAAATATATTTTTTAGAAAATTCTTCATTTATTAAAAATAAAAGGATACATTATTGGTATGTTTATAAAGACTAAATTTTATATTTTAAATATTTTTATTATAATAATTCCTAATATAATTAAAATATACGATTGTTTATACAGTAATAGTTAACAGTAATATTTATTTAATTAGAAACATATTTTTGGACAATTTACAACAAAAATGAAATATATACTGGAATTTATAACATATTTTTAAAGATATATTTGATTTAATCAAATTAAAAATTCTTAATTTTAACCTTGTTTAAAATTGTGAAATTTATTTAATAAAAAAGATCATTTTTTGAACAATTCTTCATCTGACAAAAAAGAGGATTCATACTGTATAATTCAGAGGCACAAATACATACTTAACTCAAATAAAATATTCGATTTTTTTAATTTAGAAAAAAATATAAAGAGAATATTAATTTAATATTTGGATTTTATGGCACATATGTATGTAAAACATATTTGAATTAAAAATGATTTTGACTTTAAAAACTGTATAAAATTATGAAAATTGTTTAATTAGAAATTTTTCGGACAATTCTTCACATGTCAAAAAGAAAAAATAGATACTGAATATTTTGACATATCTATCATATATTGTAAAAACTAAATGTTATATTTTAAATATTGTTATTTACACTGGTTTAATTTGGACTTTTGTCAAAATTATTAATATTAAAAACATATCTTTGTGAAAATTCTTAATTTATAATAAATAATTTTAAGAACCTTTTGGCATATCACCTCTAAGCTTATAATTTAAAAATTTTTATAATAATTTTAGATTTTTATATATTTATTTGTTTAAAATATCGATTTTCCTGTCACAAATTATAAAATTTATTTAATTAAAATTAGAAAAAATAAAATTTTATATTTTTAATATTTTTACAATATATTTAAAAAAATAAACTGAAATTTTTGACACAACATATTTACTAATACTAAATTTTACATTTTAAGTTTTTTTATAATAAAAATTTGGAATTTTTTTAAATTACTTTTTTTTATTTTGATTACTAATTAATATTATAATTAATAATATTTGAGTTAATCAAGTTATTAAAAAATCTCGATTTTGGTTTTACAAATTTTTGTTTAATTAAAAAGTCATTTTTTGGACATGCTAAACTAAATTTTATATTTTAAATATTTTATACATTTTATATATTTAGGTTAACCATGTAATTAAAAAAATGACTTCTACACTGTATATATTGTTTATAACATTTTAAAAATACTCAAATTGATAAAAACAATTGTTAACTATTAAAAATATTTAAAGGGGCCAAATTTTATGTTATAATATTTTTATAATAAAAAGTTTACAATTTTATTATAATACAAATAAAAAAAAATATATATTAAACATATTCTAGATTCTAGGCCAGATTGTTTAAAATTGTAATATTTAATTAATTGTATGAATCCAGTTTCTAAAAAAATAAATAAATTGGAATTAAATTTTTTTACTCAAAAACACAAAAAATATCCAAATTTTTTATTTGAATTCGACTATTTTAATAAGTGAGTTTATCATGTAATTTAATAAAATAATGAACTTTAATCAAATTTATTTAATCAAAATATATAACTTAAACTTTTTAAGGATTTTTAAAAAAAGCTGCAGTAATTACAATTCATTTTTAAGTTTGCTTGAAATTTACTGACGTTTATCTATCGCTAATTTTCAAAAAAGCAGATTTATCATATCTGTCAGCAAAACAATAAAAGAAATAAATCAAAAAATAAAAAAAAACGAACAGACCCTTTTAATACTAATGAAAGAAAAAAGTGAGCCGAACTTCCCCAAAAACCTTCCCCGGTTTTATAATACATAAACGTATATTGGAGTGTTCAATTAAGCCGCATGAGATAAAGAGATAGGCGACACGGCAGATTGATCACAACGTTATTTTTACTATCAGAAATACGTGCAGCGAAGTAGAAGAATTCAATTATGAAATTACTTTGTCGAAATGATTAGGTCGGATTAAACTGAACGTGAAGGTCGTCGGGGGATAGGTCAACGCGACGCGAATACGCCGGTTCGAAGTTCGTCGGGCGATGAGAGCGACGAAAATGCGAAACGCCGGACCCAACGAAAAGGGCCGTGCGGCCGCTTTATCGCACCGTTCCGCTTCCATACATGCCTCACTCCGTTCGAAACTACGTGCATACGCTTTGCATCGATCACGTCGTTTTCGTAGCGAGCTTTCCACCGAGCTGAACTCCGAATCGCGATGTGTCCGATGCTTGTTGCATCGCACGGTTTATTTTATCTCGGAGTCGGGCAGACGTGAAATGAAAGGGTTTGTCGGGGATCACTGCCGCTAAAGTTGGAGTTCAGGTGAAATGTTCTGTGTTTTTGTTTTTAGATAAAACGAAATCTTCTTTAAAATTGAAATACGTATACAGAGTTTACATTTGATTGTTAAAATTAATAAGTTTCAACATGTGATACTACTTTTACTTAGCATTCACACATAAAATTTTTATGAAAATTAAATTTCATTAAATATTTATAAATTAAATAAAACATAAAAAAAATAAATTATCAATAGATCTTTTTAATAAGTATCGAAAATTTAAAAAATATCTGTTAAGAATTACAAGGAACAATTTCATTAAAAAGTAAAGTTTTTATTTTCAAATCAATAAAATTATAAAATAAATTAACAACATAATCTTTCGAATTTATCTTCTAAAATAGTATAAAAATTATTTAATAAAATATGAGATCGAAACTAATTGAACATTAAACGAACCAAACATTCATTATAATTTTAGAAATTTTCTTGCTCATTTGTTTGGAATTTTAATTTGTTGTCCGAAAAAGTATAAATATTATTTAATCTATACATCTATACATATATATAAAATTGGAGTGTCTGTTTGTAATATTGAAATAACCGTTTTTTACTACATGAATATGAATATAAATGCGGTACATACACCAAAATAACATTTTTTACAATTTTTGTCTCTCTGTCTGTTTGTTCCGGGTAATCTCTGAAATCGCTGGACAGATTTTGACGGGACTTTTATTGGGAGGTAGCTGATGTAATAAGGAGTAACTTAGGCTACTACTGGGCTGTCACGTCGGGCGCCTCTCACCACTTCTCCAACCAACGATTGATTGATAGTTTGATTTGATTGATAGGTATCTTTTATAATTCCACCGATCCGTTCTTCTTACCTTATCTTATCTTAATTCAAAATATTTTGTTACATTTTTACTGTTTTCTTTTTTTACCTTTATGTAATAATTATAAATAATTATAAATTAAGTACATTTGTGTTCAATATTCAGATATACATTGAAATTGATAAATTATTTATAGATTATTTTATTTAGTTAGTAACGTAGATAATTGTTTTTTTTTCTAATATTTAGTTATGCCTAAAAGAAAGACAAATCTCTCTAAAAACATGAGAAAGGCCAAAAGCCAAAGATTGTGACATGAAAATGAATCTGAACAAGATAGGGAAAGTCGTCTTACAAATTGAAGATTACGGATGTCCATTTCTAGGTCGAATGAGAGTAGCTCTGAGAGGAATGAACGATTACAATTAGATAGAACGCGTCATTCATTGCTAAGGGCTCAAGAATCTTTGGAATCTCGAGATCACCGACTAGAAAACGATAGTATTCAACACGCTATCGGACGAAATCGCGAGTACTGCAAGAAGTGAACATTTTTTATACACTTCTAGAAAATCAAAGCCTCACAATTTAATTTATTGTCTAAAGAAATATAAAAATAAACATATAAGACATAAAATCAAAAACAGTTGTAGACATATCCAATTACATCCATATTTATAGATTTGATACATTCTTTTTAAATTTTAGATGCTTTTTTCCTTTTCTTTTTAGTTCTGTTTGATGCTTTGAAAAGTTTTAAATTTTAATTTGTCCCCTGAAAATGAATAAATATTATTTAATACAATATAAAATCGAAACTAATTGAACTTTATTATCTTATTCAACATTTGTAGATACATATTTTTTTATAGTTTTTAGAATTTTAGATTTTTTACCATCAACTCCTTTGTTTGAAATTTTAATTTATCATTTGAAAAATTATTTAGTACAATATAAAATAGAAATCAATGGAACATTAAAATCTAATCTAATTTATTGTCTAAAGAAGCATAAAATCAATCTAATAAAATATAAAATTAAAACTAACTGAACATGTTCCTGTTCTATATTTATAGATCTAGATTTTTTTTAAATTATAGATTAGATACTTCCTTTTAGTTATTTTTTTTTAAACATATTTATTTCATTATTTTTAATATTTCCTAGGTAAGTTTTAAAATTTTAATGTATGACCTACCTACTATAAAAATTATATGGTATATATAAAATCCACACTAATCGAACGTTATTATATTATTTAACTTATTCATTAAGTTTATGGAGAATGAAAAAGGGGAATTGATTTGAAATTTTTACAATTATAACTTAACTTGCTTAATTGCTTTTCTAATTTATTTCATATCCGGTGGTTATTTCATACAGTTTTGTCATTACCAGTTAAATACATTCTTTAAAAAATTACGACTGAAATTAAGAAAATAATAAATTAGTAACAACAAAGAATCACCTGTCTTCACTAATTTTATTTAGTTTATTTAAAAATAAATACATAATTGTAATTGTAATCCATTGTCTTGTAAAAGAAACATATAAAAATCTATCGAAATAAGCATACAATAGCTATTGTTTAAATGTCAATGGGAAAATACGCAAATTTTACAAAAAAAAGTTGCTGAATAATTGTTCATTTATTGCCATTAACATTTTGCTTTCATTTACATTATGTGGTTGGAAACATTTCTGAATCATAATTTAAAATTCAAGTCATCTTTTCCTCATTTAATTATAGTAACAAGATTCTATCCGGAAGTAAAACCACAACAAATTTCCTTGTTAAGTATTGTAAAAATGTGGAAGTCGCCATTAATCTTGTGTAGTCGTTGATATTAGCACTAGACCTTGAGAGTAAATTTGTAATTCTAGTAATTAACTCATTATCCCACATTCTTTACAAACCAGTTTCTTTGAAATCGAGTAAATATGAGTTTTGAACATTAAAGATTTAATTATAAAACTTTTACATTTTCGGAGATTCTGCATGAACAGTTTCCACACTCAAAACAAACTTAAACTATAAATTTAACTATTTTTTCAGCATCCGACAAAAAATTAAAACTAGAAACTTCCTACAACTTTAATGTAGTGAAATTGATAATCCGAGTTTTACTCGAAACCCTCGCAACGTTACTGAAATTTATCCCTTGAATAAATTTCCTTGGTCAGGAAAAACTGAATATTTTTCGTTGCAACTGTAACGTTCCATTCATATTGATGAGTTCGGCATGTAAATTTTTCTGTTGCGGTTATGCCGTCTCGTTTGGCCGGATTGTACGAATCACACTGCCAGGTGAAAATGCAATTTTCCTAAGGAATTACGATTATTGGAAATTTTACCTCTTATCTTGTTCGTTTTGTTGGGATCTTGATAAAAGAGTTTCCTAAATTAGTTTTCCTAATACTCGGAAATTCAATTTTCCCTAATTTCTCGTTAGCTACCCTTGTGTAATGTTCCGGCACCCCATCAAGCTTCAGGATTATTAAACTGCACGATGCAATTTCATCGGAGTAATTTGCCATGTTTTATTAATTTATAAATTTATTTGATTTGTGGGGATTTATAAAAAGGACCAATTATGAAAAAATACTATTTTCTTAATAATCATTTGCTTAAATGAAATTTAAATCTAAAACAAATGAAAATTTAAAAATTCAAATATTTAGAAATTCAAAAATAGAAAGATTCGAAAAAATATCAAAAACACAAATTTAAAAAATCAAAATTTAAAAAATTCAAAAATTCAAACATACAAAAATACAAAATTCTAATATTCAAATGATTAAATATTAAAGAATTCAAAAATTGAAAAATGCAAAAATTTAAAAATTCAGAATATCAAAAATTTACATATTCAAAAATTTAAAAAATATTTAAATTACCAAAAATTAACGGATTTAAAATTAAAAATATTCAAAAATTCACGAATTCAAATTTAAATCCAAAAATACAACAATTCAATTATTCAAAGATTCAAAAATTCAAATACACGAATATTCAGGTGAGAAAAGCTGCACCCCGCACTTCGCCAAAACGGCGTAACAATTACATAGGAATTTTGGGCTAATTTCGACCCAAAAGTAAAAATTCTGGGCTCAAAAATAACTGATTTTTTATTTTTAAAGTGCGGGGTGTAGCCAAAAAGAGTCCGAAATTCCGATGTATATGTTATGCCGTTTTGGCGAAGTGTGGCTTGCAGCTTTTCTCACCTCAAATATTCAAAAAATAAAGAAATAAAAATATTAAATATTCAAACATTCAAAATATAAAAAAATCATAGATTCAAAAATTCAAAAAATTAAAAATTTAATATATTAAAAATTCCCATATTTAAAAATTCATTTATGAAATGGGCCAATTATGAAAAAAAAACTATTTTCTTAATAATTATTTACCAAATTAAATTCAAATTTAATACAAATGATTCGAAATATCAAAAAACTAAAAATTAAAAAAAAATCAAACATACAAAAATTCATATATTTAAAAATTCAATAATTTAAATTATAAAAAATTCATGAATTCAAATATTCGAAAATTTATATACAAAAAATTAAAATTCAAAAATATTCAAAAATATAAATCCAAAAATTTAAATACACAAATATTAATAATATATTTAAAAAAATTAAAATATGAAATATTCAAACATTCAAAATATCAAAAATTCAAGTCCAAAAAATTCAAAAATTCAAAATATCAAAAACTCACAGATTCAGGAATTTAAATCTAAAAATAATATAAAAAATTGAAAAATTAAGATATTAAAAATACAGAAATATAAATACAAATTGAAATATTCAAAAAATTAAATATTCAGAAATACAAAAATGTCTGATGGAATAAATTAAAAAATTTAAATACACAAATATTAATAATATATTTAAAAAAATTAAAATATGAAATATTCAAACATTCAAAATATCAAAAATTCAAGTCCAAAAAATTCAAAAATTCAAAATATCAAAAACTCACAGATTCAGAAATTTAAATCTAAAAATAATATAAAAAATTGAAAAATTAAGATATTAAAAATACAGAAATATAAATACAAATTGAAATATTCAAAAAATTAAATATTCAGAAATACAAAAATGTTTGATGGAATGAATTTAAAAAATGGTTTTTTTAAAAATTACAGAGATCTTTTTTAGTAAATAGAAAAAGACAGTTCTTATCTGAAATATAATCTTCTAATTATTTTTTGAAGCCGTTTATCAAAACACAAGAGATGTTAGTATTGATTAAACTTTGATGGTTTCAGAAGTCTTAGAAATATGGAAACATTTCCTTTATATATTTTCTTATCTACACTTTTTACAATTAATTTATACAGAATATGAAATTTCCTGGAGTTTGTTCAAAATTAAAACAAATAATTATGAAAATTGGTCAGAACATAAATATTTTTCTCGCAACTAATTTTGTTGGCACAAAAATAGATTCAATGTGCTTTTTATCTTGTTAAACATTAGTTATCTCGCAGTGTTGTTATGAATAACTCGATTTTTTTTCAACCTTTTAATCCATTATAATAATAAAATAGATACGACAGATAAAATGATAGATGAACGCAATAAATTCTCTTAAATATTCCATATTTTAGTACCTCCGAGAGTTTTACATTAAAAACATGCAAATAATACACATAACCTTATAAATAAATTCAATAAGATGCACTAAATGAAATGGAAGCGGCATAAAAATGTTTATGAGTTACGAAATGCGAAATTGCACACATTTTATTCCCCATCTAACACGATCGGCACTTGATAAATTGCAATTTGCCCCCCGTAGTAAAATTAAATCCGCATAATTCCGCACGCCATTAAATCGCTATTGATTTCCTGTTTACTTATATCAATTTTACGGGTTCTCGTTCATTCGTTTACGCCGTTACACTTTCCAAATCTCTTCCGAACCCATAGTCGAGTCAATTTCAAGCGTATCTACACGCCATGTCGGCGGGGTGTTTTATCAAAAAATTTCAATCCGTCCCGCAACAAGAATCTGCGCCCCCATTTTCGGCGGCGGTTGATCCAATCGTCGACGGTGTTATTCGTACGAAACGGGACGCTTTTGGTCGTTCTTGCGTGTTCACGGTTTTGCTTGTTTGAAATTCGCGTCGTAATTGGATTAATTGGATTTCGTATGGCGGTGAGGAGGGGGGGAGTTATTCGAAAAGGACCTTAATCACCGTTTGAATAACGTGAAATATTTTAATGGTGCCCGTAATCCGTGTCGGAATTTGAATGTCTGCAATTACAAGACGAGCTCATTAAAACAATTCACATGTTTGTTGTTTGTGTGTTTTCGAATTATTAATTATTATTATTATTCTGTCGTAATTTGAGGTCGTTTATTAGATGACACGTTGAAAAATGTACGAAACATCTTCGGTTAATTAGTCTTGTGCGGGTGAAGTGTGAAAACATGTCTCCTGTGTAAAATGAAATTTTTTCGACCGAATTAATTTGGACGCCGTCCCAAAACAACACACACACACACACACACACACAATGTTAATTAATGTTAAAGTAGTGTTTGTTTTATTGTTTCTGTCTCATTGAATTACGTTTAATTAGTTCAGTGTTTCCAATTAAAACAATTAAAATTGACCGATGTTCCTTATGTTTTCGTTCATTGATTACGGGCTGAAATTTAATTTGTTTTTGGAGCTACAACCTCGGGATATTAATATGTACATAGAAATTTTATATTGCATGTTGTTAATTAAATTACTCAGATATTTTTTTTAATTATATTTGATACCTATATACCGCATACTTATTATCAAATATTATGAGATATAAAAAATTACCTGTTTTTATTAATTATAAGAACATAAAAATTAATAATGTTAGATTTTTCTGTTCTTTTTATAATTAGTGCTTTAATTAAAATCAACCATTTTGATTTAATCTTTTATTCTTTATTACTTTTCTAGAGTATTATCTTCTTTTATAATGTCTTTATTTTAAACTGTTAAAATTGTCTTATTTTTTATCATTTACAGTTGTTTAATAAATTAGTTAATTATATTTCTCTTAGGCGAATTTTTTCAGAGGTTTCACTTAAAATAAATATTAATTTTTAATAATTGGATATTATTATAATTTAAATAAATATAATTTTGAAAATACCTCTCGGTAATTAAAAATTGTATTCAATTATTTCTTTATTACTTATATTGTAAATTAAATAAATTATTTTGGCTGTTTGCAACGTTCATTTATTTAACTTACTTGACTCTGTTTAAAATAAGTTTTACTTTGGGAATATAAAATAATATTTATTTAATTTATACATAATATATTTTTTTAAATTTGGTATTTATATAAATTTTTACTTTTTAATTTAATTAATTAGTTAGTTGTTTATTTAAAAATTATAAATATACTTAAATTCTTCATATTTTATAAAAAATAATTTTGAAACAGAAATGTTCAGTAAATTCAATATTTGTATTTCACTATAATAATTTATTTCTTATTTATGTTGGGTATTAAAGAAATTTTGTCTGTTTGTAATTTTCATTTACCTAAGTTATTTAATTATTTATTTAGTTATTTATCTAATTAAAATAAGTTTTATTGTGGGTATATTCATTTTTTTTTTTAAATTTGGTATTTACATAAATTTTTAGACTTTTTAATTTGATTACTAAATGTTTTAATTAAAATGAGATTTTTAATTTCTTCTTTATTTTGTTAAGTTAAGTTATTTTACTTGCTTGCAATATTCATTTATTTAACTTATTTGATTCTGTTTAAAATAAACTTTAAACGAAATGGATAAATAAATTAGTAGTTTTGCAAAAGATGTGAATTAATATAAATAATCATATTTTTTAAATTTAATTAATTAATGTTGTATTTAAAAATGAGACTCAAATTCTTTAAATTACAAAAAAACATAACAATTTTGAAATAGAAATTCTCAGTAAGTTCAATATTTGTGTTTAACTAATTTATTTCTTATTTATATTGTAAATTAAAGTTATTTTGTCTGTTTGTGTTTTTTATTTATTTAAATTAGTTGATTCTGTTTAAACTGTAAATAAACAAATAAAATTGGGTATTAATATAAATATTCATTTTTTTTTAATTTAATTTGTTAACATTTTTTTATGTACTCTTTTGATAATTTCAAAATTTTAATTTAAATTATTTTCTTTTAAAAATGTTATGTTTTAAACTAAAGTTAATTTAAAAACAGTTATAATTGTAACATATTTTTGTAATTTGATTTTGTTTAAAACTCTTTTTATTGTGAAAAAGAACAAAAAAGTAATTAACAATAGTAAAATGATCGTATCGATGCAAATTGAAATTAATTTTAGCACTCGCAATTCGAAAAGTACAAGCAACTTTTAATTAGAAAGTTAAATAAGAGGAAAATCGATTCGTTCTGATTGAATTTTCTCGTGAAACCAGAGGCAATATTTCCCGTTACTGATCGAGTTTGTCACAAACGAGGGTTTTTCATCTAATCGAATGCCGACTACTGAGTACCGGTCGCAACAAGTTAAAATGAACCGAAATCGAATCACTGAATTAAATATGTCCTCTAGTTACAACTTAGCATTTCTGTTTTATTGTTGGTCGGTAAAATAAGGAGCGAAATCAAAGAAGGGAAAATGGGAATCAGTAAGGATTTATGGAGAGCACAATTGTCTGCAATATTGATTTTACATTTGCTGAATGTCTTTGTATCCGATGTGACTTCGTACAATATGAACATTACTATTGACGTTTGCACTTGTCAGAAATCACACAATGCTCTAATCTATGTTTTATGTTGTTCTCTGTTTTCCATTGTCCCTCCTGATGAAATGCACTGTTTCAATAATGTTCGAGCAACATTTTGTTGGGTAATTAACGAGTTCGCAACAGCAGTAAAAGTTTCACAGTTCCGAAAATTATACGTATTACATTTTGGCAGCCTATCGTTTTATAACCCATCAAATGTTTCATTTAAAAGTTATAAAAGTTTATTAATTCTCAAATTTCAGAGTACATATATTAGTTTGAGTTGCAAAAGTGTTTAGGATTTATTGATTTTGTTTTGAAAATTTGTGTTTAAATGTTTTTAGCTAAATAATTTGTGAGTTCAAATGTTTATTTTTAATGTATACATGAATTACTAACAGTTTACTAAACATATTTATATTTAATTTTATGAAATCTATTTCACACACTTATCTTTGAACTTTATTATTTCTAAATTTCAGGAAGAAGCATTAATTATTTAAATTAAGAAAACTGAAAATGATAATAGTTTTTTATGAAAAAAATTGTTATATACCTATTTTTGCCAAAAGTTTATGAAAAATAAATAAAAACGTGTTGATAACGTAATATCTCAATTTTATAAAATTTAACAATTTTTATTAAATTGATTTTTAACGTTTTATTTCATAAAAAATCATAAAATCAATATTTTTTCAAAAAAATCAAAATACTAAAATCAATTTTAAATTTGAAGAACTGATTTTTGAAGTTTTTCTTTGAAATTTTATAAAAAAATTTTTTCAGCAAAAATAGAATAGTAAAATATTAAAAAAAAAGTTCTAAATTTTTGTGAAAAAACTTCAACTTTTTATAAATTTTTGAAAATTTTTTAATTATTCATAAATTATTGAAAATTAATAATAGAGTAACAAAAAATAAAAAAAAAAAAATAAGAATATTTCTTTTTATATTCTATTTATGATGAATTTTCTGAAAAAAATGGGTTAGATTAGGTTAGGTTGGGTTTTCATTTATTTATTTATTTTATTAATTATTCTATTTTCTTTGAACTTTCTGAAAAAAATAGGCATAGAATACGAAAAAATTTTGTTTAGAAAAATGTTCAAATTAAAAATTAATTTTACTCAAGATGTTTTAATCTTTTTCAATTGAGCAAGACAAGTTAATCAGCGCGTAAAAAATATTATAGAATATTTTGAAAGAAAATATATGAAAAGCTATTTATTTTTTGATTTTTTATAATATAAAAACGTGAAACCTCAATTTCATAAAAAATTAAAAAATTAATAAAAAATTACGTTATCGACAAATTTTTGTTTGAAAATGTACTATTTTTGATAAACGTTTTGAAAAAAAAAGTATTCATATTGTATAAAAAAAAAATCATAAAATTTTAAGTAAAAGCCGCAAAAATTTAAATTCTTTCAAATTTAAAATTTATTTTTCTCTAAAAAATCTTAATTTTTTTGCTCGATCAAAACATATTTTTGAATGCGGCGAAGATTAGAATATTTTGAAAAATTATTTATAGGACAATTACCCTGAAAATTTTTATCAATTCACAATTTTCGTAGTACA
This sequence comes from Aethina tumida, assembly GCF_024364675.1. Lineage (NCBI taxonomy): Eukaryota > Metazoa > Arthropoda > Insecta > Coleoptera > Nitidulidae > Aethina > Aethina tumida. The sequence continues at coordinate 34,039,906 of NC_065436.1, forward strand.
TTTTTAATATATTTTATAAGTTGCTATAATTGTGGCAACAACTATACATCAATATCCAGTTTTTAAAAATAAACTTTAAACTCAGCTTAAAAATAATTAAAAAAAAAATATGATTTAAATAAAACTCGAGAATAAATATAAAAATTTATCAATTATAAAAATTAACATTTTTATTTAGTTCTTTCTCAGGTTAGCTCAAAATTTTCCTTTATAAGTATTTTTTAGTCACATGTAAGTCAGTTAAATTTACTCATAACAAATTTCCATTTTTAGCAAAAAAAGCTTTAAATACTGTACAGGAGAGGACAATAGAGATTTCAAATACCTAATGTGTATATCTTCCAAACCACGTAAGAAAAATTCTATTCTTCATAAATTTCAAAGTCAGCATTAAAACATGTTGAAATTTACCATTAATATTGTCGTATCATAGACAATAATTTCTCGAAATTTTAATACATTTTTGAGTTAAATTTTTTCACAATTGGGTTATTGACACCTCAGGTCTTAAAACACCCGTAACAGCCAAAATCCACCCTGTACTGCTCGTTAGATGCGGCAGGGATTTAAGCATAAAAATTCAGATCTGTCACTGCGAAGGGATAAAAATCGTATTAAACGTCCAATAAATTGTGAGGGAAACAAAACAAAACGGTCGCAACGGATTTAGTTCGTAACTAACGAATGCCTCCGATGATTTATTATGATAATCCTGCGGTTTTATTAAAATCGTGAACCTTACACTATATGGAAATTCGCGTTTGATAAAATAAAACTTTTAACGGCGCTAATGACCACAATCTTGTGCATGAAAAACTGAAATTAGTTATTTGTGCAGTTTCGCATATTTTTTTACAAGTCCAATATAAAATTTAATCCAGCTACGGAGTTGAAATATTCAGTTTTACACGAAAACTCACTCCGGTTTCCGGATCGGTTTACATAAAATTTTAATCCATATCCCGTTTTAGTCTTTCGGGATTTGTCACGGGTAAGTTACACAAAAAACCGGTAACACAGTTATTTCATTTGAAGGGGACAACAACATTTTTATAAGCCCGAGTTAAAAGTAAATAAATTAAATGTATGAATAAATCTTGGTACAATGTCACGGAGGAGAATTTTTTGGGCAAGGTTGAAGAAGACTGGAAAACCTTCACCCAATTTAAAACCGGCCGCGGATCCATTTCCGATCGATATTAACAATTGTTGGTTTTTTTACAGTCTAAATAAATAATGAACGGCAACGTTGTTGTGTTATTTATTTAATGGCCCGAAATTATTCGAACCACTATTGACCTAACGAATTTATTGGATAAAATATATGTGGTGCATAAACAAACGTATAATTTTGTAATTTTTATTTTTTTCCAATTCGATTTACATATTAGCAGTGGGATTAGTTTATCAAAGTAGGAACGTACATTACTGCTAGTGTGTGTTTTTTTTTCAATTTCACAGTGTGATAGTGTTTTATTAAACATATAATTATTTACCCTAATGGAGAGCAATGATAAATGTAAAATGTATTTTTTATTAAAATTTGTGTGTTAATTTTATTGCAAAGGCTAAGGCTTAATTTAACGTGACATTTTACTTTTTAAATTAATTGCCAATCTTAACGTGACCAATACCTAATTTTAGATTAATTATTTGTACGATGACAAAATTAGGCTTTTGACAATTGGCAATTCTCTCCTTGTTCGCAACGCAAATAAGACTGATTGAAGCTAATAAATCTGGTGGAATAGTACCTAAACATATCTTAAAGCCAGAAAAAAATTGAGGACTGCATAGTGGACTAGGAATAGAATTTATTTTGACTACCTATTAAGAGGCTTAATGATCAACGGAACAGTGTATAGCTTGAAAATTGATCAAGTTCATAAAGAATTTAATCAAAGACGAGTTTCTTCAGTAAACAGAAAAGATATTCTGCTTCTTCATGACGACGTAAAACATATTAGAGACTCCAAGGAAGCATTAAATGGTAAAATATTATAAATTTTACCTTATTCACCATATAGTCCAGATGTGTTTCCATGTAACTATTATTTAAGTTTGTTATGTGCAATTTTTTACGTAATAATCTGTTTAATTCTGAAGAGGAAGTTCATGAAAAATTTAATCAATGACGAGTTTCTTTAGTCAACAGAAAAGATGTTCTGCTTCTTAATGACGACGTAAGACATATTAAAGACTCCAAGGAAGCTTTTAATTGTCAAATATTGGAAATTTTACCATATCCACCGGATAGTCCAGATGTGTTTCCATGTGACTATTATTTAAGATTTATGTGCAATTTTTTACGTAATAATCTGTTTAATTCTGAAGAGAAAGTCAAAACTGCTGTCCATATTTTCTTCAGTTCCAACTACTTAGAATTTTCTGTCGAGGCATGAATATGTTTAAAGGAAATTGACAACAATTATATATTTTGCTAAATAATTTTAAAGAGAAAAGAAAATACCCATAAGATCCAATAAAATAATTTTCTTACTTGTTACAATACAAATAACATTTTAATTAATTGTATTGTTACATGCGTCCAAATATGGGTTGATATCTACAATTTTTGCCAGTCTGGTCGATGGATTGAAGTTGATAAACTTGATGAAACAGTACCTAAATATACCTTAAGGCAAGAAAAAATTTGAGGACTATATAGTGGACTGGGAATAGAATTTATATGTTGACTACCTATCAAGAGGCTTAACGATCAATGCAACAGTATAATGCTTGAAAATTGATGAAGTTCATGAAGAATTTAATCAGTGACGAGTTTCTTTAGTCAACAGAAAAGATGTTCTGCTTCTTAATGACGACGTAAGACATATTAGAGACTCCAAGGAAGCTTTTAATTGTCAAATATTGGAAATTTTATCATATCCACCGGATAGTCCAGATGTGTTTCCATGTGACTATTATTTAAGATTTATGTGCAATTTTTTACGTAATAATCTGTTTAATTCTGAAGAGAAAGTCAAAACTGCTGTCCACATTTTCTTCAGTTCCAACTACTTAGAATTTTCTGTCGAGGCATGAATATGTTTAAAGGAAATTGACAACAATTATATATTTTGCTAAATAATTTTAAAGAGAATTAAAAGAAAATACCCATAAGATCCAATAAAATAATTTTCTTACTTGTTACAATACAAATAACATTTTAATTAATTGTATTGTTACATGCGTCTAAAAATGGGTTGATATCTACAATTTTTGCCAGTCTGGTCGATGGATTGAAGTTGATAAACTTGATGAAACAGTACCTAAATATACCTTAAGGCAAGAAAAAATTTGAGGACTATATAGTGGACTGGGAATAGAATTTATATGTTGACTACCTATCAAGAGGCTTAACGATCAATGCAACAGTATAATGCTTGAAAATTGATCAAGTTCATGAAGAATTTAATCAGTGACGAGTTTCTTTAGTCAACAGAAAAGATGTTCTGCTTCTTAATGACGACGTAAGACATATTAGAGACTCCAAGGAAGCTTTTAATTGTCAAATATTGGAAATTTTACCATATCCACCGTATAGTCCAGATGTGTTTCCATGTGACTATTATTTAAGATTTATATGCAATTTTTTACGTAATAATCAGTTTAATTCTGAAGAGGAAGTTAAGACTGCTGCTCATATTTTCTTCAGTTTCAAGAAATTGGAATTTTTTCTCAAGGCATGAATATGTTTAAAGGATGTTGATAATAATGGTGTCCATATTTTGATGAATATAAGTAATTTTAAAGGTAAAAGAAAATACTCGCAAGAGCAAACAAAATATTTTCTCATATTTTGGAACACAAATTTACCCTTTCATTGATTGAGTTGTTACCCGCGACAAAAAATGGATTGATTTTAACAATTCTCTCTGGACTGGACAATAGGTTGAAACTTGTAAACTTAGTGGAATCCAAGAAAGATGTTTACATGTTGATGCAAGAGATCCAACGATCAAAGCAAGTGTCTAATGCTTGAGTTCATATTCAATTGTTTACGTAATAAATGGTTGAAAATTTAAAGAGGAGGTTGATATTTTCTTCAATTCCAATAATTCAGACTTTTTTCTCGAGGCATGAATTTGTTTGTAGTAAAATGAAAATACTGATGACCATATTTTGTCGAATACGAGTAATTTTAAAGAGAAGAGAATACACTCACTCACTGCCAACAAAAAGTGATCATAAAAATGTGAAAACGGTTCGTTAATTCGCAATCAACTCGTCATCAAACAAAACGACCCGAACCGTTTAAAAGCACATTAACGGCGAATGTTCGTCTCCGGTACGGAATACGATTTTTGCACGTAATGATAACGGAGTCGAAACGAAAATTTGATTTACGTTTCCGACAAAAGTTGACATAACACACGGAGAATTGTCTGGTGAAATTTCGGACGGGTTTTCATTACAGTGCCTCCCACTTGTTGTGTTTGATTTATTGGGCCGAGTCTTCTCACTTAAAATTGAACTAGACACGAAGTGGGGCCGTGAATATAAACGAACTTATTAAATTTCTATGTGGCCGCATTTCGACAAGGAAATTGTTTCTGCCGCTTATTGAACTTCCACTCTTTTAACATTCCCGTCCCGGTTTCTTTCGTCCGTGCGACGGGCCACGGTGGGATGGGCGACGGAGAAGAATTGAAAATTTTTATACCGCACGGCAGACGGGACTCGCCCTCGGATACCTTGATGTGGTTGTTTAATTTACAATTATATTCGCTTTCGTAAATTGTCGCCGTCAACTGAGAAATGGCTCGGCCATCAATTATTCGGTCAGGTTCGTGAAATTATATTATTTCGGCGGCCACGTCGATAATGCGAATGTTTCGTGTCAAATTCGAAATTAAATTTACAAGTCAATAAAGGGGAATTGTGATTTTATCAATCGCAATAACAAAAGTATCAATTTGCTAGTCTCAATTTGAGCGACGATGGAAAAATCTATTTATAAAAGTCCTGTTATTAACCATGAACTTTCCATTCATCGACTATTTGAATGAAGCGGATGTGAAATATTATTAATAAATCAAGTTGTATTCAATTTAATTACTATTAAATATTCAATTTGAAACAATTTGCATACGTGGGGAAATTTTTAAGTCTTGATTATTCAAGCATTCATTGGTTTTTAGTTGATTGTCTTTTGAATATGACTTAACATTTTTTTATTCGTTTCTTGTATGTATTTCCAACAATTGGAGTTATGAAAGAATCTCCTATTGTTGAAATAAAAATTGTTCACGGTGAAGTTTAAGGACGGCTTTACTATGTCGATCACATATAAAACATATTATTTCCCAAATAACGCAATGATTCAGTATATAAAAACAAAGTTATAAGCAAAATTACCCAAATTAATAAGGAGTCTAAAATATCCGAAAATGGTGATGATTGCAGGAGTGTTAGAGAAAACGAGGATGAATCATTAGTTGATACCCTAAACAGAGCAAGGACAAATAACCAACCAACATACAATTGTGAATAAACAAATGCTTTTTATATTCACCATTACTATCCATTAACGGACACAATTTTATGTTTAATAAAACACTAAATTACACAGTGAGACTGAAATACACTAGCAGGGAGGTACATTTCTCATTTTTTATTGGTTGTTTTCTCATTAAAACACTCATATTTAACAAAATATGATCTCCATTATTATCAACTTTCTACAAACAAATTCATGCCTCGAAAAAAAATGTGGGTTCTGGTATCTGAAGAAAATATCAATTTTGTACAATGAAAAAAATAAATAATAGTAACATGGAGACACATCTGGACTATATGGTGGATAAGGTAGAACTTCTTATTTGACATTCTGAGGTTTATTTTGAGTCTTTAATGTGATATTTGGTATTATGTAGTTATGAAAAAATAGAACATATTTTCTGTTAACTAAAGAAAGTCGTCTCTGAGCAAATTATTCATAAACATGGTCAATTTGGAAGAAATATACCGTTGCGTTGATCGTTAGGGCTGTTGATAGGGAGTCAGTATATAAAACTCTACTCCCAGTCCACCTTAAAGTCTTGAGTTAAGATATGTTTAGGTACTGTTCCTCCAAATTTATCAGCTTCAACCCATCGTCCAAGATAAAAGAGTCGTTTGCGTTACAAGCGAGGAGAGAATTTCCAATTGACAAACGCCTAATTATGTTATCGTCATTTAATCTTATTTATTTATACAAATCATAAAATTAAAATGAAAATTATTATTGTCATAGATTTGTTATACTCTTGAATTAATAAATTAATCTAAAACATTACGTGTTTAAGGATTAAGAATTCTGTACTTTAGTTACTCTAAATTGTACACTAGGATTGAAATAGACACTACATTTCTTAATTTTTACTGGCTACATTTTCGCACTATTTAACAAAATATGATTATTGTCAACTTCCTACAAATTTATGCCTGTAGTCTGGTAACTGAATAAAACATCAACATGACTTGACTCCTCAGAATTAAACCATTAATTTCATAAAATAATTATAACAAAAATATATAATAATCACATGGAGACATATCTAGGCAATACGATATATAAGCAGAACTTCATATTTAACATTTTGAAGTTTCTTTTGGGTCTTTAATGTGGTATGTGGTCTTTTATATTAACCAAAGAATGTCGTCTCTGAGCAAATTATTCATAAACATGGTTAATTTGGAAGCAATAGACAGTTGTGTTGATAGTTAGGGCTGTTAATAGGTAGTCAGCGAGAATTGTTGAAATCAACATATTTTGAGTTGCATGTAACAATACGATCAATAAAAGACTCATTTGCATTGCAAGCAATTGGAGGGAGAAGTTCCAATTGTCAAATGGTTAATTTTATTATAGTCTCTTAACCTATTAATAAAATCGTGAATCTAAAATGTAAATTATTATTATCATATATTTGTTATATTCTTGAATTAATTATATTTACCTTAAATATTAAGAATTTATCAATTAACAATTAATAAGCCTGTACTGTAGTTTAGCTATTGGTTCAGTCAAGATTGGCAATTAAATTTTAAAAAAATACCATATTGAAAAATACCTTTTTCGACGAAATAACTATACATACAAAATATTTGACATTAAATTTGATTTTTACATCTGATGTTAATCCTTCGATGGACTTATAAATGAATTTTAGTGACAAATTAGAATAGCTAGCATTCTTGTGTAGAAAATTTTGACATTGAAAGAAAGAAAATATAAAGTTTTAGTTTTTTCAATGCTTAACGTGCTCCCGTCACTGTATTTTAAAGAAAAACCAAGAAGAAATAAAAAAATGGCCACTCTTCTTAAGATAAATAATCAAATGTCTTAAATGTACCTTTTATTTGATAATTAATCCTTGTTGAGATTATTTTTTATTTTAACTTTTTTAAGACAAAATTATTAAAGCAAAGTACTCGAGGTGTTTATTTTTAAATTTCTATTTTAATTTTAAGTTTTAGTCCTGGATATATTTTAAGCAAAATATTTTAATTAAATATTTTCGTGATGGAAATTGTTCGTAGAACTGAGCATCGTTTCAATTAAATCTACCCATTTTATAAAAATAAAAACCGCAACTTTTGCCCTGAAACTGACGTCCGCCTGATTTTCCACTTTAAAATTTATCGTTACGTCGTTGCAATTTAATGAAAGCTGGCGAGCGAAAAGTTCACTTCATACAAAAATAACTATTCTTAATTCATTTTCTAAAGTGGTCCCTTAAATCCTGCAACAATGCGAAATAATAATGTCGAGAGTAAGTCCCAGAGTTTAATTTCCACTTTATGTCGGACGTAATTTTTCACCTTGACTGCTAAGTGAACAGTTAAGGCGTTCACTCCGACATTAATTTTAACAAATAAAAATCGAACGGTAATCGGAAAAAGTAATTAAATCCCGAACTTTTTAATTGGGGGCGCCGCTTAATTAATACATAATGAGATGGAAAATTGACAGGTGAATTTGTGACGGGGGACCGTTAGCTTAAGTGTTCGTCACTAGAATTGAATAAATGGGACTATTTGGTAGTAATTACCTTCAGTTCTGTAAATAGCAATTATGAATCGTCGAGTAATTAGAATCTCACGAATTTAAAATTTAGAACCGTTGTTCCCAACATAAAAGAAAAGTTACTTAAAAATTATGTTTATTAATGGCATAAATTTGTACAATCTGTTTTCAGGCACTGCTGTTAGTGATAATTTAGTACAGATTATATTTTTATCAAACCACAAATAATTCCACATCACAAAATTTGTCCATGTAAAAAAGCTAGAAAATATCAAAGACAGATTAATTTTTATAAAGTTTATAAATATCTGTTCAGCCAAATTGAAGTAATAAAATTTTATATTTTCAGTGTTCACCACCACTTTATTTTAAAAGATACAAGTGGATTATTTTAAAAAATATGATAAATGTTCCCAAAATAATTAATCAAATGTCTGAAATAAACCTAATTCGTAAATTGCATAATGTATAATTTACGAATTAGGTTTATTGAAATTTTTATATATGTAAAAACATTAAAAGGTAAACAATTGGTGAAAGTAGTATCTTGCTATCTTCTTTATTACCAGAGATATAAACAAAAATATTGCAGTACCTTCATTATAGATGATACATAGGGTGAATAAGTTATTCATTGGGAGTATATGTAAACATTCTATATGGAGTCATTATCAGTGCTCTTAAATTTTACACTTTGTGTTTGTTATTTACATTTAATTTTGTTTATCTTAAAATATCAATAACTTTGTTATTTTCAACGGAACACCATGCAAGTTTTAGCATAAATAAATTGAATATTAAAAAATGTTTCTATTTATATAAATATTTATACAAAAAATGAATATTAACATGCTAAATCACGTATAGTCCTCTATTGAAAATAAAGTTGTTGTTTTGTTATAAAATGCACAAAATTAAACATAAATATATTGCATCAATTTTATAAATACTATTAAAAGAATAGTTCCTGGTTAATATGTATACCAATAAACTTTCCAGTATCAAAATTAGAGGCTTCATAGACATTTTAGTTAGATCATGAACCTGTCAAAAGTTTTGGAAAAAAATTAATACCTTACACTTAATTGAATATAGGTATGAAAAAAGGTAGTCATTTTATTTGCAATTTCATGTAAAATATAAATGTCTAAAAATCTACAGTGTGTCCCATTGAAAGCAACAAAGTTAATATTCTTATTTAAGGAGACACCGAATATAAAAATTTGATTAAAATAAAGTAGAAAACTAGATCAAGTTATAAATGCTATAAAATAAAAACTCAATATCTTTTTCTGGTCTCCATAAACTTGTAATGAATAAGTTTGATGAATCACCCTGTATAACACCTAAACTAATTGATATGATAATAATTCTAAGTCGATTTATCAGGAATTTGTGTCACTAAATAAACTACAAAGTAGTGGTACAAAAAATATTATTTTTAAAAGTAACCATGAAAAAAGCGTGTAAAATATTTTTAACTTTCTAAGATGAGGCTGAGGCTGACAACTCTTTCTCTGTATAATTTACGAATTAAAATTTTTATATATGTAAAATTCATTTGAAATATAAAAAAAAATAATTTCTTTGCTGTCAAAAAGTTATAAAATGTAGAATATTAAGCAAGACTTCTTTTATGATTAGATTTATTGTGTTAGGTTTAGTCAAAGTGGAGTTATACTCTTCAATGTTTAAGGCGTTACCTCCACTTTATTTAAAGACACATAATAAAAAGATTATAATTAAAAAATGGTGGAGTACTAATAATTAATGTTTTCATTTACACAAAAATTATAATTTAATTGGAATTTTCGAAAAAAAAATAATATTTTTAGTAGCTGATGTCAAAAAGTTAAAAATTTCTATAAAATATAGAAGACTAAGCGACTCTTCTTTTAAGTATTATATTTATTGTGTTCAGTTGAGCCAAACTGACGTTACCTACTTCAATGTTTAAAACGTTACCACCACTTTATTTAAAGACACACAGCAAAAAGATTATAATAAAAACAATATTGGAGTATTAATAATGTTTCCTTATAGAATGATTATCCAAAAACTTTTATCATATCATCTATCATGAAGGAAATACAAAATATTTTATATATTTGTGTTTATATTTCTTGTAATAAAGTAGATAGCAAGCACTAATTTCATTGTTTTTTTACCTTCTAATGTTTTTACTCATAAAAAATTTCAATTCATTTCAAATTTTCGAAAAAAAAATTATCTCTAGTAACTGATGTCAAAAAATTAAAAGTTTCTATAAAATGTAGAAGATAGAGCAATTCTTCTTTTATGTATTTATGTTAACACCTCTTTATTTAAAGACAGTCAGCAAAAAAATTATAAGAGAAAATGACTAATATTCTTAAGATAAATAATCAGTTGTCTTAAATGCACCTTTAATTGGTAAATTAGAAGGAAAATGAATTTAGGAGTCTTAGACCACACAAACGTCATCTTAAAAATATTTTCTAAGCCAAGCCGATGTCTTGATACACAAACCTTTTTCCATATAAGTAATTCAAGAATAAATCTAAATTAACTATGTAATTAAAATCTTACAAATTAATAATAAGATTTAGAATCGTCTCCAAAACAAAAATGATCCAAATTCTCCTTAAGAAAAATTAATTAGAATTTGTATTTATTAATGAGATTTGTGCAAATTAAGACAATATGTAATGAAATTATTTAAATGAGTTAAAATATTTTTATTAATTCAATTTGATGTTAATTTTCAAAATGCGTAATCATAAATTAACACATAACAATCTCAGTAAAATATATTTTAATATGCAAATTGTTTAAATACACAAATGCAGTTTGCCTTCATTTGCGTGTTCAATCATCTAAGATGTTTAACTAATTAGTCCACAGGTAAACACCGCATCAGCGTAAATTCCTGATCGTGTAAACCTGATTATCATCTGCCAATCTTGAAAGTACAAATAAAACATACGAGTTAAAATGTTGCCCGTCGGTTGATGATGTGTAAATTATGTGTAAAGAGAGTATAATACAGTTTTGCACGAAAGCAGTGAGTCAGAGATCCAATATTTGGAACGGTGAATTAGTTATTTGCGGGTATGTGCAAACAAACCACTTCTATGTGAATTAGCAATCACAGAGTCGGGGCCAACTTTACACAAAGTTGCGCTCATTAATAAACAGTCCACGAATAATATTTTTTTCTAGCTGATTTACATAATGTTAATTTATTTTTATTTAAATAAATATTCGTCAAGGTTTTCATGTAATTGTGAAATTTTATCGGCAGCATCAAGGACCGCAAAAATTGCTCAGGAAGAAACAAGAAACACTGACCCAATTTTGAAAAGGAACGGAACCATTTTCAAGCATCGCGGAAGTGGACAAAAAAAAACAAAATAAAACTTAACGGTACATGAGTGTAAACTGCGAACGGTTTTCCTTGAGTTCACGTCTAATAAATTTTTAAACTCGTCCAGTTTTAAGTAACTACTTTGCAACTTCAACGAGGGAATATTTTTAGCATACGGTTCTGTATTTATTTAAAGTAGTCGTTTTATTTGTTACACTAATAGTTTAGTTATTTATTATTTCAGCAATGGAAGGCTACACCGCCACGAAAGCTCGGATTTTGAAGTTAGACAGGTTTATAAAACAATTCGTCAAAACTAAATTGATGCATCTATTCAAGCCACATTTAATAACCAAGATTGATGGTGTCTTGTTTGATACCAATTTTAAGACTGTGACATAATATGGCGATTACTTCAATGTGTTTATCCTAGACGAAATGGTCTACTTTAATTAAAATCACATTAAATTACTACACTAGCTATTTTTATTCATCAACTATATTCTAATTATTTTAAATTTTCCTCATTTTTTAAAGACAGTTCTATAATAAAAAAATGATAATTCTAAAAAATATAAAGCATTCGTCTTTTAAGCTGAAAAGGTTAAAGGTTAACCTTGAGAATTCTGTGGAAAAGATGAATTTTACTTTAAAAATAATTATAAACTGTACATTAAAAGAGATTAATCGATGATTAAATTAAAAGGTTTATTCAAAATTTAGTGTTTTACAATTAGAATAGTTCATTTTCAAAAAATTTTGATTTAGAATTAGAATTAGAATAGTTAATTTTCAAAAAATTTTGATTTATAATTAGAATTAGAATAGTTAATTTTCAAAAAAATTTGATTTAGAATTAGAATTAGAATAGTTAATTTTCAAAAAATTTTGATTTCCATTTAAGTTTAATTACTATAAATTTTTATTTCCAAATTCCTAAAAGTGAAAGTAGTAATGTGGAAGCAAATATTTATATTTTCAAATTTGTTTTCACTACTAAGACCTTTTTGGAAATATTAGATTAAACAATAAAATACAAAATATTAATAATTTATTATAATTCAATTAAAGTCGAGATTCAGTAACAACTACATCGAGGAATCATTTTCAGCATAAGTTTCTGTATATATTTAAAAATAGTTGTTTTGTTTGATATGTGAGTATCAAAATTAATTTATTATGTCAAGACTCAATTTTTGAAACTGTTTATTTGAAAGATTTTATAAAACAATTCGTCAAAACAAATTTGATGGGACTATTCAAGGCAAATAATTTTAATAGCCAAGATTTATGGAGCGATGTTTGCCACCAATTTAAAGATTATGACATAATAGTACGATTAGCTCAATATGTTTAATCATGACGAAAGTGTTCAAGTTAAATAAAATTGTCTTCAATTAATTAATTGCGGTTGATTTAGGGTCTTTATGTTAGATAATATTTAATTATTTGTTTAATTAAAAGCAAATTAAGTAAAAATTAGACTACAAACAAATTCATAGTACAACCAACATAAAATTAACTGACTAACTAATAAATTGTCTTCATTAAAAAACGAAAACATAAGTTCGAAATACAAAGCAATTTAATAATATTCATAAAAAAAAAAACTGTAAAAAAATGTCACCTATTATTAATTAAAAAAAGACACAAATCATTATTTAATTTTATTTATTTGAACAATTTTATTATGATAATATAGTGAAATTAAATATAATCCACAATTAATTTAACTATAATTTAAATTAAAAATTAAAATTTAATTAACAAATCAAAAATAGAATATTGTAAAAACATTTGTTTCTTTTTTTCCTTTTTATTCCTAAGAAATTTAACGAAATAAGAAGTGAATTTTCTTAAATTCTATTATTAAATTTCAATAAAGACAAGTAATTATATTTTATTTTTTAATAAGTAATTAATTCATTGCCTTTTTTTATTATGAAGAAAAAATTATAATTTTTTGGAAATAAAGTATTTGGCCAATAACTGAAAAAATTTAAATCAAGAAAATCTGAAAAGTGAATGAATTTTTATTATTTAATTTTAGTAATAAAATAATGTGTTATGTTATAGTACAGGGGTGGCCAAGCTCTCTGATAGTCATAGCCAAAGCCCAAAGGTATGCAAAAAAGGTATTAAAAAAATTTGTTTACAGATATTATATTTATGGAAAACATTTAAATAAAGGTACAAAATATATGCATTGAATTTAACACATTTACTTCATTTCTCTTGATAATTCTGGAATGAAAAGGGAACTCGGTTTCATTTATCGAGTGCCACAAATAATCCTCCAAAGAGCCTCATGTGGCTCGCGAGCCGCAGATTGGCCACCCCTGTTATAGTATATTACAATTTTTACAGTAAACTAAAAATTTATAATTTTTTAATAAATGAAAAGTAAATTTTTGGAATTTAAAAAAGAATAACTGAAAAGTTTCTGCTTTTTATTATTAAATTACAGTAATAATAATAATATTACTTTAAATAAAAAAAATTAAATTAAAAATAAAGATTTTTAAAAATTAAATAAATAATTCAAAAGTATTTGGCTATAAATTTTTTTTATTTCAACAATTTTTATAATAATTTAAAATATTTAAAACAATATAAAGTCCATGAATTTTTATTATTAAATTTCAGTTAAAAAAATAATGCCTTATATATAAAATTAAAATAGTATATAACAGTTTTTAGTTTAATTTATTAATAAATAAAATAAATTAAATAAAAAATTTAAATTAAATTTATTTGTTAATAAACAATAACAATATTTGTAATAATAAATGATTGAAAAGTAAAATATAATTAATAAATTAGAAAAAAATAAAAAAAATTTACAAATTTTTGGAATTTATCCATTAATATTTTTATTTCAACGATTTTTATAATTAATTAAGGAATTTAAAACAATAATAACTGAAAATGTTTTGCTTTTTATTATTAAATTACAATGAAAATAATATTGTTAAATAAAAAATTAAAAATAAAAATAAAGATTTTTTTAAATTTTAATAAATAATTCAAAAGTAAAGTATGTGAAATTTTTTTATTTCAACATTTTTTATAATAAGTTACGTAATTTAAAACAAGAGAATCTGAAAATTTTATGCTTTTTCTTTATTAAATTTTAGTGAGAAAATATATTTTTTAATAAAAAATTAAAATAAACATAGCATATAACAATTTTTAGTTTAAACAAAAGATTTCTAATTTTTTAATTTATGATTGAAAAGTAAAATATAATTAATATATCAAAAAGAAAATTAAATTAGTTAATTATCTTTTTTTTTCTTTTTATTATGAAGAAAATTTTATAAATATTTGGGACTAATGCATACATTGATTATAAAACAAGAAATTAAAAAAAATCTGATTTATTATTTAAAAAAAATGATAAAATTAATAAATGAAGAACAAAACAAAAAAAAAATTAAAAATTTTTTACAATGAAAAAGTAAATACAACAATATATAATTAAAATATAATTAATAAGTCAAAATATAATAAAAACAATTTGTTCCTATTTTTTTTTAATATTTTGGAAATTTAGGCATATAAATTTATTTTCTTTGTAATAATTTATAAGGCTTTTAAAATAAGGAAACTGAAAATATGTATTTATTAATAGGTATTATCTTTGTCAAATTTTATTAATACTATTAGGTTTTTTTTTTATAAATTAGAATTTGGCTCAAAAACTATCTTTTATTTCGGGTATTCGTACGTAGAAAAAAGAGAAAAACGCGTGTTACATTTTTAGCACCAGCAAAAGAGCCAACCTTGAAATCGTAACTACTAATTTAACAATACTGAAATAATACATACATACAAACGTACTTTTATCAATAACGTTCCTATTTTTGCATAGATAAAATACAGCTTAAACACGTACGTTGTTTCCTGTTTTATTAAAATCGCCGATTCGAAACACTTGCTAATAATTTATTATTGGAGCGTAACTGTGTTTATGTTACGGAGTATTTTAAGGTTCCAGCGGTTAAATGTAAACACAGATCCGGTTGATCAATGAAAAATCGCAACAAGTTTTTAGAAAAACGAGAGTACTACTGCATTTTTGTGATCGGCCTTCCTGGTCATCAAACAGACAATTGTTTACCACTATCGATTCGTGCAGGTCGGGGAAAACGGCAATGAATGGGCAGGTAGGCATTGTTTGATGAACGGAAGAAACGAAAATCAATTTTGTTAATTTTCGGATGTTGTGCGTGAGAGGGGGCTTGAACGGTCACCGGCCGTAAGGACTTACCAGATAAAATCTTTGCAGTGCGAGCAGAACGTCGGCTGCTTAAAGAATCTGGGTATGAATCGGTGGTCTTTGATGTTGTAGACGTTCTTCTTCTTGAGCGCACCCTTCCGTCCGCGTAAACGCAACCCGAACTTGGTGTTTATGTCGCACCCCTCGTCGTTCAGCTCGTCCTCTGCCATTGTTTTATTATTTATTTATTTTTTATTTGTTCTCGTAGAGTACGCAACGTTCAGACCGACATACGACGTACGTACGACCGATGCACGACTACGGAACACCGTCAAATGTCAATATATTCAGGTATCTCTCGGACAGCGGTATATTTAGGTGCAACAGATGTGACTGCGCTATCGTCGCAACGGCATGGCGACTCTCTCTACTGCCGGTGTTGGACAAAGAAGGCGGATGTGTGCGGTAGCGGCGGCTCGCGCAAACGCACCGAGCCACCGGCGTTACGAAAATGGGGGAGAGAAACGGGAGCGGGAGTGGGAGAACAGGGAGAGCGGCGCGGCGGTGGCGGCGGCGGCGGCGGCGGAATCGGGGACCCGGGCTCACGCTCTACCCCACACGCTCTCGCCCCCGTTGTTCGGCCGACGCGACGTTTTGTTCCCGCACTCGCGACGGACGCGTCGACGACGCTCTCTTCCCATTGTTTATTTTATGTTTTTGTGCACAACAATCACTTTGGTAGTCCAAGTAAATTCGTTTTAATTTTGAAATGAATTATTTTTTTATATAGTGGTAATGCCATAAAATATTTCTGTATGTATATATATACTCCGATTTAATAATTAAATAAAGAGTTAATTCAATTAATAAGTTTACAAAATTTATCAAAAATATATTTAAATAAATAAAATAATTGAAAATCAAAATGAGAAAGAAATTGTTAAAAGAAAATTAAATGATTAATATGGAAATTTGTTAAAAATGGCGGAGGAGCAAACTACCACATTTAAAATGTTGATTAAATTATACTATTATAATAATAATTAATTATTATAATATTTTAAAATAAGTAAAAAAATAATAAAATTACAAATTAGGAATATGTAAATTTTGTTAAAAAAATATTTAAAATGTAATTAATTGAATATTAAACAATTAAACAAATACATATTGTTTTCGATTTTAATAATTTATTTGCAATAAATAGTTTTAGGAGTTTGGAAAAATACAATACATTTTTAATTAAATATAGACTTTAGAGAAAATATTAAATCTTGAAAAATGAAAATATAATTTATTAAAAAGATAAGTAATATTTTTCATTTTATTTAAAAAATAGAAAAAAATAAATATTAAATTTTTAATTTAAATAAATAATACAGAGAAAAATAGAATAAAAATTAGTGATTATTAAAAAGTACATATGTAATTTCAATAAAAAATCTTTTAGCAGATTTATAATATTTTCAATTAAAAAAAAAAACAAGGAAATATTTAAAATAAAAAATTAAATAATATTAAAATAAAAAATAAACTGTTTAAATATGTTTAGAAATAAATAGTAAAATTAGAAAATTAGATTTAAGAAGTAATTTACTTTTTTATTTCAATAAATTATAAAAGACTACTAGAATTAAAGAAAAAATTAAATTAAATTTTAATTTAATTAAGATTAAGGGGTCATTTTTTATTTCCAAGATTAAAAAAATAAAATAATATTAATTTTACAGAAAATCTTTAATATTAATTAAAAAATAAAATATATCATTTTGTGACATACTTCCTAAGAAAATATGTCGAGTAATATCAAGGAAAAAAATGAATGTTGAGAAACAAATAGTAAAATTAGGAAATTAGTTTTAAGAAGTAATTTAAAAAGAAGATTAAAATAATTTACTTTTTTATTTTTAAAAAAAAAAGAAAGAAAAACTATAATAAATTTTCAATTTTAACAAATATAAATTGACTAATATTAAAGAAATAATTAGTCTCTTTAAGAAAAAATAGAAATAGATATGCATATCTAAGTAATAATATTACCTTCTTAAATACACATATATCAGAAATAATTAAAAAAATTAAATTAATGAAGGGGTCTTTTTTTATTTCCAAGATTACAAAAAATAAAATAATATTATTTTTTTAAATAGAAATTACAGAAAATCTTTAATATTAATTAAAAAAATTAAATATATCATTTTGTGACATACTTCCTAAGAAAATATGTCGAGTAATATTAAGGAAAAAAATGAATGTTGAGAAATAAATAGTAAAATTAGAAAATTAGTTTCAAGAAGTAATTTAAAAAGAAGATTAAAATAATTTACTTTTTTATTTAAATAAACAAAAGAAAAACTATAATAAATTTTCAATTTTAACAAATATAAATTGACTAATATTAAAGAAATAATTAGTTTCTTTAAGAAAAAATAGAAATAGATATGCATATCTAATTAATAATTTTGCCTTCTTAAAAACATATATATCAGATTAAATAATTAAAATATTTAAATTAAATTGAAAAATATAAATTTTACATTTTTTTAATAATTTTTTTTTTTAATTTAATTTTTCTCCTATTTTTGCATTAATTTTTGTAGTATTTAAATTTTTATATTCTAGAAAAGAGAAGTAATAAAGCATTTTAGACAATAAATTTTTTTAAAAATTTATCACATTAATATAATATATATATATATATATATATATATATATATATATATATATATATATATATATATATATATATTAACAAAACTTATTTATTGAAAATTATATTTATTATTTTTTATGATTAATCATTGACATTAATTTTTATAACTTAAATGTTTTTGAAACTATCTAATAAATAATTTGTTGTTTAAGGAAAAAGTTTAAATTAACACATTCAAATTTCAAGAACAAATAATGACAAAAAATTAGTTAATTAGTAAATAAGAAAACCTTTTAAATAATTATTTTTTTAACAATTCAGGGAACAAACAACAACAACAAAGTTGTAAATTTATTTTCAATACAAAATAAATACTATAGTATAATCTGAAATAATATGTTTGTTATTTACAAAATATTAATATTTGTTCTTATACGTGTCCTTTTAGATTACCATAAATTTATTATTATTTAATTTATGTTAGTAGTTGTTTAGTATATATTTTAAAAAATATTATTTTATGTAATAAGTTATTTTAAGAAATTTAAGAAACAACAATAACAAAAATATAGTTCAGAAATTGGTTGTTTCTAATATTTAAGAAACTGTTTTAATATAATCATTATTTTTTATTAAAATTAAATAAATTATATTTAAAAATAAATTATATATCAAAATATATAATTTGTTTTTAGCCAGATGACTCAACAATAGAAAAATTAAAGATAAAAAATAAATAATTATTAATTTTCATTGTATCATTTTACGAGAGTGATTTTTTCTGTTTCCTCTCGTTCTGTTCCAGCAGGAGGCCGCAACATTTTATCGCTACGATCGTCACACACTGTGTTCTCGTCCTTTTAACGTAGTGATAACCAACCGCTTAAATACTAAATTTCCGAATAAGCGTTTTCGACTGTTTACACAATTTTCTACCCCTTTTTGTTGATTTTACTATAAATAAATCACAAGTTCATAATTTCGCCTAGGCAAATATTTGTTTCACATACACACCAACAACTTGTGAACAAAAACATAATTTTTCAGCCGTTGTTAACACACTTGTGTTAATAAATTTTCAGACGCAGAAATATTACCGAATTATTAACGCATGGCACCACTTAAAACGGCAAATTATAATAAATCATAAATTAGTAACGCATTCCTGTGATTTACGTCCAGCTGAACTGTTTAATAGAAGTTAATCGTGTTCATATGTGTTTTCCACTAGAATTATTTACAGCAAAGCGTGCGTTGAATTTTTCAACACATGTAATAAACGGAATCGTCGTGAAATACGAGCAGAATGTTCAAGTTTCTCATATGTGTGGACGGTGGAATATTTGAGGAAAAGATTGATGCAGACATCCTGACGTCTTATAATAGTCCCTTCGTCGAAACGTTAAGTTATACTCATCCCCCCAACAATCGATATATAGTATACATTAAACTGTTTTATGTAGTCTATTCTTTTCCCTTTCTCTATTACGGAGAACTGGAAAATAATTGTCATGCCTGACGGACTAATCTACGAATCAATACGGAGCAAAATTGGAAAGTATGAGCCGCATTTGCATAATCGTACATAAGGTTATTTTAAAAAGCATGTAATTATACTTGGCCTCGAGGCACAGAGTGTTCTTTCACAGGAGCAATCGATAAACTTTTATAAGAAAACATAAAAATTCCGGCCACAATACAATTAATTTAACAAGATTACTCGTTAACATAACACTCGTTTGTATACATTTGTAAATCTTTTCCAAGTCACATCAAAAAGCTCAAACGGTGACTAACGAAGACATTATGTTGTTCAGCTTGAATGCTCCATAGAAAATTGATTGGACTGACGCAATCTCCAGGAAATTCATCTCGAATACGTTTATAATATCTCCGATCGACGAACAGACAATGTTACGTTTGTGTACAAGACCGAAATCGACCTCATAAATTACTCGTAAAATCGCAGTAAACACATCATAAATTTATGTACGTTTCACATCTGAAACATCTTAATACATTTGTATTGAGATCTATAAATATTTCATATATTTCCACCGTACTTTTGGATTAACCTAAAGAATACATATATGCTTTTACGCCTCGAAGAGGTTCGAGTTTATTTCCTCGAGCCACCGAAGTAGTTATTTTGAGGCGTCTTTTTAACAAGACTTTGATAAAAGCATCCTTTGAGCTGCGGATGAAAATGAAAGGCTTTCTTGGATAAGTATATTAAAATTGTGCACTGAAACACTGCGTCAAAAACGAGATGTGTATATGTATTAATCCCACGATGCATAATTTATGTGTGGCATGAAACTGTTTTAATTTGTGTGAATTATTACATTATCTCAAGGACAGTTATTATTTAACACTTGTGGTTAAACTTCCGGAAGATTGTGATAATTCAGGTGATAAAATATGGACAAAACAATATTTATTTAATTACAATAAAATAATAATGACAAATTTAATTGTATTAACTCAAAATTGTTTTTTAAATTAATTATAAATTTTTCGTGTATTTTTATTTCTTTAAAGAATCATTTTTAAAATAAGATTCATAATAATAATTAGACTAAATTTATATATTAGCAGTATTAATTGATCAACTGAAAATGATTATTAACCTCGGGGTATAATTTAAATCAATAAACTTGTAATCTTGGTTGCATACACTCGTATTTAACTGAAAGGAAATATCAAAAAATGACTACAGTTAATTAACTAAAGATAGTCGATACCTGTATTTAAAATATGCAATTCGATTTTAGTTCAATTTTTCTATTCTTCTATAAAGTATGTAATTGGGAGCGAAATCCTGGCAGTATTCTAATTAATTTCCTTTGGGAAATCCGGGCATAACGGATAAGTAGAAGCGGTAATGGTCCCGCAGGAAAATGTTACGAGCTCATTGAACGTCACAGAATAATATTACAACCACTATAATAAAATAACCGTGGTATTTTATTAGAAATTATATTGAAACTCTAAAAGTTTTATGTTTCATTTAATTCGCCGTCAAAATATATATATTTTTTAATTATAGAAAAAATTTATCGTTACATTTTTAATTATTTGCGTGATCGGTGTGTTTTTGCTGTTAAAAATATGCACCGGTAATTTACACATGCAATGAAATTGATCATCAAAGTGAATATTTAATTAACGTGGAGGTTATAATTATCCTACAGACAATATTTTTTTATATTTAATTAAAGTACTTAAATAATCAAAATTCGGCAAATGCTGAACACTACCAATTTACAATTATGGAAGAGCTGTGGTCGTTTATGTTGAAATTATCATGCCTTCATCCAAAATATCAAAGCTTCTGGAGAAAATTATATGTGTTCATTTATTGCATTTTGTGCATCTTCTTTTGGGTTTTGACTTCACTAAAAGTGTACATGGTTTACACAAACTTGGAAAAGTTGTCTGAAGCTTTGGAAGCTTTCACCATGTTTTTACATGTAAGTGTTACAATCACATATTTTGTAATTGCTCACAAATTATACGCTATTAATGAAATCGTGTACAATTAATTTTAATAACCAGACAAAGTATTCTGGATACATTTTTAATTAACTAAACTTTAATTGCAAGTGGTAATTTACCTGTTAACTTATTAATGAGTCGCGTGGTATTTATAAATCAATTTAAAAAATTATACTACATTTAAAACCATGACCGATTTGTGCAATGAAGCCAAAAAAAAATTCATGCCCTCATCGAAAGCATCAAAATTTATCAACAAAACTCTACGTCTTTTCAAATTGTGTCATGGGTATATTTTTTGGATCTTGTCCGCTATTGAAGTTTAAATGATGTTCAAAAATAAGGAAAATTTCTCCGAAGCTTTAGAAGCTTTCATTATCTGTCTACATCTTAATTTTTGACAAATTAAAACCTTGGCCAATCGCCGTAATTGTTTCAGGCTGTCGGTAAAATAACGTCGTTAATAACTTCACAAAATGACATATTGGGTTACATAGAAAAACGACAGTATTATTGGAAAGTCGACAAATTCGGTGTGGAGTTAGAAAAACAATGCAAACGTATAATGGACATCACCAACAGAGCCACCTTGTACTTTGTAGTGATGGGTTACATGGTTTTCGCCATATACTCACTAAAAATGTTTTTCTCTGAAAACATCGACTTGCCAATATCTTGTTACATACCAGCAGGTTGGCCTTTGTCTGTTCTTATACCATTACAATTGTTTATTGATTTTAATATCGTCACGAATATTTTGGGATTGGATGCTTTGTTTGCAACCGCTTGTTGCGATTTAATAGTACAACTTAAATTACTTGCATATTCGTTCAATTCAATCGACTACGAAAGTATTGAAACTGAAACTGACAAAAGCAAGATTATAAAACAAATCGGGGAGAACGTGGACTTACACAATGTTATAACCCAGTAGGTGTTCCGTGAAAATAAAGATTTTTATATAAAAATTGCTGTTTTAGACAATGGAGTCACATGGAACATTTTGTTAAATTTGCTTTCTTCTCCCAATACACTGTTTGCACTTTAAGTACTTGTTTCGAGTTGTTTATTATTTTAGATGGGTGAGTTACAATAATAAATTTTTTATAATATTTATAAACAATATTATTTTTAGTCAGAACATTAGCTATTTAGTAATATTGAGAGGAATTTTTTACATATATGTGATTTCAACGGAATTGAGTGTTTACTGTATTGAATCAGAGTTGGTTTATCATCACGTAAAGAAAACGTTTCTCGGTATTTTTATTGAGTAATATTTTTGTATTTTAGATGTGTCAAATAGGAATATCTGTATGGAACTCTTCGTGGTACAAAAATATAATACCGTCTCTTCATGCACGTTTGCAACTTGTCATCCTCAAGTCCAATTTATCGAAAATGATTTCGGCAGGTGGTTTAATAGAAATCAATGTCAAGACATTTATAACAGTCTGTGTCTGTGCCAAATGTTTTCCTTAATGTAATAATTCATATTTCAGATATTCAAGACAGCCTTTTCCTTCTACACATGCATGAGCAATATTCGAAGTCGTGAATAATTTTCTAATTAATTAAGAAGTTATTGTTGTTCACTGTTCAATTTGCTCTTAGTATTAATAAAGTATTGGAAATAATTACGGAATTTATAATAAATTTATCAAAAATAAACGTGTCACGAGGGACATAACTTTAGATTAAGTTTATAAAACCTAGTAATATTTAACATGTCTATCTAAATAAATAATTAGTACCCAATGAATAATGAGTCTAAAACTATTATTAATTTCTCAACATCGTGTTATACATATAAATTTTTAATCAACTTGATCATATAATTAGTAGTTATTTCTATTGATTAACTAACACTGTAGTTATTAATAACTTATTTCACTTATATAAAGCATTTCCTGAATTTTAGTGCTTAATAATCGAAAACATGTTGGATTCGTGGAAATTGGGTAGGACCATGTTGAAGGTGGCATGTCTTAACCCTATGCATCAAAATTTATGGACGAGATTGTATGTCTTTGTTTACTGCTCTTTGTCCATTTTCTTTTGGGTTTTAAATTCAATCAAAGTTTTGATGGTTTACAAAGACATGGAGACGTTATCCGAGTCTTTGGAAGCTTTTACAATGTTCCTACATGTGAGTATTAAAAGATTTAATTTAATATTAAATTTAATTAATGAATATGTTTTATAAATTAGAAGAAAAGTGTATTATAAGAGTTTTCAGGAAATAAATAATTATGCAAAATGATAATTTCTATAATTATGTTTAAGTTCCCATTAATTATTAGTGATCATAGTCAAGATTTAAAAAGTTTCAATATATAATATCTAGAATTATTAGGAAGGAAGTTATAATGAAATAATGGAATAAGTGATCAACTGAAGCTGGATGTTTAATTTTATATTTTACACATACAAAGTGTCACCACACAAGTTATTTTTTTTTTCAAGGCTTCTGGTAAGATGATGTCCATAATAACAGCACAAAATCACATCTCAGGGTTCATTGAAAACCGGAAGCATTACTGGAAAATCGACAGATTGGGCAAAAAATTGGAGGAAGAATGTAAATCCACTACCAACTACATCAGAAGATCAACCTTATTTTTTGTGGTATTGGGATACATGGTTTTTGCAATTTATTCAATGAAAATGTTTTTTTCTGAAACTATTGATTTGCCAATTACTTGTTATATACCAGAAGGTTGGCCTTTACCAGTTTTAATACCATTGCAATTATTTACTGATTTTAATTTGGTAACCAATATGTTGGTCTGTGATGTTTTATTTGCCACTTTTTCCTGTGACTTGTTGGTACAACTCAAGTTACTCTCACATTCATTCCTCTCAATCGACTACGAGAATATCAAAAGCGAAGCTGACAATACGAAAATTGCCAGGCAAATTGGAGAAAGTGTAGATTTGCATAATGTCATCACCAAGTAAGAAAAGTTTTGTAGTCTAATAAAACTTTTGTCATACTTATATTTTTAGACAATGGGCTCATATGAAACAATTTGTTACGTTTGCCTTCTTTGCCCAATATATTGTTTGTACTTTAAGTACTTGTTTTGAGTTGTTTATTATTTTAGACGGGTAAATTTTGAAAATCATTTAAAACATTACCCAACAATGTATTTTTTAGGAAGAATATAAGCTTATTAGTAATTTTAAGAGGTATTTTCTACATCTACGTTATATCTTTAGAACTTTCTGTCTATTGTGTTGGTTCAGAAATGGTTCACCATCACGTAAATAAACAATTATTCAAACCGTAAACCAACTGTACAGTTTATTTCAGATGTGCCAAATAGGAACTTCAGTATGGAACTCCTCCTGGTACAAAAATATTATACCATCAATACATGCACCGTTGCAACTTGTCATTCTCAAATCCAATTTGACTCAAGTGTTTTCAGCTGGGGGCTTTATGGAAATAAATGTCAAGACATTTATTACCGTAAGTAGCATGGCCAAAATTTTATTTGCTTTATTTCAGGTTCATTCATATTTCAGATATTTAAGACGGCGTTTTCCTTCTACACATGCATGAGCAACATTCGGAGCCATTCATAATCGAGACACAGTTCTAAATAATGTTATGAGATGTTTTAGCTCTTTATGTCACGATCTAAAATATTTATTATAAAATAATGTCAATGAAAAGAAAATAATATTATGTTAATTTGCACTATGATTTTTGGAAAAATAAATACAATTACTCCTATTATAATGACTATAATCAGTTTAATATTTTATATTAGTATCATACAAATTAAAACCCATTTGTGAGACATATATGTTACCATTGTTAATTTTGAATAAACAATAGCATTTAAACTTTTCACAAGAATCAAAACCACACGTTGCAAACATACTTGCCCGTAATTATTTCTTAGAAACTTGTTATACAAAGAATCTAGTTGATGTTCCAGAGTGTAAAAGCAAATTTTAAATATCTGAAAGAAACTCGTATGAGAGCTTCCACTATATTTATATATGTAAATATTAGTAAGATGATGAATTTTTCACTATTTAAGGAGGTATTCTAGTGTAGAAATTCAAAAAAATCAATTTTTTTTCATATTTTCAAAGTTTAACTATTCAAGAATATTTTTGAAAATTTAAATTATTTTCGGAGATATAGGCGTTTTACTGGCTCAGCATCCAAATGGGTTCGGCCGGGTATTTATTTATTTATTTATTTAAACCAATTTATGAGAGTTTTTCATCAGAGGAATTATTAACTCGATGTTTAGGTTCAGAAACTCAAAATAATAATGAGTCTCTAAACTCGTTGATTTGGTCTTTCGCGCCAAAACATATTCATTCCGGAGCTTAGATAATTGAGCAGCAACATATTGCTGTTTGCATATTTAATGAAGGTTTCATTCCTATTTTAAAAAATGATGACGCTTATGAGAGTGAAAATTGGTTCGGAAGCTCATTCATTTGCTGTGAGACGAGACAACGCCTGGATTGACCGCTCCGAAATACGAACATCCAACGCTTCAAAGGAGGCCAGAACTGCTCGATTGGAAGAGAGAAACGCGGAAAATAGTTTTTTCGAAGTCGAAGAAGATCCGATGTATGAAGCAGGAATGGCAGATTGAATAAATATAGTATACCATATCATTTCATGACTTTGATAGCGAATAACTTTACGCCAAACTTTAAATGCGTTTTTCTCAATACTTTCTTTTTCAATTTCCACGATTTCTCGAGTTCTACTGAACCGATTCACTTGAAATTTTCAGAGAATCTTCTTTATAGACCTCTCTCGAGTATGAACTAACCTCATCCCCAAAAGATAAAATTGCGACATTATTCTAAATTAATAATCTTTTTTTTTTCATTTCAGATTGCTAGGAGGGTTAGAATCGTGGATATGGTCATGTGCCAATTTTTTGAGATCCCCATTTCATCAGCTGCTAATTTTTAAAATTTTTAACTTTTTTTAATTTTTACTCTTGTAACATTAATAAAAAACTTATAAAAAATGGATAGTAAAAATATTGTTTGCCTTTTTTATGACACTTTAAAAATCACCTAAAATTCATGTCTCTACACTAGAATACCCGCTTAAGAGATCTATACTATAATTATTCAACTAAATGTAAAATTCTGTCATAAATATTGAGATTCATACTAAAGATAAATCAAATAGACGAAAATATGAGGAAGAATGAAAACTCAACTATAAACATCAGAAATAGTTTACCATTATGTGACAAATTGAAATTGCAATCTGGAATTCCTACTGGTACAAGAACATCCCACCACTAATAAATGCACCATTGCAACTTTTCATCCTGAATCCCAATTTGATGCCAACGTTTTCAGCAAGGGGATATAAATTTTAAGACAAATATTAACGTGAGTGACTCGGCTTTTGACTTTATTTGTTTATTTTATTTCAGCTTCATTTATGTTTCAGATATCTGAGACGACACTTTCGCTTTTAAACATGCATAAGCTATTAACCACTTATTAGCATTTATTCACATAATTCTGCATTAAATTTTGACACGTTTTTTACACCTGTTCTGTTTAGATAATTCTTACTGATACCATATAAATCGGTATTTGTTAGAACTAATATATAAATATTAATTAGTACTTTTTTAATATATATGCAGTGCTAAAACATACACATATTACAATTATGGCTACATTTGGTTTAAGAATATAAAGGTAACTTACGGTTGCATTTAATAATAACCAAAAAATGACATTTTGAACCTAATAATCAAGTTCATTTTTTAAAAGTACTAATCTTCACATAATTCTTGATATTAAGTCATTCTAAGCTGTTTAATTATTTATCCATTTGTATGTATATCCATAAATAATTACATATGGCTGTTTATTTATATATTTGGAAATGCATTTTCGCAATATACTTATTCGACCACCATACAATTTTAAGTATTTTTTAGATCGAATCATGTACACAAGACTATTTATCATTCTACCAATTATTTTACAATGTCTTTCGCAAGAACCAAGCGACGCAGATTTGACAATAGTAAGTATCAAGACGAATTAATTTCCAGTTCAAAACAGTAGATTACAGCTTCAACAATTCACGAAATACGGCTATGAATCGGAACAACACGAGATCGAAACTGAAGACGGATACATCCTGACTGTGTACAGGGTGCTGCCCAAAATAAAAAGGGAACAAAAACCTCTTCCCGTTCTGTTAGTGCACGGTTTGTTGGGCAGTGCCGAAAATTACGTTATCGCAGGTCCGAAACGGGGATTGGCGTACATGTTGTCGGATCTGGGTTACGACGTTTGGCTGCAAAACTGTCGCGGGTCCTGGCACAGCCGAAAGCACCGCAGTCTAAATCCCAATAGGAGCAAACAATTTTGGCAGTTCAGGTATTGAGTTATTTATGATTTTTATGGAAATTTGGTGATAATTTTATAGCTGGCACGAGATTGGAAAGTACGATCATCCGGCAGTTATCGATCATATGTTGGTGACCACGAACAGTGAGCAGGTTTTTTATGTTGGACATTCGCAAGGCTGTACTTCGTTTTACGTTATGCTGTCCGAAAGGCCGGAATACCAAACGAAAATTAAATTGGGCATTTCGTTGGCGCCCGCCGTTTTTATGAAGCATTTTGCTCAGCCACTACTTCGTCCATTCGTCAGCATATACGACACCGTAAAGGTAAACGTTTTAATTGAGCGATTAAGTATTCATAACAATTGTAACCATAGAATTTGTTGGATGCTCTGAATCAATATGAATTTGTACCCTTTATAAATAATTCTACATTAAGGAGAGCTTTGTTAGCACTTTGCAAACGAGAAATGATGAAGGAGTTTTGTATGGGAACCCTGACTCTTATTTTTGGAAATATCGAACAATTTGATTATGTAAGTTTCTATTATTAACAATTGTGTAAAAATATAAAATTTATTTTCTTAGAATTTGTATCCCACAATTTTTGGTCAAGTACCGGCAGGTTCATCGACAAATCAAATTTACCATTATGCTCAAGGGATTATCTCCGGTAAAAGTTAAAATGTATTAACAATCTATTTAATGTACAACACTGTCAATTTCCAGAAAAATTTAGACAATTCGATTTTGGTACGGCTAAAAACATGAAGCTCTACAATTCACCAACACCACCACATTACCATCTGAACAACATATCGACGCCAATAGCATTATTTTATTCACATGGTGATCAACTTGCAGTCGCAGAAGTAAGTCAATTTTATTTTTCCTTTTTCATGTTTTTTCCTGTGTTAATTTCAGGATATTTTACATTTGGGCACACAGCTTCCAAATGTATTGGAAATTTATGAAGTATCGTATCATAATTTTACACATTTCGATTTTATAATGGCCAAAGATATTGTGAAGCTTTGTAATAAAAGGGTTGTTGAATTAATTGAAAATGCTCAAAATGATGTATGACCGAATAAGTATGTTAAATCATTTATTTTAATTTTAAAGAGAAGTCTGGTAAAAAAACACTGCAAACGTTTTAATAAATTATTTAACATCAATTAAATACAAATAAAGTATTAAATATTAATAAGAAATGTGTCTTCTTCAAATTTTGTCCGGAAATTGTTCCTAGGAATTGACGCGCAACACCAATAATAATTGATTATTGTTAATATTTTCTGAAAACCGGAAAAATAAACGTATGCACTCTTTGCATATTTGTTTAAAAAGTTATCTCTAGTTATTCCAGAGGTTAGGATGGTCCTTTAAACGTCTCCCGGGAATGACCTAGATATGTTCTATTTGGTTAAGGTCTGAAATGCAAGCTGGCCAGGTCATAGCAGCAAGATAATTTCGGACAACATGGGCTGTATGTGGTCGTGCATATTCTTCTAGAATGTTCAAAATTTAACGCTCAGCAGGTTCACATTCTTTATTACCACCAAGTCGATACTTGAAGTTAAAGAAATGCATCCCCACATCAGAATTAAGACCCTACCAAATAAAGTGGTGTTTACGAAGTTACACTGAATAAATCTTTCATTTGGCCGTCTAAACACAGGAATGCGTATATCGAATGTGTTCATCTGTAAACAGAATTCGTCCCCAATCTGCGGCTACCCGATTGACGTGAGCAAAATTCAACCGGGTTGTGCATTGATCCATAATTAAGGTCGGGCTTTAAACAGGAACACAGGGTTGCAAATTATCTTCCCTAAGTCGTTGTCGAATAGTTTTAAAGCTTATTCGATATCCCTTCTACGTTTTCTAACTGAGACTGTAAGTTCATTGTAGTCACAACCATTATTTCCAAGTTAAAAGTCTCAAAAAATGATCTTGAACAGGAGTTCTAGCACCATTTCTACCCTGACCTGGTGTCCTAGTATGGTCACCACTGGTGTTTCAATAAACGAAAACGTGTACTCCGAAATGGTCTTAGACCCCAGAAAGTCAGTTTCCGAAATGGCCACACTGGTCATCAGTCTCTATACCGTTGTAATATACAGGAAATGGATGTATAGAATATATTTCGGATATTCTGCGGTAACTTCAATCTACTTCCACTAATTCAAACAATATACTATTTACTTAAATACAAAAATTTATTTAGAAAATTATAGGTGCTGCGTTAATTTCTTGGAATACTGTATAAAAAATAATAAAGATAATTCACCAATCATAGGCAACAAAAATAACTTGGTTATTACTGGTTTCTATTTAAATTAGTTCTAAATTAAAAAATATATGTATATTTAAATGCCTAATATAAAATTTAATGTTGTCTATAAATAAATGTACTCGAAGTAGTTAAAGTACTCGTTTATAAATATTTATATTTCGATTACATAATAGCCAGAGGTGTTGTAAAACTTTGTAATAAAAAAGTTGTTGAATTAATAATTAAAAATGGTCAAAATGATGTATGAATAAATAAATATGTAAAATATTTAATTGTTCAATTAAATTTTTCATATTTCAATATGTATTTATTTCAAAATGTTTATTTTGAAGTATTTATCATAGAAAAGACTGTGTAAAAATCATCATTTATATAATAGTCCAGTGCCTTCTTTAAATTTTGCAGGATATGTTGTGAAAAGAAAATATAGAAAATAGACAATGATTAATAATTAATAGATAACTAGAAAAATTTAGTTATTTCTTTAATTTTAATTCAAAATATATATATATATATATATATATATATATATATATATATATATATATATATGTATAGTAAAAAATGTTTAGAAATATATTTTTTTTGGCCTAATAAAAAAGTTGAATATTTTAAGTCTTTAATTATCTAATTAAAATTTTAATATTCATTATATTTTAACATGTATTAATTATAAAATGGTGACTTTAAATTAATAATTAATTGTTATGTGTTTTTTATCATTTTACATACACTGTTAAAACTCTTGGACCCACTAATATTTTTAGGAATGAAAGAGAATAAAATTTTATAATTAATTCTACATATTTGTTTGTTTGGTTTGGTGTAACATTGCTGAATAGAAAACTAAAAAGAAACTAAAACGAAAAAAGTAGTTTATTGAAATTTGTAAATTGCAAAATAATGTAATATTGAAAACCAGAGATACTCTAGTTCTCTGTATGTCTTTCTCTGTAATGAGGCAGTCAGTTAATTCGCCGAAGTATCGAATTAATTAAATTATTGATACGTTTCAATAAAATAATGGTTAATAATAACAAATAAGAAATTATACAAATAAGTCCTTAAAGAATCTGAATAATTTCAGGAAACAAGAAATATAAGAATAATAATGTGTATACTTGAGATGTTAATTTTTAAAATTAATAATGATCATAATTAATATAATTTTTATAAATTAATATGAAAATTACATTGCGAATATGTAAATTTACTCATAAATGAAACCGTTAAAGAACACGTCGATTTTGTTAAATGACAACGATAAATTATTTTAAAACATGTAATTCCAATGCTATTTATAGGAACCTATTGTTTAAAGCTACTTAATACGTAAATAATTTTATAACAAAACTAATGAGTGATAATCAACGATCAATCAACACTTCCTCCTCAGATTCCAATGTATTGAGAAAAACTCTAAAACCGACGATGCATGAGTATCAATTATCCGACCGGTATCATTTACGTTCATAATTCCACTTTAATTTAATGATAAATTAAATTCCAGTTACGACTAGATGAAAATTTTCCCTTCGCAACGAAAACAAACAGAACACAGCAATGACTTGCTCGAGTTAAAAGATGCATTATCGACGTGCGTTGCACGCATTTTAAACATGTTTGTTTTCTGCTGTAGGCCTCTTTTTACAAGTTTCATCACGTACGTTTCGTTCTTCCAGCTAATATTCCGTACGTCACATGGTTTCTTATTATTTGTTTATGTATTTTTTTATAAATTATGAAAATGGGACATCTGTAAACCCGGATTGTACATATTGTCCTTGTTTGCTCAAAAAAATAAATTATAAATACTTCAAATGTTTAAAAGTACTATACGAAATTAACGTTAATAAATAATATTATGCAACAATGTTGGTAACAATCAGTGAGCACAATTAGTGTCCAATCATGACGTATAATTAAAAATGATTGCATTGAACAACAAATACTTTTAATTTTATCATTATTATATTGTTTTGTGCATGCATATAATTTATTCAATCTTATTAATGTATTCACAGAAAATTTCTTTTTTTTTATCAATTTATTATATATTATTAGTATTAAAATAATTAATTAAAATACACATATTAAATATAAATTAAATTCAAAGTGCAGACAAATTACAATTTGAGATGGATCAATGAATTGAATATTTAAAATTAAATAATATTATGCATATATTAAAATAAAATATTTGTATTTTTATTGTATACTTTTACTTAATTTCATTAAAAAATTAATAATAATTCAAATCTTAATAATAACTATTAAAATATATATTTATAATATAAAATTTTCTACACAAAAAAATTGTACTGATGAATTAACAAAATAAAATTTACAAGTAATCAAACTTTAAAATTAAAAGTTAGTATGCATAGACTGTAAAAATATGAATTAGTCATCAATATCATCTATAAATATTATAAATATAATAATATAAAAATCATTTTTAGTGTGTACTTTTAATTCTCAAAAAATTCTAAATACCGAATAATAAATTATTTTTTATATTGTGTATATTGTTTATAATTTAAATAAAAAAAATTAAAAATAATTTTTCAATAATTTCTTTTGTGTTATTCATACATACTATAATATATTAAAAAAAATAAAATTTTTATTTTTCTTATTTTTTTATAATCTATAAAATTTAAAATATAAAGCTAAAAAATAACAATTTTAAATTACAAAAAATTACATTGTTATTAAAATAAATTTATGGAATCTAATATATTAAGCTTAAAAAATTAAAAACTTAATAATATCATCAAATAATATAAAAAGTAATTTAAAGATTAATAATGACATTATTTTTATACAAAAACAAAACAATTTATTATTAAAAAAATTTTAATAAGAATTCTAAAAAATACTAGTATAAAAAATTTTTTCAGACAATTTTATTATTCACTAATTAAAAATTATCTAAATCTAAATAATAGTTAATAAGCATTTTATTTTTTACATATTTTATTTGGTGTAAGGATACTTTATATTATAACAGCTTTTACATAAAATAAATTAGTACTGATAAATTAAGAAATACATAAAAAATATAAAAATACCTTTCCAATCTATTATAATCAGTGACGATGGTAACATTTTTGGTATCATATTTTGTAATAAATAATCGTGTTTCTACACATTTTAAATATGTTTTTATTATTGTCCAAAACGTACATCCTAAAAACTAGTTTAAAAATAATATATTTAAAAATCAAAGTACAAACGTCCAAATAAACAATTTAGAAATAAAAAAATGTTTTTTAAATTTAAAATTAAAAATTATTATAAATATATCGAAATTATATTTATAAAGGAGAAATAATTTATTATCTCTAAATATTATAAATATAATCACAAAAATCATTTTTAATTTATTTTACTTTATTACAACAGTTTCCCCCTACAGTAAAAAATTTGGTGCTGATCAATTAACAAAATAAAATTTACAAATTATCAAACTTTGTGTCAATAATCTCATTTTAAATATGTTACGGCCAATACATCTAGAAATTTCTAGTTTTAGTTACTGTCAATAAATTTTTATAATCACACACTTTTTAAAGCTGTTTTTATTATTGTCGTTTTTATTATTAACTCTTATTAAAAAATACATTGAATACATGCATTAAAAAATAATACTTAGTTAAAAAATGCAACCAAACAAACAAATTAGTTCATAAATAAATCACAATTCGAGATCGATAATTACCTTGCAAATTTGATCGTAATTTGTGTTGAAATTCACGTGTATTAGAACATAAACGATAATTAAACTTATCTATAAATCTGTTTTCTACCTGTCGCATGTTACCGGAAATATTGTCCACGTGCCTACGAAAATAAAATTGTTTATGCAAATCCCTGGATTTTATTCGTCACAATCCGGTGATAAGTGGTGGAACGCACTGTTCTTTTCATTCTATATAATAGAATTGGATTCGTGAATTTTATGAAATTTGCCTGTAATATTATAAAGTTGGTTTTACAAACCGGATTCACATTGCTAGTCTATTGTTTATGATTGTTCAATTAGTGGGAAAGATGCACGGTGTTAATTCATTCCATAAATTTATTTTAGCACTTTTGGTTCTTGTCACATATTTGGGATTAGGTGCTACACAAGAAGCGAGTGATGCTTATTTGACAATTGTAAGTAGGGTATTTGTTTATTTTAAAAATGCTTTAAAATAGTATTTTTGTTATTCTCCCTTTAAGAAAAGACATTTTAATTTGTTGTTTAATTACTAAAATAATAAATAAGCAATTCATTTATTTTTTTAATTAAAAAAATTGTTTAGTAGACATAGATGAAATTATTAATAATAAAGACAATTATTCATTTTATTTACGACACTCACAAGTTAAACAAAAATTGGTAATTTTTATATTGTTTAAAATTATTATATATTGTTTAAAATTTAATTTTTTACATAAAAAATAAAATTAATGGTTTAGAAAAATTTTTAAAAATAAAAAATATATTATTAGTTAAAAGTTAAATAAAAAAAAGTTATACAATTTATAATATTAAGATTAAAAAATTAAAAATATTATATTAAAAAAAATAATATACTATTTAAAATATTACTCTAAAAAAATAAATATATCCAAATTAAAAAAAATATATTTGTGATTATTTCACGCTATTTTTAGTCAGTTTCTGTTTATAATTTAACACATAATTTTATTTTGTCTAAATTATACATTTTATTTTAGGTCCATGCTTAACTTATATCATAATAATTATATTAATAATTAATTATGATATAAAAAAATAATTTAACAGATCAAGAGAAATCATTTTTATAGAAAAATAAAGCAGTTCATTATTTTTAATCCATTTATAAGAATTTTTTAAAATATTAAAATAAAAGTAATTTTTTCTGTCAGTTATTTTGTTATATAATTAAAATATAATATTTATATACATATATTTAAATTATACATATTTTACTTGGGTCAAGGTCAAGCTTATGACATTTTTATGTAATAAAAAATTTAATAGTGATGTATTAACAAAAGCTGTGATGAAATTTGCAAAATGATCACGTTTGTCAAACTTAAATGGTGCCAAAAATCCCATCTTAAATCCATTTGAATCAATGACCATAGCAATTACAAGTTTTAATGATGTTTTTGATGAAATTTTAATGAACATTAACGGCACTATTATTAAACATAAATAACATTTAATGCATTATTCATGATTTTTATCGCTTCTCTGAAATAATTCATTTTCATACAAGTTCAAAGACAAGGGCAAATTTTAATTTTCAGATGGAAACCTTCGCCAAATATAACTACGAGGGAGAAGAACATGAAACGGTGACAGAGGACGGATACATATTGAAGATGCAACGACTTCTCCCCAAAATTAACCGTACCGACGCCAACCTACCCCCCGTCATGCTGGTTCATGGTTTGATGGGTAGTTCAGAGAACTTCATAATCGTCGGGCCTAAACGATCTCTTCCCTATTTGTTGGCGGACAGGGGCTACGAAGTTTGGCTGCCGAATTGCCGAGGCAACTTCCATTCCAGAAAACACGTCACCCTTGATCCTGACAACAATAAAACTTACTGGCACTTCAGGTACGATGTTGTCCAAGGACGCCAACAATAACAGTGATTAGACTACAATTATCAGTTTCCTGAAATGGAAACATTACTAAAGGCTTAAATCGCACACGACTTATCTGATAATCTGCTAAACTTGAGCGTTTGGTTGCAGTTGGCACGAAATCGGAAAGTACGATTTGCCGGCCATGATCGACTACATACTGGAAACGACGAACAAAAGCCAAATCATTTATGGAGGACACTCGCAGGGCACCACCGTTTTTTACGTAATGGCGTCCGAACGGCCGGAATACCAATCGAAGGTGAAGCTGAGCATGTCTCTGGCCCCGTCTGTTTTCCTCGAACACACCAAGCAACCCATGCTGAGGGCTGTTTCGAAATATTACAGATATTGGCACGTAAGTGACACACCGTCCAGTCTTTACGTCAATAAAGGGCCTTTTCTAGAATTTGGTGTCGGCTTTGAACCAGTACGAGTTCATACCGTTCATCCCCAACAATGTGGCGAGAGGTCTGACCAGTTACATGTGCCAGTTACCGGGACCGATGCAGTACGTTTGCAGGATGTTGGTACTCATGCTTATAGGTTCAGATCCCGAACAACTTGAACCTGTAATTATCCCATTTTGACTTCTGTGTTGTTTTAACTAACTTTGGTAGTTTTCAGGCAACAATACCAATAGTTTACGCACAGATTCCTGCGGGTGCTTCGGCGTGGCAGTTCCTGCACTACGCCCAAAGCATTGTTTCTGGAGAATTCAAACAGTACGACTTTGGTAAAAGAATTAACATGAAAAGATATAATTCAAAGACACCACCTTATTATAATTTAAATATTACGACTCCAATAGGACTGTTCTACGCCAAAAACGACATGTTAAATGATGTTGAAGTAAATACAGTAACATTCTTAAATATTATCATTAACGTTCCTCCTATTTTAGGACGTTGAAAATTTATCCAGAATCCTGCCGAATGTGGTTAAATTATACAAAGTACCATATGAGTTCTTCACCCATTTCGACTTCGTGATGGCAAAAGATGTTGTTCCTTTTGTATACAAGGAAGTACTCAAATTGATAGAAGGTTATGAGAATAAAACTGACTGACGTCAAATGTGCTTTATGGATATTTTTTTCAATGTATATTATGTGATAAATTTCAATATTCATGTTATTGATTATATTTAATATTTTAATTATAGATAGATGTACATTGATATCGCACAGTTAAAGAGAAACAAAATGAACGGATAAAATTGTGCCATAGACAAAAGACATTTATAAAATATATAATAAAACAAAATAAGTACAATATATTTAATAAGAAATAATAAATATGAAAATTTAAAAATATTTCAATTGATGACACTTTTTACTCAATAAAAACAAATAAATACTGGTAAAATTTCACTGTGCACTCTGCGAAATTTCTAATTGCATGTTATTAACTTAATTTAATCACCATTAAAACTAAAAAAATAAAAACTAAGCGAAGCTCAAAGGTCCATCACATCCAATATAAATGTAAACTGAAGAAAAATATTTTTTTAATTGTTTATTTTTGTTTGACTGACAAGCTTCTGAAAATTATAATTCTGCGTTGATTTAAATAAATAATGAATATTAATTATATTTTTGCAAATTTAGTATTAATTCATAATTATCTTTGTACTTGTGCTCAGGATCCAAAAGATGCAGGATTATCTACAGTAAGTATTATAAATATATTTAAAATAAATATGTGGTTTAATTGATGTCTGATAAAGTAAAAGGGCTTAAAAGTGCAAAATATTATCAGTACTTAAAGATGTGGAAGTAAAATGAAAAATGAATATAAAATTAACTAATAGAATTTTTTTAACAACAAGCCTACTGATTCATATATTTTTTAATGTTTCTCCACCATTAAATATAAAATATTAACATAGTTTTTTTTTAGTAACTTAGCTAATTTTAAAGCTTCATCTCAGAATTTCTAAAAATGTCCTAATCTTTTTTATTTCCTGAACCCTCAATTGATTTAAGTAATTAATGTAAACTCGGTTGCCTATTAACTAGACGACTGACAATTTTAATTAAATAGCAATGTAAAACATATTTTAAAACACAATTAACCTAATTGTAAACAAGAAAATAATAAAATACAGAATTAACAACTAATTTTTACACATTTATAACTTTAAATTTTATTTATACTTTTTGCAAAACAACAAAATAATTAATATCAATAAACAGTGATGGATAAATAACAATCATTAAGATGCCAGTCGACTTTTTGCAATGAGTGGTAGTCTCGCAATTTGTATTATTAATGAATAATATTTCACAAAGACATTATAACCAAAATATTTATTTTTGTTATAAACATATTGACAAACAAACCAGTTGAATGGCAAAATTTAAAAACACGTTTAATTAGTTTAATGATAGTAATGTTAAAGTATAAAAATTGTTTTATGGGTCTTGTAATTAAAAAAAGTTTAATAAGTACAAGTTACGACAACAAAAAATAAGAAAAGTCGCAATTACCAACGCAACATTTCTAACCACCAAGAAATCATTTTCACCATTAATAATTGATTAATTAAAACACCGGCTTTTCGAATTTGATATCTAATTATTCTTGTGCCCTTTTAATTAACTATAACGATGATTAATTTCAGTCGGAGCTGCTGATGAAGTACGGTTATCCGTTTGAAATACATGAAATCCAAACGGAAGATGGCTACCTATTGGATGCGTACAGGTTGAAGTCCAAAAAGACAAAACCTAAGACGAATACATCTCCAATAATGCTGGTGCACGGATTAATGGCGAGCTCCGACTGCTTTTTAAGCATGGGACGTAATTCGCTGGCTCTGTTGTTGGCAGACGAAGGGTACGACGTTTGGTTGCCGAATTGCAGAGGCAATCTCTACTCCCGCAAGCACAAAACCTTAAATCCGGACACTGACATCTCCTACTGGTTTTTCAGGTTCGCATACTTTACTCGGAAAGGTTTTTTAACCAAACATTGTATTCTTGTAGCTGGCACGAAATTGGGAAGTACGATTTGCCGGCCCTAATCGATTACATACTGATGAAGACGAAACACGATCAGATCATTTACCTGGGACATTCTCAGGGCACCACAGTTTTCTTCGTGATGGCCTCGGAAAGGCCGGAGTATCAAAGCAAAGTAAAATTGTGCGTTCTGATGGCGCCTTCGGTTTTGCTGAAGCACATGGAGTTTCCTCTTCTGAAGAATGTGGCTCCGCATTACAAAACTCTTGAGGTGACCCGCTTTAATTCAACAAATGAACATTATTAAGTGATTGTTTTAGGCTTATGGTGCAAGGACTAATAGATACGAACTTATCGGAATAGTACCAAATCATATGGTTAGAGATATTCTTAAAACTTTTTGTTTATCTTCTTCTTTTAAACAAGCTTGCATGTACATTAAAAACGTTGTTCTTGGAAATGATTCCTTAATAGATCAGGTTTGGTACATCAGAAAATATTTAGAACATTAATTAGAATTTTGTTTATTTAAGGACACAACTGTTGTAATGATTTCCCAATTTCCTGCAGGATCTTCACTTAGACAATCTTTACATTATGCACAACTTATTGTGTCAGGTAATCACCAAATCATCAAACTTTTTAATGAAATATAAAATGTGATTTTTAAGGTGAATTTAAACAATATGATTATGGCGAAGATAATAATTTAAAAGTTTACAACAGTGTAAAACCTCCGAAATACAATTTAAATATAACAACACCACTAGCAGTATTTTATTCTAAAAATGACAAGTTAAATGTTGTAAAGGTAAGTAAATGCCGTAAACTAATTAAAAAGTTGATCATGTTCTGTTTGTTTTAGGACGTTATGACTTTAGTGAGCATTTTGCCGAACGTTGTAAATTTGTACAAGGTGCCACATGAGGATTTTTCACATTTTGACTTCTTGTTCGCCAAAATTGCTGTTAAAATTGTATACAAAGATGTTTTTAATATAATTAACAAATATCAATAAACCTTGCAATAAATCAAATCTTTTATTTAAAAAAATACATAGAATACAATTTTTGTTACAGTGTAAATAAGAGTAGATCAAATTTAATTGTAATAATTTCTAAATTATCATTCACTGTTAATGATCTTATTAGTTACCAATAAAATTATATATAATTTTGAGGTAATTTAAATAATTTCCTTGTACCTAATTTAAATTTTTTATTGCGTGTTTATTATTTTTAAGATTCACGAAAATATTTTTGTTTAGATAGAATCTTGTTTTATTTAGGGGTGACCTCTTAGGACAAATACGCATAATATACATTTATTATTCAATTTACCTCATTATTGATTATAATTTATTTATAACACTTAGGAAGTAACTAATAATTTTTAACATGCTGTCACGAAACACAATTAATAAAATTCAGTGCGTATCTGTAATCAGTTTTTTCGAGTATAATATTAAAGAGTAAAAACAGGTTAATGAGTAAATAGTAGTCAATGTTAATGAAAATAAATTTTTAAGTCTGTGTTCAAACGTATAAGCAAATTATAAACATTTATGTTAACTACTATGATTGGCAAATTATTTAGACATAAAAATACCATCGAACAAATTAAAGGTTATTAAATTTAATCAAGAATAAAATTTGTAAACAACATATTGTTTGTCAATGTAAAAATATTTATATAAATCTAAATTTGGTTACTTCGATTAATAATTAATTCGTATGATACGGCAATAACGACCCATGTTCTACATGATTAAGTGCAATTAAATTATTTTTAATTTAATAGATGTGCTACATTTAAACTAAATGTAATAAATCAAGTATCAAACAACTTGTACCATGAAACTTGCGGAAGTTTAAGGAACGATCTGTGACAATATAAACATCTGACAGCTCCGAGTCTCGCACATTATTTCAACAATGATGAACATCATGTACAAAGCGGTGCTCTGCATTATTTTCGCCAGTTTAGTTCACAGTCAAAATGAAATAACATTTCAAAGTGCTCTCGACTCTAAGGAATTTCAAACTGTAAGTGCACTTAGACTTTAGAATTTTCAGCATTAAAAGCACAACTAATTTAGTTAATTGTTTAATTGAAAAAAATAGATATTTGTAAATGAATATGTTTCCTAATTGTTGTTGCACGATTGCAGTGATAAAAAAACGTACATTTCTATAAATTGAAAATGTGAACAAAAACTTAAAACACTGATGTTCTAAGACTTCCTTCAACATTTTTTCCCAGTTAATTTGAAATACATCAACGGTATGTAATTAGTTAACCATCAGTATAAATACCCAAAAAGGTGATTTGTAACTGACATTGTGCTAACAATGAATTTACAAGCAGTATTATATTTATTTTCCTTTAGTTTAGTGGTTTGTGAAGTGGATAAATCAGTATTTAGATATATTTTGGATAATCCAGACAATTTTAAAACAGTAAGTCGGAAAAATTTGTCTAAAAATTGCTTTTAAATTTAATTTTAATGATCAAAATTTTTAACTTAATAGTTAATTAAAATATTATTCATAAATTTATTTCGTTTTCAAATTGTTTTCACAATATAATGGAAAAATTATTCATTGTTGTGTTATATTCAATATTGAATATATTTTTAAAAATTTATTTAAAAAATTGGCTACAATTAATATATAATTTTTAAATAAATAAATAATATTATTTATTTTTATATAATTTTATGTTATTTAATAACAATTTTAAATTAATATCTAAGTTTTTTAAAATAATTTGTTTAAAAATAATTAAATGTTTATTTTATTTGATTTTAAAATTATTTATATAGATCTTAAATATTTTTATTATTGTTTGATATTGTTTCTTTTTTTCTTGCTTTTGCAACATTAATTAATTTTTTAAAAATAATGTGTCATTAGTAAGATTTAATAATATTTTATAGATATTATAATTTTTATTCTCAAAATAATTTTAAAACACAATATTTGATTAAATACTAATATTTTTCATTTTTTTTAGTATGTAAAAAATTAATCTTTTTACAAAGAGTTATTATTACATTATAAATTTAATTTTTCAAAAATAATTTATAATACTATTTTTTAAAATTATTTTCATTGATTCTAATATATTTTTATAAAATAAGTTTTATTTTAAAATTATTTTAATTAATACTATTGTATATTGTGATACATTTATATATGTATTCAGGATCAATTCGTTAAAGCTTTGGGTTACCCTCTTGAATCGTACGTAGTGGAAACCGAAGATGGCTACTTGTTGACCCTTCACAGAGTCCCCTATGGTAAAAACAACACCCAAAAAACCAACAGGACACCATTATTGCTGATGCATGGTTTGCTCGGATCCTCTGAAAATTTCATGCTGCGCGACACCAAAAAATCTCTGGCTTTCATGGCCGCCGAAGCTGGTTTCGACGTCTGGCTGGCTAACGCCAGAGGAACCATGCATTCCAGGAAACACAAGCACCTCAATCCGGACAAAGATAAATCTTACTGGGACTTCAGGTAATTATAGATAACAAGAACAAATTGAACAATGTTTTGTATAATTTGAAACTTTCAGCTGGCACGAGATTGGAGTGTACGACTTGCCAGTAATTATAGATTACGTATTGAAGAAGAACGGAAGCCCATTTTTGGAATATGTAGGACATTCACAAGGCTGCACCGTTTTGTTTGTCCTGGCCAGCGAAAAACCCGAGTACAAAGCGAAGATTTCCAATTTTGTCGCCTTGGCACCTGCCGTTTATTTCAAGCACTTTAATCACATTAGATTTAATGACTTAATCCAAGAAGCCCCCACTATATATGTAAAACAATCTCTTAAACAACCTATTATTATTATAATGTTTTTTGATGGTTTTAGGAGTCACTAATTAGGTTAAACATGCATGAGTTTTTGGGAAAAGGACAAGATTCCAGATATCTCATATCTGCGATTGCTAAAGTTTATCCAAATTTGTTGATAGATGTACTGTTATATGTCTTTGGAGAATCTGATGAGTTCAGCAGAAGCTGTCTACCCATGCTTTCTTTGACTATACCAGCAGGAGCTTCATCCAAACAAATATTACATTTTACACAAGGATATAAATTAAGTAATAAAAACTTAATAATAGCGTAAAAATTTTTAAAACAAATCTTTCCAGAGTCGTTTAGGAAATTTGACTATGGAAAAAAAGAAAATTTGCGGCGATATAACAGTACACTTCCTCCATTGTACAACGTGAAACAGATGGACATACCGATTTATATTTTCAGATCTCAGATGGATTATTTTGCATCCATGAAGGACGTTCAATTTTTGGCCAATACTTTGACCAACGTCGGAGGATTTTACACCATACCAGTTAAAAAATTTAGTCATTTAGATTTTATAGCCGCCAAACACTTAGATAAGTTAGTGAATAATAGAATTTTAAATATATGTGATCAATATAGAAGATAGTACAAATAATTTGTGTTTTATTATTCCGAAAATATTTAAACAATGTTAAAATTAAATTTATTAAATAAGTTTTCAAAATATGTACATGTTAAAAATACATCCTAAAGAAAAACTAATAACAATAATACTTTGTTGTATGTGAAATGAACACGTCAAAGAAATACAAATCCTACAAAAACAGTTAATAGATACTAAATACACCCTTTCAAATAAGACAATTTAAAAATATTGAGTTAGACAAAAAAATATCCTTTGGTGTAATCTTCGTTGCATAATTATACAAAATTACGCAAAATATCTTATCATCGTAATGAAAATTACGTTGTTATGAACAATTTCCAGTTTTTGCAAATGTCTGAAAAACGATTTACAAGGCTTTTTGTGCAGTTATTTTTTTAAATAAATTGTTCAATTAAAACACTAATCAAATATGACATGGATAATTATCACTATTAAAGATAATTTAAAATAAATATGAATAAATAAAATAATTTAGAATCCATTTGTTACGATTTTATAGTAGGATCTACTTTACTATTTTTATTTTTCTTATTGGTACTGACAGAAATAATTGAAATGAACACGTACAAACGTTCCACCAGCAATAAAATTATTAATGGATATATTATAAATGATAGTCATTTAAATCGTATAATTAAATAGACGAGCAACTTAATCAGTGTGTGACAATGTCGTTGCAAACAATCTTATTTTTTTCCAGCTTCATTTTCTATGTTTCATCGTACAACATCGGTCAGTTATTTAGCAATACCGAATTTAATACTGTAAGTAATTAATTTCTTATTTTCCCTCAAAAAATAAAATTACTTTAGGCTTTAAATAATATATAGTTAAAGAGATTAATAATATGATCTTTTTAAAAAAGTTCTGATCAAAATTTGATGATAAATATTTTATTAAACAAAGTTTAAGCCATGTAAAAAAGTAAAGTTATGACACTTGCACACACTTTCAAATATGTAAATATCTTAACCTTAAGCAAATTGTTTTTTTACACCTTGATCCACACGTGTTACAACTTGTTGTTGTTTTTAGGCAAATTTCGTTTTATCAATGGGATATCCGTTCGAATCGTACGAAGTTGAAACTCCAGACAATTACCTAATAACACTGCATCGCATTCCTTACGGTAGAAGACGAAAATCGTCGATTAAGAGAACCCCCGTCTTATTGATGCACGTTCTGTTGGGCACTTCCGAGAATTACATGACAACAGGAGAAAAATCTCTGGCATTTATGGCAGCTGATGCCGGTTACGATGTCTGGTTGCCGAACGCCCGTGGATCGATGCACTCGAGAAAACACAGGCACTTGGACGCTGATAGGGACAAATCCTTCTGGGATTTCACGTAATTTATTCGATTACCAAGGTCAACGATTAACATACAAACAAACGTTTTTCCGTTAG
Source organism: Aethina tumida (assembly GCF_024364675.1). Lineage (NCBI taxonomy): Eukaryota > Metazoa > Arthropoda > Insecta > Coleoptera > Nitidulidae > Aethina > Aethina tumida. The sequence goes on from NC_065436.1 coordinate 34,084,804, forward strand.
CTGGCACGAAATTGGCGTTTACGATCTTCCAACTTCGATAGATTTTGTGCTGAACAAAACGGGCTACCAGAAGCTGCACTACTTGGGTCATTCGCAAGGAGCAACAAGTTTCTTAGTTATGGCCAGCGTAAAACCTGAATACAAGGAAAAAATTAACGTCTTCGTTGGATTGGCACCTGCAGTGTTCTTTGACCACTTTCGACATCCTCTCCTCAACAGTTCTTTACTTTCACAAAACCTTATTTATGTACCTCTTCTCCACTAGCTCATTCCTTCAATTATGAATTGTACGATTTTAGGAGCTTTTCAAGATAATAAACCAATATGAAATGATGATCGACAATGCTGGAATAAGATTTATGGGCACAGCTTTGGCTACAATTGCACCGAAATTGTTTGCTTTCTTTTTGAATATGATTGTTGGAGACTCTGACTTAATGTGCATGGTGAGGTACAAATTATACTTTTAAAACGATCTCTGATCCATTTTTTTAGGAATGTCTACCAATTCTAGCAGCAACTGAGCCGGCGGGCTCTTCTTTAGGTCAAATAAAACATTTCTCACAAGCCTATCAGTTAAGTACGTACTTGAAATAGTTATGTGCGTTTAAACCTTAAATAGAATTGTTTTCATGTTCCTTTAAATGGTAATAGTAACAGTTTATTGTCAACAATTGATCAGTGACAATTAGTTATTCTGTTCACATGTTTTAGAATCATTCAGACAATTCGATTATGGGCCAAATGAAAACATGATACTGTACAATTCGACTTTACCTCCCCTTTATGATCTGGAAAATATGAAGGTGGCAACGTATATTTTTAGTAGCAAAACTGATTTATTTGCTTCAATAGATGTAAGTTGTCTTTCGTACTTTACTTTTTGCTATTAACTTCAAAACTTCAAAAAATGAATAATAATTAGACAACTGTAAAAATCATACATAAAATTTTTCTGGCTGCTTTATTGGTGTAATTTTATTTCAGGATGTGAAGAAATTGGTCAGCATTTTACCAAATGTGGTAGAATTCAATATTGTTCCTGCAGAAAAATTTACACATGTAGATTATATAATTGCGAATGATTTAGACATATTGGTGTTTAACAAAGTATTGGAGATTTTCAAGAAATATAGTTCATAAAAACCATTGGAGATAATGACAATTTATTGATAACGGTGCAATTTCTTTTATGTGTATATAACAATAGCAATTTCCTTGAACTAAACATGTACATGTATTAAAAGTAATTAATATATTAAATTGTGACAGCAAACAAACGTCTACATTAGAATTCTGTTATCTTACATTCCTATACCAAAATTCATAAAAATAAATAACAACAAATGCTTCCCTTATTTTAGCCGACATCCAAAATTATTCATATCAATTTATGAAAAATACATATGAAAATATGTTCACAAATGTTTCCAAAATTGATCAAACAAAAATATATTAGAAATATCCCAATTATAACAAAAAAGAAACAACAATTTTAAACATAATAAATCTACAAACCTAAATTTTCAATTATAATTTTGAAAAGAAATAAACTTTTGTTAATAACAGTATAACAGAATACAACAACGTGAACATCGATTACAAATAAAACACTATTTAATTTACTAAAATGTGTACAGCTTAAACACCCATAGCAACATGGTGCTTCTACATTTGATAGCTTGGTGCATAATTTTCAAGGAAGTATCTTCCAGAGATCCTCTAGTTGGATTAAAATCTGTAAGTTAACGCCACTAATTCGCCACATGCTCACCATTTTAATAATATTTAGACGGAAATAATTGAAAAAGCCGGCTACAAAGCAGAGGAACACGTTGTAACCACCGAAGACGGTTACATTTTAACTCACCACCGGATACCTTCGAGAAAAAACTTGTCGGTGGTAAACAAGCATCCCATACTATTAATTCCTGGAACGAGTGCAACCTCGGAATGTTTCCTGTTAATTGGAAACATCTCTTTGGGTTTTGTACTAGTCGATCAGGGTTACGATGTTTGGTTGTTGAATCTGAGAGGGTCGTTTTATGGGATGAATCACACTTCACTGGATCCTGAAGAAGACAAATCGTTTTGGGACTTCAGGTAAACTTTTAACAACTAGTTTTCGTCCACCAAACGTTTGTTTCAGCTTTCATGAATATGGTTTTTATGATGTGGCAGCAACCATAGATTACATCTTAAACGTAACCCAAGTGGATAAAATAACAACTTTGGGACATTCGCAAGGATCGACCATAACGTTCGTTACGTTGGCGAGCCGCCCAGAATACAATAAGAAAATTAAACTTAACGTATCTTTTGCACCTTCATGTTATCTTGGGGGGGTCAAAGTTATTCTTTTACAAATATTAGCCAAGCACTGGCAATTTTTGGAGCATCTGGTGAGGGAGGTCTTGAACATTCAGTACGTACCAACTGCTCGTGGCATGCTTAACGGATTAGATGAATTATGTGCATATTCAAAAGGATTTAGAGAGATTTGTTACGGCTTCGTAGTAACTATTGATTATGGTGCTGATGTAGACAAAATGTTCGACGAGGTATGGTACCTTAAATTCATTAATTAGTTAACTAACTACCCACTTTTAAGAATGTGATTCCTGCTTTGTTGAGCAATATGCCTGGTGGAGTCTCCACCAAAAATTTGTTCCATTACCTGCAGATGTATAACACAGGTAAATGAACAATCAATCAATTCATAGATATTCGAAATTACATTTACAGGAAATTTTTCTAATTATGACTATGGACCAGATGAAAACTTGAAACGGTACAAATCTATTTATCCAGAAGCTTATAATGTTAGTCAAATCAGTACACCATGTTTCTTGTTCTACAATCCTCACGACCTAATTTTACCTCAAGAGGTAAAAACATTAAAAGATCTAAATTATTATTATTTTTATTTCAATAAGTTTATTTTTAGGGATTAAAGAGATTGACTGACACACTTCAACAGCCCACTTTGTATGAGATTAAAGACCCTAATTTCAGGCATTTGGCTTTTATATTAAGCAAATATGTTGTCAGCATTTACCCAAAATTTTTTGAAGTACTGGCAATGTACAATAAATAATTTACTTACTGAATTAAACATTAATATACATTGATGAATGAGAAAATTCATTACCTTTTATAACCCTTATTTATTTAATTGAATTCAAAATATTGTAAAATAATTTTAATAAATAAAATTTCTTCATTATATCGTCTAACATAATTTATTGTTATCAATAAAAAACTGTGATATTTTGTTGAAAGGTGAATTAAATAGAAAATAAATTTAACTATAATTGCTCATGTTTATAAACTATAAAAATTATTCCATGCTTTTAATGTAAACAATTAAATTTCAGTAATATTCAATGAGCAAATATTTATGTCAGTACCACTTAATTACTTATAATATACTGGTTTACACAATTGTTAATTGAAATGATAAAGAAAAGTGAACATTTATAAAATTTAATTTTAGAGTAAATAAAGTATTAATTATATACTAAAAAATATACAAAAAATACTGTAATTATCCAGATATAAAAGCTTTCAAAATACATTTAACTTAATTATATTCCCACCAAATTGTTATTATTAGCAATCATCAAGATAGTATATACACATATATTGAAAGAAAAACGAATCAAGTCATCCAATATTACAAAATGAACACCTACTCAGTACTACTTGTAAGTTGTATTTTAACAATAGTTGGTACTTCAGAACTCTCTATGGTATATTACTATTAATATTTTTTAAAGTATAATTATTAATGTCTACGCACCTTAGAGACAACTGGTGGAAACCAATGGTTACCCATTTGAAGAACACATAATAACCACAGAAGACGGATTCATCTTGAAAACGCAAAGAATTCCACACGGAAGAAATTCGAATAAAAATAACGACAACCCAGTATTATTGTCTCACGGAATGGGAGGATGTGCCGAAAATTTTCTGATGTTAGGACCAGAAAAAGCTCTGGCTTATCAATTAGCTGAAAACGGTTTCGACGTTTGGTTAATGAACGCACGCGGCAACTTCTTCTCCAGAAAGCACCAGCATTTAGATCCCGACAGCGATATAAAATTCTGGAAGCACAGGTAATAGTTTTCCTGCTGTTTATTTATGAAATCTAAGAATATGTTTTAGTTGGCACGAAATTGGAATGTACGATCTACCAGCGAATATAGATTACATTTTGAACGTGACGAATCACGAGAAGCTATTTTATATTGGACATTCACAAGGTGGAACGATTTACTATGTATTGACTTCTGAGAAGCCCGAATACAATGATAAAATACGAATGTCGGCCCAACTGGGACCAGCGGTTTTTTTGCACCTGAACAATAATAATATTGGAACAATTTTATGTGAATACACCGACATTATTGAGGTAAGTTTAAATATTAAAAAATAATTGCGTTATTAATAAGAACTTTCGTTTTAGAGCGTTTCGAAAGAGTTTCACATGATAGAAATGGTACCTCCAACTTTGCAGTTGCAATTGAAGACTCTGTGTTCTCCTTCAGAAGTTAAACTTATGTGTTTTGAAGGTTATCAAATGTTGGGTGGTGGATTGGGTGACCTAACTAAAATTAAAGCGGTATGTATTAGATAAAAAAATATTTCTTCAGACTTTATTAAGTTTAGTTATTTTATTGCAGGATACTATTTCATTTTTATTTAGATCTTCACCTTCCGGAATATCTATGTACCAGTTTTTGCATTACCTACAAAATGTGAAATCAAGTGAGTAATTCAGATTGTTGTTTTGGTGTAAGTTGTAATTAAAGATGTTTCTTTACAGAATGTTTTCGACAATACGATCACGGAATTTCTAAAAATTTGCAAATCTATAATTCATCATATCCACCAAAATACAATTTGGGTTTGTCAACTGCACCGGTTCTGAATATTTATTCCGTGAAAGATTGGTTTTCATCAGAAAGAGTAAGTAACGTACAATGTGGTTTAACAAGAACACAACATTTCATTTTTTAGTCTATGAAATATTTATCAAAAGAATTACCAAATGCTTTCGAATATAAAATTGCAAGGAAGACGTTCAACCATTTGGATTTTATTATGGCTGATGATGTTAAGGAACTAATCTACGATCATATTATAAATACGTTCACAAAATCCTTAACATAATAAAAATTAATGTTCTAAAATTGATTCTTCAATTTTCAAAAATTTCATTTTACCTTAGTAGTCACACATCAAAATGTTATGTAATATCGAAAAAAAAATAATATCAACAACCAGCTTTTAAATTAACTATATGCGTTTAACCAAAATTATTTATTTTATGTTTAATATTTCATTTTTAAACACATATCAATTAAATTAATTTCATGAAAGAGGGCGATACGTATATTATTCAAATATCGGCAACCACTGTTGCATTTAATTATATAGTTGGTTACCAATACCAAGTCAACAACGCTCTGGGAAAAATACACATATGTACTGTTATTTTATTGATTTTATAAAAACACACACTTTTTTATTAAATGCCTAATAAATTCTTTGACACAATTTGTAAATGACTAAAGAGATACTAATAACAATAAAAATTAATGTAATAGTATTAATAAAAATACTGAAATTATTCTTGAATTGAATTGATCCAAGAAAATGGGAAGAGACAAATTAAAAACTTACCTCAAAAAATACCTATTAACCAACGAAATACAATACAAATACAGTGTAAAATAAAAATATCAAAAAAATGTACCTTTTCTTTCCCAACATAACGATCTTGTTTGTTAACAATAACAAAACTACCTATATAATGAATAATAAAAAGCACTTTATAAAGTATTGATAAATTACCTTAGTAATTAATAATTAATTACTTCAGTATATTATTACATCAAAGAAGTTTATGTACTAACCGGAAAAAAACATTATCAATAATAAAAAAATGTAATAATGTAAATTTAATTTTAAAGAAAATTATTAATCATAATTAAATAGGCTCTGAAATTTTGACAAATAATATAATTATATTTTTTATTAAAAAAAATAGTCAACTTATATAAACAATTAAATTCTTGTTGCCATTATTTATTCTTAGAATAGTGAATGAGTTATTATTAATTAGAATGTAACTAGCTTACACTGTTTAATAATAAAAGAATTTATATTCAATTCTTTTTATTCCAACGTAGTTTTGCAAAACATGTTGTCTTCTGAGTTCTGTGCTTGGTAAGAAATTTTTAATATATAAATTAATTTATATTTGTTTTGTTCGTTGTAAACAACTTTTGATAGTAAATGTATATTTTAGTGCTATCTAATTACTTTCAATTTACTGGTACGTATAATTATTAATTAAAGTGTAAATAAAAAATTGTAAATTTTTTAATGGATAATATATTATTGTATTAATTAAATTCTACGAAATTAGTAAAATATATGGAAAACTCTTTAGTATAATTAGCCGGACATGCAACCTTTTAAAATAATTTTAACTTAATTGTACATACTATTATTATGTCTTCAAAAAGCAAATTACAGTATATATACATTACAGATCCTCACAGGTAAAGGGTTCAAGAAGTAAAAAAATGAAAGCCAATTCAATACTACTCGTAATTTGCATTCTTACAGTAGGTGGTACTGTGGATATTCCGGCGGTATGATACCATTAGTACTAAATTATGATTACTAATTTTTGTATACTTCAGAGGAAACTAGTGGAAAACCATGGATACCCATTTGAAGAACATACGATAACAACAGAAGATGGAAACATCTTGACAACACAACGAATTCCACACGGCAGATACTTGGATAAAAGTGATAAAAAACCGGTTCTGTTGGTGCACGGAATGGGTGGATGCGCCGAGAATTTTATAATGTTAGGTCCAGAAAAAGCTTTAGCTTATCAGCTAGCTGACAACGGTTTCGACGTTTGGCTAATGAATACAAGGGGAAACTTCTTCTCCAGGAAACATCAGTATCTGAAACCTGACAGTGACACCAAATTTTGGGAACATAGGTAATTGTTTTCGTATGATTTATTGGTGGTATCTGAGAGTTGGTTGTAGCTGGCACGAAATTGGATTCTACGATCTACCAGCGAATATAGATCACATCTTAAACGTGACGAATCACAAGAAGTTATTTTACATCGGACACTCTCAAGGTGGAACTATTTACTACGTATTGACCTCCGAAAGACCTGAATACAATGATAAAATACAAATGTCGGCTACTTTTGGTCCTGCTGTTTTTTTACATCTGAACAAGAATTATATGGCGACGATTTTGAGCGACCATATTGATGTGATTGAGGTAACATTAATCAATAAAATCTTAGTGATTATTCAAAAGGAAGTTTTTAGAATTTCGCGAAGGAGTTTCACATGATAGAAATGTTTCCTCCAATTGTGCAGTTACAAGTGAAAATGTTGTGCTCTCCTCCCCACATACCGGATATGTGTTTTGATAGCTATTTATTAATTGGAGGTGGAGGTGATTTGAGTAAAATTAACCCGGTAGGTATCGAATATTTCATTATTTCTTCGACCTATTGAATAATTATATTTCAGATGATTATACCTTTGATGTTCAGATCTTCACCATCAGGTATTTCTGTGTACCAGATGTTGCATTATTTACAAATAGTCAAATCAAGTAAGATCCTGTATTTGTTATCTGTGGTGCAAGAAATAATGAAGGATGGTTTTCAGAAAAATTCCAACAATACGATTACGGAGTTACCAGAAATCTGCAAAAATATAATTCATCAGTTCCTCCAAAATACAATTTACGTTTGTCAACTGCACCTGTTGTAAATATTTATTCGCTAGACGATTGGTTTGCGTCAGAAAGAGTAAGTAAAATAAAATCTGGTTTAATAAGAAAACATTTCCTTTTTTTAGTCAGTGAAGTATTTATCGAAACAATTGCCAAATGCTATGGAATACAAAATTCCAAGGAAGTCATTCAACCATTTGGATTTTATAATGGCCGATGATGTTAAGCAACTAGTTTACGATCCCCTTATAAATCTGTTCATAAAATCACTGCTCAATAAAAAATAAAATGTATAATATTGTTTTATTTACAACATTTAAACATAACATTTTGGAAATGACATATAACAACAACTTGATTAATTGCATTTTAACTAAAATTTCAAGGTTCAATTTTTACAAGTGTTTTCAATTTCAACTGATTAACTTTTGTTTTTTATTCAATTGCTAATTCTTACTTAAAATTTAAAATAACATAATTACATATCGTTAAACACATGTTTTTGATTTTGTTTTTTTTACTCACTTTCAATAAAACTTATATACTTTTTTATTTAAATTATTATTATTTTATGTTATAAATATAAAATCACTGCTCAATAAAAAATAAAATGTATAATATTGTTTTATTTACAACATTTATACATAACATTTTGGAAATGGAATATAACAACAACTTAATTAATTGCATTTTAACTAAAATTTCAAGGTTCAATTTTTACAAGTGTTTTCAATTTCAACTGATTAACTTTTGTTTTTTATCCAGTTCTCAATTCTTACTTAAAATTTAAAATAACATAATTACATATCGTTAAACACATGTTTTTGCTTTTGTTTTTTATTATTCACTTTCAATAAAACTTTTATACTTTTTTATTTAAATTATTATTTGATTTATCGGAATTACGAACATTGATATTCAGTAACAAAACAAAAGAGTAATTTATATGTATAACATAATTTATGATTATTTGATTTGAATTTTATTCAAAAACTTTACATACAAATATATTAATAATAAAAAAATATATATTCATTTAAATATTTTACATTCATTAAAAGTTTATATAGTACGAAGAAAGGTAATGATTTGAAATTTTTATAGAAATTTAAATATACGCCGTTTTTCATTGAAAAGAATAGTTATCACTTTCCACAAAAATGAAAGTAAAATTTTGTTCAAAATAAATTTGAAAAGTACTTCAAGACAAGTTAATTATGTTACTATAAAATTTTCACATTAACACCTTTTTCTTTTCTCTAACATTAACACACTCTAATGGAATTTTTGAATTTACAATTAAATTTTTGGTAAAATCTATTAAAAAATAAAAATCTGAACTGATAATTTTAAAACGAATCTTTTACAATTTAATAATTAACAGAAACAATTATAAACAATTATGGTTTACATGTTTTGTGTGTAAATGTTTAACTTTTAAATTATATTGTATTAATATTTAATAATATTGCCAAATTAGAGGTGTCAAAAGTGTTTATATTTGACAACTTAATTAATTACAATGAAATAGGTATCAATATTTAAAATACAAACAGTTCACATATTTTTTGAGATAAGTATGTATAATATTGTACAGATTATTTACACACTACAGTACATTTTAATGTTACAAAAGCTTCTTTATTTTCTTATATCTGTAGAAAAACTAAAATAATTGAAATTATCAATCATCATTGAAATTTATGAAAAAAATTATTCAGAATAGACTAATTTAATTCGCGAATAACATTGTTTATCGGTCGTCTTCACTGTGCTCTGTTTAAATTCAAGACGTGCAGCAATTGTGGCTGAGTTAACTGGAGCACACATGAGAATGAGAAGAAACTTCGCTAATGAACACATTAACTGGAACATGAACCAATGGAGTCAGGTACTCTTTAAAGATGAATCCATGATGCAATCATTACATCAATAGTCTTACATTAATTTGAATATTAGCGCATATTTTCATTTTTGATACGCCATTCTTTTCAATGATTAAATTCTGTAAAATTTATTATTCAGTTGTTTTAATATTGGTGTAGCTATAACTGATCAAAATTTCATTTCGATATATTTATTAAATAAAAAGTTACGAACACTTTTTCACTGTGAATAGTTTAATTATTAAAATATGAAATATAAATTAATATATACGTTTGTTTTAAGATTACTTTCTATTGTTTATCTATATTTATTATTGTTATTAATTATTTGAAAATTTAGAACCAAAGTAAAACACAATTAATATCTAGAATATATTAAAAAAAAATATATGTTAATAAAAGTGTTAAAATAGGTTAACATTATAATAATAACAATTAACACATTTATTGCAGTAAGTAACTAATATTATTAAGATGGTTTAATTCAATTAATCGAAAATTACACACATTTTAATGCCACACAGGTGATAATAAATAGATACTACATTTAGCTAATTAGGAATTTAATTTTCTAATTTATTATTCAATTATAATCGATGATTGTCAGTAAGTCGCATATAAAAACATAATATTTTTGCTGATTGCTTATTGTTACTCTGTATTGTACAAATTCATCGACACTTTAACACAACACATTAATAGAAGTCATCAACCAATAATGGTAAAATTTACCACGTAATAGTTGCATCACAAATAATATTGGCTCATTTCAGAATTTTAAAATTGCAACCCTAATATTATTGATAAAAATACAACTATCCGTAAGCGTTTTATTTAAAGAGCAAGCCAGATTTCGCCTCCCTTTTGTAAGTACAACACAAATTATTTTAATATTTATATGCACCACCTGAAACAATTTGAAGGTGGAAGCCGCAGCTTTGGAAGGCTTTCGAGCAGAAGAACATGAAGTCGTCACTGAAGATGGATACATTTTGGTCAATCATCGTTTACCCAGTCCTAGAAATTCAACCACAGTAAACAAACATCCCATTTTTATATTGCCCGGATTAAGTGCAACTTCAGATGTTTTTATATTAATGGATGGCAATCACTCCATTCCCTATTTTCTAGCCAATAATGGTTATGATGTTTGGCTAGTAAATCCGAGGGGCACCAAACACAGCAACCGCCACCTCAAGTACGACAGTCACAAAGATGTCGAATATTGGAAGTTTAGGTAAGTTTTTTCTTAAACTTATAAATTTTATAAAAGAGATATATTAACAACAAAACAATTATTTGAATGTTGGCAGATATATTGTTTGATTGAGTGGTTATAGAAATGCATTACATGGAATTTACGTCAAAGAAGATTTATAAAGAACTAACATTGTACATTCACACAATATCAATAATTTTCAATAATGGACAAACAATTATATAAATGTATAATTAAATACGAAAATAGAAATATACAATAAAAGCCAAGCAGAGAAATAAGTTTCATTGCCCAGTAGTATAACAAGATAATTATTTTAAAAGTTTGATTTACAATTAAGTAACCTTAACATATTAAAAATACAATAAATTAAGCAGCTTTGTAAATTTTTAAATTTGAACCGCCATCTACCCGACAATAGCCAAATTTAAGCTGGTAAAACAGATATTTTCACAATATTTTGTTTAAAATTTGATTTTTTAGATATATTAAAAATGGAATAAAAGTATTTTTACATTTATACCTTTTGATTACAACTCACAAATGTCTAAATCTAACTTATCAATGCGAAATATTATTTTAAGATGACAGATTGATTGAGTAAAATTAAATAGTAATGATCCCATTACTTAACAATATCAAAACTAAATTGCAAGCACTAAAAAAATAAATATTTTTTAGTTTGTTTGAACTGGCTTACTACGACATACCAGCAACGATAGATTACATTTTGAACGTGACGAAGAAGGAGAAAATATCAGCAATGGGACACTCTCAAGGATCGACGACATTATTTATGGCTCTGGCTGCCAGACTCGAATACAACGACAAAATCAATCTTGCCATTCACTGCGCCCCATCCGTTTATTTGAACGAGAGCGGCATCCCATCCTTGGACACATTCGCCAAACACGCCAACTTTTTATACGTAACTAACATTAATCGTCGTTAATTATTATTATAATTTAATTGGAATTAACTTAAGCACGTGTTCGCCGACGTGCTGAACATACACGTGATGCCGGACGCAGAGAGGGAGCTGAAAGGTTTGGAGAATTTGTGCACCTTAGGGCCCGGTTTCAAGCACCTTTGCAAATATCTCGTCATTTTCATCGATTTCGGGGCCGATTATGATAAAAATTACGATGACGTATAAGCGTTCGATTAAAATTATTGTATTTCTGATTTACGTTTGGGTTGCAGGATGCTTTTTCGGTTGTCTTGAGTCACGTTCCTTCAGGACTGCCCACCAAATTGGTAGCACACTATTTTCAACTGATTAGAGATGGTTTGTTGACGTTTTAGGGGTTGTTATGGTTTAATTCGGTTGTTTTGTAGGGAGGTTTCAAAACTTTGATTATGGACCACTGGGAAATATAAAACATTATGGTACTAGTCTTCCACAACAATTTTTTGTTAGCAATATAACAGTACCTAACATTTTGTTTTATAGTAGTAACGATTTTCTAATTTCACTAAAAGTAAGCACCATGTTACAACTACAGTGAATTAATTGATAAGTATTTTTTATTTTAGGGTATTAATAGATTAATTAGGGAACTACAAAAACCAATTCCAATGATGGTAAAAGACAAAGATTTTAAACATGTTACATATTTATTTAGCAGATTGGTGACAATAATTTATCCAAAATTATTATCAGTATTAAAAAAATACAACACATAAACTCCAATTGTTTTATTGCAATATAAAAAACAGAATAAATATTTAATATTTACAGTTTTTAAATCCACCTTCTTAAAAATTAGTAAATATTTAAAGCAAACTTTGAACAACATAGAAAAAAGCAGCAAGTCATTTAAAATTTTTGTATGCAACTTGCATAGAAACATGAAAAACCACATGTTAGATCACACAAACCACTAACATGCTGTCTATGTACAATTTACACGTTTTGATCGGTGACGTTGTGTACTTAATTGTGGTCGTAAATTTGCATGTTCGATGAATAAGTTTCGCGATTTCACGGTGGGAGATTTAAAACATCGGATAAATAAGGTTTTGACATTGAATACTGTTAGACCAAAATAGGATGTGTTTTATTTAATTGTTGTCGTGTCGTACGAACGATGAGAAATATCTTTGGTGGGTTCGTGTTAGTGCTGCAAGTTTTAGAATATCAGTGTCAAATTAATGTCAACGTTTCGGTTAACGTTGGATTAGGATTTTCAATTGTGAGTACCTAACTAAAAGTATAATTACACTTTGCTCTTTGCCCGAACAATATTTTTGTACATTAACTTTTAAATTATTTGATAATTATTACTATGAAGTAAATTGACAAATTAAATTGAAAACGTCAATAAAATATTTTTATTAATGATATTTTTAATCAATTTTTGCACAATTCAGAGTTATTATAATAGTAAAATTAAATGTTAATGTCAAATTAATAATAGAGCCGAAAATACAATTAAAAATAGTAGAATGTATTTATTAATATAACTTACAAATTAAGGATTGTAACTATAGATTTATTTTATATAGACTAGATAATCATTTCGTGTGCAATATTTAATAAAATAACAAAAAGTGTTTTTTCCTAATTAAATAAAAAATATATTATAAAATGGAGTTACAACCCCTTCAAAAATTAAAATAATATCTCCTATCAAATACCCAAATAATAATTATTATTTTATTTATAATAATTAATTATTTTTTTTTAATTAATCAAAACTAAGCTCCTCGGTTGTTTATGACCGTCCTACATTGATTTGGCATACTCAATATCAGCCTATCGAGTAAATTTTGGTTCAGATTTCACCACACTTGCTGTACCCCCAAAATTAACGGCTGGTCCAAAGTAGTTTCCATTAAAAAGAGCTCGGTTCATCCGCCAATATTAATTTCTTCCCAAAACAATTAACCTCATCCAAAATTGACCACCTCACGAACATGTCGTAGCCATGCTTGGTTTCTAGGTTCTCTCCAGAATGGGATCCTTCCTGAATCTAGGTGGTAGCAAAATCTTGACGCATCATAAAAGAGAATACCGCTCCAATAATTAGGACCCCAATTAAGATGTTCTTGTGCCCAAGCTAAACGAGCAGCGTGATTTACAGGAAGCAATCGGGGTACCCTTAAAGGTCGTCTCTGAAATAGACCTTTTCCTCGGACACGGTGTCTGAAGGTTTGAACTGAGGCAATCACATCCTGGGTCCTAAGAAGCTCTTGTCTTAGCTTGGAAGCTCTTATTTCTGGGTGTCTCCGAGCTTGCCAAAGCGGCTTGGATGTCTTTTTTTACGTAATTATACTCACAGATGATGATCTACCCTGTATCATTCCAATTACTCTTAATGTCTTTCCATATTAATAAAAGTATTTTTATAAAAGATTAATGAATATTGGATCAATAACACAATAACGGGTACCCAGAAATTTATAAGTTAAATTATTTTTTAATTAAATTTAATTCGATTTTTTTGGGTGTTTCCTAGATACTTTGACTGTGTATATTTTAAAGACGACTGTAGCTATGAATTGAAAATATTTTTTATTTCAAATGTATTTATTAAAATATTATAAAAATTTAATCCAAATTATATTACTTTATTAATAATTTTATTAAATAATTATTTGTTGCACAATACTTAATATATTTGAAAATATTTTTATGTTCATATATTTTGAAATTTAAATGTATCCTTTAAAATAAAATAAAATTTAATTTTTTTCCTTATAAATTATAAATATTTAAACCAAGTTTTGAACCACATATAGGAAGAAAACAAATAATTTAAAAATTGTGTATGCAACTTGCATAGAGATATGAAAAGCCACACGTTTGATCACAGAAACTACTAACATGTTGCCTGTGTACAATTTACACATTTTGATCGCTGACGTTGGGTATATTTAATTGTGGTCGTAAATTTGTATGTTCGATAAATAAGTTTTGCGATTTCACAGTGTGAGATTTAAAACATTGGATTAATAAGAGTTTGACTTTTATTAATGTTAGATCAAAATCGGATGTGTTCTATCTAATTGTTATCGTGTCGTATGAACTATGAAAAATAACTTTAGTGGATTTCTGTCAATAGTACTACTTTTCCCGTTTCTTCAAAACGTTACAATAGGATTCTCAATCGTGAGTACCTAACCAAAGACATAATTACACTTTGCTCCTTGGTCAAAAATTACTTTTGTACATTAACTATTAACTATTATTTGATAACTATAATTTGCCAAATTAATATGAAAACGACAGTAAAAATAATGTTGAAACTATATTGTTAATTAATTTTTGCACCATTCAGAATAATTATAGTGGTATTACATGTTACTCTCAAATTAATAGCAGAACTATTTTGTAACTAAATTTTAAAATTTACCATAATCTTATAAAAAAAATATATATTAATTTTAATGAAATATTTTGATTTGGAGTAACTAATAAATTATTAAATTTTTATTAATTTGTTTGAATAGTTACTAAACATCTGTGCCATTAACAGTCTTATATTAAAAAGTTTTTATTATTATTCGATAAATGTAATAAAAAAATTTAAATTAAACATACTGAAACTAGAATTATCAATGTAGCTAAATAATAATAATTCTATAATTTAATAAAAAAACAATTTTATTTATTTCCAAAACCTTTGATTGATTTTTTGCTAATTTAGAACTAAATTTTAGGAAATATTTTCATATTACAATCTACGCTATTAAAATTACAAGGTTAATCTCTATATATCATGCAAATAAATTTAAATTTTGATGTTAAATTGTACAACAAATTTAAATTAGTTCTGCGCATACAATAAAACATTTTTTCCTATGAACATTTATATCACAACCAGGAAATAATAAATTGATTATCAACACTATTATAATTATTATTTACTTAAAATTTATTGCATGGATTCCCATATTCATTTCTGGAAATCGCAGACCGAAAATAATATTGACATTGAAAAATTGTACAATTCATTACCTGTAAATAATTGTTTGAACATTTACGTAACCTCCAATGTAATATATTTTAAAGTTGTATAATATTCATATATCTGAAAACAAATTGACGTTTAATATAAGAAGAAAAAATGAAAATAAAATAAATTACATCAATACCGTTTCGCTTTGAAAATAGTAGGCTATTATTTACTATATTTATATAAATTGTTTTTGTCATAATTAGCTAATTGATAGAGAATCATCATAACAAATTTACACTAAGTTCGTCCAATAGATCCTTGAGTCATTTCGTTAATTGATTTACCTTTCATAGAACATTGACACTATTAATGAAATATGATACATTACAAATAATGGATGTCTCAGGAATTATAAATTTATACTATCACCAAGTCTAATTGACAGAAATTGAGACCATACCCTTTTATATAAAAACCCCATATTTTTCGTAACAGACCGAATACATCTCTAATCTAGGCTACCCGGTAGAAGAGCACGTGAACATCGAAACCGAAGATGGATATCTCCTGGACATGCAGCGCATACCGAGGGGCAGGGACGACGAGGACACCACTGAAAAGCGGCCCGTCGTCCTTTTGATGCACGGCGTCCTCGGCTCGGCCGAGAATTGGATTGTCCTGGGGGCGAAGAAGGGATTACCATTTTTATTGGCAGATCAGGGCTATGATGTGTGGATGGGGAACGCGAGAGGAACGTTGCACTCCAGGAAACACACGCATCTGAAACCCGATGGCGATGACAGGTTCTGGCAGTTTAGGTCAGTTCAAGTACACAAATGTGGTTAGCTAGCTAAATAATCTTTATGATAGTTGGCATGAAATTGGCGTGTACGATTTACCGGCCAAAATCGACTACATCTTGGAGGAGACGAATCAAACACAGTTGTACTACGTGGGACATTCGCAGGGCACTACGGCGTTTTTCGTCATGGCTTCAGAAAGACCTGAATACAATCAAAACATTAAATTGATGATGGCGTTGGCTCCGGTCGCCTTCATGAGCAACTTCCCTCATCCTGCCATACAAGTACTGGCACGATTTGAAAGGGGCTTAACTGTATGACTTTGTAAATCACAAATGACAAATTAATTGATATATCTTTTATAAGGCACTAACAGGAATTATAGGATTAAACGAGTTTTTGCCAACCAATAATATATTGAGTCTGGCAGGTCAAGCCTTGTGTCAAGAAAGAGCAGTTATTCAAGAATTGTGTGCAAACATCTTGTTTCTAATAGCTGGCTACGACTCGGAACAATTAGATAGGGTAAACACACAAACATATTTTGAAAACATTGAAAAAATAACAATTTTTCAGGCAACTCTACCAATATTATTGGCAACTTCGCCTGCTGGATCGTCTATGAAACAATTTTCTCACTACGGTCAAGAAATCAGTACAGGTACATGGAAAATATTTGTCGACCACTTTTGCTTTCCCTCACAGTTGTTTCACTGTTTTTTAGATTGATTTCACAGGCACAAATTTCTATTTATTTTAACAATCGAATTGATGTCTTTGTTTTTTTGTTTGTTATTATAGACAACATCTTCAACACGGCATGCAAAATGTTTAACAAAGGAATCGTCGAACCCATATTTCGAATGTTTGCTGGCTCATGTCGTATTTCCCCTGGTTAATATTCTCACTTACATTTCTTCATTACACATTAAGAAAACAATCAATTATCAAGTTTGTTTCAGGCAAGTTTCAACAATTTGACTATGGATATCTGGAAAATCTGGAAAGATATGGGCAAACAGAACCACCACAGTATGATTTATCTAAAGTAACAGCTCCAGTTGCTTTATTTTATGCCAATAACGATTGGCTGGTATCTGAAAAAGTACTAGATATCATTTTGTTTCATCTCCAAATCTTTAATGATGTTTTTGTAGGACGTTGAACATTTAGCCGCACTACTTCCGAATGTTGTTCTGAAATATCTGGTACCACTCCAAAGCTTCAATCATCTTGATTTCATTTTGGCCAAAGATATTGTTCCGTTAGTGTATTCAAAAATGTTTGAACTAATGAAAAAGCAATAAAAATTTGACACGCAAATTTCTTTTGTTAATAATTATCCAATAAAACCTAAAAATAAATGAATGGTAGATTTTTTAATACTTGCAGAAACGTCACATATTTCAATAAAAAAATTAACATGTTTGCCAATTTGCGCAAATTACGTAGTAATTCAATGACAATTTATTAATTAAATGTATAAAAGTGCTAGACAATCGTAAGAATAATTCGCTTTATAGTCGTGTTGATTGTCACAGTACCTTCAGTATTTTTTATAATAATTAATAATTTTTAAACAGCTAGCCATTTAATTTATTTCTCTTTAATAAAGTAATTACAAGATATATTAGAAGACCATAATGGTGAGTAACTACAATACTTTATTTTTTAACGTTTATGTATGTTATGCTTTATATTAAGAACCGTTTTGTTGAGTTCTTATGAACGATACACAGAACACACGATTTGAATAATTATCAAACCTCTTTCTATTTAAATTTTCTTTATTAAATGATTACCATAAAAATTGTTTATAACTATTTTATTTCTGAAGTAGTATACAAAAATTAATTGAAACTACAAGGAAAATAATTTTCTCTTAGAAATCCACCCACAATTTTAATTTAGTTATCAGAAAACGTCACAATTCACTTATAGTTAATTATGTCTTTACCTACTTCAATTAACTATTATTTTTATAGATTGGACGCAACTTTTTAATAATAATAATAATGCAATTTTTAACCATTGGTATTTTATGCAATGCATACTCCGAGGACAGAATTAATAAATCATTGGTAAGTACAACAAAACATTAAACTATTCAAACTACAAAATATTAGGAGGAACTTGCAGCTTTGGACGGTTACAAAGTGGAACCACATAAAATAATCTCGGAAGATGGTTACGTGTTAATAGGTCAAAGAATCTCTTCCACCAGAAACTCGACACTGAAACACAAAAATCCAATAATGTTCTTAATAGGAATGTGCGCTTCTTCGGAATGTTACGTTGTTATGGGAAATCTGTCGATTCCGTACGTATTAGTTGAGAACGGCTACGATGTTTGGATTATGAATCCCAGAGGAAACGAGTACAGTAATCGACACCTTAAGTGGGACTCAACGAAGGATAGAGAATATTGGAACTTCACGTAAATTAAATGTTACATTGTAAAATCATTATAATGGTAATTATTTTTTAGTTTATTTGAAATGGCTTATTATGATGTTCCAGCAAGTATAGATTATATTTTAAACGTGACAAACACCAAGAGCTTATCAGTCATCGGTCACTCCCAAGGATCAACCATAATGTTTATGGCGTTGGCCGCAAGAGTTGAATACAATGACAAAGTTAATTTGGGTGTTCACTTGGCACCTTCGTTGTACGTTAACGAAACAGATACGCCCTTATTATTGTTTCTCAAGAAACATGTTCATACACTCGAGGTACCACCAATTTATTGTGTGTTCCCATGTTCTTTAACTTATCATTTTCAGCATTTAACGATAGATTTTTTCAACATTCATTTTGTGCCACATATTAAAGGTACATTAAAAGGAATAAATGAAGCCTGTAATTTGAGCCCTGGTATAAAAAGTATTTGTGAACTTGTTCTCAAATTCATAGATTATGGGGTCGACTTTAAGGAGTATTATGACAATGTAAGTTTTATTTATAATAAAAAATTTGGAGAGAAAACAGTGAGCAAATTTTTGGTTTTTTAAATGAGTCTCATGAATTAAATATAAACTATAGGGATTTTGTTGTGCATTGTATATGCAACCCAGATTACATACCGTTCATATCTTCTAAACTAAAATCAAAGATCCAAATATTAAAATATCATTTTTTATATTTAGGAGGCCATATTAACAGCATTAGGACATGCTCCATCTGGATGTTCAACCAAAGTTTTATTTCATTACGCACAATTCTATGCGTCAGGTAAAAAATTTTAAATAAAAATATACCTAATAATAATATCAATTGCCATATAACAGGTAAACTTCAACAATACGATTATCAACTAAGAGGGAATTTAAGAGAATATGGAACACCAGAACCACCAGCATATTACGTTAGTAATATAACATCTCCAATGGCACTTTTTTACCATCCATTAGATTTCATTCTTCCTGCTAAGGTACTAGAATGTAGATAATCATAGAAGTATTTCTGTAACATAATTTTTTAGGGGATTAATCGTTTGGTTAATGAGTTACAAAAACCGATTCGGTTTGAAATACAAGACAAAAACTTCAGACATATAACTTATCTTATAAGTAAATTAGTAGGAATTATTATTCCAGATTTGTTGAAAATTTTAGAAAAATATAACCATTAATATTTTATTTTATTATTTATTATTTATATATTTATATTAAATTTTAAAATATATTTTATTAGATTTAATCTTTTGATATTATTCCATCACTAATTCAACATATTATAAGTACTCATTTATCCTGTCAAACTAATTGCAATTACATGTAATTTTTTTAAAACACTAATATATAAATTGTTATGGGTACCCAACCGTAAATGTACGTGCATGCTCATACATTTCAAAGGTTTTAATTTTTGTCAATTCGAATTGGAAAGATGTGGGTTTATGTTTTAACACTTTATTTAACTTACGTTCGTAGTGAAGTTGTTATTACAAATAGTGATCCTGTTACTTTGAAAGACTTTTCAATTGTAAGTACAATTAAAAGTAGTTTCAAAAAATTATTTCCGAAAACTTTCAGTCTGACTACATAACTACATGCGGTTATCCATTTGAGTTGCACTCAAACTTGCAGACAGAGGACGGATATCTTTTGGACCTACACAGGATACCATTTGGAAAAAATGACCAATTTAAAGATAACAATAAATCAGTTGTACTATTGATGCACGGTTTGTTGGGCTCGTCGGAAAATTTTGTTATTTTAGGGTGTGAAAGGGGCTTGGCGTTTATGTTGGCCGATAACGGTTACGACGTTTGGATGGGAAATGCCCGGGGATCTGCACATTCCCGGAAACACATCCGAATGGATCCCGACAAGGATGCAAACTTTTGGAATTTCAGGTAACCAATCGCTTTGAATAATCAACCACCAACAAGGTTTGATGTGTTTTTAGTTGGCACGAAATCGCACTTTTTGATGTGGCGGGCAAAGTGAACTACATTAGAAGTTACACCAAAGAGCAGAAACTGTTTTACGTGGGTCACTCTCAGGGAACGACCGTTTATTTCGTTTTGAATTCGCTGAGACCTGAATACAACGATTATTTTCATGCCATGGCTGCCCTCGCACCCATAGCATTTTTATCCACGAAGAAAAATGAACATTTTGTCAATCACTTCGTTGAAAACGGAATAAAAGTGATTAATTTTTAATTCAAAAGTTTCAAATTGATTGAATTTGAATTTTAGAAATTGGTCTCGGAGGTTGGAATGGGAGAACTCAAACCATCAAAGGATAGAGCGTTTTGCATTGATTTAGGACAACTATCTGGTCTTTGTTCCAATATCATTCACCTGATGAATTTTAAACCGGAAGAAATTGAAGTGGTAAATTTCTACTATCGCTGACATCAATTCTAACCTTCACAAAAAATCGCATGTAGGAAATAATTATATTAATTATCCATTTTTTAACAGGATGTGTATGGGAGGAGCGAACAGACATTCCCTGCCGGAGGCTCAGTAAAACAGTTTTTACATTATGCCCAGGAGTATATATCAGGTGAAATTTATTGAAAAATGGTTTAAAATATCCTCCAACATAAATTTGTAGGGCGTTTCTGTCAATACGATCACGGAAGCGAGGAAAATTTAAAACTGTATGGTAATAAGGATCCACCCTCTTATAGTATCAAGAAAATTTCATCACCTATTGGAATTTATTGTGGGGTAGACGATATTCTTTCCACACCGAAGGTATTAATGATTTATCCGTTAAATTTAAGAAAAATAAATGTGAATACTGATTTTAGAACGTGGAAAAACTGGAGGAAAAATTGCCAAATATCAGTAACAAGCTGTTCCTTGACAACTTTACACATTTTGACTTTTTAATTTCAACTGACGCAGTCGATTTATTATACATACCGATTATTGAGGAATTTAAAAAAATTAATCCATTATGATCAAATAAACATTTATAGAACCGACGAATTATTCGATAATTTATGTAATTGATAAATAGAAATGCACTTTAGATTTTGTAAACAATATTCGCACGTGTAAACACTAAATTATTTCTGTTTCCGATGTGAATGTTTGTATGTCCAGGCGCCAATTTTATGTTTGTCAGCTAAAAATACACAAGAAATATTAATAAACGTAGTTGGTCATAATTACGTTGTTAATGGAAGTTATTTTTTCATGAAACTAAATCGTGCTTTTTGAATTATATAAAGTTCAATCAAAATACGCAAACGCTTTTGGAATCTTATCAACATTATTGACTTCTATTCACGTCAATGATTCGGGTCACTAAACGCTTAAATAATAATTATGATATTTTGCACTAATTGTTTATTATTATTAGATGATTTTTACATTTTAATTTAGCAAAAGACACCTTGGCTTATCTTCATTAAGATTAATTGGTTCATAGTTCCTTCATAATACGCAATATTTAATCAATTAGAATGTAAATTGTGTTTGTAATAAAAATTCCTATTACCACTAAAACCACATCAATTCATATAATTGATAGGTTTGTTTGAAATGGAAAATGGGAAAACATATTTATTTATATCAAATTGTTTTAGCTACGGCCATATATTTTGATAATATTTTAAATATAGAATCAAACTTATATTTATCTCAAACATATGCTAATTTAAGTTGTAACAACAAAATAACAAAAAAAAAAAACATTTGCTTTGACTTATTTTAATCTGAGCATGATTCAATGTCTAAGTATAAAAGTATAAAACAAATTACATGTAAATTTCCTTTATTAAATCTTGTTTATTAACTTCCAATGGACAAGTAACAAAACGGGGACTTTAATACACTTCAGTAAACAGGGGTCAAGTCCATTGTCTTTGTGTCACGAATAGTTAGTTACATGCACTAAAAGGATTTTTTATGTTGATATAAAATTTATGAACCAATTTTATGTGATTACAATCTAAAAAATAAATTTACCGGCTAGCACATCAAAGGGTGGATCTTATTCGATTAACCCCTAACATTGAACAGACTTTAGTGAGATCCATGATTGAAACCATCCAATAAAACCTAATACGTTCCTTTCGCATCATGATTTTACGGGAAACGAAATTGTCTCTTGTGAAATTCATTTTCATAAATATAAAAAAGTTTACATCAAACAGTTTATTGACATTTAAGCATAAACATTTCACAGACGACTCGACAAGTGTCAAAATGTGGCTACAACCAAATCAACAAAGATATTTCAATGTCGGGTAAGTATAAAATGATCACGTTGGTATGTCGTAATGAATAAGTAATTGAACATACCATTGTAATATTTATCACGTGTACCGCACTTGAAAAATACTTATTTTACGGCGTCATTTGGTTTTATCAAGAAAAATTGCCAACGGAATTGTACCATTGTCAAGCTTCGCAGTAAAAATTGTTTGCCATTAATTGCTTATCGTGTATAAAACCAATCAGATAATCAGGGAAAATATTAAAACAATAATGTGAAATTGACATATTTAATTGCATTAAGTGCACAAATGAATATCTATTTTAATAAAGTCTAATCAAGTGAAGAGAATGACATTAATTAATGAGTTTTCTTTGGAAATTGAAGGAGAAATGTAATTAATGTTTAATGGATGATTAATTATTTGCATGCATCAATATCCATAACGTTCCAAAATCAATTCCACATTTTTAGACCACATAACAGTGGCCTAAAAATGGGTCATAGTAAAACTATATCATTCGTTGTAAAAAATAATATAATTCTGCATTACCATGATAAGAAAGGCATGAAGAGATTGCTAACAGTTTACAACTAAATAAGTCAATTGTTCCTAATTTTGTTACAATTTGTGGTTGTTGCACCAGTCCGAAAAACTAGAAAAAAAATTTGTAACTGAATAATTTTTCTATCAAATTTCAATCACACCTTCAACTCAAATTAAAGGAAACCGGGAGGAAATGAAACTTGATAAAATTACTTCAAGGACTGTTAGAAGAAGGTTTGGTCATAGACTTTTGCCATCTACAAAAAATGTAGAGATCAGATTCCCATTTGCTGTTACAAACAAAACTACATAATTATGGTGTGGGGATGCTTTCTACTTCTGGCATAGGTCCCTTTCATCTTTAGAAGGACACAAGGACCGGTTTATGTATAAGGATATTATCAAAAATATGGGGGATCACATTTATTACCAAATTCGACGTAATGATTTTACAAATTTTAATGACAAGTTTAGGAACTATTAGAAGAATGTTTATCCATAGACTTTTGCCATCTACAAAAAAATGTAGAGATGCGATTCCCATTTGCCTCTAAAAACAGAACAACATAATAATTTGCTTGCACACACTGTAAAACACGGTATGTTTCAGTTATGCTCTGGGGAAGAATCTCTGCTTCTGGTCTCCCTTTCATCTTATAGAAAGACACAAGGACCGGTTTATGTACAGGTATATTATAAAATAAATATGGGCATCAGGTTTAGTACCAAATTGGAAATTTTACATATTTAAATATACTCATGACTCCTATTTAAGAAGCTTGAAATTACTTGTCGTTTATTGGTAAAATGGTCGAGTATAAAACAATAAAGATATTATATAATGTGTTAATGTTAAATTAAATAACACAGACTTGATAATTGAAATTCTTTTGAAAATTAAAATTGCTATATACAGCACAATTCAGAAAAAAATGTACAGTTCACATTAAATAAAAAAAAAGATTTATGACTAAAACATTTAACATTTTAAAAAGTTGCTACTATATGTACAGGCAAATGTTATTTGTTGATTTACGTTTTACGATATTTTAAAGTAAGGACGAACATTCTTTAAATCCTACGTATTTATAAACTGACCAAAGCAATTTAAAAATAATCCATTGACGTTCAGTTAAAACACACTAATCAGTGCAAACTTTGAACATCAAAGTGTAGGACGAAATTCTCAAATTTCGCCGGACTTTTACGTAGAATTCCTACACATATTTCTGAAATTGTTTCGTTATCGTTTACCTTGAAAACGCGATAAGAATTACCCGAGTAAAATGTGCAGTTTTCTTGACAAACAAACAGATCCGCATTTATTCTAAAGCATTAAATTCCACGTGTTCACAATTATTTCAATTAAGACTCGTTAATTGAATATATTAACACAAATTTATGTAAATAATAAATAAAACATCTCAATAATCAAAAATGAATAAAAACACTGAATTAACCGTAATAAATCTATTGCACCATGTAATGTAAAAATTACGAAACTGGACCTCGATAACGTTTTGTCTCTCATATTTTTCCTTGACGCAAAATCCGACTCATTAAAAAAACATCAAACCCATGCAGGGGGTCCAGTTATCTTGGCGAAGGGGGTCACGGGGTTCAAATCATTGCATTTTTTTCTTCTCGTTAGCGAAATTCGCACAATTTTATTTACAAACATATGCACGTGAGCGAAGCGTGGACACGGAGCTCGGGCCAATCGTAGTCCAGTCGACTCGGAACAGCTCCGTTATACTTCAGCGCGGCTTCAAAGCGACCTTTATTTCAGCTCAGCGCGTCGAAGAGTGCACTTAACAATTAACAGAAGTGATTTGCATACTGAGTTTTCAAGTGTTACAGTTAGTTTTTCGATTTGTGCTTTGATTAATTGGAGAAGGTGAGTTCTGGTGGCTTCGGTGGTTGGTTGCGGAAGGGTGCGGTTTGCGGAAAATCAATGCCATGTGGCTGCCCTTTTTTATCGACCTTGGGCAACATAATTTTATTTACTAGTAACACTAGTAACACTAAACATTCAAATTTTACTCAGATTTTCTACATTAGGGGTTGTGTTAATTCAAAATTCTTAATTAACTAAATAGGAACAGTGGATATTCAATAGACAAAAGGGCGTTGACTTTCTTACCCTTCTAGAATGTTCTATACTTTCACTTAATTGGTCCAGCGCTGCATCTAAAAATACATTTTGAATGCAGTGCCAAGATGTTATCTTGAAAAACTTCTAATTTTACATGGTTTTCTAAAAAAGACAAAATATTTTTGCATTTGCTATTCAAAAATAGCTTCTTAGTGACCATTTTTAAGTTTCGTGATCCAGGTAAAATTATACCTTTACAGGTAGTTCAGTCTAAGAATAAAGGATTACAGGTCTTCTTTATTGCTTGAGGGCACATTTTGAATGCCATCCAGTTTCTAGGTTCTTGAAAATTCTTGAAATGAGTATTCCATGCATATTCTGAAGAAACTAAAACTATTAATATTTATTTATATTTATTGATTCATTTCAATTGGTATTAGAAACGGGATAGATTTTGTTGTTAAAGTTAGTCCAAGTTATGTCTATTTCATAAATCAACAGATAAAATTCCAGTAAAATAAAATCTAATATTTTTCCGTAATTTGTTTTCCATAAAATATGGGTT
Organism: Aethina tumida; assembly: GCF_024364675.1. NCBI lineage: Eukaryota > Metazoa > Arthropoda > Insecta > Coleoptera > Nitidulidae > Aethina > Aethina tumida. The sequence continues at coordinate 34,111,303 of NC_065436.1, forward strand.
CAATGTATTTTTTACTGATCAACAAAATTAAAAGTAAATTCCATAGATAAATTCTAATTACTGTAAAGTGCCTATGCAGTAATTAAAATTATCACACTTAAAATTATGTAATTCTCTGTCTAGACCAAAGTCCTTAAGTTCATCAACGTTTTTCGGAAATATGTAACATAACTGGGAATTACCGATAAACCATAATTTAATGACGCATCTCATTCACATAGTATCTCATAATACATTAATTAGTATAAGTGCACTTCTAATTGACTACTGTTTATAATTAATAAACAAATTGTTTTTGCTATCGTAGACTACTTAAACAATAACAAACTAATACTAAAATTCAAACATTTTTTCATGGTAATAAACTAGTTTTCAATTCATCAGTTGCAAACTTTCTTCTAATTAGCATGAGAGTCCAACTACAACCGGACTGCAATTTTTATTTGTCTCACGTTTCAAATAAATAATTTATTCGTGGTAAAATTCCACTGGGTTTATTTTTAGATGGAATCGAATCTCAATAACTTATTTCATCTGTCGCCCGACAAGGCTGCAAATTTGCTGTTTACCCAATGTAGGAAATCTAATACCGGAAGCAATTTTAATGAAGTAACAACAAGAGCCAGTTATATCCAGAATATTGATATAAGAATTATCAACTGTTGGTTCTTGATGTATCGAATGTTTGCAAAGCTTATCACGATCAGATTAAAAGTAAAAAGCACACATTTCACCATTAAATTACATGTAACGGTTTTGTGACCTAGATTACTAATATTCACGTTATGTTTAGAAAAATGTTCGCTCATTCCGCTCAAGAAGAAGCCAAGTTGGACGCCATGCAACGCCACTGGCACCAACTGAGACGTGGAGGATCTTCATCGTCCGCCTTCTTCGAGGAAGCCGTCACCGAGGAACTACTAACTCTGCCCCGCCAGGTATGTACACATAAAAAACTTGCCAGACGCGTTTCAACATTGAAAGTTCTAAAAGGCACGCGAATAGATTGACGGTTCATTGCTTCGTGCGGACGCAAATAGCATCGGTGATGACAAAATCGATTCTTAATTATGCGCCACAGTCTAATCGTTTCTAGCGGTTGGTTCCGCGTTAAATTTAGACATAGATCACATTTCGAATTTAAAAAATCAATATTATCTCCTTCGCTCCGGTTTTGAAAGATATTTACTGCAACATGTGACCTACAAAGTCAGGCAATATTTTTCACTTGAACTCCCTGATCTCAGAAAGAAATAATTTATTGTTTTGTTTTGGTTGCAGGCCTCAAGGAACGTATCGTCGGTGTCATCATGCGTTACACCAAGGGCTCCGCCCACATTCACGTGCAGCGACGTCGAGAGCGACTCCGAATTTTGGGAACAAAAAGTTAGTATAGAATGATCGCGACCAATTCAATTACACCACCGCAATAACATTAAAAGCGTTCGATCAATTTGATGTATTAAAACGGAAAATGATTGATGATTTGCGGTGTTTTCATCGATATTGCCAGCGTCTGGCTTTCAAGGGCTGGAACCTGTTCAAAAAATGCGTTTATAATTAGCATGTGTTTACCTAAGGATCTATCAAGACACAACTTATATTTGGCACCAGTCGTTTCCTCATGTCAGCATATTGCACATGCGAAATGTTTGAGTGTTTCGACTATTACGGAGCCGGCAAAGATAAAATTGTTTTTGACTTATTAGACCTTAATGTAAGTTTTATAAAGCAAGACAAATTATTATTGAACATGCCTGTACTATTTCCTGTGACACAAAATATTAATAAGGAACTTTCTGATTTTGTTCAGGAGTCTGCGAAGCCCACACCGGTAAAAGAACAAAGATATGAAAGCTTAACCCTCGATGCATCTACAATAGGTGACTTACCAGCCCGTTACACAATCTGTGCTGTTGAACCGCATCAATTCCCTGTAATCGGTGTCTACGTAGATCAACGCGTCGTACCAGGATTCAAGTACCGCGTCAGGCCTCTACCAGCCGTCGGCAAAAAATCAACCATCAACAAATGCCTTTTCGACAACCGTGCCCTGACTTTAAGATCAATCGGTAGAGGATACGCCAGAAGGTTCACGTTCGAAGCTGACGATAACAAGTTAAACGACAATGAGAACTACTTCTGGAGCGATAACCGACCAGAGGGATATTCCTTTGAATTGGAGGTCATGTCCGAAGGCGACAAGTTCACTATTTTTGATCTGAATCACGAAGCACAAGGCACCCTGGAAATCTTGAATATCATGGTAAGCATAACGTTCTGTTTCTTGTCCTTAGCAATCACGATTTGGTCGTTGGCTGGTCATAATCATCTCGTCTCATTTAGGGATAAAAACATCAAACTCAATAACAGTCACTATGGGAGTTGTCAAGTACGCTTTCTAGATCCATTTGGTGTTCGATAAAAATGTGACGCAGTAGTTTTGTATGATTTACACTTTACCCGAAAGCATTTAGGTAAATAAAAAAGGTAATTGAAGGGTTTTAATCAAACAAAATTACTGTGAACACACACATCTGTTGCATTATGTTTATTTTAAATATTATTCGCCAAGCACAGATTCATAAAGCTTCTAGAATGACCAGTCAATCTTTCATTACTGATTTTTTATTTTTGTGTGTTATCACCAATGCGCCTATGTTCGAAAACTATTGTTAATAGAACACGAGAAAACCAGGACATTCGATGCTGCCACCCAAATATCAACAGATAAGCAGATTTGGGCGTCGTAAGTCTTTGATATCACGAATCACGCAGTTTGATTGCATTTACTTATGATGCTCACTCTTTCAGGGACCTCAATTAGAAATAGGTAGTTCTCTTATTAAAAACAATGTCGAAAAAAGGGCAAATGTCAAGTTTACTGGTAAAGTTGAATTCTTTGAAACTGGTGTAGCTAAACCGATGCCACTTTCTGGCACTGTGGTTTCCATTAAAACAAGGAGCAAGGCCACCGCCGAAATCTCAAAGGTTCTTAATGTTACCATTAAGAAACAAAGGTATTATTTGGTGCCTGGAATGCAAAAGGTTCACCGCAGATGCACAGTCAGAGGAAGTGATATCAATGATGTACCCACCAAGTACACGATGACCGGATTGGAGCACTATGAAATACCTGTTGTAGGTAAGTCAGGAAAATATTAAAATTTCTTTTATAGATATCTAATAATACACTTTTATTTATTTAGGAACGTACGTGGACCCGAGAATAATCCCAGGCTTCTACTACAAGGTCAGACCGAACGACAGAAAGGAACACCTCTTCGACGGACGTGCCCTGAAACTCTTGAGCATTGGCATGGGCTACGCCAAACGTTTGACATTCCAACCGGACTCTCTGGTCTCTCCTGACAATTACCTATGGTCTGACAATCATCCGGACGGTTTGGGTCTCGAAGTCAGAGCCGTGCGAAAAGGACTGGCGTTCGTGGTCAAAGCGAGCGACAAGATTTTAGGTGAAGCCACCGTTTTCAGGGCCGACAAACCGCAAATGGAAGAACGAATGGAAAAAGTAAGTCTTTAAACGCCATCCCCAAATGAAAATTTATTAAAAATTCTTGATTTCAGGTACCGACAGCTTCCGGTCAGTTCGCGATCGAAAAGTACATCCACATCGACGTGATGTGCCACTTTAAATTGGCAAGAACTGGAGGCGCCTCTACAGAAAACGACGAACATTTGATGAGGGTTTGCGGACTGGCGGTTGTTAGAAAAGAACCTAAAGCGTCTGAAGCTCGCGTCGTTCGCGTAGAGAACGTCGGTATTGACTCGCAGCTGAACGTGTTGTTTGCACAAACGCACACCGAATTGGTATTTGAACCCAAAAATTAATTCTTATATTATGGTAGCTTGTATTATGCACTACATAATAATTGTAAGACTTATTTATTACATTTTTGGAATGACTTTCCTCTCTTGGTTGATCAGTTTTATTGATTATATCGTGTAATGTAATCAAGAAAACGCAATAATGTGATTTATTTGTAGGTTTAGAATGTATTTTATTTTTTTGTTATGGTGAATAATAAAGATTAAGATTATTTTTATGTCTACAATTTCATTTACACTTAACGAGAATCGTTCACCGATTATAAAGTAAATAACCACAATTCTTTTATTAAATAGGATTTTACTTGTATGTTATTAATGTTATTACATAATCAATTCAGATTTACCTTATAAAACAAGTACAATTTTTCATTCACGAAAACGTGAATTTGATGGTTTAAATATCGATATTAAATTATCCATATTTTATATAGGATGGAAAAATATTCCTTTTAACTCATTATCACAAATTTTCTTGACTTCCTCTGAAAAATTCAATACTTTAATACATAATCGAATTTTAAAACATCAATACGCACCACTTATGTCAATAAGACTAACATTCTTCTGATTAATGGCAATATAAAATTCCCTAGCATTGAATGTTTTTCCAACAACCCAGTAATCATTCATAGTTTTTACAATAACTTCTCCAGAATGCCCCAATAATTGTTTTTTGCTATTCATATCAGCCATAATTCTCAACGACTCCTTCGTACACGCTATATTTCCGGTCTGTTTATTATCTAAATGCGCCGTGCTTTTATAAGCCAAATTCAATTTGTTAAAATAAATAAACCTGGGAGAATTTTCCGGTATACTTGAGGGCGTCAAAACTTGCTTCGAACAATATTCGGCAATGTCGGAAACGATAGTAGTTAACTTAGGACTAATAAACTCATCCAACTCTTTAAATGTATTCAAAGTTAGTTCTTCATCACCCTTTACAAACAAACAAATAGATGCACTTAAGGCTCTGTAAACAACCAAGTGATAGATAGAGGACCCTTTGTCCCCATATAAATAAATTTTCGGCACTTTTCCTATAGTTTTGGCATTTTTTAAATTGCTGGGACCAGTAATAAATCTGCCATGGTGCAATGATGCAAATGGGGAGCTGCAATTTCTTGGCATTGATCCACCTTGCAATTCAGCTTCCATATTAGCAGGCAATAATGTTCCAATAAGATATTGATAAATTGTCTTCATGTCATTTGGCTCAACTCCACTCCTAAAGTATTATTTATCAGCCACACATAAAAAAATAACATTCAACTTACCAAATCAGATGATCATTGTAGAGGAAAGCTGAATGTATAATATATTTAAAATTACATTCTAAACTATTAATAAAACTTTGCACTTTAAGAAATGTTTGCATGTCTAAAGGTAAATACTGTATTCCAGAAAATATGTTTAGTATGTCTGAGTGTGCCAATTTCATAGTTTTAAGATACTAAAATCATTTTTATTTGCAATTATCTCAAAGTACTTGAGTTTTATTGTACTTACTGCACTGTAGAAAACTTCCAGCTTACTCTTCAATATTGCAAAGTCATGTTTTTCTAATGTATGTTTAAATGTGCCCCAAAACAGTCTGTACATTAAATAAGCTTGTTTTAACACAGCCTCATAAACATTATCCTGAATGTCATCTTCTAAATATTCTATGGAGTTTGTACTGTCTTTTACTTTTGTAACTGTGGGAACTGTTAAAGTCTAAAATTTGTTATATTAATTATATACTAATATATTAAATATTAATTTTACCATAACCATCCAATAGTTTTTTTCAGGCTGGAAATAAAGCTGCCGTTGTTTCATAGTATGTAAGGACTTAACTCCTGAACTAGGTTTAAATGTTCTATAAAATTGTCATATTAATTCAATAAAGTACTAATTAATTATAAATATTACTCTGTAAATTGTATTATACCCTCCACTAGTCCAACATTTTTAATTTGTTGTTCGGAATTTTCTGTTGGTGGGTAGTAATAAATGATTTTTTTCAGTTCCTGGAAAAGGTAATTAATAAATTGGCGTTAATTATTTTAAAAATTGATCCATTTACCTCCCCTTCTTTGGGTCCAAGCTTAGAATTGAATATGAAAAAGTTTTTTAACTCAATATCACTTTTATTAGACATTATTTACAAATATGTGTAATTTGAGGTTAGGTTCTATTGACGTTTACTCTTAATATTTATTTTAATTTATTTTATGCGCTTTATTAGTTATTTTTATTAGTTAAATACAGCTACAGCTAATTATGCAGTGTTAAATATTTATGACTGTAAATATATTAATTGACAAATTAATTAATACAATAACCTGTAGCATGGGTTGCCTATGGTACAAAATTCAAATTTTACCACTTAATTTATTTCATGTTAAATTAATTAGTTTTCATAATGAAAATTTTTATTTTGTAATTCACAATTTCAAATAATTTGTTTGCATTAATCTCTAAAATGAACGTATTTTAATATAAAAATTAAGTATGTATGCAAAATAAAAATCACTTTAAATGTTTTGAATAAAGCATTGTTTCAGTAAATTTTTATGTTTGTCGTTTAAATTTTAATGACATTTTGTTGTACTCAGTTTGTTAAGTGAAATTAAAAATAAATGTGTATTGAAAAGCACAGTCTAGACATATAATTTTAATCCCACGTGAATCCTCTTTTATAAAATAACAATTGAATCCGTGAAGCTGTATTTTATAATAACAGCACCTTGTTTACTTTACCTTATAGACAAAATTAGTTTCCATAGTTTGATATTTTGTTGAAAGCACAAAATAATTAAGTCGAACAAGAAAACTGCGCGTTTAATAACTTCATTTATTTAGGTACTAATTTGATTAAAATATACATAGTCTTTATGCAAACACAAGAAACAACACAAATTAAACAGACTCTAGAATATTTATCCTAAGAATAATTTTTAATAACATTACAATTTATAATTGAATTGTACATAAGTTTAGGGGGTACAACACTGACGAATTGATCACAATAATAAGAATTATTGAAGAGACCTAATGGATAAGTCATTCTGGTATTATTATGTCCTCCTCTTTGCGAATACTCCTCGGGTAACCCATGTTCCGCATACGTGACTCTAGTTCCAACCATTCCAGAAGAAAACTGAAAACATTTTAAAAAACATTTAATTAGGTTATTATTATTCAATTGATCCCATTAATTTATTCATTAAAACGGGAATGTACAACAGACGCACAGACTCGCATCGGTCCTTTGAAGGTGTTTGTTTATGTGCTGTGCAAGTGATTCGTTCCGTTTAGTAAATTTACCCGGACAGTAAGTAATTCACTAAATAAACGTAATTTGCATTGCTCTACAGCAGCAATTTCACACTACACGATTTACTGGTGCAAAGGGAGTGGTGCGAAATAGTTTTTCGCCCAATTAAAAATCAAAGATTCGAATTTTTACGCTCTTTAATCGCATATACGAACAAGAGTGGTAGTTAATTGGTTCATATTGGCACTTCAGTACTTTGGAAGTTTTATTTTCGATGAAGTCCAACATTTTTAATAATGAATGGAGCAGAAAAATTGACTAAATTAGTTCGGGGAAAGTTTCAAATACCTTCATTAAAACAATTGTTGGTTATTCTTTGGTAAGTTTTACCAATTTAATATAAAAGGTCACAGTTGTTATTTTATAATCGTTCTTTTCAGTTCACTGTAATAGTCCATATTTACTAAATAGAATGTATTTTTAGTTTGTGTGAGATACAAAAATAAAATATATATACTGCCGCTAATATAAATTGCCATAAATACGTTTGTGATTAACGTTAAATAAATTTAGGATTGAATCCAATTAAATGAAACGGTTAAAAACATATCCCAGTCAAAAAATGCAAATAACTTGATTTAAAAATCATTGGTTTTATGTTTTTCCAGTTAATTTATTACTTGAACCGCAGATATTTCTATTAACATCGATTCAACCTAAAAAAATAATAAAAAAACAGCGAATATTCATTTGATTTACAGGCACAATTAATTTTGAATAAAACCATTTTAAATGTGTTGCAGTTGATGCACGATTCGAGGAATTCCGATGAACTAATCAAATGGAAAGTTCAAACGTATAATTAAAACAGAAACTTTAGGTCTATCATTATGTCGTAAGATTAATGAATAAAATTTCGCTTGGTAATACATTGACAAAACTAATGAAAATGATGTATTATTACCATTCCATATAAACACATTTGCACTAATCAAATTAATCAACATTCGGTGTTTTACATTGCCAGTTTTTCTTTAATTAAATATTTTTCAATAATTTACATGATTTTAGAGTCGCCAAGGGTTTTACTGGCCTAATTGACAATTAATTAAAAGTCAACTCACGGGAGATATGCAAATATGCATACAATTTGTTTGAGGTTTGTTTGTATATTATATTTCGTTCAAATTAATATTTGTTGCGTCCTTCGGTTAGGTTGAAATTTTTGTTTGACGAACTTATTAATTAGTTCGAAGCTGTAATATGCCTGAAAGCCATAATCGCAAAGTGTTTCGGACCTCAGTCATAAAGGAAATTGACCGTCTAAATATTAATCGGCATTCCATAATGATTATTCATTTGTTAATCACAGTTTCTGAACAGGACCTAATTTTGCTAATGGTAAGTAGCCGGCAATACCAATATGTAAATCGGCACCTTTGAGTTCCCAACATTAGATTTTGATTGGCGATTTAATCAACAGGTGCGACACAATTAAACGCTCCAATTTTAATATTAGGTACTGGAGAAAGTAATTTACGCCTTTAACGTTTAACAAGTTTATTCAACAGAATGATCATCATTGTAATCAATCACTTTTTGCCAAAGTTTTAGAAGTAAATTCATGCCACGAGAAGAGTTCATGGGTGAGAGGAATTGGAGTATAAATGAACCTCAGTCTTAACTTTTTCGGAATTAAACCGTATATTGCGTAAAAAGTTGTATATCAAAATAAACAAGAGGTACAAATTTATTTTTAGAATCTAATGTGGTCGTACGTTGTCATGAAGAAGCAAAACATCTCTTATTGACTAAAGAAACTCGTCCTAATTTAAGGAATCCATTTTCCCAACTTTTTGTGTTGTTGGTACAAGTTTCAGGACGACTTTGTTCATCATCAAGCCGATTTTTGAACTAATAAAGCAAATCTGTATAAATTTTATTACTTGAACACATTTTTAACCAAAAAAAATACATGTGGGAAAAAATAGTATAGTTAGAAAAAGCATGAATAAATGTACAAAGTTAATTATAAATATGTTTAAATTATAAAAATTTCTTTAAATAAGTCATGGACCAAAAACGTAAATTACTTTTTCCGGTAACTTACATTTTGTTTGCATTTAGATCATGTCAATGGTTAATTATTCGAGTAGTTTTTTAGATTAATTAGTTTACTGTTATGTGTGCAATGAACTGGCTAAAAACTAATTGTTATACATGCATTGTAATCACGCAATGTTGCATTCTACTTCTTTTATAATAGTTTAACATATATCAATAAATTTGTAATGAACGTGTGGAATTTAATTTCGAATCCGACAGACGGTTTATGATATCCTTTTCTTTTTTTTTTTGTGTTTACATCAAAACATATTGAAAGTTGGGAAAACATGTATGTAAATATTTATTTTTATTGCTTCGATTTAGAGACACAAATTATTTTTTGTGTCAAAGGATGAACAGAGAAAATAGTAAAATATGATAAACTTAAATCTAAATAATAAAAAAACGGATATTTTTAATTTACATACTTGTTGACGTTGTCCATGTTAACCGCTCTCTTGCCATATGATCTCGCCGTCGACAAAGGCATTCTTTTGCCATAACCCCTTGCAACTAATAGGTCCATATCTTTGAACGCTCGTTGTTTGATCGTTCGTATCGACCTTAACGATTGACTTCTGGAGGGGGAGGCATTTCCACTTGCTAATATTAACCATAGGAATATCAATGCGAAAAATATCGATGCATGATGGAACGCCATACTGCAACAAAACAAAAATGACTGTTGTTAGGAAGTTTTTTGAACTTAGGTATAAGATTAGACATTTATCGTCGGGTAATTTCTATAGTTACAAAACTGCTTTACATATTCTATAAAGTACTTAAACACTTAAAGGATGTTTAATCTTATCGAAGAAAAGTTTTAAAAAGTCAATTTTATTCAGACCATTTCCATATTCGATGGGAGCAATATTTTAATGATGTAATAGTATATTTGCGTCTGCAGCTCGTTATTCCATTACCAAATCAATGCAATTATGATATTAAACAGTTGAAAATTGGCAGAAGCAAAAGGTAACAACAAACACGGTGTACATTCGCATTATTGACTAGTATTTTGATGGCGTGTAAGCTTAAAACTCATTTATCATTGCACGATATCGTCTGTGCGAACGCACAAAATTTCGATTTATTACTGGACGAACAGGATCACATGGGAATAAGATGTGTTCGTGTTCGTTGGGCTTTTATCTTTCACGACTTGCGATTTATCTATGATTATTAACGCTTTTTCTATGACAATAACGTTATTGAATCGTTGATAAATATGATGAATTACTGTAACAAAAAAAAAGATCCGCTCCGCTTCTAAAAGAAGAATTGAATGTAATAGTGAAGAATTACTCTAAATTATTATTAGTACTATTTATACTTCTTAGCTTAAAATTTGTAGATCAATTGCATTTTAATTATTAGATTATTTTAAACTACTTATATTTTAAGTTCTTAAAATCTTTTAAAATTTTTAAAATCCTTTTTTTCAGAGAACTTTAAATTCATTAAATTCCTTAGATTTTTATATTTATAATATTTTAAATATTATTTATTTAGTATTCATAACTTCAATAAAAATTTTGATTATTAGTATTTTTAATTCTCTAAATTTGCTTCTCTAGTTTATTTTGTAGTTTGATTTTGTGAAATATTAGATTATTTTATATTTTAATTTTGTAAGTAATAAAATATTTCTTAGATTCGTCCAATTATTATCTTTTTAAATCGTTGAATTTTTTAAGATCATTTGTTTTTTAATCCTTAGAGTCTTTAAAGATTTTTTTAATACTAATAATAAAAATAATATCCGTTATACGTCAGATTCTTTACATTTTTCAAGTTAAAAAGATTTTTCAGTTATATCACTCCTGGCATATGGTTTTATAATAAATAATGTTAGAATTAAATTTCCTCAAAACTTTAATCCTGTGTCACTTTCACTAAACAATAAGGGTCATTGAAATTTACAATGTGTACTAAACTGTGTCCATGTAATGGTTTACGAAGTGTTATCTTTCAATTTCAGAATTATTAATTAACATTCTGTATACAAATCCGATTAAACGTTGGTTATTAGCATATACCTTCATATTTTCTCTTTTACGATAAAAATATACGATTTGGAATACAAATATTAAATAATCAATCAATTTATTTAACTGCGTCACACACGAAAAATCCCCAATAATCATTCAATTTATGGAAATATGTCAAGTATAAATAATACTATTGTGATGTAATTTAATAAAGGAGGAATATAGTATCCAAGCAGGCTGAAATCAAGTAGACAACTACATCGTCTTGTAGTTTATTCCTGAAAATATTCAGGACGTAGCTCGTCCTTTGAAGTATAATTTTCCGGCTGACATTCAATAAGTGATATTTCCGGTATAAAACAACCGTTTGATATCTGAATGTCTCAACTTACACAGGTTACTTTTTACGGAAATATAGCGTATGATTTCGTTCAAATCTGCCAAAAAATTGGCAACAACAATATCGAAAACATCAAGCAAAACCGTGTCACTGTCAAAACGAAATAATTTTACTCGAATTAATTGATTTTTACCAGCTCTTAAATGAATTCTTTAAACGTTTACAAAGATTTCAATTTACTCTTGTCCAAATGTACAAAAATGAGAGTCGCTGCTAATTTCTGCCAAGCCACTGATCCGATTCAACAATTGTTCGTCGACAAAATCAGGGAGTACAACGAAAAATCCAAGTAAGTTAAAAACAACACAAATCGTTTTTTTGTAAAATTGATCTTATTAAGAGGGGAACTGCTGGAACCGTCGGAAGAGATAACCAAAATGCTTCAGCAGGAACTGGAAAAAGTCGACAAGACATTCGAACGCGCGCCCAACGAGGACATGACCAAGTTCCCGAGCTTTGAATGGACCGAACCGAAAATTGATCCCGTCGTCGAGGAAGAACCCAAGGAGGCCATGCCGAAAGTAAGGGACATAACTGAAATCAAAGACGACGAGAAAGGCGATAAAGGCGATAAAGGCGCCAAAACCGAGAAAGGCGAGAAAGGCGGGAAAGATGAGAAAAAGAAATGAACTGTTATTGTATTCGTTAGTTTTTCTATTAAAAACAAAAATAACCACATGTAGGTGTTTGTGGGGGTGTTTGGGGTTAAAACTATAGTGAAGGCGGAAAAAGTTTCGCGACCATAAATCAAAACTAAGAAAGTTACGTTTCAAGGGTATAATTATTTAAGGCTTGGACGTAAATCATTTAACTCTAACTTTGCACTTCCGAATAAAACTACGCGGAGTACAAGAAATGTTATTACAAGATAATCTTGTAATTTTTTGACGTCTTTCCGAGGTTCCCTGCGATTATCGTTTAAGACATGGAGATGAAAAGATTTGTAACATTGTTACCTACAAAGGACAATAAAAGAAATGCAGCACTTTCCACACATAATCTAATGTGTGGGGAATCCATTTTTATGTTGTGGAAGTGCTGAGGAAACGCTTTATGAAATTAGTGTCAAAAAGTTGTTCAAACATTATTTTATTGTCAGGTTTTATTTCGACTTTATGTCCCAGTGTAAATTTCAGTTTTATGTCGAAAAGAAATATTATCATTATGTTGTTTTGTTGCAGTTTAATTGTTTTAAATGTGACAATTTAATACTTTAAAACAAATAAACGTTACAATTTAATGCCACATCACAACCAACATCGATTTTACAATATTCACAGCAACCAGTTGTGAAAGATAATATCCTCAAACTGATGAAAACACCCGGTAACCCAATATAAAAGCGGTTAGTGGTGAATTTTTGGCATTAACTAATCGGATACACGAATCTATTACGTGGTCCATTATCAGTGATATTGGACGAAATGTATTGTGCGTCTGAATCGAAAACGGATTATCCGATGCTTGTTATGACATTAAACTTGAGAGCAGATAAGACACTATGGCATCACACTGCTTCACCGGCCCTTTAATACCTACATTGTGGGCATAATGCGTTTATCTGCAATTCTGCCGTCACTGTTTTCCGCCAACCAAGAATTTTATACCCACGCAATTTATCAAAAAAAGCATTTTCATTTTATATTTATCTATAAACATACGAAAATAAAATTATGGATGTCGTAAATATATAAAAACATTACTGAAATGGAGACGTTTAATATTGTAAAAAACTGAAAATGTTGAACGGCTAAAACGGTTTTTTCTTTGAAATGGTTTTGTTAGTTAAGTTAAAGCTGTAAAAATAATATATGATATCTATCTATATTTTAAATAATAATCGTTCGATACATTGTTTTCCTTCTTTATATTGTTAATATTTAAATTAGATTTGATTACTATTATTATTATTTGAATATTTTATTTCTAAAATTTTTTAGACAATTTACCTTAAATTCCTTGTCTTTGGTGCTTTTTTAATTTACTATCAAAATTTTTCAAATTATTTGGATGACTTTAATTCTTTATATTTTTGTGCTTTTTTAATTTATTTAATTATTAGTTACACATTTATTTCATTATTTACATAATATAAATTTTGAAGTTTATTTATATTTTTGTAGTTCTTCTGGTTTTTCCAATATTTAAACAATTTTTATTATATCCATTTTATTAAATTTAATTCTTTCATGTTTTCCAAAGTTTATTTGTATTTGGATTTTGAAGATATAATTTTATCAAATATATTTCTTATTTTATTTTCAAAATCATTTAGGTTGTTTTGGTGCCTTAAATTCTTTATATTCTTTCTACTTTGAATTTATTTTCAAAATATTCAGATTGTTTGATCTTTTATTTATTTAATTATTAGTATTAGTTACTATTTACAATATTTCATTGTTTACATTATATAAATTTTGAAGTTTATTTAAATTTTTGTAGTTCTTTAGGTTTTTCCAATATTTAAACAATATTTATTATATATTTTCCAAAGTTTATTAGTTTTTAGATTTGAATACATAAATTTATCAAATATATTTTTTGTTTTATTTTCACAGTTTATTTAAATTTTTTGCAGTTTTTTTTAAAATTTTTATTTGTTTTTAGACTTTGGAAGACTTAAATTTGTCAAGTATATTTTTTATTTTATTTTTAAAATTCTTTAAATTGTTTGGATGTCTTAAATTAAATTTCTTTATTTTACATTTTTCAAATTATTTAAATTTCTTATTTATTTTTTTATTGACTTTCACCAACTTACTAATGGTCACCATAATGTGGTGAATAGAATGAAAAAAGAATGCGATTTTCGCATTTAGTACACTTAAATTATCATAAAAATATTATAAGAAAATTTCTATATTTTTACTGTTTTTTATACGTTGTGCACAGATAAAAATTTCAAAATTTAATGGTTTATTAAAATGTGCACCATTAGATATGACAAAACACCAGACATTTTATATTTTATATCTTGTTACACCGGGGTGTCAATGTCAAAGAGGTTTGCATTCATTTAATTGCGTCGATTTTCTCATTTAACTTAGTTGACTGCGATTTTATAGTATTCTTCCGCTCTGCTAATTAAATTTATTGTATTGTTTCTTTTTGTGTTTTCGATCACAATCGTTTTAAAACAAATTTTTATACTAATTAAACCAAAAGAGTCTTTTTAATTAAATCCTTTTAGCCCCCGGAATTTATTTTATCGCATTTTATCGCAATACAAATTAATTTGGGTCTAATTTTCATATTAATATAATTATAACGATTACACTAAATCAATTATATCAGATTATTTTTTTAATTAGTTGCGTACACCTACAATTCGCGGGAGAACAATTAAATTAGCATAGTAAAGATCGTTTCGGTGTTATATTAAAATAGATGACAAGGGCGTTGTGTTTCGTTTTTAATTTGCTTTGCCCCTTGCAAAACGGCTGTTGTTTTCTATACCAGACATTAAATATATGAAACGCAGTTTAAAAACTAAGGGTTTCTGCAAAGTTTGTTCACTATTTTTGTAATACGGTTTTATTAGTTGTTTTAGACTGGCTTATTTTTCAGTTTCACTCCATCGCATTTTTAATCAAGAACGAAGCGTGTGCACTCAATATTCTTTACTCATTTGTATAATGGTTGTGTAGCGCATAAATTACAATTTTACTATTTATGTAAATTTTGAATTTTTATTTTATTATTTATGTCTAGCTTCAAGAATTTATAAGTTGAAAAATTATGATTATTTTAATTTGTTAAACAATCAGGTAGAGCCCCAAAATATAAAAATTATAGAAATATTAAGTCAAAAAATTTTAAAATCAATTTTCAGTTTTTATAGTATAGACAAATAGATATATAAAAAAACAAAATATTAAAGAATTTAAAAAATATTCAAATGAAATTTAATGAAAAATCTATACAGAAATTTAAACAATATAATCTAATAAAAATGTCTATATACCTAATAAATTGTAAATAAGAAAATTAATAAAATAAAGAAATATATAATAAAATAAAAAAAATCAAGAATTTAAAAGAATTCTAATAAAACTTCTAATTCTAAATTTAAAGAATATAAAACTTTTAAAAATAGAAAATTTATTTTTTTTAACATTTAACATAATTTATTACAGAAAACGTAATAAACGTAAATAATTAATTAAATTTTAATTTAATAAAATAGTATAAAATTCTAAAAAATTCAAGTCTAATATATCTAATAATTTATATAATATTTATACAACATAAAATATAGTATTTAATACACATAAATAAAAATCTAATTTGAAATTTAAAAAATAAAAACATGTAAAGCATAAAATATTTTAAAAATATATGATATATATTAACAATGAAAACTGTTAATATAAAAAAATGTTAGAAATAAAGAAGTTGAAAAGTTAATATAAATTAAAAAAGTAGACATTTAAAGAAAATGAAACAAAAAGTATATTTGATAAATTTGTCTCCAGAAGAAGTATATGAAATATATATTTTCCCTAATCAAAATAATAATAAAGAATTTAAATATATTTAATTCTAAATTTAAAGACACTTTCAATGAATTAATATTACCTAAAGAGTTTAAAAAATTTCTAATAATAACAAAATTTTAAAGGATCTAAACTAATTTTAGAAACACCTTTAAAAATTAAATTATAGAATTTAATAAACTTGATAGTGTATTACAAATTGAATAAAACAAACAAAAAAAAGCTAATTTAAAAATTTAATTTATAAAATATTTATTCTTAATAATTTAGAATTAAGTAACATGTAATGAAAAGAAAATAAAAAATTAAAATAATAAAAAAATATAAGTATAAAAATATTACGAAATTTAAACATTATAATATAATAAAATATTATATTATATCTTAAATTTTAGACTTAATCAAGTTGAATAAATTAATAATGAAATCAATTTAAATAAGGATAATTTAAGTTATCAAAAGAACTCAAATGTTTCATAATTAGTCTAAAAGGTCTAATTAAATTATAAAAAAATATAAATTTATATAAATTCAGTAATATTAAAGAATTTCAGTTTTCAGTGAATTAATACCTAACTTAACTTTAAAGATCTCTAGAAATTTAACCTGTAAATTTTTATTTCACACCCGTTTTATTTTGTGTTCATTCAGTTTGAAATAAACATTTCGAATTGACGTTGTTCGCACATATTTATTATAAATCGAATATGTATCACTTAATTAACTGGCCCCGTTTCCGATTAAATCAGAACATTAATATCCTGCGGCATTTCGTCCGAAACGTGTCGCAATGCACATCCAGTTTCTGAGAAAGTGTTGTGGTATTTATTGGTAAGCTTCCTGTCTTTTGACAAGCCTAATAATAGACGGAATCGAAGTTTATTAAATTCCCTATTAAAACCCAAAAGTAAATATATTCAAGTTGAATGGCAACGTTAAATAATTAAATCTATGCGGATGAAAACGAATCGAATACAGTTGGATTAATGAAACTTCATGTGTGCACAAAGTTTTACAATTAGACGGCGAATTATTGACAAATCGCCACCGAAGATTTCGGAGACGGTAGGTGAGTAAATAATGTGTAATTAGAATTTCGTAAGACATATTGGATGTGACTACAAATATTGTAGCTTCGCCTCGAGGCGAACCAATAAATGGACCCAATGTGAGAACGGAGTCCCGATTATTTTTGTATTAAATTAAATTCTTTCCACGGTGAACTTTCCATTTCCGCATTTAAGCACGGCTTGAAAGAACACAATTTAGTACGATAAAAAACATGCAGCCAACGTGAAAAGGATTTTGAGAACGGACACCTACGTCGAATAATCAACAAGTTTGGATTTGTCACGGTCTTATTAACGTTTCGCGTGTTAAAATACATGTAAATTTAAACGTATGCAATTATTATTAAATCTCTTACGTTAATACTAGCTTTCCGGACGATTTAAAACACGTAATATTATATTTTAATTAAATCTGTACCCGAGAAACTGTGTAGGATACGTTTTCTGAAGCCCCAGCACTTAACCAGTCAACTTCAACTTAATAATTTAAATGTAAATGAATAACTAACAGAGTATTAATTATTCTATTACGGTGTAATGTTAATCCATAAAGTGATTTTATACATCGCATATTTGATGTCACATTGTTGATTTTTCATACAAATGGATCTAAAAACGGCGGAAATCTACATATAGAAATTGGATTTTGATTAATCCAGAAAGCTGAACAATTCTCTAATTTAATTAAACTTTTAAATCAAGTTTATAACTATTTTAATTGTAATCTTAAGCCATATGTTTTTAGATAAATATAACTTTGGAGTATGTTTTGAAACTTGAAAACAATTGAATCCATGTCAATGTATATAGCAAACATATACACATTTTATTGTATACATTTTTAAGGTAATCCCGGTGTGTGGAACATGAAATATCATATAAAAATTTTCTTTCCATTTCAGTTATTCAGTGAAACCTTTTACCTCGTTCATTACTTTGGTCACCCACATTTTCTGAAAAGAAAACCATATAGTTAAATGATTAAATTTTCGGTATCTAATTCATTTTGACTAAAGACAAGCAACCAAGTCAAGGATGCTGAAAATTCAAATTTTATATAATTTTTAACCATTTTCAGTCACTTTTAGTTGAACGATTTTTCAGTTACAACCAATTGTATAAAAAATGAAAAGGTGAAAATAAAAATAAACGAAAATTTAGTATACGATTTTATATATTTTTTATCTGTAAGAGTCTCTTGTATAAGAAATCAGCCTGAAGCTTATATATCTCGTTTCCATTTCAGTTCTTCAGTGAAACATTTCACCTTAATCATCCACATGTTCTGAGAAGAAAACCAAATAAATGAGGAGAAAAAAATTCGTATCTTATTTGAACGTGAAAATCGAAATGAAAGTGATTTAATTGGAACATTGCATACCAATTACTTTTAATTGCTATTTATTTTGTAGCAACATGTTGTTGCTTGTTTTTGTTTACCTTCTCTTTGTACAATATAGTTTTTGAAGACCATTTTCAAATATCCACTTAAATTGATTTTTTGTTTTCTTTTTTCAGGAAGGAGATATTATTTAAAGATGCTACCTATACAATAAAAATTACAAAGAATCAATCATTTTTCATGGGTTTTCACTGTCTACATGAATGAAGAATATCGAATAATCAAGTTAATTAATTATTAACTTAACAGGATAATACTAATATCAAAGAACAATCCATTATTATCGTTAACTGAGAATAAAGCCAACCTGAAGGAAATCGGACTAGCTGAAATTAGTTCAAATACTGTGAGAACATGGTTAGTGGAAAGGGGTTCGTTTGATTCCAGATCAAAAAGATGAATTCTGCGTTATAATAAAAATGTGAAAGTCTAATTTTGACTAGCTTAGAATCACATACTAGAACACAGAACAAGGGGGACGAATAGATTTTAGTGACGAACCTAAATTTAATTTAATTTAATAGTAAATTAATACTATGTTAGATTATGTTGGTATCAGTAAAACAATTTAATGAAAACCTAAATAAAGACAATGAAGTACCAAATAACATGAATGAGTATCCACTAAATAACGTATAACAAAATAATATAACAATAACAATAAAAAAACAGTAGTTAGTTTAAGTTTGAATTTTTAAAGACAAAATTCCGTGTCATGCTGGTGTCACGTATTGAAAATCGATATTCTACATCCGATTGTAACCGATAACGTTTCAACTTGCCAATCAAATTAATAATTTACATACATTTAGTCTCACGACCGTATTTATTACATTGAACGAATCATTTGTTTGCAAATTTTATATTATTGTGTATTTCATGAGGTGGAAGTACGAATTCTCTCATCACTTTATTGACTTTGAAAACTTTGTTAAGGAACTTTCAGTTATGAAATTCATTAGTCGAATTCATCCACAATGATTTGTACAAAACAAGTATTATTCACCATTCTAATATAACTACACAAATCGATAAAACAAGTTTGAAACAAAAGGGAGGAAATGGTAAATAATAAATTAACACTATCGAGGATTTTAAGCGGGTTTTAATTAAAAATTAGTGTGCGATATTAGAAAAGTTTTGTTGGCATAAAACTTATGGCAACAAATTCGAATTTACTGTTTGGTTAAATCCTTCTTGTTTAAGACTCGACACACTCCACAAAGAGACTTTGTATTTGAGTAACGAATCAGAAATCAGATGCGGTACACTTTGATACAAACTATTGTTGATCATTCTTAATTGCACTTGCCTACACATTAAAAAAAATGTTTTTTTTTTTTTGCTTTTATAACGTAATATAAAACGAGCTAATTTACAATGAATTAAGATGAAAAGCATTAAGTTAAAGTAAATAATAATTTTTCAAAACACTTGAGTAATATCAAATTACGTGTCGTTAAGGGAATTGTATCTTCACAATTATAATTCACAAAGAAAATTTATTTATGTAGGTCATAAAAAGGGTTGATCAATTCCCCATAACATGACCACGATGTAATCTTGTTATTAATTAACAACAATTTTATTGCACTTTGTTAATTAATTGCAAAAAGTGTTTAAATTAACATGATAATATATTTTTAATTGTCACTTGTACAATAAATTTACAGTCGACTAATAATAAGTGACCTATAATTTAAAAGATCGCGGATATATTTATAGAAACCCCCACGTATTTTGTTTGTAAACACCTTTTATAATGTCACACACATGGAGAAAAAGGCCCTGCCTCCATTTTGATGCCAGAAACTGTTAAACAATGACGTCCATTAATTTTAAGGAACAATTTTAGTACGTTTCCACACGTGGAATTTTTCAGGTCGTCGATTCGAAAACGGACTAATACGTGTCGGTTAATTAAGGGTAATTAACACCTGCGTTAGCACAACAGGCCCAACACAAATACCTATCTTCGATTAATCCGATTGAGTAGGTGTCGAATTGTTTCTGTCGTTCATAGAATTCAAACAGTCAGAAATTAATTTTGTAGGCGGAACAACCCCATCGAACAGGGTGAAAACTGTTTACTTAAGTATTTTTTAAATACGGGTCGGGAGCACAGTTTATGTATAATTTGGATTTTCATCACGTGTAAGCAGGAGTGGTGTTGAGAGCCATAAAGGTAAAGACCGAATATCTAAGAGGTGAAAATAATCGCGCCATAAAAGTACTCACATTAAAGTCACTTTTATCCCAGTTCAACATTTATAACTTTATGTAGAGTATTTTGTATTTTTGCGCTGAACATTTTTAATACATCAACTGTATGTGTTTCTGAATTCAAAGGTGCGGAGTGCCCCAAATTGGTTGTCTTTGACTGTTAAGAATTATTTCCAGACTGGAACAGCTTATTTTTTAGTTATTAATTACATATCTCAAAATTATAAGGACATATATTTTTGTAGATAAATAACTTATATTACACAAAACAAACTTTTTAGCATTTATCAAAAATAAATTATCATCATTATAAACAATAATATTAATTACATAGAAATTTACCAGAAATATCAAATATAGCTTTGAAAAGATAATTAAATAAATACCAAATTATATATTTTTTCAAAGACAAATTCAATTATATTTTTCGTTTAAATTAAAAAATGGCTGAAAAAAATGTCCTCTTTGTTTTATATACAGTATAGTCAAAATTGACTGTAAACATAGTTATATCTTAGATAAAGATAAAAAATTATATATTTTTGGAAAGCTTGGTCATTTTCAGATATTTATTGAATTCGACTCTAAAATTTGATTTTTCCAGACATTTTAAATTTTAAAGACGTATTCAATTATGCGTTACATTTCAGATTAAAAATTTGCACATATGTCTAAAACTATGTAAAAAATGCCTGAAAAATTATTTTACCGTTTGTCAAATAAATAAATTAAATAACCAGTTATGTTCTCTTTGTTTCATAGACACTAATTAAATGTCTCCATATATAAGAATAATTACTATTGGAAAACTTGATGTTATATCATATCACCTATATATCGAATTTTAAGTAAATATATTTTTAAGGTATCTGATATTACGTAAAGGATTCCTGAAAAAAAACACAGTATAAATATATAAATATCTCTAAATTTACTAGAAATATCGTTATATCTTAGATAAAGATAATTGGAAACTGTGATTTTTTTAGACAGTCGAATTCAATTATGCTTTTAGATTGAAATGTAAAAGTTACACATATATCTAGAAATTTCAAGTAGATATATTTTTAGGTAAGTATCTGATATTACGTAAAAAATGTCTGAAGAATCCTTCTAGCCTTGATCAAATAAATAAATTAAATAATTATGTCCTTTTTGTTTCATAGACAACAATATTAAATATCTCCAAAGTTACTAGAAGTATCGGAGGAAGGAAAAAATAATTGAATATATAAGAAATTGTATATTTTTATAAAGTTTGATTTTTTCCAGACATTTTAAATTTAAAATAAAACACATCTCAAAATTATAAGTAGAAATATTTTTAGTGAGTATTTTATACTATATAAAAAAGCTTGTAGGCTGTTTTTAGAGTTTGTTCAAGATGAAAACATAAAGTAAATTTTCGTAAATATCTCCAAAACCAGTCATAGATGTTTAAATTCAATTCAGAGCATTCAACATTTAAGGTCACTCAAGTTAGTTCTCCATCTGCTCTGAAAATATTCGCAACATCCAAAGACAACCAATTTGTAACACCCTGTGCACAATTTGATTTGCACGGGTTGCACATGAAATTCAACTTTGTTGACACATGCAATTATGAGGGTTGAAGGTGCGAACTTTTCAGTCCCAAAACAAATCTTACGGATCCAAAGTTCACGTCATTATAATTAATTTTATGCCGGACGTCGCATAACTCGATGCGAAACGGAAAAAAATATGTTTCGTGTTCTGAAAAAATCTCGACATGTGAGTTTCGTGGTGGTTTAAGAGCTAGTTACGTGTGTCATTAGGGAACGATTCTTCCCCCATGCAAATACCGAAGTCACTTACAGAGATCCCCGAAGAATTGCCAGCGAGTTTATCATGAACGATGTGTGTGTGTGTGTGTGTGTGTGTGAGTGTGTTTGTCAAATATTTTCGAAGCAACTTTCCCGCAAAATTTGTTACGCATCGAATCAGCTAATGTCGAAGTTACATCCAAGTGGATGATTAGAGGTCGTAATGAAATTATGTAAATATTTTATGAAAATCGGAAACTATATTTGTACATGACGAAACGGATTGTAATAATTTGATTGGAGTGAAATATTAACGAAGTAAAAATTTTTATCTGGGAACTCATGAAATTGAAAAGATAAGGTGAAAGAGGGTTTCACTAATTCAGTTAGTATTCTTTTGGATGTATGGAATGCCACTTATCTATTCCCATTTATATGGAAATCTAGTCGATTTACCTAATTCGAAAGTCTGCCAAAATTAAGTTATTTTCTGTTCTAGGTTTCCTATTAGAACTTAAGCCTTTTAATGTCAATTGTTTAACTTCAACCACAATAAAATTGATGTGACGCTCAACTCCCAAGTTTATGTTTTGTTTTTACAGTTATTAGAACAAAAAATTATAGTCATACAGAAAATAAGTGACTTTTTACGTTTAAACGTCGTTTTTATTTCGTTCCATCCATAAAACTGCTGTTTTTTTGCCAACAATACATTCCATTAAATCTGAAATTGGATTATCCGTTTTAGTTTTATGTATGGAAATCACCGAATGATTTTGTAATTTTTATAATGCTCTAAACCTACACCTTTTGGTACAATTTTAAAAAGTGTGTAAACCGAGAAATTTTCAACAAAATAATCATTTTATGGGCCATATTTTCCAATATCGTTGGAGATAATATGCACGAAAGCTGATGTAGTTAAGCTAAAATTATTTTTGAATGTTACGAGAAATCTCCGGAGGCGAAGTTTCATATGGAGCGTTAAATATTTGCTGTGGCAGGCATGTGAAACAAATTTTCAATTGTTTTAATTAGTTGTAAACAATTTTCAGGTTTTATTTTTATAGTTAATGCAACAGATTTGATGTATTTTCAAACCGAACATTCCACCACAAAAATCATATCGATTGTTGGTTAAAACGCAGAACAAATCCGATAATAGGTAATCATTTGGTGCTTTAACGTTTGGTCCAGCTGAAAATTGAGCGTTCGAACCATCGCGAAGCTTTTCAATGCTCTAATGCTTGTTTATACATATTAAAATGGATCGATTTATCTTGCCTCCATAAATTTTATTTTTATTCGGTTTCTTGCTTCTCTGGTTTCCGTTGACTGCCGTTGTAAAATACAATTTGGAGACGTATGCATATGCATACATCCATTTTTAGTAATAATGCGAAAGCTGCACGTGGAATTGAATATGTATATTTACATGAAACAAAAAGAAAAAAAATATTTTCCATGTGACCAATGAATTTCCAATTTAAAGCAACAAAGCCACGTCGAAGCATATTCGTTTCCTTAAAAAAAATACATCCGAGTAACAAACAGGATTATTCCTGGAAAAGGAATAATACCAGTGATGTGGGAATATTTTATGCGGTCTGCCTGAAATAACACCGTTACCTACTTATGCATTATTATGTTATGTGCTGGAATACCTTTAAGGGATCACACGTAACAAACTCGGAAAATGCACAAAGGTTAATAATTAACAATTTTATTCAGGTTCAACAGTTATAAGTATGTCATTCGTACCCGCGAGCTGTTCTTTACTCCCTGAACGTGAATAATAACACATTTTTAACAGTGAAACCAAAATATTATTTCGTATTAATAGTGCAAACCTTCTATGTGTTAACTTTGCAACTGTGAGGCAAGTTTCCGTGTTGTTTCTAGAAACTCGGTTAATGGATCAATTTTACCTCTTCAACAACAGTTTCCAACAATTTTTAAGGCTGAGGCACAAGAACATTTAATTGTATATATTATACAAAGAAAATTAATTCATCATAATTGATTTTTCTTCGTCTGGGGCACTGGCAGCAATGAGACTGATTGGATATTGTTTCCATAACTGAAAAAACCCTTTGCTTTGTTTCTTTTCTTCAGGTTGTCGAGAAATTTATGAATCATAAATAACACAATATCTATGAACATTCTTTGTAAACTTAATTAAACATCTTTTATCTGACGGAAAAAACTTTTATAGGTTTTATATAACTATTTCGAGTAGGATTCATAAGTAAAGCACCCAAACCGTATATTCAATACAACTGATTTTAAAATTTATTTCTGTTGCCAACATCGTTCCATTTATTGATACAAATTAAACAACACAATTTAGAAAAGTTCCGGAATGGTGAAGAGCAGCGTAAATTTAAAGAAATCGATCATTTCATGAACGATTTCCAATTTTAACAGAAGGAACACACTGGAAGGTGTTCCCAAAAGTGGTAGAAAAAAGCAAGACTAACAGAGCCGTGGACAGAATTAAAAATTCAGTGCATAAATAAAAAATAAACGAAGTTAGTCTGTCGAAGACTAAAAGAAGCTGGTCTCCATGGTAGAAAATCAGCAAGGAAGTCGGTTCCAATTACTTAAACCGTGTGGCATTTCTTGGATAAGAAGACCAATTATTGAAAAGTATAATTCCAAGGACTCTAGACTCACTGTGAAACATGGTGGAGAAGGCGTTATGGTTTGGGGATGTTTTCCTGGGTTTGGCATGGGGCCGCTGGTTAATATAGACGTGATAATGGATCGTTTCGTTTATTGTGACATTTCGGAGAATCATTACCCGAAGGTATCATGAGTTTACCTTCCTGCACGATAACGATCCCAAACACACGTCTAAGTTTGTTAAAGAATGGTTCGTTTCTCAAGGAATACGTCTTAGCGAGCACAAAGCCCAGATCTCAATCCAATTGAAAAAAACCTTTGGGATGAAAGTGATCCATGCAAACAGATTGGCATATTTGAATAAACTCTACGAAGAAGTTCAAAATCAATGAAAAGAATTATCAAACGATTTACATTGAACTCAGTGGAAAAACATGTTTATAAGTTATTAAAGATAATGGACAAGCTACTAAATATTAAATAAAGGAAAGCTAAATATAAGATTGTTTTATTTTATTGTTGTTCCACTTTTGACCCTTGACGCTTTTTTCAAATATTAGTTAATATCTAATTAAACCACTAATAAACAATTATATTGCCGTATTGTTGTTATCAAACATACTGCATAACTGACAATAATATGGATATTTAAACATAAACTCTTATCAAGCCAAATGAAATTTTTTAAAGTTGCTCTACATGCGATAGTAATAGATTATCTCGTTTTTTGGAAAAATTTAATTACATTAAAATAATATTTATTCTTTATTAAAATGAGTTTTTTATGACTAAATAAAAGTTCTTAACAATTTTTAAGATAGAAGAGATAATAGAAAATTTTAAAAATTATGAAATATTAATATTACAATATCTATAAAAATTTTTTGAAACATGAAGTAAAATTTATAAGACAAAAAAATTAATTTTTTATATCATATTACTATTATGTACTGTAGTGGCCGTAACTACTGGTACTTACTAAAATTTGTTAAAAACATGAGGTTTACTGTAATGTTTATTGTTATTTTTGTGCCAACTATGCAACTAGTAAATCTAATTTTATTCATTAAATAATTACATCGATGTTTTGTCTCAAATTCAACATAAAAATTTTAAATAAACCCATCACAGCAATTCAAGCAGTTTGAAGGAACATAGACTTCGTATATTTAGAAAGTGATCTGTTAGTCTGTGTCATAGAGGGAGGCCAACATTGGAAAACGAAAAAAATATTATACAAAGTATTACTGTTAAACTAAATAACACGGATTTAATCATTAAAGAGCCTTTTGAAAATTAATGTTTCAATATCTGTGTCCAGTTATTGTATAAAACGACAATACTAATACCAATTCACATTAAATAAAAAAATTATGACTAAAATATACTATTTTAGAAAGTTGTAATATTATTGACCACTATTGTATTTATTTTATGAACAAAAAAATAATACAATTAGCTTCAATATTATTTTAGTATTTTTCTTTATTAAATTTAGTTTTTTTCATATTAAAAACTTGGCCAATAGTTCAATTTTATCACTACTATAAAATTTTCAACAAGAAAATTTAAATAACTACATTTTACAAAGTAAATTAATTCATTCTGTTTGATTTTTCGTCGGCTGAAGCATCTATTTTTCGTAACTGACTGTTGTTCCCGCAGCCAAAAGACCCTTTGCTTTGTGTGCTTTCTACCAGAAAGTGTTCCTCAAGTTGTCGAGAAATTTATGATCCATAAATAACACAATATCTATAAATATTCTTTGAAATATTATATCTAACAAACGTAAAATTTATCTGTCAAAAAAAAATTTATTATATTGGGTATTTATTTTTTGAATAAAAATTAATTCAATTACCTTACAATAATATTTTAGTTTTATTCTTTATTAAAATGAATTTATTTGAAATTCGACAACACTTATCAGTTCTTAGTATCACTTGAATAAAAGTTTCCACTATTTTTTAATGTTTCGATATAAACAAATTTAAATATCTCAAAAAGTTAGTTAATTTCTCAAAAAGTTAATTAATTTATCCCAATTCATTGCATGGATCATCTACACTGCTTTTTCACAGTGAATATTGTTCTCATAGCCAAGAAACCCTTTGATTTGTGTCCAGAAATATTTGAACCATAAATAATAAAATAAAGTTTATTAGATTCTATTATTATTCTTTCTTTATTACAAAGGATTTTCTTGTTACTAGAAACTAGGTCAATAGTTCAATTTTATGGGTTATTTAACAATTTCCAACAATTTTTCACGCTGTGATACAAGAAAATTTTAATATCCACATTGCATAAAGTCAATTAATTTGCTCCGTTTGATGTTTGATTTTCCGGAGCACCCACGATAGTTTTTGAAACTGGATATTGTTCCCATGTTCACCCAAAAAATCCCTTTGCTTCGTGACCTTTTTGCTGCAAAATGTTCAAGATGTTAAGAAATTTATGAACTATAAATAACCTAATATGAATATCCTTTGTGACATAATTTATTAAAATTTACCCATTTTATCTGATAGAAAAATTTAATTTTGTTATCCTGCATCTACTTTTTTAAAATAGTAAAATAATACGATTTAATTTAAACTAATATTTTACTGTTTTTCTTTATTAAAATGACAGTTATTTTTAACTAAAGCAAAATACACATAAATATTACGTTGAAATTCAATCAGGATTATTCTACATCCTGTTATATTTGTATTGATTTGGATCATTTTTTTGTTTGTTATTGCAGAAATTGACAACTGAATGACGTTACACTAAAAAATTTAGTGCTATTGATTTCGATTCATTTGACGAACGTATGAAACAGTTTTAAAATCGATTAAATATTTTTATAAACGACGTTTCATTTACATTTTATTAAAATATTAGAACTAGACTAAAATAAACATAAAACATTAAATAAACATGCACCGAAGGTACAAAAAATTGAGTAAATTGAAAATAAATTCAATTTAAAGTTAATATTCGCAAGCATTGTTTACGCAAGATTTATAGGTTATCAGAAGCCCCATCTCAAAATCGTGTGTCTATATACATTACGTCTTGAAGACCTTTTCTAATTTGAATACATATTTCGGAACAAACACGATAGAAATTAATCATCCTGCCATTAATGTGGTTGTTTTGTTTTATTTTTCGTTAGTGCAAGAAGTCGTATCGAGTACTTATTCAATCTTTCCCCCTTTTCCGCGTTTTCTTTCGATGTGGACAAGATTAATCTGATATTAATAAGCCACTTCAGTCGATCATAAGCTTTTTTCCAAAAGGCTTATCTTTTTAATTAATCACTGAGAGTGCTATTTAAAGCAGAAATCAGACAGAAAATTATTGCACTTCCAATTGGAAAGTCTCTAATTAAATTTCTTTTGTTTAATTATGTTTGACGGCTTAATAAATTCTAATTGTCCGGACAAAAGTATACGAAAAAAGGTAAAGAAATTTCTTATCTACAGATATTCTTCCTATTATTATATTTCGCCAAAACTAATAGTAATTCCGTATAACGTAAATGCGTATGAGAAACTTCAGAACGTCTCCTTTCCTTAGTCTGCACTTTTGTTTGAAACGCTTTAGTTTTTGAAAGTAACTTATGCAACAACATACGTATGTTTTACATTGTTTGTGCAACTAGAATTGTCACGGCGAAGTTTGTTGTAATAGTAAAAACAAATAATTATTAAATTTTAACAAAAGAATAATATTTATTCTTGTTTAAGTTTGCATAATTAAGGTTGTTAACGGAAAATAAACGTTTATTTAAAGTATTATACTCAGGATGTTTCATACCTTTTTAATCACTAATAATTATAGCATATTATATTAATAATGCAAGTTTTCATTATTGCCTAGTTTCAGATATTAATTTAATACATTAAATTAATATCCTAATAATGCAAGTTTGATAATGTTGACGAGTTATTTGAGAACTTCAAATTGCGTAGGTAGTTAAATTTCATTATATTAAGACATTTACCTAAAACAAGAAATATGTAAAATTTAAATGAAGAAAACAAAACGGCACAACTTCGTAATTAAATTTAAATCGAAGTATTGTGTCAAGAACAATTCTTATTTCTAATACTAGAAAAACTGTCCTAAACCTGGACGACCGAGAAAAACCAACAATACTGACGATCGGAGGATTGTAAGAGCATCTGAATACAACTGCCGAAGATCTAAAGACTAAATAAATCACATTTGGAGGTATCTATCTGTTAGTACCATAAGACGTAGGCTAAATAGAGCTGCAAAACTCCATTTTACATTGAAGCTCTTAAACTAGCTTGAACAAAAAATAGAAAACCGTATTGTTTTCTGATGAAAGTAAATTTAATTTATTTTCTTCAGATGGAATTCGATGGATTATACGTCCAGTCAACAAAATGTTTGACCCTAAGTACACCAAGAGAACAATTAATCATGTGGCTGTAGGAATAATGGTGTGGGGATAATTTTTCGGATTTAGAATGTGACCATTAGTAAAAATAAATATAATAATGAATAGATTTAAATTTTTAGACATCCATCACATTGTATGCATGCGTAAGTTGAGCATAATATGTCTTTGTCGTTGATGTTCCAACACGATAATGATCCGACGCATATAGCCAATGTTGCAAAAGACTTTTTTGCTTCCAATAATGTAAATCTTATGAAGTGACCAGCCCAAAGTCCCGATCTAAACCCCATAAAAATCTATAGAATTCTGTTTATAAGCAAGACATTGATAACCTTGTTTCTTCCATGAAAACAAGATGTTAAGAAGTAATAAAATAGAGTGAATATACTACTAAATACTAATAAATCATTAAAAACCTAGGTATTTTATTTTGTTGTTTTACTTTTGACTCCTTGTTTTATTATATAATACTATAGTTCTCATTCTGATATGAGGTAAGTATACATATCGTTTTTAATTTCATGCATTAATTTAAATATACAAATGTATTTAGATTTTTTTTTCTTAAAAATAAATTTGTTATTCCAATTAGAAAAATGGTATTTTAATATAGTATTAGTTCATTCAATTAGTTATTAAGTAATTAAATATAATTTAAAATATAATTGTAAATGAATTTAAATAAATTATAAACATATTAACTAATATTCATATAATTAATATGAGTTCAAAAGTTTTTATATTTGTAAATAAAATTAAATTAAAAACTACATTTTTTGCACATACATGTATATTAAAAAATTAAAAAAAAAAAATAAAAAAAAGGCGAATGTTTTAAATTATTAAATTATTTTATTTTTAAAAACAAATAATTTTTTTCACAAAAACATGAGTAAAATTTAAATAATAATTAATGTTATAAAATTCTAAAATATCATATTAATCATAATTAATTATAATATTTAATACTAAAATTATGTTTTTGAAATATAAAAGTTCAAAAAAAATAATTTTAAAAAACTGAAAAATAAAACTGAAATATATGCACAATATATTTTATTATTACTATAATAAATATATTTTGTACAATTGCAAATATTAAATAAAAAATATTTGTCCAGTACAATTTTGGTTAAATTTATCAATTATTATCAAATTCTATTTATTCAAATAATTTTTCCGATTTCTAATAAGTATACTAAGAAATAGTAATGTTAACTGTAAAATGTAAAAAGGCAGTACCAATATTTAATTTCTTAGTAAAATTCATTAATGTGTACATAATTGATTAAATAATTAAAATATAATCAAATTATTATTAATAGCTTTCAAATTTTCAAATATTGAATAATATGGACCTTTGATTTATTTGATTATAACAAACAAATGTTTTATTTATTTATATTGTTAATATAAAATAAATTTAAAGATTTTAATTATTTTAAATTTAAAATAAACTAAAATGATAGAAAACAGAAATATATGAAATTGAAAATTATAAGAAAGAATTATAAATGTTATTATAAACTTAATTTCATAATTTTTAATATTAAAATAGTCTTGAAATAATTAATTTTCAACGAAATATTGTTTTCTTGAATTCCGACATAAATATATCTGAATATTTTTAAAATATTTAATTAAATTATTTTTAAAATATATAAAATGTATAAAATATATAATGGATACTTAATAATAATAAAACAGTTTTTGCTTTTGTTTTAAAATATTTATTTTTTCAAGAATTTAAAGCATATTTTATATTTGTATTACAAATACAAACAATACCATTAAAATAACAGTTTTTATTTTAATAAAACATATTTTAAATGTTTATGTATAATTTAAATAAAAATTACTATTTTTAAAAAAATCGATGTATTTTATAAATTGCTGTGAATAAATAAATAATTGGGAATATTGAAAAATATTTACTTAATTAGAATATAATTCATTAACAATAAATAATAACACTGTTCTAAAAAAATAAAATTTTAGTCTATAAAAAATAAGTTTAATTTTAAATTGTTAAATACATTTCTTAGAATAGTTGAATAATTACTGTAGATATTAATAATAAAAAACTAATCCAACATATTTTTTACATAACTAATTTGAAAAATTTAATCATTTAAACATTAATTTAAAACATAATATATAAAAAATGAACTAATTTATGGGAATATTAACAACATTATTTATTTTTAGGCAAAATACAAAAATGTCACAATTTAAATTTTTTTTTTTAATTTTAAGAATTTTTAAAATTTAGAAAAAAATTCTTTTAATAACATACGAACTGCAAATATTGGTGTTAACAAAAATAAATAAATAAAATAGTGGTGTAAGAGAACGGATAACATGCGACCAAACATTGAACTCACCTCTTCTGAGCTTGACAGTTCTGCAACTGTATGAATGTACAACAAAGTTTCGCGGGGGTTCGCGTGTAGTAAAGAGCGGCGGCATCGCCTGTTGAACATGCGCCCCAAATCATGCGAAATAATCAGAAGGAGTAGCCGCTATCACTTCCCACATTCGGCCACCCCCGTAACAGTGGCCCCCCTTCGCCGACAACTAATAACCGTACACACCCCTCCCCCCTCATTTATTTACGCGCCGCCTTTTTTATTTTATTCCTTATTGTTAAACGTTTAACTTCAATCCGGAGGATTCCGCTTTTTAATATAGCTGAGTGCGGCGAAGTTTTATCGGGTTTGTACCGAGATAAAAAAAAATTATTTCGAATATCTATTTTGGGCATCCACTTCTTGAAATGAACGTTTGAAATACCGAGAAAATATTAAGAAAACACGAGATTATTAATTTGACTCAATTAGTACGTTTAAAAGTGGAACTTTATGAATATTAGATTTATTTTGCTCGTTTTTATTTAAAGTCTCCGGCAATTGGTATATTTAAGCCACTCAAATTAAGGAAAAACAAATTATTAGTACTCCTACACTTTTAATCATTTCTTAAACAACTCCTTTTAAAATAATGTTATTTCTAGATTTTCGTATTCAACAATAATGAACGTCGGTTTAAAACAAGGAAAACCTTTTTATAACTTGCATTACCATTAATAAGAACTAATAAAACTTCGTACCATCAGATAAATTGCAAAGCATAAAATGCGACATAGTTTTTAACGGTGTGATTAATCCGCATTTTCAGCATCAATCCCAACAATGACGCTTGATGTATTCGCATGTCAAGGGCCGAATTGTTTCGCACGTTCTGTTTAGACAAAACAATGCGTGAATTTTTAATAAATCATTTTAAACATACGCACATTAATTTATGATTAATTAATGCATTTGGAGTAACGATTATTGTCAATTTCGAAGACGATTTAATTGAAATATATGCTTGTAATAAACAATTTTATGACGGTCACATTTCCAAGTTTATGACGTTTGTGTGGAAGGAGTTATTTAGAAATTAATGTGAAATATGAAATGTTGAATGTCCGTTTTATTTCCATTTTTATAAAAAGGTTTGAGGTGTTATTAATAATAAATATCCTCATACCAAAATTTTTGGAATGTAATGTGAAAAAAGTAAAAAATATATACTAAATTAGGTTTTACGTTTTATTATTAACAAATTTCATTAACAAGTTGAATTTATATTTCTATATGTGTGGTTCGTTTTTATTATTAGATAGCCCTTGGCAATAGATTGGAAAGACCCTATCAAATAATTGTCAAATATGATATTTGAAGCTTTTGATATTTTCTGTAACATTTGGCAATTTAATCGATACAGCTTTGTTACTTTCGAGTGTTTGTTAAACAATTAGAGAAGCAAACTGCACTATCGTCATACAATATGTATACTGTTTGATTTGAAAAACGTTGATAGGAGCTTATGGTGATAAGTCTTCATATCATGCTAGTGTAAAATTTTAATTCCAAAAGCTTTAAAGTCGGTGACAAATTCCTGATAAAAAACGTTATGAAAAATTAAATTTGAAATCAATTGTGAATTTTTCCTGCTCCACAACAAGTCTCGGCCTTATATGGCTTCGTTTCTAAAATAAAAGATGTTAAAAATTTAACTTTTTCCGCAGAATATAACACTTATTGGAAGATGCACTGTTCAAGAATTACGTAGAAGTTTGGAGAGTCTGATTTTATTCTGCAACATTCGACAGTTTAATCTGTTGTTTATAAACAATTGAAACGGAAGAAAGTAAAATATATTATCGATAATCAATATTTTTGATGTTTAATATTACAAACTTTGATAGCTTATGGTGACAAGTCTTCATCTTACACAAACATATAAATTTGATTCCAATGCTTATGCATAAACATAACATAAACCTTCATCATATGCAACCGTAAAATCCTTATTTCAACGCATCACGGTGAGTAATTCGAAATCTTTCTGATGAATAAACTTAAGGAAAACATACATGCTTTGAAAAAATGAAGAATTCTTGGTTTTATTGCACGAAAACTAGATATATTACATTTGAGCAAATACCATGGAGTTGTCTTGCTCCGCCACAAAGTCTCCACCTTACATTTAACAGGAAGCTCAACCTCTCCCAGAGAATTCTCTGAACTCGCTGATTTTCACCTTTTCCACTGAACACTTACTGGAGTATACACAAGAGGAAGTTTTGAATCATCTAATGTATGTTTGTAATATTTGACAGTTTAGTCGCTTTTGTCCTTTTGAACAATTGAAAGGGGAGAAGCAAATTGCATTATTGTCTTTCAATATTTTTCCTGTTCAATTTTAAAAAAGTTGATAGAAGCTTATGGTGATAACTTTTCTTTTTATACAAACCTATAATCTTCCAAAGCTTATGGTGATAAGCTCTCATCTTATACAAGAGTAAAATCCTTATTTCAACGCATCTCAGTGAGTGATTCGAAACCTTTCTGATGAATAATGTTAAAGAAAACATAAATAAATTATTGGTTTTACTGCACCTAAACTAGAGACATTTGAGCAATTACCATGGAGTTGTTTAACTCCACAACAAAGTTTGACCGTATATTTAATGGAAACCTCAATCTTACCCAGAGAATTCTCCGAATCCAGCTCCATCTGATTTTCACCATTTCCACTGAATGCGGCACTCACTGGAGGATATGCAAGAGGAAGTAGTTTGAACCATCAGATATTTATTTGTAATATTTGACAGTTTAGTTGCTATTTCTTTGTTGTTTTGGAACAATTGAAAAGGAAAGAAACAAACTGCATTACTGTCTTTGATAATGGTGATAAGTCTTCATCTTATATATCTGATGAAAATATTAAGAAAATCATAAGAATGTGGAATTATTAGTTTTATCGCACGAAAACTAGAGGCATTTGAGCAAATACCGCGGAATAGTTTTGCTCCACCACAAATAGAAAGCTCAACCTCACCCACAGAATTCTCTGAATCGCACTCACTGGAGGATATGTAGTTCAAGAAAAAGTTGTGAACAATCTGATATTTGTTTGTAATATTTGACAGCTTAATCGCTATTGCTCTGTTGTTTGCGAACAATTGAAACGGGGGAGAACCAAATTGAACTTTCAATACCGTAGTTGTTTGATTTTAAAAACGTTGATAGAAGCTTATGATGGTAAGTCTTCATCTTATACAATCGTAGAAACTTGAATTTAAAGTTTCAAGGTCGATGTTTTGGCCCGTCCAAAGCTTCAAAAAATTTTGAATAACATGTTTTATTGAACTAGCAGTTGAAGTTCTACCTCACTTAGTGTTTTTCTGTCTCCCCTCATCAACATTTCCGTTGAATATGGCACTCATTGGAGGATGCAAAGTTCGAGAGTTATATGGAAGTTGAAAAATTTGTTTCTGGCTGGTTTGTCGAAACAATTTTATGTATATGTTAATTTTATAAAAAAAATAAATACGTTTTTAAGCCACACTTCCACTATCTTGTTTTAGCACACGATTGCTATAAAAATAAATCTTTATAACAACAAAACGGACAAGACTTTTAACAAACTTTACGCCAAGATATAAAAGTAAAGAAATAAAAAATCCATAAATCGGAGTTATTTTACTTATTTGCAGTGGGTGCGAAATCGTAACAAATTCGCAACACGTACTTGAAAACCAGCCCTCAAAATCTCAATCCAATAGGAATTTAATTATTAGTTTTACCAATTGAGTTTTATTAATAATGTATACAATTGCCCAATTTATTAAATGTTTATTAACATTTGTTGACTTATTTACACGTTTATTAATTTTATTTTATTAGTATTAATATCAATATATTGAACCTCAATTGCTTAATTTAATAAACACTTATTAGTATTTATTTAATTAATTACATGTTAATTAATTTTTATTTTGTTGGCATTAATATCGATACTGTGAAAACGAATTGTAAAC
Organism: Aethina tumida; assembly: GCF_024364675.1. Taxonomy (NCBI): domain Eukaryota; kingdom Metazoa; phylum Arthropoda; class Insecta; order Coleoptera; family Nitidulidae; genus Aethina; species Aethina tumida. The sequence continues at coordinate 34,147,307 of NC_065436.1, forward strand.
ATAATGTTTGGGGTATGAGCAGAAATTTTAAAATATACCTACTTATGTCAAGTCACTAACAAGTTTATTATTATGAAGATAATAACTGTAAACAAAGTAATGCTCGTATAAAGAAGCTTTTAGAAACTCGTCAAGTAAACACAGTAATTTAGTTTTCCCCCATTTCAACGTATGTAAAGAAAATATAATTCCAAATCGTAGGAATCCACAAATTTGCCAGTGTCTAAGAGAATCCGATCGTCCCACCCCAGCAGTTTAATTGCGAGATAATTAAAGAGACTTTTCGACGGCGTAAAATAAAATTTTACCACATCAAAAAAAAAAAGTTTTTTACGTTGTTCAGTTCTCATGTCACGTATAAATTGCTCGCGAGCACCGGTTGTTCCATACATGGTGTGCGTACATATGCACGAACTTTATATGAATAATTTTACGAATATACAACATTTATACGGTAATTTCGGTCCTAATGAATAACAATTTTGAATTGTCAGTCGCATGGCGTGCATATTATCAAATTAGTGAATTTAAACACTGTATTATTATGTATTTTATTGTGCAAATCTGTTGCATTTATTGCTATTTTGATCATCTATTATGGGCTAAAATTATTATTACACTTACATTAACAATTATTTTTCTGAAGAGGGAAAATTTAATATTAATTATTGATATTGTTACAAAAAATTAAAATAACCATTCAATTTAAATTTATTGTAAACTAATTAAAGGATTGATTACTCCAATTAACATGAGAATTAATTTAAATTGTTTGCGAAATTACTATTTACTTTTATGTTATAAAAATGATAAATACTACTTCATTTATTTATAATTTTATCGTCAGTTAATACTTTAAAATTAATTGGTTGTTTTATTTTTCCTTAAAAAGAAAAAATCAAATTTAAGTTGTTTATTAAATCACTCATTAATTCTCTCGAATTATTTTTTAATAATATTAAGAAATGTTCTTGTCTTGCATGTGGTTATCAAAAAAATAAAAATTTTTGCAAAATATGAAAGTGATTTCATATTTTGCAAAAATAAAGATTATTTTTCTCTAGAAATAAAATAAATGATTATGAGGAAAAACAAATAATTGTATAACTTTGTAACTTACAAGTAATTGCTTATATAAGTTTAATTGTTACCTTACCCTTTAATAATTAGCATTTCAATAATAACTGTAATTGTTATTTTTTCAGCATGTGAAAGTAGTTTCAATTTTGCAACGAATTTTCTATTACAGGAAAGATCTATTTCCTAAAATAAAATATATAAATTGATTTGAGTGACTTCAATGTTTTATTTATGACAACTACATTGCCTAAAATTGTTTTGGGCTCTCCTCACTTTTATCAAAGAGTCTACATTCTTAAAGCCATATTGATTTCATTCAAAATTTATTGCAAGCTTCTTTTGTCTTTTTATTAAAACATCACTTTATATTTATAAATAAAATACGTTCATAATTTAACTTGGTTCTGCCTAACACAGATATTATTCCTGCTATTTTTGTTTTTAATCAATTAATAGCTGGAGGAGCAACGTACAGAACTATTAATTCAACGTTAACAATGAAATATTCCCCGGGGATTTTTTAGGAGTCTCTTGATTAGACCGTAATTATTAATACGAATGTCGAACATTCGATTGTATCATGTCGAACATGGAAGTTTCTCAACTATAGTTAAACAAATTTTGCTCGGTGAACTATGTTTTGTTTGCATCATAAAATTAGGTTAATTAAATATTTATAAAACTAATTACGAAGTTTTATTTCGTTCTCATTAAGTAACTGCAGTCACTTGTAGAAATATATTTTCCTGCATCCGTTAATAATATAGTTAACAAGCGTCAAAGTCGCTTTATGAAGTGCATTATGTTGGTGTGACTGGGTTAATAAGTCCTTAACAACGCATAAAACGTAAAACTAGACTAAAATGTAGTCAAATCCCGAAACATTCAACACAATTCGATTTACCTAGTTTTCCGCATTCCACAAAAAGGGAGTTTTTGTATTTCAACAGACGAACGAATTGGCCAATCCCTGAATAATATTTATCGCATCTTTTATTAGTTGAAAAAGGTTTTCTGTGACTTGAATTCGATTATTTCTTTTTATTCATTCAAAGTTTTCAATCACTCCAATTGAATTTCCTTTTCCACCCACCATAATTAGATAAGAGAATTTTTTAGTAAAAAATAAAACGGTCCTAAAATAAATACATTCTGCATTCCTAATGTATCAATTTTGTAAGTGTGTTTACCAAGTGAACCGGTGAAATTTGAATAACTATTAAACGTGAGGCATTATGTCAGGAACAGACCAATTAAATTTTCATTACGGCAGTAAAATGTGTGTTGAGATTTCTTTCCTGGCACCAACCCGGTAATTCCTTTCCTTCCTAATGGAATTAATTTTTTTATCGTCTAATAAACATCATCAAATGCCCCGTTTTAATTTTTCAATTAATTTCACCTAATTGTATCATAACAACCCCCTGTTTTTCGGTATAAAATAAATATTATTGTATAATAGTGATTAGATTTAAAGGCATAAATATTGAGTAGTCCGTAGCAAAAACAATTCACAAGTGGCAATAATAAAAATTGATGTGGATCATGTTTACGTCCTATGGGAAATTTACGTTAACGATTCTTAAAAACGAAAAACGAAAAGTCATCATCCTAATATAAAACCCATCTATCTTTGTTCCCACGAAATCATAACAATTTATGTGTGATTCAAACTTTAAAGATAACAATGGCAAAAAAATTAATATTTTCGGAAACTGGAAAATACACCTATTTGCATTCATATTGATACTTAAAGTTTTTGATAAGTTGCGAGTGTCAATATAAAATTGCTTCGGGGCGTTAAACACAAAACTTCCTCAAAAACGAAATTACCCTCATTTATAATGCCCCAAAGTGTTTCTGTTTATTCCATTATTTGCGACAAATTTGAATTTTAATTAATGAGCTGCATATATTGTTTCAAATTCAAACAGTTTTATTTCCGTACAATTCTCGACCTTTCATTCAAGTGTAAAATTGCAAAATTTCCAACAATAGATATCCAGTTAAGCCAATTGGGTTCAATTCTATAAATTGGCGACAGAAATATGCATAAAAGATGATTTGAATACATTTAACAAATCCAAGCGATATTGAATTGTAAGACCGTTTCTGTAATTATACTGACATAATAAGTTTCACAACGACTCGACAATAAATACATCCTTAAGGCTATTTTACAACATTCGAGGGAGACGCGATCGATTTAAGCAAATCCACTTCGCTTTAATGTTAGTTAAACTGTTCAGTTCACATTTTGTCAATAGATTGCCAATAATTCAACAAATAAAATCTGATAGTCTAACACATATCCAGATGAGCAATTAGTTGAGTTTGAAATTGTGTTTACCAAATAGAAAGGTATGGGATTTGTTTTGCAGAAAATATAAACATACAACATGTTTTCTACGGCAAAATATATCTTTGTGAAAAATCCTTTCAATTTTAGTACATGTTATATATAATTATGTACTCAGTTATCCATGTAAACTTTTCTCATTCGGTTTAGATATTGAATATTTACTCGGTTTGCGGAATCCCGATACAACACACAAACATTCATTGAATCCCACTAATTTCAATCTGTTAATTTTCTTAATTCCAATGTAACTAATTTATATTTTACCAACTAAACACGGTATTGTTTTTCAACTTAAATAGTGTATTCAATCTAAAACATTGTTTTGTCTGGATTAATACAAATACATCTTTCATTTATCAACAACAAAACTATTTTATAAACTGGACCTAACATTAAATTGTATTCATTAATTTAATAAACTTGGGTTGTATCGTATGGATTTTTATAAATTAAATTATTTTGTATAGTTTTATTTCTCAGGATGGATCCACCTTGTCGTGGTCCTGGGGTTCAGTACCACTCCACAAACTAGTTGCAGTGGAAAGCTAATGGATCCAACCCCGCAACTCCAATCCTTTCCCAGGAAGATCTCGAATCTTCCTGAAATTGGTCTTGCTCTTCCGAACTCAGTTGACAGGGGGCTGGCATTTTTGCCAGTCTTACGTTTTCTGGTTCAGATAATCCAAGTCTGTCATTCCTACATGAATTTTCATGTATGTCTGACATTTAGATATGATTTTCGGATCGGTACCCGAAAAGGGATTTTTAGTCTTTTATAAGACTTTCCCCCTTTGATAAAAAAATAGTTTTATTCAAATCCATGATAAATCTTAAATTAACATGGAGATAAGTAACCTGCAAGATAGGCAACCCAGATTATGCTACAAGTAAATATTTGTTATATAAACATCACAAATTTGAATTTACTGAACATCGTTGATTCATAATAAATATTGACCACTGATGTCGGGACAAATTAATACAACCAACTCTAAATATAGAATAATTTAATAAAAACTAAAGTCAACGGTACATAGAATTGAACCTAATCAAAAACAAACAGACAACATAAAACATAATCACAATAAATATACGGACACATTTTTGGCCTTACATTAATGAGGTAATACTTTAAACACATACTGTGCTGAAGAGAGATACTGGTGTTACTAAGTTACAATAAATAATCTTTGGTATCAATTAAAACTTAATGCCATTTTGGATTTCTTCTATGGCTTCAGCTGAAGCCTTCAACTGTTGCAGCTCGTTCTCTTGAAGGGGGACGTTTACGATTTCCGTCACGCCCGTTTTACCAAGAGCAGCTGGGATCGAGAGGAACACGTCGTGTTCCAAACCATGAGTTCCCTGGAAAATTATTAAAATTTTTTAAGAGCTAAAGTTCAGCTGCAACATGCAATAAGCTTTCTCTGCGTGCAAAAAACTGGTTTTAAATGGTTAAATTATTGTTTTTTGTCTTCCACTTAACTAATCAGTACGTCCGTTGTTAAATATTTTTATGGTTTCTAAACGATGTAAAATACGCACAAGATATCATTTTGTGCTTTCAATAATGTAATTGCGTTAATCCCCGACTTAAAATGTGAAATCCCCGAGATATAAGTTGGGGAATGTATAATAAAACACGTTTCCTTCAGCTTTTATTCACGTTCTAGGAACCCAAAACACACTGTGGTCTTTGAAGCATTTATTTCATATACTGATTTCACAATTTCCATATAATAAGTTAAGCACGTAAATAATAGGAACACAAAAAGACGAACACAATGATACACTTACTTACACATAATATAAATACAACTAAAATATGTTTACAGATAAAAACAGTCATAAATAGTCATTATTGTAAGAATATTATCACATTCGATGGAAATTAAGTGAGTTAAATGCTTAGCTTAAAATTAATTTATAAAAATAGCAGTGTAAAATAATCCTTTGACAGGCAATTAGTGATATGTGCAGTTAGCAAGACTCGCCATTAATCAATTACAAAAATATCAGAGTCCTAAAATTATTACTTGAGGTAGATTTATCACATAAAGGAATCATCTAACTGAACGAATACAATGAACACTTAAAAATAATAATACTTCAGGCGCGCATAGTCAAAATTAAATTGTGGCAACCGTCGTTTGCATTTTTAAATCCTCAAAGCACTTTGGATTTCGTCGATGGCCTCGGCCGATCTGTGCAACTGGGCGCGTTCCTCTTCGGTCAACACTTGATGGACAACATTGGTCACGCCGTCTTTTCCCAACGAACACGGTACTGATAAAAATACGCCCTTCTCGATGCCGTGGTAGCCCTGAAGATGAAAACATAATGCCACTGCTAATCCCGCAAATTTTTATATTAATGGTGGGGACTTGGTTGACGGTTTTATTTCACTTTCGTTTTCTCTTTGTAAATGTATTTCCGGTTGAAATACATTTACGTTTGTTCGTGATGGTGATTTAATAAATAATTAATTCATATTGTTTCACTTCACTTTTTTTTAATTTTTACAGTTATATTATTTATAACAAAGAAATTATGGCTATTTTTAGAAATTGACTTATCATGTTATTGTAATTGTATAGGTACTTATCACAAAATATATTAAAAAAATACAGAGATTGTATTATACCAAAGACATATCAAATATTCATGTTTGATAAAAAATATAATACGTAATTTTTTCCATTAGTCATTTTCCGGCAAAAAATGATAAATCTCCAATTGTATATTTACATTCATTACTTTCATTCATATGATTTTACTAATAAAATATAATTTATCAATTACAGTCAATGTGTGTCAATTTTTATGAGAATTCAAGGTTTTGTTGAAATATAAATTGTTTCCGTTGCAGCATTACAATTATAAAAAAATTTATTGAATTTATTAACATTTATGTGAATCTCCTCCATAATTGAAAGTATAAAACGTTTTAAAAACACGAGTTTGTCACGTTTCTAGTTGATACGTTTTGAAGAATTCCCCACAAATGTTTACATTTTGACAAAAAGATTAGTCAAAATTTACATATAAATTAAGAAATTTAAGCATTTAATCTGTAATGATCAAACAATAATAATTTATGTAATTTAAGTGAAAATATTTGTAAAAAATGTAAAATTGAGCAATCTTAATAACTGAGAGTTTTTATTACATACATGAATTTTAATCACCATGTATATATAAAAACAGAAAAAATTGGCAAATAAGAAAGTGCTCAAAAAATTATATCGTTTAAATACTCACTACCTTGAAACTATTAAAACTATTTAAGCCAAACTATAATATGGTTTCAGATAAGAAGCATTTACCCATTCGAAGACTGACAGATATCAAAGTGACACAAATATTTCAAATGACTAAAAATCTATCTATCTTTAAATATGTGCGAACGAAATCATGTATGAATTTCTTGCAGTTAATTTAAATAGATAACCTTAATGAATTATTTATTCTGACCAGAATTCATGTCATTTTTGAAAACCAATTTTCGAAAAACCAAATCTCGGTCAACAACTAGAAATCTGCTGCGTAACTCGAACGTAAAACAGCAAGTAATGGTGCAATTATTATTACTCTATAATAACATAATTGATAACACGTTAGTCATAAAAAATTAGAGGGGGCTCGCGCAAAATCTGAATGACGTATCGAAGATTAAAGTACATTATCGTATAAAGCATAATTCGGCGGTGCACAGGTTTATTTACCACTAAACAACCGACGAGTAAACACCAACGGTTATCACCATGAGTACGAATAATTTAAAATTAGTGGCGGTTCAAGTGGTAAGTAACAAACACGTTACAAACAATTTTAATGTTTGTTAAATGGTGTTGTTTGTTTAGGTGTTCAGACATGGCCACAGGACACCGCTCAAGACTTATCCTAAAGACCCTCACAGGGAAATCATTTTCCAACAGAATAAACCGGGACAACTGACTAACGTAAGAAATATTAATTATTAAGTATTGCTTAGTTGTTATGACCCACTTGTGGCAGATAACTAACAGCACTCCATCACAACCTTGACAGATCTACTGTTTACATTTAATACAATAGATAAAAATAACGTACGAATTCAATAAACGATTTGAGTGCGTTTACCTTGAAAGTTTATAATTTGCAGAAAGGCAAACAATGCACCTACGAGTTGGGGAAATGGCTGCGCAACAACTACGACAACCTACTGCCGAAGACGTATTCACCAGATGACTTGAAGGTGATATCAAACGACGTCGACCGTTGTTTGATGTCGGCACAGTGCGTTCTGGCCGGCCTGTATCCACCAGTGGGTGACGACGTTTGGAATAAGGACTTGAATTGGCAACCCATTCCAATTCACACGGATAAACCTCTGTTGGATCCGATTCCGGAGAGTTTCAAGAGAATGGCCAAGAGGGTGGCTCGTTCTTTCTTTAAGGATATTCTGGCAGCGAAATATGTGGATGTATTGTCTCAACTGAACGAAGAAAATGTGGGGGCAAAAATTGGTAAAATTTAGCTTCATTAACAACTGCATTATAATAATTCATATTGTGTTTAGATTTTATTGAGGCCTTCATGATTAGAGACACCCTGTTTATTGAGTCGTCGTTGGGTCTGCAGCTTCCGGAATGGGCAAAACAAATTTATCCAGAACCGTTGGATTCGTACAGTGCCGATTTGATAAGCATTCCGAGTTGCAACAAGGTTTTATCGAAGGCTTCGATTGGAGCATTGCTCAACGAAATTATAAATAATTTCCAGCATGAAAACAAGAAAATGATTATGTATTCAGCACACGATTATACAATTGCTGCCTTAGTTTTGGCATTGAATCCACAATTTCCCAAATTTATTCCGGAATATGGAAGTACAGTAGTATTGGAGTTGTGGGAAGATGAAACCAAACAGATGTTTGTTAAAATGTTGTTGAAGAGGAACAATAATGTGGACACTGTTACTTTAAATCAAAAACAAATTTTAGAGTTCTATTCCTTCAAGGAGTCTATCACTCATCTTTGTATTACAACTGAAGAAAGGACGGCGATGCTCAATGCAGAATTAACAGAATTTGCTAGTTAAATAATAAAAGAAGAATCGCTGTTAATTTTATCAAATGTAAATGTGTGCAAAATGTGTGAGTGCAATTACTTGAGTATTATTTAATAAAAGTGAGTTTACTTAATTTCGTGCAACTTGTATAAAAATACTGTGCTTGTATCTTAATTATTGTTATATTACTACAGAAGAACGGAGATGCTCAATGGAGAGTTGGTAGGATTTACCAATGAAAAAATATTTTGCAAATTGTACGTGCAAGTGTAACTATTGTGTACTATTTAATTATTATTAAATCTTTAGTGTATTTTGTATTAAAATGCTACACAATTTTGTCTCTTCCATTCTTCTAAAGAATTAATTAATTATCTGTGTAATTACCACACATAATGTGTGAGTGTAAATATTTAATATTCTTCTAGTGCAGTTTGTATAAAAATATTAAGAAATTTCATTCGTCGTGAATATTTATTTATCCAACATACAATATCAAATGATAGTTTCTTCAAATATGTTATTCTCACATCTTCAAATTGCCTTGCATGTCAAGTAAAACTTTTGCACTGTACCGCAGACTGCACTTTTCAGAGTTACCTAATTTCATAACGAGCGTTTCTGTCACTCCATTAACTCCCATAACACAGGGATTTGACAAGAACACTTCTTCTTCTATTCCATATATTCCCTGGGAAATACAAAGGTGTTCATTAATAATGTCTGGTTATTTATAGATAGTGCCCAGGTTTGTCTAGATACAAAATAAAGGTTCTTTTACAAATTTGATATTTTATCATCCGTATTAATGTTTGTAATATTCATATACTGGTTTTTGCTACATGCACATGCCAATGTGAACTCTTTAATAACAGTATATGTAATTTAATTGGCTTGAACATAAATGGAAGACAAAATAAAGGTTTTTTAACAATATTGTTTCTGTTTTAATATTTTTCAATCAATAAGGCAATTTTCAAATTAGTAATTTCAAGCACTCTATAAAGCAATCAACCAAGCATTTCCTAGTAATATTTTTCGCAATAATTGCTTACAGACTCATAAAATTTCCTGCTACAATCATAAATAAATAAACGTCACTCAACAAAATTCGCAGAAAAACATGCTGAAATATCTACCAATGCATTTTCAAATGAATGAGTCTGTCCGCATATCAATTCGAATGAAAACCAAATCCGCAACATACCTTCAAAGAAGTGGTGACGGCATGAACATTGTTGGTATTCTTCAAAATGCTCTGGCAAATTTGGGCGACGCTCAAACCAACGGCCCAGTTGGTGTAGCCCTTTAGTTTGATTACTTCGTAGGCAGCACCTACTACGTCCTTGTGGATTTGCTTGTAGTTTTCTGGATCGTCTTCAGTACCGAATTTGGGATTGACCTCCCTAAGTCGCACGCCAGCTACGTTTACACCAGACCATACGGGAACTGGAAAAATATAAATGGTCAATATTCCCAAATAAACGTTAAAAAAAATAGGATTTTACCGCTGGTGTCTCCGTGTTCGCCGATGATCCATCCGTGCACGCTGTTGGGGGAGACGCCGAGACGTTGAGAGAGCAGGAACCTGAATCGCGACGTGTCCAAGTTGGTGCCGGAACCGATGACTCGGTTCTTGGGCAAACCGCTCACCTTCCAGGCCACGTAGGTGAGAACGTCGCAAGGATTGCTGACGATAATCAGGATGGTGTCGGGTGAGTTCTTCACCAATTGCGGGATGATACCCTTCATGATGTCGGTGTTCCTTTGCACCAGGTTAAGGCGGGTCTCGCCTTCCTTTTGGCGAGCGCCGGCGGTCACGACGCAGATCTTGGATCCGGCCGAAGCACAGTAATCTGTGAAATAAAAAGACAAATTAATTCGCGACCTGGACTTTGAATGGAGGCGTCTCATTACCTGTGCTGGCATTTATGGATGCCCCCTTCAGGAAGAGGGATCCGTGCTGTAAGTCCAACATTTCACCCCTGAGCTTGTCCTCAGCCATATCGATGAGGACGATGTCGGTAGAAATACCCTGGAAGTGATTTATCAGTCAAAAATTTGACTGGCCGAGTTTATTTTTTACTTACTTGTGTGAGAAGGGCGAATGCGATGGCCATGCCTACTTGCCCAGAGCCGACGACGGTAATCCTGTCGCCGGATACTGGGGCCTTATCGGCCAGTTTGGTCATCAAGGCGTCTTTAGTGGCCATATTTACTGAAAATTTAGAACACAAATTAACACAAAGTTGTCAACTTGACACACTTGAAAACAATGTCTTGGCAACACAAGTATGTCAATACTATACTGGGTAAATTGCACGTTTGATATAAGGTTAAATACCGGCTGTAAATATTTGTTTAGATACACCTATCTGGAGGTGTGTACGACAGAGTGACGCGCAAAATCAATGTAGCGATAAGTATTTGTAACCCAGCACTGCAGCTATCGCAATGTATTTTAATTTGTAAATAAGCATGCTGACTTTTTACACTTATCTTAGACCCCCGAAAAACGTTTTGCCAGCACGGGAGGTCAAAGATTAATCAAATCGAAATTAACGTGATCATGATTAGATAAAGCTATACTAAATTCCATTGTTTTTTGGTATATCGACATTGATTTACCAGAGCGAAAATTCTTAATTAACTGTGTAAACATTTATTAAGATCAAATACAAAAATTGTTCGTACAACATTTCGTCAGTCGAAACTGGAACAAGTCAGTTCGTCCATTAAAATCAATTATCCTTCTTCATCATCCATTTAATTAACTAATAAAAATGTTCGGTCAGCATGTGCTACGCTTTGAGAACAATACCTCCACATGCACCAGGAATGCATCTGTTGGTTTGCAGAGAACGATGATTATTTATTTTGGTGGCTCTCCATTCGAGAAACCGTGCGCGAGCGCAAACGTAGCGTAAGAATTTGTTATACATGACGCTGTCTCTTGCGTTTATAGATTTCCTGCGGAGTGCAACGCAGAACGGGACCGGAAAATTTTGCGGAGCGAAGCTGACACGTTAAAGCGAAAATGTCGGGTGTGTAGGAACTATTGATTTAACACAGCACCGCCGGTAACGCTTAATTTAACGGTGTTCCGCTGTTTCAGTCAAGTTTTTGCACCTGATAAACGAGGTTAAAAAGTACCCGTCTCTGTATGACAGGAGCGACAGGCACTTTAAGGACAACACTCAAAAGGCCATTAATTGGAATCAGATTGCGGCCGTTGTTGGCTATTCAGGTACACGCACCCTTTGACAGGTGTCAGAACAGATGTTCTTTGAAAACGATAACGTTATCGTCGTTGACGTTCTGTTGTGACAACTGGAAAACTGTTATTTCAGCCCCGGATTGTCAGAGGGTATGGACGAACCTACGCAATCGCATGGGACGGGAGATCAAAAACGCCTCTTCCGAAACAGAAGCTTCCAGTTCCACGAAATGGGAATATTACGATGCTTTGTCTTTTCTGCAGAAGCACATCAAAGCTAGAAAGTTTGTGCGCTTATGGATTTAATAATTTGTAATTGACCTCGGAAATTTTAGGACGTTTCTGTCGATTCAAACGTCAGATCCTTTGGATCCTTGGAAGTTCATACATGAGGAGAGTCTGCAGAGCAATCAAAGCAGCGAATCGGCGATGGAAGATGAAGGTTGGTCCAAAAATATATAATTTCAACTAAAGTAAGTGTTTGATGTTTTGCAGATAGACATTCGAAGAAAATTAAAACTGAAAATAATTGTTCTTCAATCGATAACTCAATCAGCGTATCAGACCTTATAAACACAAGTTGTAAAGTTGAAAAATCAGCAGATGAAGCTTTGGGTGAGTACATAGTTGCAAGGTTGAAGGAAATGGACTCGGTAACAAGACGGATGAAAAGGAAAAGACTTTTAGAAGTCCTCGAAGACGAGGACTTAATGTAATATGTATGTCACGTTTAAATATTCAGTTGTTACAGTTATAAGTAAATAAAATTATTTAAGATTTACTGTTTCATTTTCATAGGATAACTATACAAATAATATCAGTTACAAGAAACTAAATATTTGTAGATAAGGTGCAATATAAGTAAAAATGGAAAACCCATAGTACTTTATTTAATTTTAGATAGTGATCTCACAAAATAATAAAAACCGCAACACAAGCTTTAAACATTTATGTAGTTTCACTTTGTTACAGACTATTAATACACGCATTATATTAGTACATCTTAAAATTAGTTTAAAAATTTAATGTGGTATAATGAGAAATTTAAACAATTAAATTTGCGACAGTTCAATAATTTAATTATATTTAATGTGCTAAAGCTAAACGACAATCTTTTAATAATATAATAAAATTATTTCCATAAAAATTTGTCGTAAATCTTATAAACGTAGAAAATTAAACATTAGGTAACTGCACATGACCTCTGCTAGTTCAATAATTATATATTAATTTTATAAAAAGGAAAAGAAAATATGTGAATTTAAAAAAAGCTTCAAAGGATAAATAAAATCTTCAGATGTGTAAACAAAAATATTAAAATTTATATTTGTTTCATTCAAACACAAATGGTTTTATTATAATTTTTACCTTATGCACTTGTAATTATTTTTGCAGGTATAATAACCTTTGGTATAATTGTACTTGCTGTCACTCTAAAGGTTATTTGAAGGTCGCAGAACTGTCTAAATAAAAATTATTTCTAGCAGTAAATTTATTGCAAATTCCACGTCTAAACAAAAAATACATCGCATGAATTAAAAAATTGTAGCCGAGCCAAAAAACTCAAACTATTCTTAATAATTTAAGAATGAATATTTTATGATACATTCAAAGATTTTTATATAAAAAAATGCACTCTAAATATCCTACTTTACGTTAGATACTACAATAACTTTATAACTTTTGTTGCGCGGGAATTTTGTACTTACAACGTCCACAAGCAATTACGACAACGATCAATTAAATTTTACAATTGCAACAATTATTTTAATAAGCAATAGTCACAAATTAGAAATTACGATGCATAAAGTGATTGAAAAAGGCCGATCCAATTGTGAGAATTGTCAAAGCTCACTTACCTGGTTTGAAGCACTGGTGGTTGATAACAGCTGAAACTTGAAAATGCGAATGCAGACTGGACTCAAGGTGACCTTTAGTCCACAATATAAGCTCCACATGAATCGTTGGGGAACGTGCGCATGCTTTGGGGGGATAATTTTCCCAGAAACCGTACGCTCATTCCCAATCGGTTTTCGAGACCGGCATCACGTTCGCCGGTTACAAGAGGTTGCGCCACACCGATCACGGGTTACCTCCACGATGCGTATATTCTTACCTGGAGAATTCGAGTTTTTTTTTTTTGTGTTAGTAGAAAGTATGAGTCAGCGATGGTATTGAATTTTACAACGTGCGAGAACGCATGTGCAGGTCACATCGTGCATTGGGCGTTCTGCGGAAGCAATGACACCGTTTTGCGGGAATTCAGTTCCGATCCTCTATTTTCGGCGTTGTTTGATAAAATAATTTAATTTATTGTTCGGTGGCGCGGTGCCAAGTTTATTTTTGTTGGAAGTTTGTGTTTCGATACAGTTTTTGAGGAAATTAACTAATTTTTAGGTGCCTCTTTTTGGCCAGTTTTATTTTAAATAGTTACATCATTGTAATTTCGAATTAAAAAAGGATTTTACTTATAACAAAAAAATTAAAAACCACAGATTTATTTTGACAAATATCAAATATATAAAATGGGAAGTCCATGATGTTATCTAGATATTATCTCGAAAATCAATACTATGATAGATATGAAATTTGGAGAAGTTTAATGTATCTGAACTATCTATATCTGAATCTATTCTATCTGAAAATATTTAATATATTTGCAAATGAATTCATTAATTAAAAAATATGTATACAAACTAAAAACCTTAACAACTTCGCATGATAAGCAACATTACAAACTAGAAATTTGTAAAATATATGCATAATACATACTGTATATATTATTTATAGTTTATATACTCCAAAGTTCATTCTACTAATTGTTTCCGACTAGACGTCTTGAACATCAGACTTAATTAAATTAATGTTTGTTAATGACTTTAACTTTATAAAATATTGAATAAAAACATAAAGAAAAAAATAAAATAAGATGCATAAACATTAAAACATTTTGAATAACAAATATTTAAAGTTTTTAAACCATAATTTTTTAAACAGAAGCTTTAAAAATTATTTTTTAACGATAATTAAACAGTCAAACATAAATATAAAAAAATATTTAAAACAGATAAAAATACTAAAATATGTATGATGAAAATACAAAAAATTATTAAACATATAAATCAACATTCAGGTTAATTTTAGAATAAGTTCTTTGACCGATTTAAAATACTATTTTTGAATGTAAAATTTTTAGCACCATCTACACTCATTCAAGCAAAGCATTGTATGTGAGTAAGTGTATATAATTCATTGACAGTAGATGGTGCAGTCAGAAATTTACCACTTGCGATATTTAGTGTTGGGACAATTTCAAACTGTAAATTACTTTTAGCTCCATCTATACTTATTTGATCAAAGCTTGATATGAGGTAAATTTTTGTTAGTAGATGGCGGTGTGTGACTCTAACCATTACGTCATCAAGCGATGATCGATTTCAAACAAATAGAAAACTGTGAATTTTACAGAACTCTCCTCATTTATTAATCAAATTTCTCATAGTTTCTATAGATGTTCCAATAGTCATTATATATAATAAAATATATACTTCTGAAATCCTAACTGTATATATTATTGTTGCTTGTAAATTTTTATTAACAATTTTAATTAGCAACAATCAAAATGAATAAATTTAGCTGTGATATTAAATAAATCAATTTTAGAAAAGGCATTAAAATTTAATTTTAATTTTATTATGCTATTTGCATAATAGTTTAAATAATAATTGGTAAGTTGAATTCTTTTTCTACATACTTTTACAAAAATTAAACATACAATTCTTAAATGATTATTTGAAAACTTTTCCAAATTTTTAAATAATAATACATAAAGTTTGACAATATGACTAATAATTAAAATAAAATATGAATGGCAGTAACAATATTAATGGCGGACAAACTTTAATAATAAAATTTGTGACATCACTACTAATTTATAAACTTTCCTAAATCAAAACTATTTAAATTGATAACACAGGCAAATAAATAATTCATTCTCCAACTTAATTAAGCCATCAAAATATTAATTAATAAAATCCATTTAATAACGCAAATAAGCACCGCAGATAAAAACCGAATGTCGCATTGCCATATTTTGAAAACGCAAATGCGTACTTAATTAGTTAATCCGAACCGTCCGAGCCACAATTCCGACATTAATGAATGTTTTTTTAAATGTTTTCGCATAATCAGCTCCGACAACACGTTCACGAATATTTAGAATATTTTAAAATCGCCAAGCCATATTAAACCAATAGTTATCGTTACGTTTAATGGATGTCGAGATAAAACCGGGGAACATTCCAGTCCGTCGTTCTGCGGACTGCATTACTATTATTGCGACACCAGAAAGAAACGGAACGAAGAGAACGAGGCCGGTTCAACTTGACGATCGGACCGATAAATAAACACATTGGGTAACCGAACTGCACATTGAATGACAATCTCGTTCGACTGATTTGCAAGTGAAATGCAATTAGCTTAGGTGGTTTATAGCTTAATTTATATTATGCGGTTCGTACAATAGATATAACTGTCCCACAATAAGTAGATTGTTCTGTTACTGCCGATAACCGGGAACTCGAAAGCCGTTCCTTACTTCTAGCTTTGATGATAATTATTAGCTTTTATCTCCACATCTAAAATTTTATTATTGAACGCTTATTTTAAAAACATTAAATTATTCACATTTACATATTCATACTTGAAATTTGAGATGGAACGGTATGAAATTCATATTATAATCTTTTAAAAATTATTCTGGTAATTTTTGATAAATGTTATTCAAGCGTTGAATGTAATTTATGTGAATATGTACATATAAAATCATATGGAAATTTAATATGGCTGATAAGAATCCGTATACAATGACATCGGTAGCATTTATAAAACATTTAAGATTATATATCTTATTCCGCGTGGGAGTTAATGTTAGTAGCAAAATGTATTAAAAGGCAATAATCATATTTTACAAATATTTAAACATTTTCACCATGTTTAATAAGCCTTTTATTTGTTTAAAGATTAGCTGAATAATTGATTTAAATGTATTTGAACAAATTCTTCAATTAAACTAAAAGCTTTTTATGTTTTATGTTTTTATGTAAACTTTCTATTTATTTATTTTGGTAATTGTTTGGAATCCCGGCTCCACCTACTTTTAGCCATAAAAATCGAAAAACTGAGCTACCGACAATTTTTTTTATAAATATTCTACTCCGGTGCAGTAAAGAGTATGTTTCGATCGAGTAAAAAAAATAATATTAAATAGATCATTTTTGGCGTTTTTCCTTGAACTTTTTATGATTTTATTTTTGTAAATTCATCAAAAATAGTTGTCAACGTAATTGTAATTGTTGTAATTTTTTCAGATTTTTATGTATCTTTGAAAACTTTGAAATTTTTATTAAATTTAATAAAAAAATATTTATATTTTTTTCATGATTTCTCATATTTTTTTTAATACTTTATTTTTAAAATACTCTATTACCCTATTAATAACAATTTACAAAAAATTTTTATTGAAAAAAAATTCAAATTTTTAATATTCCATTTTAAACAATTTCTATTTTACCATAAATAGATAAAGTTTAGGAGATATCCGTTGGCGTTAGATGTTTTTTCTACATGCATTACATCATGCATTTTTTGAGTTTTATGATCTTATTTATTAAAAATAATTGTTTTTGTTATATATAAATAACTGAAAATCTGTTTGCTAAAATATTTACAAATTTGAAAGAAAAAAAATGTTTGTGTTGTATGTGAACATTTTTTTAAAATATTCTTTGTTGAACTTTCTTAAAAAAATAGATAGGTAGAATAGATAATAGGTTAGATTTCTACTTCGTGTTTTTTTTTTTTGAAAATATTCTATTTTTTTCGGAATAAAAATAGGCATACAGTATAAAAAAAATTTTTCATAAAAATTTCGTGGAAAAACTTCAATCAATATTGTACAAATTTAAAGTTAATTTTAAATATGAAAAAATATTGATTTTTTATGATATGAAAATTGTCAAATTATCAAAAATTGAAAAATTACATTATCCATTTTTTTTTTCAAATTTAAAATTAATTTTTATCTGAGAAATCTTAATTTTTTTACTTTATCAAACCATATTATTTAAAACGCCGAGGAGCGGAATATTTTGAAAAAAAAATATATATCAATTTTTTATAGCCAAAAGTGTAACCGTGATTCTAAACAATTACCTTTATTTTTGTAATTCTATTTAAAACAGTTTTCTTTGAGTTTAAGAAGGTGAATTCAATTGTTACTTGTTGGACATAAATTAACCAATGATTGATTATTGATCATTACCATTTCTTAACTTACATACAATGTAAATGAGCTTTTTTCTATCGTATTATCACACACGTCGAAAAATAGGTTGTTTACAACGATTTTTGCCGCTCTGGATAATGGAGTTGAAGCTTGTAAACTTGTTGAAACAATATTTAAAAATAGTTTTAAGACTAGAAAAATTCTGTTGACCATGATTGCCCTTGGAATTTTACATTATGACCAAGAAACCAAATAATCAATACAATTGTCCAGTGCTCACAAATTGACCAGGGTCATGAAAAACAAGACCACCTCCCCCTCTCCATCTTACTAATATTTATATAAAAGGTTTAATTGTAACAAAACTGAGATTGATCTTTTCTTCAGTTACAAGAACCTACACTTCTTTCATATAAGGTGTGTAGTGAAGTAAACAACGGCCATGTGTTATTCTTGTTATATCTAACTATATAGATATCCAAACATAATTTGGACATATATTTAAAAAATATTCTTTTGGAGTAAATTGTCACATTTGCGTATAACATACCGTCTGACATCCAACAAAACTGCAAGTTTACCAGTACATGATACTTTTTAAATGTGAATGCTACCCTATCAACATTTAAGTAGGCGTGAACTTTTTCCTTTCGAACTGATCAATAAGAAGTTTGTTATCACGTGCTTATAACACACCTAAATTAGTTTATATTATTCCGTAAATTGCCTACATGGACTATAGAATTTTTTTCACGGGACATAAACATAGTTGTAGAACGTTCGTAAAAAAACTGTTGATTAAGATTAAGGTAATTATTTTGTTGAATTAAAGCTATTTTAAAGACAGTTATGATATATTAAATTGACGTAAATTACTTTTTCCGGTACCTAATATATTCACAACCTTGTTATTGTAGATATACTGTAATAAATAACGTTATGAAATAAAAGTAATACTATTTAAAAAATTCGCACACTACCAAATAACATCTACAGCAATATCTTCTTGTCCGGAACATAAAGCACGAAAATGCCAAAACATTTATCATATCATGCTTGTGCGTTCTTAAAGCAGATTTACAATGTAAATAAAAATAATATTAATTGTGGGATTTACATAAGAACAGGAC
This sequence comes from Aethina tumida, assembly GCF_024364675.1. Classification (NCBI taxonomy): domain Eukaryota; kingdom Metazoa; phylum Arthropoda; class Insecta; order Coleoptera; family Nitidulidae; genus Aethina; species Aethina tumida. The sequence continues at coordinate 34,166,434 of NC_065436.1, forward strand.
TCTAATTAAATTTTAGCTACCTTAATGATGTGTAATATATTATTTCTTTATTATCTTTGATATTCATGAGATGGTATCTGTAATAAAGGCTACCAGAGTTGAAGAAGCACAATTTAAATTTATGCTGCATATCCAGTCGTGTCAGTTGAATCTGTAGAATGGGACATCGAAATGCAAATAAGATCTACAAAACAACATCCGAGCTTATGCTGATATTAAATATTTAATATACATTACACAGACTCTTAACAAGATAGAAAAGTATGTGCTCGTAGTCAATAAATTATTTAAGATAAGGCATAACATATTGCAAATTACACCCAATCATGTTATAAACCTTTTTTAATATAAAATACATAACTTCGAGGAGTTTTTACTACGCCACCCAAACAATGTTTTCGTAAACTTACCACGATAATTAATTCGTCTACTTTTATGATTTGTTTTACGGGTGGTTGAATAAAATAAGAAATATAATACATTTCGGATTGTTTTTGTAATTTTAATTGGTAATTAATTATTCGGGGAATGTAATAAATGACATTTATGATTCCCATGCATTTTTGATATCTCATTTTAGCATCGTCTATCGGCGATTTTACAACCAATTTGCATAGATCTTATCGACCGTCAGAATTTATAAGTGGGGCTTTGGATTCGGCAAAAAAATTAGCGCTTAATTAAATTAAAATTTGTATTGTTGAAAAATTAATAATCAATTAAAAGGATCGATATCTGGTATTTAATTACCGGATTACAACATTCCGATTTACAAACTGGTTTCAGGTAAATTATGGCGATTTTTCCCCGCGTTTATTTAGATGTTTGATAATTGTGTATAATGTTTTCGTGAAGAGTTGAAGGATGTAAAAGTGAATTTTGCGTAATCGCCTTAAAGTTATGCAAAGTGACATATGAAACGGCGTACCTGCTTAAACGAGACATGCATAAACACCGGTCTTGTTCGCATAATCAGATTAAAAATACTTTATTTATTCGCATATAAAAACCATCTACACTATGCCACTTGTGCTATACATTGCGCCTTTCAGTCAGATAAGGTCGCATTTGGATCTTTAGCGAATAAATAACGTGGAGGGTGATGAGAATGGCAACCGACTATCTAAATCGTTGGAATATCAAACGGTTTTTAATCAAATTCGTTGCCCGGTTAATTGACAGACAGATATGAACGCATTATTACATCTTTCGTTATTTATATTGTACAGCCGGTTGTCGATAAAGTTTTAATTAAAATAATAATTAATTAATGCGAACTGACAGCCTAAATAATCTGAAATGTGACATGACACCTCGATTATAATAATGAAGGCTCCACGTCTAATTGTAAATCCTCAACGCTTAAGAGTATTAGCATATTTTATTTGACGGCGGATTCCTTATTTTATTTTAAGCATCAAATATTTATCTTACATTAACATTAGGAGAATTAATTTCGTAAGCAATTTATATACAAACCATAAATATACACTGTTTCAAGAAATTAACGGACCACACCAATAATAATTGGTTATTTTATAATATTTTCTGAAAACGAGAACAATAAACGTATATACTCTTTATATTTTTATTTAAAAATAGGTTTTTGTTTGTAATTGTTACAAAAAATATTAAAAAATATAATTTTTCGAAAAAAATTAAAAAAAAATAAATAAAAACTTACAAAATTTGATGTTGGGTATTTCCTCCTCTACTACAAATGGCAGCCTCACATCTTCTGTTCATACTCATTGTGAATTTTAAATTTGAGCATGGGTGCACTAGTTGTCTTGAAACCTGTAGCAACGAAGAAATACATCAATATATTCAGAAATAAGCCATCTAAAAATTGGACAAATAGTTCAACGTAATTAAGATATTCCAACGGATTGAAACTTGTAACACACAACACAATAAGTCCCGAGACTAACCCAGAAATGGTCCTAGTAGTACCAAACTGGCCACGTTTCCCTAGAGTACCAACCTTTACATGAAACGTGTAAAAATTTCACGTCGATCGGACCACAAACAGCAGAGTTATCGAGGTTAGAGTAAAGTCACTTTGTAATTTGTTTGAAAAATGGGGAAAAGCGAGTTTCGCGTGTTGATAAAACATTGTTTTTAATGGGTAAAAACACCGTAGAAGCCCAGCAATGGCTTGAAAAACATTACCCAGACTCCTCTCCATCCAAACCAACGATTTGTCGGTGGTAAGCTGAGTTTAAACGTGGTTGTACGGACACAAACAATGCCGAACCTTCGGGTGAGCCATTGGAAGTCGTTACACCGGAAAATGTGAGTGAAGTGTTAAAAATCATAATGAAAAATCGCAAAGTGAAGCTCCGTGAGATTGCGGAAATGACACAGATATCATCTGGAAGCGTATTTACAATCCTTCATGAAAAATTGAGCATGAAAAAGGTTTTTTCCAAGTGGGTGCCGTGATTACTTTCAGTGGAACAAAACAGCAAGCCACAAGTCCATGAAAACAAAGGCAAAATTGAACAAGTTGGGCTTTGATTTGCTTCCCCACCCCCGTATTCGCCAGATTTAGTCTCCAGCGACTACTGGCTCTTTGGTGATCTCAAAAAAATGCTCCATGGAAAAAATTTGGCTCGAATGAGGAGGTCATTGCCGAAACTGAATCCTATTTTGAAGCTAAGGATAAATCCGTTTATAAACATGGTATATAAATGTTGGAAAGGCGTTGGAACGATTGTATCACTCTACAAGTAGGTTATATTGATGAATAAAAATGATTTTTGAAAAAAAAATGTTGTTTTCGTTGTTAGCCTCGGGACTTATTGAACGATGTGTTAGATCTGATCGAACAATACTTTTAAGTTTTAAGTGTGATGGTGGACTGCGTCTAGGACAAGAGGTCGAACGATCAATACAACTTTCTACTACTCGCACATTGATCAAATTGATGAAAATTTTACTCAGGAACTTCTTTAGTTAATAGAAAAGGTGTTCTGCCCCCTTATGACAACGTAAGATATCAATCATATCGTATTAGACATTCAAAGGAGGCTTCAAAATATTAAATGATAAGTACTACTATATACTACTATTTATATTTGTCATTGTCCATTTATTTACATAATAATCTTTTTAATTTGGAAAAGAGATCAAAACTAAGGTTGGTCCTTTTTTTAGTTCCAAGGTCTCAGAATTTTCTTGAAAAACATTGACAAAAAATTGTCAATTATTAATTATTATAATGTTCAGTTATTTCAGTTATTACATTTTTGATAAAATCTCTCTTAATATTAATTTTAAATATAGGAAGTTTTTATAAGAAAGTTTTTTAACAATCTTTTTAATTATGTGTATGAATGTTTTAGGATACACAAAATTTAAACGAAATAATGAACACCTTGTATAAAATTTGATATTACTAATAATGACCAAGTTGATCCTTGGCTAATGTCCATCCAAATTAAATTTTGCAGCTTCAAAATTGATAGCTTTACAGAAATTTTAGTCAGTCCAACAATATGTCAACATTTTTGGAAAAGTAATATCTCAAAAATTATTGGGTTTAGGTATAGGACATGGTTTAACCATTTACTTTGCAATTATATATAGAATGTTCTATTGAAAATAGGATGTTCTATTGAAAATGCTTTTACTATTACAATTGAAAAGTTTTTTAATATTCTATTTAAATATGCTTATTAATGTCTTAAGATACACAAAATTAAACGGATTTTGTTCTATAAAAATTGTTCCCTTAAACTTCTAATGAGTATTATTTTAAAGTAAAAATTTGAAAATATAAATTAGTTTTAGGATTCTCAATATTTTTCAAAAATTGTAGATCATAACAGAGTTCATTAATGAAAAAATACACTGCAGCTTACAAAACTATAAATCTGACTCAATACTGGTGAAAAAGAAAAGAAAATATCTTGTTCCCTTTTTAGATACAATTTTAGTTAGTTAAACATTATTACTTGTAAGTACGTACCTTATTTTTTACTGTATTCGAAATTCGTATTGTAGTGCTTAAAAAAAATATCACAGGAAATATTTATTTATTTTTGGTGAGTCCAATCACGAAGCACATCAACATTGAAATATTGGACCCACGCGTAGATTTCCGATTCGTATCACACAATTTATCATTTTGAACAGTTTGCAGAAAAGCCATTCGTTCCCCCATAACGAAATATAATTTATCCTTATCCGCGAAATCTAAATTGAATTCGAGTCGCATAATTAGAAAATCTTTTCTTTGTGAAGTCAGCAAATTGATAAAGAGCCTTACATTGTAAATAAGTTTTAGTACATGGCCGGCTCAGGTTTTCTTATGCAAGTGCAAGACAATAATCTAATTAAATATTTATAGATTCTGCAAACTGTAACAATGCAACTATCTGGATGCAATTTAAACTATGCTAAACATTATATACTGCATCGGGCCGTTAACGTGACTCGTTCAGAAAACCAGAAAATTTCTTTTCGCAAGAAGTCTTCCGCCTTGTTTTGCATGGTGCGTAAGCGAATGCCGAAAATAGTTGCACGAATCCCGGCGACCAGTTCGTGCTGATTTATTACGTTTTTAGGTTTTCGATGCGAAAACCGCAGTGCAATTTCTATTTTGCGATTTGCGGGGCAATTTTTCACGGCACCACTTGAAAATTTATTGAATTTATATGGTCGGCTAATAAAATACCGGCCGTTGAATAAATCATACTTTATGAGCTGTCAATTCGAGAATTATGTGGCGGCACAAAATACGTTCGTATCTATGGTAATTGCTTAGATGTAAGCGACTTCGACGACGTCTTATAATTAACTGTTTCTGATTACGATTTCCGATTTCATTCACTTTGTTCCAACATAAACAGAAGTTATATTTAAAGTTACCGTTTCGAAGGTGCACGCCGATTATACAAATAATTCTGATGGTTGTTTGTTTTCTGAAGCGAAGTTTTGTGTTAAAAATAGGCTGAGTAGGAAATTCTTGTCTCAACAAATCAAAACAACTAAATGGTTTCACTTTTAAAATGTTTTTGGTCAAATTTTTCAGCTTTGGAGAAATTTTTACAAATTATATTATATTATTATATTATTATTATATTATTATTAAATTAATTTTTTAAAAATTATATGTATTATTTAGAACATGTATAAACGTAACATCTTATTTATATTCTTATTTATAGTGAATAGTATATAAAATATTTTTACAATTCTATTTTCAATATTACATTTACTTATAATTTCAACTTTTCTCAATATTTAAGTACTTTACTATCGTTTTAATAAAATAATAGTAAAAAGTAAATTTTTAAAAATATTTCATGTATCACATTTTAAACTAATTTCAGATATTTTAAACAATCAAAAAATTTATTAGCAAAGTTATATTTCAATACTTTTGTTTTAATGAAACAATGATGAAAAGTAAATTTTAGAATATTATATATTATTGTAAAATTTTCTCCATATATAAATACAAATAAATTTTATAATCAAAACATATTTTATTTAAAATATATTTAGTGAATCTTCAAGTTTCAGTATCGAAATTTATACTAATTTCAGATATTTTAAACAATGAAAAAAATATGTTAACAAAGTTTTATTTCAAGACTTTACTTTCGTTTTAAGGAAACAATGATGAAGAGTAAATTTTAGAATATTTTATATTACTGAAAAGTTCCCTGCATAATAAAATACAAATAAATTTTAGAAAAAAAACTTTTTTATTTAAAATATATTTAGTGAATCTTCTTCAAGTTTCAGTAAATTTTAGAATATTTTATAATATTGTAAAATTTTCTACAATAAATAAACTAAAAAACACATTTTATTTAAACAATATTTAGTGAACTTCAAGTTTGAATATCACAATCAAAAAACTTATTTGTAAAGTTATATTTCAAAGCTTTACTTTTGTTTTAATATTAATTAATGAAACAATGACGAAAAGTATATTTTAGAATATTTTATAATATTGTAAATTTTTCAGCATATACAAATAATTTTAAAATACATATTTTTATTTAAAATATATTTAGTGAATCTTTTAATTTCAATTTAAACAAATTTCAAAAATTTTAAACAATATAAAAAAGGGATTAGAAAAAAATATTAAAATATAATAAACTTTTTTTAAATAAATTTGAAATATATTTGCACAATTTTCAAGTTCAGTATATTTAAACAGATTTAAAATATTTTAAATAATAAAGAAAAAACTTTAAAAAATGAAGAAAAGTTTTATTTTAAGTCTTTACATTCTTTTATTTAAATAAGATGGACAATGTATTTTAAAATACTTTACGTTACGTAAGGTCTAAAATAAAAATATACATTAAAGAATTTTTGGAATATTTCTTGTAAAGCATTAAAACAATAAAAACATTATTTTACTTCAACCTAAAGGACAAAGTTTATATTTCGATTTTATCCAAAACACCAGAAATCAAATAATTTATATCAATAACAGTTTACCAAGAAAATTGTTATCGGTGTAACATTTTTTCGGGGGATCTCAAAAGGAATTCGAAAGCCATCTGTCCGTGGAACTGAATAAATATTTATATATACTACATAAATTTATACTGAAACAAGTAATTTGATTGTAGATTTAGATAATTTGAGTACATTTTAAGAATTACCTAAACGTTTTAATTACGGTCCAATAAACCTTGACCTTTTAACGTGACATTAATTTATGCAACGTACACATCCGAAATTTTCGCCCGTTAAAATAAATAAGTACCACCTCGGCAATAATACATAATTAAAAATATGGTGAATGTGGAGCGTAAACCCGATTAATATTTTTTCGTAATCTGATACATAATTTATTTAATGCGATCAAAAGATATGAAAAGTTAAGCGTTGTAAAGCGTTCATTTTACGAGTTATAAAGTTTATACGTATGGTTAATGGCCGACTTTTATATTTATCAAATGCAAATCACACGGTCCGTGCTACCGGAATGATGTGAAATGAAGACACCACAGATCGGGATTATAACAAATTCAAATAAAACCGGTGTCCGCATTTAAGACAAACACGTACATAACTCAAACGACTAAACCCATTCACACTTGTCGTTTCTTTCGAAAAAATACACACGTAAAAATCAGCACGTTATAAATCATATTACGGGGACGGCCACATTTTATAATTATGCAAAGCAGACCCCTTTTTCAAATGTTTCGCCAAGTGACGTTAGATCGTGGGGAATTTATCGACTTAATGAACCGCGTTTAACGTTCGAAGAATTCGACACGAAATTGTTTTTGAAACGTATTAAATATAGAAATGTTGTGTATAAGGTCGCTGCTTATTACGGTGTGTAGATGTGCGGCCGTGTTATAAATCACATCCTTTGCCCCCGCTGAGCAAACACCTTCCAGCCACGCAATAATTGACACTTGCCTTTTACACATTCTAGTGTTTCGTTAGGCTAAACCACCGAGTTCTGTAATATTTTTAGAAATTTAATTAACGTCTGATTTATCGACGTTTTCTACGCTAATATTTATAATGTGTCGGTTAAATATACCCAGTGACATAGAAAGTAGAATACATAGATCAAATTTGATAATTGATTTTTGGTGTTCAATTTGGGGTAATAGAGGTTGAGACCGGTAGTGAAGTAGTATGTGGAGTTTCACAATTTCCTGTATATTTTGATGGGCAATCAAATTATCTCTAAAGGTGACCATAATCATTTGAATCTCCACAATGATCTAGACAAATAACGGCTGGCCTTGCAATTGATCTAATGAGTTTTGTCTTGAGATATCTTATTCCATGCCACTTTACTCTTAAGATATCTCACACATATTCAATTGATCATCAAGGTCCGTAATCATGGTACCCATAACAATAAATTTACATCAAAATATTGGAAACATTCAAAAGTAATCCTTGGAATATGAGGTTCTGCATTATCCTTCTCGAAAACTGGATTTTGATAAGATAACACATGGAGTTCTACAATTTCCTGGATGTATCGCTGGGCAGTTAAATTATCTCTACTAAAAATTAAGGGTGACTCAGAAACAGTTGAATCTCCACGATAATCTAGACATATAGAGATTGGCTTTTTCATTGAACTAATGAGATGGTGTTATTCTATGCCACTCTACTCTTAAGACATCTCACACATATTCAATCGGTCATAAGGAAACACTCAAAAGTAACCCTTGTAATATGAGGTTCAGCATTATTCTTCTAGAAAAATAGATTTTGAAGAGTTCTAAAGTAGAGTAGCATTGAGATTTTTTTTTATTGGATCAAAAAGGGGGAAATCTACAAGACACCTTCTGATGGAAGTCGAAGGTAGTGTCGGACTAACCGACACTACCTTCGAAAACTCCTCTCAGGGCACCGATCCGAAGATCATGGCCTAAGAGTAGTTAACCATATAGGTTTAGAAAAATAGAGAGAAGGGAAAAGTAAAAGAGGTTTGTAGCTAACCGCTTCATAGTAAAGAAAAGATGTCCCAAAGAGACGCAGAGGTCTAGACAGCCAAGAGACAAGGTCTCTTGTATCTGTTGGATTCACAGGGTTGGATGTCATAGCATTGAGATGTCGACAATTTTCTGGTTGTATTGCTGGGCAGTCAAATTATATTCAGTAAATATTAAAGGTGACGCAAAATCAGGCGAATATCCACGATGAATGAAACACACCAAGACTGGCCTTATCACTAATTTAATGAGGGGGTCAGTTTCGTCGTGAGATACCTTATTTCATGCCACTCTATTCTTTAGATATCTAACACGGATTCAATTGGACATAAGGACCTGCTTATCATGACAATAAATTTTCATCAATGCTTAAAAGTAACTTTTGCAATGTGAGGTTCGGATTATCCTTCTGGAAAAGTACTAAAATAGTATGTGAATATCCACAATTTCCTGAATGTATCACTGAGTAGACTATAATACCTATGGCATTCTAAATTATAACACCAGTTGTTCGTTAAATAGTAAAAGCAGGGAAAAAAAAAATCTGGAAATCTGGACTTATTACTAAAGACGACCTCATTCCATTTCACATCCCAAAGTTAACTTTTGAAGAGAATCTCTAATTCTGTCCTGTAGATTCTTGTGTCTTTATATTATCTAATCTTCTTTGGAAAATGACTTTCAAAGTCATTTTAAAAATTATGACGAAAAGAATGAATTATAAAAAATAGCAAATGTAGACAAAATAAATAATCTTAACGTCTTAAATACACCTTTAATATTGGTAAATTAGAAAGAAAAATTGATTTTTCCAAAAAGTCAAATGTAGGCTTTCCTGACAACCATCTTATAACCTTAAAACATAAAAATATTGTTGTATTTTTGTTTAGATAACCCGGAAAAATAACTGTTTTCGGTGTCATTGCAGTGGATAATTAAGATAAAGAATGCGATGCCATTAAAGTTGATTATCGCACCTTAAAAACAGCACGGTCAAACATAAACATGCAGGTTCACAAAACTGTCAACATAAAACTAAATTAATATGCAATCTCAGTTTTAATATTTCAATCGTAAAACGCGTCCGTTTTTGCTCGTCGCACAAAAACCAGAACCAGACAATTTTATTTTTCTAAACGGGCTACGAAACTTGTTATCAAAATCACCATCATAACTGTCAATTACATTGTTAATAATAACGCAACAAATTCAGTTTAGAACCAGTTAATTGCAATCGTTTAAATATCTCGACTTCCAAGTTGGCGAATGTGCACAATAAAAACGGATAAACGAGAACTTGTTTATAAAAATGGGTCCATTACCGGTGAAATACCTTTAACATTTGGAAAGAAGCAATTACTTAAGACTTTTAACAGTCTCATGAACATATTTGTTACAATAATAAAACCTTGTACACTTTGTCTTCATTGTTATTGCCGTCCAGTTTCGAGATTGGTATTCAGATTGAAACGTTCCTTTTTTCCGTGACGTTCCACCAAACAAACGCTCCGGACATTTTTAATACGCCACGAAAAAATCGAATAGAAAAATTTTAATTAAATCCGTCCCTAATTGGAGTGGACGCTGTTTATGTAACACTCCACGAAACTGTTATAGAATATAATGGTCGTAAAACAAATAGTTTATCATTAAAATACTCGACGATAAAACGCTTTTATAAGAAATATTTAAATAAAAACATCGTTATACGGGACCGGAGATAATCTAATCGTGAAAATGATTTTTTATTGGACGTTTACAGTGAAAAGGCAGCGTTCGAAATTTTATACGACATAGTTTTAGACATGTGTATTTTCGAATATCACAACCGTTTTATTACTCGTTAGCCGAACGATTCGGTGATTAAATTTATCTTCTGGTTGTGCCAGTAGCACACTCGAAACACGTTCAAACACTCCCTCTAATAGTCCTGTCGAATAAGTCATCAGAACATATTTGCACCATTACAAGAATCGATTAAGGAACTGGCCATGCGAAATGATTCACGAGCTAGGACAGTAACATTGTTGCTAACGGTTCAACGTTTCACGTTGTTAATTATACATGGTTACCATAAATTTGTTTTGTTTTCTCGATTTTCCCGAGTCCTGTTACCGCGAATTGGAATTAATAGTGTTTCCTCCTAATTAGTTTCGATTGGCTTTGTACTACCAGCTTCGCGTGCAAGATCAAGAAAAATATCTTATTTGTAGATGTAATCAATTTTGATCTTGTAAGATTTAATACTGTGGTTGTGGAAATTTTATGTAATTTCAGCTATCGGTACACAGATGGAACTTTCTCAGGAAACATTAACGTTTTTATTATTATTTCATTTTATATAATTCCTTACGTAACTGTTTATTAGGGGTTTCTCAAAATGTTGTATTTTTTCAATTTTCTTAAAAAAAAATTAATTTATACTTTATAAATATTTATAATTTATCATTGCTTGTTTCTTTTTCTGTTCTTTTTATCACAATTTTTTATTTTAAATTTTTGTTACAATCACTGACATCAAGTAATTTTTTAATATATATTTTTCAAAATTTTCAGATTCTTTAATATCTTTAACAATTTCTAAAATTTATTTTAAAGATATAATAGATAAATTTTTATATTTTACCTCTCAATTCTTCACTTATTTTTAAATTTCTCAATGAATTTTATTTTATGTATTGTGAATATGAAAATATTTCATTTATTTGTTCTAAGTAAGTGCTTCCAAATTTTTATATTAATTTCATTATGTAACTTTTTAACATGGATTCTTCAAAATTTTTTTACTTAAAATTTCTAAAATAATATAAAAATATAATTTTAGTTTATTTTTCAAATTTTGTTCCATCCAATGTTTTTCTTTAATTTGGATTTTTAGAAATTAAATTCTTCAACACATTATTTATTTTTAAATTATATCATTAAATTTTTATTTTATTTCCTGTCCTTTTTTATATTTTGAAAACTTTGTAAAACATTTACTTTTTATGGAAATAAACAAAATGAAAATGCTTAACTTATTAATTGCAACATTTTAATAGAAATTATTCAAAAGTTTCAAATTTCTAAAATAATTAAGAAAGTTTTCCCTAATTGAAAATTTTTGTCCTCGTTTATATTTTATAACCTTGTAAAACATCTTTTTTTGAAAATAAACAAAATGAAAATATATAACTTCAAATAGAAAATTCTCAAAATTTTCAAATTTCTAAATAATTTAGAATTTTTTTTAATTATTTTTTCAATTTTTTTCAATATTTTTCTCTAATTTAGAATTTTAGAAATAGAATTATTCAATAATTTATTTTTTATAAATTTCACATTTTATTATTTTTTTCTTTTTTATAATTAAAAAGCCTTGTAAAACATATTTTTTATCAAAATAAACAAAATAAAAATATTTGTTGTAACATTTTTAATTTTATTTTTTTTTTTTTAAATTAGGTTGTATCCAATATTTTTTCCTAATTAGGAATTTTAGAAACTAAATTCTTGAATACTTTATTTATTTTTAAATTTCTCATTCTATTTTTTTATTTGCTGTCCTCTTTTATTTTAAAAACCTTATAAAACATCTTCTGTTTATGAAAATTAATAAAATAAAAATATTTAATTAATTTTAATATGTAATTTTTAAATACAAGTTTTTCTAAATTTTCAACATTTTTAATTTTTTATTCTATTTTTTTTCCTGTCCTTTTTATATTTTAAAAACCTTGCAAAACTTTTTAGTCATATTTAAAATTTTTGAAATTTGAAACAAAATATGTACTTTCATATTTTGTATTATTTATAAACATAATACATTGATGTACCTTTTGTGAATATGAAATTATTTTGCTCATTAATATATTTTATTATGCAAAATTGTGATTTTTAAAACTAAATTGATTAATTTTTTTTTTAATGTTACACTTTTAACTTTATTATTGTTAAAATTTAGATTTTCGTATTTTATAAAATATTCTTAAAAAACATTTTTTCTAGATTTGTCTGAACAAACTTAAAAATTGTTATATTCTTCCTTTCTTTTTAGATATTTTTAGTTAAATATTTCCAAAATATTCTTTACATTTAGTTTACAATTATCTGATTTTATTTCTATCTTTCTAATTTTAAAAATCTAGATTATTACACTAGAATTAATTTAGAAATTATCTTTTATACCTTTTTAACTTTTTCTTATTCAACTTTTTTATATTTTTCAATTCTTTAATTCCTTGAGAAACGATTTTTATAAATTTCCAATATTTTTGCAGTCTATTATGTATCTTGAAATTATATGTCACTTAGTTTTAAATTTTATTCAATACAATACAGCCTCTTCAATATTTATGATTGTTATTGATTGATTGTACAAAAAAATAAATTAAAAATAATTATTTATATTTTTATGTAAGGATGGAAGTAATTCAAGTGGTTTTAGTTCAAGTCCATAAAATAAAACTAGTCTAATCTAATGTGAGTATAACATTAATTTCTTATAATATAATTTAACATTTACTGTAAAGAAAACATCCGTACTAAATTATCAATCTCCGCATTCATGAATTCCAACAAGACTGAAGATCCAAGTCGTAATGATGATGAGACCTGACCGAAAGAAACCTGCAAAATAATAAAACGAATAAAATAACCGCTCGTGTAATTTATTCAAAATCACTTAAAGCAGAAAAAAATACAGGCAATAAACTGGAAATTTCACTGTGAATAATGGCGTTAGAGCGGTGCGTAAAAAACTTGGGAAATCAGTATTGTTGGCGTTCGACTCATTAATTTGCCGATAGAATTCGTTGTTAGGATCGGTCGAACAGTTAAATAATAATAAATAAGCACGGTGCAAAATATGTTTACCAGAATTGGATGTATTGTAATGGGCCTAAGTGAGTGTATGGGATGTGTTATTCCGCTTAGATGGTGAGATAATAGTGATAGAAAAGGGCATTTTATGTGTCTCCCGGAGGCACCCGGCATAAATCATGCGGTGTTCCGTTGTGCGTTGGAAGGCGAACGGTGGAATGCGACAGAGCACCGTGAACCCACACAACACGCTTAATAAATTATTCTATACCTACAAGAAATTAGAAAACAAACCATGAGAAAGGATAGTTTAATATTACCTCCTTAATTAATCGCAATGTAACGAGCGCACAATAGGAAAGCACGGCTCCGCATCGTCCGTCGACGTCGACGAACAAAAGGTGTGTTCATTGGCGCCCACTTAAGGGTTCACTCGTGCACAATGCAACACGTCGTTTCCGCGTTTTCCAGCACTAAATCACAATCACTTCCTATACGCAGGTTCAGCACGGCCACAAAAAACGCCGCCGAAACATTTATCTGGCTTCTAAAACTGCTCTTCCTACAGCCCGAATACATCAACTGTCTCATTCGGATGAATTATTCATTTTTAACTAGATTTGGGCCTTTGTATTCTAAATGGGATTGTGTACAACTTACAAATAAAAGCAAATGTTAAAATTTAAATAAGATCATGTGTACAATGAATGGAAGAAAGTTGAACAGAATTCGAAAGATTTTAAAAAAACTTAAGTCACATTCTTCAAATTAACTCACATTTTTTAGGTGGGTTCTCAAATTTTTATGGCCCACTTAAGCCTAACCTAGGAAGTTGTTTTTCCTTGTAGGTAGAGGTTGTGGGATAATGATTTTTGTTTTTGTAGAAGGGAGCAGTGGATTACCTTTATTACTTTTGATTTAGAAATGTTTTCTACATGTTTCTGCCATTTTTGGAATGCCTTCTAATAAAATAATTTTCATATTATTTAAACTACAGTCAAGATATTGATAATTTAAGTTAAGTTTAAGTTATTAAACAACGACTAAATTTGATTTGGTTCAAAAAAAATTACTCACATACATATTCTTGAGCTCAAAATAAGCCTATTTAAACCAGTTTACCTATATACCATTATCCTTCCTAAGAGAGATACAGGTCTTCAAATGTTCTTCCAACTACTGTAATAGTAAGCAGTAACTGATCTGATAAAATTTTAAATCAAATTTTGATTTTTTAATATTTGTATACAGGATATTTCAATTAAACATATTTAATATTATATTAGAATATTCGATCATTTGGAGTTAATGAGGCGAAATTTCAAAATGGATTTTTCTTGAAATCAGTGCATGCTATCGAAGTCCAACAAGAATACTACTTTTACAAAAAACTTTTAAAATTTCATATTGTGATATCAAAGTTAAAATAAACCTACCCCTTCCAACACCCCTATAGTAAAGTTTTTAAATCATTATCATCATAAATTATATTGTTAGACATAAAAAGTTATGTAACTGTACAAAATTTCATTATTCTATCTTTGTTAGTTTCCGAAATAGTTGTTAGTTGCCAAACTTTGAAGGCCTATCGGCTTATTTTGGGGTCAAGAATATGTGGTTAATTTTTGTGCATTCAATTTTGGGACTTCCTGTAAATCAAACGTTGGAGAGATAAATAAATTTTCAGATGTCGAAACTCTCATGTCTGAAACGAAGGATACAGGAAATAGTTCATTTGAATATATTCGAGTTACTGAATTACCAATTAAAAGTTTCATATAATTCTCACCAGAAAATTCATAATCTCATTCTTGATCCTAGTAACAACCAATTTCATTCGACAACAGTTATATAAAGACATAATTTTTAAGATAATCCAAATCCAACATTGTTCATAACTGAAACTGAAATGCAACTGACAAAAGTTTCCAGAAAGAAATACCTCCTAGTCATTAATTCAAACGTTAATAATACAATAAAACAACGGTACAATATATTAAGGAATATTCTTGACAAATAGAATATAATTAAGGTGTCATTGTAGATAAAATAATGCATGCGCATTCCTGAAATTACCATCCGTCCATTCCGAGAACTATTCGTCTATTTTTAATGTTGTGGTAATTTTATTCCAGATAATATCTACATAGATATGTAAACAATTAGTGTTTTCTTTAATAAAATATTGTAATGTAAAAACACACGTTGCAATTGGACGATCACTTCTATAACGAGGAACAACAGGAAATTACAACGGATATAAATATTGCGTGCGTTTAACCGATGGGAAACAATTTTTCATTTCTATTCGTATCAACCACAATAATTACGAAACTCAGTAATAACCTATTCGAGTTTTGTGGGTGAAACCAATTTAAATAAAAGATACCTTAGGGTTTTTTAACAGATGGAAACCTCAACTAATTCAAATTTAAAAAGTATATATATAAAAGTAATTTCAAAAGAGTAAGCTGTAACAATAATTTAGATATTATTTCTAGGCTAGGAATCATGTATAATGCATTAAAAATTCGGACAATTTTTAAATATGCCAAGATTCTCAATTCTTAATCTGAATATAATAAAGAATTTAAATGTTCTTCAATTCTAGTCGAATAAATATGTACATACTTTCATTTGTGTGCAAAAAATGTCAAGAATCAGAAATAGATAAAAATAAATATACAGTATCGCTTATATGTAGAGCAACTTTAGAAATTATCATTTGTCTTGTTAAAAATGTGTGTTTAAATATCCATATTATTGTTTGAAAACAAGATTACGGTAATAAATATTATAGTTTATTAGTGGGTTTAGTTAGGTATTTATTAATATTTGAAAAAATATCAAGGATCAAAAGTAAAACAACTATAAAATGAAACAACCTTATGTACATTTAGCCTTCCTTTATTTAGTATCATTAATTGCTCTTCTCATCCATGAAATGCTATGAAATTTGAATAACAGGAACCGACTTTCATCGGAAAACATATTTTTTGCAGGAATCAAGGGTTCCTTTGCTGATTTTCTACCATGGACACCCGCTTCTTTTAGTCTTCGTTTTATGGTACTCACCGACACATTGATTTCGTTTATTTCTTAAAATATTCTGGACGTATGTATTTAAGGTCAATTAAAAAAATAATAAAAAAATCCAAGCAACACAAACACTAAAAATCCAAACCAAAAAATCTAAAAACACTGATTTTTGAATGTCAATAATTTATATTTAAATAAAAAATAAAAAAATAATTATACAAAATTTTACACATTAAAAAGAAATAAGGTACGAAAAAATGTGTGAATTTATAAAAAAATAAATCAATATTCATTCTAAATCTAAATTTCAAAATTCAAAAGTTCTATAATTGTAGTAAAGTAAAGAACCAATTTATATTATTTCCACCAAACTCATTTCACAAATTATCATTCAATAAATTAATAAAAATTTTAAGAAAACCTAAAAAATCACAATAATTTGAAATTTTGATTCCCAATAATTTTAAATCAAAAGGTAAAAAATGTATATAATCTAAAAAATGTTTCCAATGTCAAGGGTTGAAAATAAATAAAAAAAATCCGTGAATTTATAAAAATATTTATCAAATTTTTTCAAAAATTCAAAAAAAAATCAAAGGTTAAATAAAATTTTCAAGAGGTCCTAAAATTCTAAACAATTTAACCACTGTAAAATTTTAAAATAAATAAATAAATTTATAAAAAGATATCAAGCTTAGACAAATTTTAAATAATTCAATGTTTTTTTCTTTAATTTAATTTAGTCTAGATTTATTCAATTAATACTAAAATTAAATTATTCTAACACAAAATCAAGAGGTCTAAATCTAAAAAAAATATTAGTAGTATATTGTTAAAAGGAACTCATTCATATATATAAAATTATTTAAAAATCAATCAAAAATAAGAAACAAGATGTGAAATAAAATGAGCTAAACGTGACTGAAAATGAGTCGAATCAAAAACCAGATTTCACTAACGACAAACTCGTTTAGATAATGGCAAAAATAAAAGAAAAAATATTTTGTGACTCAATTATAAAAAACATGATTCCATTTAAAACACTAATTGAAATATTTCTTTTGGCTCGGTATGTGTAACACGAAATCGACTTGAAGCACTTAACCGACAATTAATTATATCTAATTACTCGTGCATAAGTTGTTAGTATTTAATTTGCATACGTGAGTCGAATAATATTCGCCCGGTCCGCGATACCCATCACTTATGTAAACCGTGGATTATATCGCAATAATTTCACTAATCCGGCGCTGCAATGATTTTATTTCCAAGACGAGATTCCTACCTGCTGGTTCTGATTATTTTCGCCGTTAAAAAAGCGCAATTTATTATGACCGCCAAATAAGGAGTGTTGGGACGAGTCATACGATTCATTGCCGTTAAAAAAATACAAAGAGAACATTGTCGTTAAGCGCTTTTTTATTTGACCCTTTAATAATTTATGATATTTGCGAATTTTCTGCATTACGCCCATGCGCGCCTACACCGACGTAACGTAACGGAAACCGACTGGAAATCCAACGGCGGCGACTTCAATTGCTGCAGACACGAATTCCCCGACGAAATTCAGATAGAGATTTCATGCGGAAACGTCGCCGTCTTCGGTAACCGACATCCATCAAGAATAAATAGCATGGGATATTTTACGGGAAACTCGCCGATCCACTACCAAAACCGAATACGTTCAACACTTACGGAACCCGCCGAGATCTACGACCTGAAAATGTAATTGATCTCCGCATTCACATATCTATATCGATCTTCACACTACTTCTGAATCATGGAGATTCATTAGTAGAATGGCTAAATAGTGGATGAAGCAATAAACTGAGTGCATAGTGCAAATATACAGAGTATAAAAAAGTCTATATGTATTAATGTTTGAGTCCAGACCTACTACTGGTTCCTGAGCCCAAAATGTTTTCTCTTCTCTTCCTCCAGACCACAACAGACTGCATTTGTAATTACACAATTGTAAAACATTCACATTTAAGGTATTGGAACTGTAGATTCCTAACCCAACAATGATACACACCAATTTCTCTCTTCTCTTCTTACAGATCACAGCAGACTGCATTTGTAATCACATCACTTTTAAGATACTGAAATTATTTACTAAACCTACCTCATAATATGCTGCCCATATAACGGGTTTATCCAGAAAAACTTACATGTTTTCTAGAGTAAGTAAGATTAGTTTTATACAGCCGAGTTATCGACACCAGTGAGTGGAATGCTTCAAACTGCCCCTCAATCATACCGTACAGATTCATGGAAAATGTCATCAATTGAGGGATTGTCTAAATATATGTAGAAATAAAGTGAGTGCACAGTGGAGATATGTAGAGTGTAAAAAGGGTATATTGAAAATCCAAACCCACTGCAGGTTTCTAAGTCGACAATCATATACACCACTTTCCCTTTTCTCTTCCTCCAAACCATAACAGGCTACATTTGTAATCAGATCATTGCCATACTCTTCACATTTAACGTACTATAACTATCCACTAAACCTACCTCATATTGTACTGTCGATATATCGGATTTATCCTGTAAAAAAATTAAATTTCCTCGAGGATAAGTAAAGTTAGTTTTATACAGTTGATACATTGACACCAGTGGGTAGAATGCTTCATACTACCCCTGAATCATAACATTCAGGAAAACAGTCAGAGAAAATGTCATAAGTAGAGGGATTGTCTAAATAGATGAAAAAATAAAGTGAATTCACAGCTCAAATATGTAAAATGTAGAAAATAGTGTCTTAATTTTTCTTTGATAGTTCAAATCTACTGCAGGTTCCTATATCGATAATAAAACAGACTACTTGCCCTCTTATCCTCCTCCAGACCACAACAGACTGCATTTGTAATTACATCATTCCAATACACTTCACATTTAAGGTATTGGAACTATCCACTAAACCTTAGGTTTCCTCGAAAATAAGTAAGATTAGTTTTATACAGCTAAGACATCGGCACCGGTGGATGAAATACTTCATACTACTTCTAATTCATAACATACAGATTCAGGGAAAATGTCATCACTATGGGATGGTCTAAACAGACGAAGAAATAAAGTTAAAGCATAGTGGAAATATGTAAAGTGTAGAAAACAGTGTATTAATTATAATTATTTTTCGAAAGAACAGAAGTACTGCAGGTTTCTATGCCGACAATGATGCACACAACTTTCCCACTTCTCTTCCTCCATACCACAACAGACTGTATTTGTAATCACACAATTGCAAAACATTCACATTTAAGGTATTGGAACTGTAGATTCCTAAGCTAACAATGACACACACCACTTTCTCTCTTCTCTTCTTGCAGATTACAGCAGATTGCATTTATAATCACATCACTGCAATACACATTTAAGATACTGAAATTATCCACTAAACCTATCTCATATATGCTGCCCATATAACGGGTTTATCCTAAATAAACTTAGATTTTCTCAAGAGTAAATAAAATTACTTTTATACAGCCGAGTCATCGACACCAGTGAGTGGAATGCTTCAAATTACTCCCCAATCATAACAAACAGTTTCATGAAAAATATCATTAGTAGAGGGATATATGTAGAAATATAGTGACTGCACAGTGGAGAAATGTAGAGTGCAAAAAGGGTGTATTAATTATTCTTTGAAAATCCAAACCTACTGCAGGTTTCTATGTCGATAATCATACGCACCACTTTCCTTTTTCTCTTCCTCCAAACCATAATAGACAACATTTGTAATCACATCATTGCAATACACATTTAAGGTATTACAACTATCCATTAAACCTACCTCGTAATGTACTGTCGATGTATCGGGTTTATCCGGTTAAAAATTTAAATTTCCTCGAGGATAAGTAAAGTTAGTTTTATACAGCTGATACATTGACACCAGTGGGAAGAATACTTTATACTACTCCAAAATCATTACATTCAGGGAAACAGTCAGGGAAAATATCATCAGTGGAGGGGTAATTTAAATAGATGAGAAAATAAAATGAATTCACAGCCCAAATAAGTAGAATGTACAAAATAATGTATTAATTTTTCTTTGAAAGTTCATATCTACTGCAGGTTCCTATGTCGACAGTGAAACACACTACATTCCGTCTTCTCCTCCTCCAAACCACAACAAACTGCATTGGTAATTACATCATTCCAATACACCTTACATTTAAGGCATTGGAACTATCCACTAAACCTTAGGTTTCCTCGAGAATAAGTAAGATTAGTTTTATACAGCTAAGACATCGGCACCAGTGGATGAAATGCTTCATACTACTCCTAATTCATAACATACAGATTCAAGGAAAATGTCATCACTATGGGATAGTCTAAATAGATGAAGAAATAATGTGAGTGCACAATGAAAATATGTAGAGTGTAAAAAGGAGTGCATTAATTATTCTTTGAAAATTCAGATCTACTGCATGTTCCTATGTCGACAATGATACACACCACTTACCCTCTTATCTTCCTCCAGACCACAACAGACTGCATTTATAATCACTTCATTTAAATAGACTCCAGGTAATCAACCTATGCTATATTTGAATAAGGTTAATTTTATATAATCATAAGAGGTTCAGGGAAAACACCAACAGTAGAGGAATAATCTAAATAGATAAAAAAGGTGTGTGTATAGTGTAAAGGTATAAAATGTGTAAAGTGTGTGTATTATTTTTTCTTCACAAGTTCACCATCACAGCCATTTACCCGCTTTCCTTCCTTCAAATCCTAAATAACTGCATTTGTAATCTCATAATGTACAGCATTACTGAAAAATATGGATGATTATAAATATATAAAAATCAATCAATCCCTTTAAGAATATCCGAAGCGGCATATTCTCAACTCTTTCAAATATCTTATGGAATCTTGCATGTATACACCTAAGATAAAAGAGTCATAAGTTAACTAGCTTCTCGGTATGGCCAGAAAGTTTCCCAAGGTAACAGGAAGATTGGTGGAACTGTTTTTACACAGAATGGAATATATTTTACTGATAATGTTATTCGCCTTAAATGATGTCAAACTAGCTTAGAGCCAAGAATAAGGCTTGATTGGACCATTCAAATGGATTGAGAAATACTTAATCTACATTTCTACTATTACTTGACATTTATCTGGGTTAAATTTCACCTTCCTATGATGCACAAAACCAAGTATGTATCAAAAATAAATGCAGTGTGTTACGAACAGCCGTGATATTTCTAAAACTGGACATACGGCGGCGACTTCAATTGAAACGAATTCCCCGACGAAATTCAGATAAAGATTTCATGCGGAAACGTCGCCGCGTCCTCGACACCCGACATCCATCACCAATCGCATGAAATATTTTACCGGAAACCCGACGTTCCACTACCAAAACCGAACGCGTCCATCACTTACGGAACCGGCCGCAGTCTATGAACCGAAATTGTAATTGAACACCGGATCGATTTATCTGTACGGATCTTGATTTGTGAATGACAAATCTTTGTTTAGAGAGCGTGAGAACAAAAGCTCATCGAAACGGTCCTTTGTACTCACTTACGTACAAGAGTTGCGATGTTGCGAGCCACTCGGCCCACGCATTATTTACATAGTAGTTTAGTTTGGTGAGTTGTGCGGCATTAAAATTATCGTACAATTTTTCATACGAGCTTAATTTAATGTTGCGACAGAAATGGAACTGACTTTCATTTGCATAGTTGTAAAATATTTGGAGATATGTTAATTGGGACGAAAGTGGGATGATTTTTATATCTTCACAGGTCGTAATTACTATATAAATATGGATAAAGCGGGAGGTTTTTCTAAACGGTGTTTAAGCGGTTAATTTTATGTGACCGGCTCCACGTGATGACTTGTTTATTAGCATGTTCATGCGAGTTACGACCCTTAAACTTAGACAATCAAGTCGTTTTGGTGTTTGTTTATTTTCCGCTTTGGGTTTAATATTTCTTTAGTAAATAAAGACATTAAATACATTAAAAGTTGCTTTAAGATTTATAAACTTTAATATTTTGAAATATTTTATAAGCTAAAGTAAATTTAAAAAGTTTGAAATTTGTTAGAAGCATGTAAAAATAAATATAAAAATGTAATTTTATCAAAATATATTTGAATGGTATAAAAGAAAAAATATATAAATAAAAATATCAAAACAATTAATTAAATTTATAAAAAAAAATTAAAATTAAAATATTATAAAATATAAAAATATAAAAATACAATTTAATCTTTATATTAAAAAACGAATTAAAAATAAAAATTACAAATAAACAAACATATATAAAATAAACATAATATAAATAAATCATCTTTCCAAAAATTGAAAACACAAATCTCATATAATCAAAAACGTAAATAATAAATATAATAGAATGTTGATATTTTTTTAATATAAAAAATTCAAAAATAATAACTAAAAATTTAAAAAAAAGAATCGAACTTAAACCATACGTATAAAAAGGACAAGAAAATTTAAAAAATCTAAAAAAATAACTAAATAAAAAATTTATAGAATATAGAATTTCAAAAAAAATAAATAAATAAATAAATTAAAAATATGCTACATAAAGATGATATTTTTAAAGGATTTGAAAAACTCAAAAATAAATTACATTTATCTAAAAAAATAAAAGAATAAATAAAATGTAAACGTCAAAACATTTTTAAATAAATAAATAATTACTATTATAATTGCAATTATGTAAAAAATGTCATAAATAATTTCTGAAAAATTCAAATTAATAAACAAAATTAAGAAAATGTCTAGAATATCAAAAAAAAAAAAATAATAATAAAATAAAAAACATAAGTGAAAATAGTTAAAGAAAACAATATCAAAATAATTTTAAATACATAAATGATAGTAATTATATTCTGTTGTTATATTTAAAAGATCGAAATTATTTAGAACATAAAAAATTTAAAAAGAAAATTTGAAAAATGAAAATTATCAACAAAAATTAAATAAATCACCTTTATTTCCGAAAAATGCCAAGAATGAATAATTAAAATAAAAAATAAATTTTATGTGAGGCTAAATTCTAAACATTTATAAATAAATAAAAAATAATTGTTAAAATTATTATAAGAAAATAAGTAATTTTTAAAAGACGTAAAAAACTCAAAAATAATTTCTGATAAATGTAAATTAACAAGCAAAATTGAAAAAATGTCTAGAAAATTAGTAACTTTGACACAGAAAAACTAATAAAATTAGTTATGTTATATAAAATTGTAAATAATTTTAAATAATTATTATAATTATAACAAATATCATATCATTATCGAAAATAAAATGTATACAACAAAACCTTAAATTAACCAAATTATTATAATTATAATAATTTTAAATAATTTAATAATTATTATATTTAGTCGATATTTTTATGTTTATATTAAATGTAAAAATAAATTTTGAAAATTAATAATTAATAATCAAAATTGAATCAAATTAAATAAATCATATTTATTTCGAAGAAATCCTAAGAATAAATAATTAAAATAAAATAAATATGTTATATAAGACAAAATTCAAAATAATTTAAAACAAATAAATAATTGTTATAATTATAATTAGAGAATCTGTATTTTTTGATATAAATTATTCAAAAATAAAATTTGAAAATTGTAAAAAGTCAATATCGAAGCGACTTAAATAAACCATATTTCAAAACAAAATTCCTGGAAAATTAAAAAGAAATAAACAAATAAATAATTAGTATATTATTTTATTATATTTAAAAATTCGACATTTTTTAAAAGATATAAAAAATTCAATAAAATTTGAAAAATGATAATTAATAATCAAAATTAAAACAAATTAAATAAATCATATTTACTTCCAAGAAATACTAAGAAATATTATTAAAACAAATTAAAAATGTTATTTATATGAGACAATATTCTAAACAATTTAAGGCTAATAAATAATTGTAATAATTTATAATTAGAAAATCTGTATTTTCTTAAAATAAGTTATTCAAAAATAAAATCTAACAAATGTAAAAAACAATATTGAAATGACTTATATAAACCATACTTCTAAAAATTGTCTAGAAAATTAAAAATGAACAAACAATTTAATAGTTAGTATATTATTTTATTATATTTAAAAATTTGACATTTTTTAAAAGATATAAAAAATTCAAAAATAAAATTTGAAAGATGATAATTAATAAAGTTAAAGTAAAAAAAATTTAATATTTTTTCCAAAAAATGCAAATAAAATAATTTTTTTATATTTTTTTAAAAACAATATTCTTTAAGGGAAATAACTTCAAAAATTATACCATAACAAATGAAAATTAATTACTATTATTATACAGAAAATTAGAAAATATTAAATAAATCAGTGAAATTAAACAAAATAAAAATATAGAAAAAATAATCTAAACAAATAAATAATTAATAAAAATCAGCAAGTTTGTAAGATATTAATTAAATTGCGGACGTCTTAATTATTGTAAATGTGCATGGCTACAAAAAAATGTAAAAAGTCCATATAATTCTTAGTAGTATAAAACTTTTTGAAAGAGCATAAATTTATTGCAGTGTAAAAACTAGTTGTTTTATGCGAAGACATCGCAGATAGCTTTTTATCCCTTCTGATTCTGGTTATGCAAATAGTATCAGAATCAGAATCCTGAATACCCCAATCGATCGAACAGCATCTACCCACCAAACCGAGCCGTAATCCAGATATCAGTGCAACAACACTGAAATCCTCTTTAATTGTCCTTAATTAATTTACATGACGTTTATCAACGATATATAAGGATGTGTCCGATAACGTATTCAATTTGAATAATGCTATCTGAATTATTTGCCGCGTCCGACCAATGCGTAACAATATATGGTAATTGTCACAGTCGCTATCTTTTTACAAGAACTTCATGATCGGCCTTATCGACCAACACGTACGACCACGGAAGCTCAATCTTCTCCAATCAGGACCGATTCCCATTCGAATCATGCATTAATTAATTCATTTTATGTATTTATCAGCCGAATTAAAAACGCCATTGCGTGATTGAATCGATTCATGAATAGTCATTAAAACGTTTTTTCCACATTAGAAAATGATCACCTACGCAACAAATGAGCGGACACGTCGGTTGAGTAAGGCACGCCACGTTCGATCGGATCTCGTGATCTAATCGAAGATCAAAACATCGAAGATATTTCCACACTTTCATGGTTAGATGTCAGGCATGAGTACGACCATTTATAACCGAAAGATAAATTGTTTTTTAAAGTATTCACGCTACTTTTTCCTCCTTGTCACTTATAAGCCATTAACAATTACGTTTTGTCGGCGTGTAACGGTGAACCGTATGGGATTTTATTTATCACTCGGTGACAGAATAAAGAATTTAATTTTACTCGTTTTGTTACGTTTGAATGGATGTGCTTAATGTCTTCACGTAACGATTGAAACAATGTACGGGTTTTTGTTTGGCTACAACGGATTACCCAGTGGAAAGATTACATCTGATTTAGGTACACCTGAGATATGTTTTTGAACCGAAAGAAAAATGTTGATTTGTTTACTTCCATTTTTACACTTCGATTATGAGATAATGGGAGAATATTATTAGAAAACTGTTACAATATATAATTTAAGCGAAATCAAATTTTGTTATTATTCAGAAATATATTATTTGAACAGAAAAAAATCAGAAAGTAATAGAGAAGAAGCTACATTTTATTTGAATTTCAAAATTTTTTTAAACTTATTTTTGCATTTGATTTATTGTAGAATAAAAATAATGTTCCAGTCTATAACAGTCAAAAAATAATTGTTGATTTTTAAGATATGAATATAATTGACATTTAAAAATGAAATGCTTCTTTCACTTGATTTAATAATAGAAAGGTAGAAGAGATACATTAATTAAGAGTGTTCCAATCTACAGTACATAAGAAAATCAAAAATGTTTGGAGATTTCATGGCGATAAAATGATCTAGACACATTTTAAAGAAATATAAATCTTCTAAGAATTTTTAAATTAATTTTTACGTTTAAATTTTGTTCACTTCTATTTTTGCTCTCGAATTACAACCAAAAATGATTGTTGATTTTTGGGTTCTAAAAAAAATTGTAGACACAAAAATAGAAGACTTCTTTGTCTCGATTTAATTATGAAAAGAATGTTTCAATCTGTAGCACAAAAAAGAAGATTGAAGAAGATAAATTAAATTGAACACATTTTAAAGAAATATATTTTTTTAACATTTCAATACAACTTCAACAATTTTTGTTTACTTAATTTACATTGTTTAGGGAGTACTGAGCACACAATTTAAATATTTAAATAAATCTAGATTTCAACAAATTTAACATTTAAAAGGTTTAAAAGATCATCAAGTACCCATTACAATTGGATGACTCTTTTTTATGAGATCTGATTAAACGAATTGCGAATCATAAAGATTTGTTTATGGTCGAAAGGAAATAATCTGTTTTAAATACAATAGAATCTTAGTAGTATAAACTGCCCATTGTTTCGAAAATTGCCAAGGATCAGGTAGTGTGAATAACATGCGATGCGGCCATAATTCCGCCATCAAATATCGGAACGGACGGCCATAGAACCATATAGTAAGACCATAACGAGACTCAAACATGGACATAATGAACATGTTATGGGGTCACAATACCACGGAACTGGTATATGTAAATCGGGTACTATTATGCAGTGGAACAGTGCCGCCATTATATTCCTGACAATAATGCCTTGATTTACTACAAATATTCCACTACCATCACCACCGGCCGGCCACAAAAGAACAATTTGTTGACCGGGCATTTTTATTTCAAAATGACTATCGAGAATTTACTGCCAAGACTCATGCATGAAGCATCTCCGTAAGTGTTTTAACAAAAAAAAAATCCACGACAAGAAATAAAACATCGTGATCATTAATACGAGTGCTACATAGATGTACAAAATTCATTTCTGATTGTATACAAAATATAATAATAGGAAATCCATAAATTTCCCATCACAAAAGAAGGCAATAAATAAAACATGTCGTAATATCTTTCGGGTGTCTAATTTGACCACTCCCAATTAGGTGTATATCTTACTCAAATCTAATTCGATTTATTGTAAACAGGATTAACTTAATCAAGATTTACTGCATTGATATTCGTGTTATGGTATTTGAATTTAAATTATTTCATCTGTTCATTGACGTGGATTCCGGATTATAAATCAAATCACTCTCTACGATTCAATTAAGTTTACACCTACTTTTGCAATTGGTTCAGTAATATTGGAAATGTAATAGATCCATCCAGTCAAGTTTTCAATGCTACACAAACTCAAGAAATTATTGATTTTTTGCGTTTAGGTCAAATTAAACACGTTTACAATAATCTGAATTTAAGAATAGCAAATTGAATGCCAATTAGTTCTAACTATCAATGGATTTTCTGTAGTATCTATGTAAAGTGTGTTTTAATAAATTATATAAAGAAATTAAGAGATATAAAAATTTAAAATAGAATGCAACATTTAATATATAAAATATATATTGTAGAAATTCAAATTTAAAATTTTCGATTAATTTTTGCTCATGAAACCTATGTAAAGAAAATATGTATGAGAATAGAGTAATATAAACATTTAAAAATCTTGTTTCAAAGGTTAAACAATAAAATATAACTAAATTTAAGACTAGAATGAATTTTTTGTAGCACCTAAATGAAATTGTTTTTATCAAGTATTATATTATTATAAAAACAATCTCAAAGATATAAAAATATAATATGTTATTAAGATTGTAAAATTTAAAATTTAAACACAAAATGTATATTATAGAAATTCAATTCAATTTTTATTTTTACATTTAATTTTTACTCAAAAAGTAGAGAAAATATGTAATATAGAGTAATTTAAAAATTTAAAAATATTGTTTTAAAGGTTAAACAATAAAATATAGAAAATTTAAGACTAATTAGAACACTAACAAATGAATTTTTATAGTGTCTAAATAAAGTCGAAGAACAGTGAGTTATGTAAAGAATTAAAAATCTACTTACCAAATTTAAATTATATTTACTCATATTTTTACAAATTATTTAGTCATAAACTATAGTAAATTTAATGCCAATTAGTTTACTGATAATGAATTTGAAAGAGTCTATAGAATTTTCGGGAAAATGTTGTCTCCAGGTTTCAATTGAATTTATATATATTTTTACAATTTGTTTAATAATAAAATATAGTAAATTTAAGGCCAAATAGAACACTGCACAATGAATGTGTAGCAATACCTAAATAAAGTCAGAGAAAATGTTTCAATCTAGTATTAAGATAATAAAAAGCAATCTCAGGTATATAAAAATATAAAATGTTTAAAACATTCTAGAATTTATAATTTAGAAACTAAATGTGTATATTACAGAAACAACATCAAACAAATGTTTTCGTTAATTTATGTTCATGAACCCAAAAGTAAAGAAAATATATAGTATTCTACAATTTAAATATTTTAAAGGAAACAGAGTAATTTATAAATTTAAAAGTGTTGTTTCCAGGTTTAAATTGTATTTACACACTTTTTTACAATTTCATTAATAATAAAATACACACAATAATAATGAACTTTTGTAATACCTAAATAAATTCAGAGAAAATGTTTCAATCAAGTATTCAGATAATAAAAAACAATCTCAAGTATATAAAATTATAATATGTCAGTAAAATTCTAGAATATAAAATTTAGAAACTAAATATGTATAAATTGTAAAAACTCAAAGTTAAATTTTTTGTTTAATTTTTACTCGTGGACTCAAAAGTAAAGAGTATATATAGAATATATAAGTAAAGTTAATACATAGTATTCTAGAATTTCAGTGAAAATAATTTGAATAATAATAAAATAATAGTAAATAGAATTGTGATAATGGATTTTTTGTAGTGCCTAAATAAAGACGGAGAAAATATTCAGAAAATAAAAAACAATCTTAAGGATATAAAAATATAAAATGTCTAGACTCCAGAATTTAAATTTTTTATAAACCAAAAAAAGGAAATATGTAATATTCTCAGATTTAAAGGTTTCAAAAATCACTGAGTAAAGTAAAATGTTTATTATCTTGTTTCCTTATTTACAGATATTTATAATTTATTAATAATAAAAAATAGACTAATTAGTTCACTAAAATAAGTTTTTTTTGTATTTATAAACTTCTAGAATTGCAACTATAATAAAAAAAAATAGATTGATTTATTTAATTAATACATAAATTGTTGTAATTGTGGAAATAGGACGGAAAACAACAAACAGGCTGTCTAATCTGTTCCACAGCAAATCACTTGGTGCATGTGCAAGTTTTAAAGAGTTTGACATTGTTTAACTAGATTAACTCTTCAGCGAACCTGAATTATTCAGTCCGTACATATCTGCAGTAATTTTTTTTCTCGTTGCATTCATTTGCAGATTTAACATATGCACTCGCACTTTTACGACAGTCAGTCTGGCATACATAATTAAACCTAATTACGAGAGTCACGGATCAAACCCACTGGGTAATGACACGGCGATGCACCACCATAAAACTGTCATTGTACATATTGTCCGGAATTCGTGCACAATTAATACGTCGGGACTCTTGTTGAGTGACGTTTCCGCCACGAAATTCGCTCGCAACCATCGGATTTTCCTACCACGCCGGCCCGTTCAATTGGGAAAGCGAAATAATTAATTACGTCAAAGGTCGTAATAATTCACGTCGGCTCGTGAGTTAATTAACATATCCATATTTTCCCGAGAGAGTTTAAAAAGTGTTTCGGGCACGCCGTACAGTCGAACGATCCGATGAAATTCCTCCACGAGGTCCGAAGCTGTGTGTCGTAATGCTTAGTCGGCGATATTCTCGCAGGGAGTTCCGTGCCAGTGCGAGCGGACAACAAATGCCTATTTTTATACGGTACAGCTGATTGGTTCTGTGAGCGATGATTGAGACATCATAAAACATAAAAGATTGCGGCGAAATGCAATAAGAGGCGACCCGTAATGCGAATATAACGATCTTTATCCGCGGAATAAGTGGTGGGTCTCACGTACCGTCTCCTTTGTTTTACCTACCACAGTATCGATATTTTAGGTATGTACGTTGTTTACATACGCTTCATGCACAAAACGGTTTTCTCACAGTAATAATTGTTTTATAATTGTCGAATTACGCCGCTTTGTATGGTAATTAAACGCCATTATGGCTACGAGAAAAACGGTTAAAACGTTTGGAATGGAATATTTTCCGAAGATTTCTTTGTTCTTGGCGGTCGTGAAAAATCCTGTTATTTGTCTTTAAATGGAAATTTAATTTGCAGGATTTGTTTAATGCGGCACGAAACAGTTAATGATGTATTAGTTGAATAGGTAGTAAGAAATTGTTTTGTTTAATCGCACGTTACATTCTTTATGCATGTGGAAAACTAATTAAGCAATTGATTATTTTACGAATTTTATTATTTACCATTATAACCTTATCGAAAATACACACTGTTAAAAAATATTAAATTTAATATATTGTTTAATTAAATTATTAATTAAAATAAGTATAAAAATAAATTAATTCTATTAAAAGTCACATTTTTATGAAATTATATCTTTATCGAAAATACACACTATTAAAAGATATTGAATTTGCTTTTAAATAATGTAATATTTAATTAAATTATTAATTAAAATAAGTATAAAATTAAATTAATTCTATTTTTGAATTATTTTTGATGAAGTTATAACCTTATCAAGAATACACACTATTATAAAATATCCAATTTGCTTTTACTCAATATAATATTTAATTAAATTATTAATTAAACTAAATATAAAATTGAATTAATTTTGTCTAAAATATCGTTTGTGATAAAATTATATTCTTATCGAAAATATACACTATTAAAAAATATTAATTTTGCTCTACTAATATAATGTTTAATTAAATTATTCATTAAAATAAATTTTAATTTAAATTAATTCTACTTATAGTATCATTTTTGATAAAATTATAACCTTATCGAGTATACACACTATTATAAAATATTCAATTTGCTTTTACACAATATAATATTTAATTAAATTATTAATTAAACTAAATATAAAATTGAATTAATTTTATCTAAAATATCGTTTTTGATGAAATTATATCCTTATCCAAAATATACACTATTAAAAATTATTAAATTTGCTTCTAACTAATATAATGTTTATTTATATTATTAATTAAAATAAATATTAAATTAAATTAATTCTATTTATAGTATCATATCATCAAAATATTCAATTTTCTTTTAAACAGTATAACAGTAAGTATATAAAGTATTTGATAATTTTTGATAAAATTATATCCTTATCGAAAATACATACTATTAAAAAATATTGAATTTGCTTTTAACTAATATGATGTTTAAATTATTAATGAAAATATATATAAAATTATATTAATAAATATTAAATTTAATTTAATATTTATTTTATTTATAGTAGCATTTTTATATGAAATATGAGTTATTTTAAACTTTAAACACAAACATAAGCAAATATTTATAAAAAATGTGTATTTAGACAATTCAAAGACAATTTTTAAAATTTAAACAATCAAATTAATAATATCATAATACAATAAATGTTTGAAACTTAAATCTGAATATTATATTTAAACGAAAATGATAATTTAAAATTTTTAGATCTAACAATTTATATTTTTTTACCAAATTTCTGTTATAAAATTTTTTAGCATAAATAAAATTTATATATAATTAAATAATAAGACAATTTCAAGAACTTGTCAAAAATATCTTAAATTAAAAAAGTACATGTTTTATTCTGAACATTTCTTGTCTGTGAACAATGTAGAAACAAGCTTTTTCACGCCTTTTGATGAATGCAAGTTGAATCGTTTTAAAACCAAAAACAGACGACTAAATTAAAAAATTCCATAACTACAAATAAAATTTTACAATCCATAATTTATTTAATATACCCTATTACAGTGTTATACCTTGAAATTAAAAAAAAAGTACATAACAAATTTAATATTATTCGGTGCTAAACCTGCATAGAATAATTGTGAAATGTGTATGGTAATTATAAATTTTTGCACAACGTCGTTATGACGTTATTAGTTATGTTTTATGGCATCTCTGACGCCATTACACTTTAAACCATAATAGAAGTAAAGCCATTACCACTTCATTTTCATTTTTATTAAACGTGATATTTTTCGTGATGCAGTTCTTGCTGGATTAGTTTTTAATTAACGTGCATAAAAACGGGCAATTATACGGGGACGATGTTAATTCGCAATTTGATGCACGGCGCATTGTTTATGGCAAAAAACCACTTTAGGGGCACAGCCATGCGTTACTTTTTTTTTTTGCTATCCTGCGTTAAGTAGGCTCAGTTAATATTATCGACTATTGTAGCAATATGTTGTAAAACTTATATATAATTCCGAATAAGATGGTAAAACAATTGTAGAGATAATAGTATAGACCAAAATAAGAATAATAGACTTCAGAAATTTCAGAGGGTTGGAAGATTATTTCTTATTTATCATTAATTAACTTCTAAAAACTCGTAATAGATAATAAATAAAATTTTATGAAATAAACTGTCGCAGGTGATATAGGTTAAAAGTGCCCAACTCTTGCTATGATACATACATACAAGTAGATCATAATCCAGAGACTAGTGTCCGGAGAATGTGGGCGGAGGTAAGAGTCAGTGTTCCTCTAATTTGGAGAACTTTCGTCTTCATTCCAAACTTCTTTTTACAGATGTGGTTAGGTTTATCCGAAATAGAATATTAATTTTCATAATTCGTATATTTAGAATCTATGAAGATCCCCAAGCTGATGAATTTGACACATTTTTCATTAAACTTTTGAATGGGTACTATAGAGCACATGTTTCTAGTTCTAGTCCAATTATTTCAGTAAACCAATTAGGTGATACTTTTTAGTTTTAGCAGAGTACCAAAATCTTTAGGATTACTTTCCTTTCAACCAACAAACCATTTCCTCGTAAATGGATAAGAAAGGGAGGAACTTTATTTTAGACTGCAAAATACTCTGATTCGAACCATTCAAGTTTATTTTGTCTGGATAAAGCAAAAATTTCGTTTCGAGAAATAGCATGGTGTTTGAACAGAGATGTGAGTATTATAATACGATGTTGATAGGTGGAGCAGGAGCTTCCGGAAGAGCTAAAACTACCACAGATCCACAAGACTATCGTTTTATATTATTGGCCTTAAGGGACAGGATGCGTCAACGCGGATCATTGCTGTTGATTTTTTACCGCTGGATATTCGATCTGTTTACCTCCGTATAAGTTATTTTGGACTATGTATTTATCTCCCTTTTTTGGACTTACTTCTACCAGTAAACCATAGGCACCAACGTAGTGACCAGTGTATGGAACGTCAATAATGGGATGAGGAATGGAATAACATTGTGTTTAGTGATGAATCACGCTTTTGTTTAGGCGTGCACCATAATAATAAGATGGGGATGTGGAGAAAGACGTGATTCTCGCTTTACTGTGGAGAGTCATATTCATAACACTATGGGTTTAATAGTGTATGGTGTTATTCCTTATGGTAGCAGGACGGCTTCAGTTTAAATTAGTGACAACGATATGTGGATGACGTTTTGGAGCCTTATTTTCAAGATAATGCACGTCCACATATTGCCAGGAATACATTAAACTTCCAAGATGCCTCCCATGTGAATTTACTACCTTGGCCACCCAGATCTTCAGACCTTTCCCCAACTGAACATGTGTGGGATATTATGGAATTTACAGCGCCCTCCACGGACTCTTAGCGAACTAAGACTCACACAAAAAAATGTCGATATTTTCATTAGATGGATGCCACGACTCTTCAATGAGTGTCTTAATGAAAAAGTAAGTTCTGTAATAAGTTAATATTTTTATAAAAAAATTGGAATAAATCAATTATTCTAGGTGTTTTTTTTGCAGACAGTATATTGTCACATACGGACAATAAGGCATTCCCAAATGATTATTATTGTTTATAGTAACATTATATTTGACACTGGTTCTGATTGTACTACGTGCTGAATAAGGGAATCATCGGGGTCATGTGTTAGTAAACATTAATGTATTGTTTAATTAATTAAAATATAAATGTAGAAAAGTTGGAGGAGAGAAGAGAATAGTAAGATGAGTAGAAGGTGGAGTACAATCATGTAGGGGTTAGTGTCATTCCCATCCATAAAGATGGCTCTTAGCGTAAGTTAGAATAAGTATTATATATTGTTTGTTTCCTATTGTTAGTATTTGTTAATAAAGTATTTGGTGTATATTTGGATTCTGTGTTTATCTGAGCTACTCCCCAACCCCTAATAAGTCACAGGTGTGACAATATTTACAGATATAAATCTATGATACTTCTGTAAATAGCCTCTAGGAACTGCAGCTATGAATAAATTCAAAATGACAAGAAATCTGAGTCAATGGTGGTTGTAGAAAAAGTCTAAAAGTTCTTCGAATAAATATTTAGTGACAGCATAGAAATAGAAAACAGTTTCAATTTTTATAACATTTTTGTTTGTAATATTAAGTAATTTCAAACCAGAACTATTTGGGATCCCATGTTTATTATGGTTCATACTACTACACTTTTATTTTACATTATTCATTAAACACACTGTATATTTGACGGATCTCCAATAAAAATTAAAACGTTTCAATTTTCTTCAATTTTATTTCCATTAATATTATTGTTTCAATTTACTACACCTTGATCAATATCAACATGGAAGTAATAACATTGTCCGTGTGTGGTTTAACCCATGATACACGCTACAGTAATCCAATTCCAGACAGTTGAAAAAACGTCCAGACCAATAATAAATTTTTCAAACAATCACATCTTTAGATGCACACACGTAATAAATTAATTGCAAATCCAATTACTTCGTCGTGGCGTTTTTGTATCGGCGCATGAAAATAGTTGCATGCAATATGATCACGAAAACACTTTTACAATAAATATCACGAGCAGCTGCTCAAATAAATTATCGGCGACGTTATAAAATCTCATTACTTCTCACATAATTCATCCGGCTGATGGGAGAAGAATTTTAAATAAGTTATTGTCAAACGCATGTTACATTTAGCGTGATTGCCCGCCATCAATTACCCGACCATGTTACTTATTCCGTACATTGCACCAATTATCAATGGAAAAACCACATAAATTAATTACATTTACCATCATTAACAACTTATACTTATGTGCGTACACATCTGTGTGAGAAATGATTCGTTTTCGTTTCACGACGGATGATAAAAGGCAAATTGTGAAACATGCAGGGTTATATCTTAAATAAGTAATTAACTGGAGGTATATAACTCGGCATTGACGGCTCCTCTCTCTGGTAACTCACTTAATGGCCCTCACTTTAATTATTATCTTCTTTTATGTATTAAAACTCCTAGATGATCGCAATCACGCCTATATAATACCTCACGTGTGTTTTATTATTGTCTGATAAAAAATTTACATAATTTAAACCAAAGATAATTCTAATTAACTCAATCCGTCAGTGTTGCGTCTCTCCTAGCTCATCAATAAGCAATGTTTCATTGTACACAATTGATAATAACCACTTGGCGGTGATAAATGTACACAAGCCCGTTAATTGGTGTATTAATTAAATTTTCATGATGGTTCCGTTAATCTTCAATAGATAATGGCACGTTTAGTACCCAGGAAGTGCATTATTATTGAGCGATGCTTGTAGAATCAATTTGATTTAATAAATCCTGAAAATGTTCACGATCAATCACACGTTGTGAATCGAACATCGTTTAACAGTAAGCAACGAAATAGAAAAGAGTTAAGTAGAATCGATTGGCTACTCCATTTAACCGGAATCCGTCGGTCGTAATAATTTTTTCCTAGTCGCCGAACAGGCTCTATTTTATCGTAGCACAGCAAACGTTAATGATGCATTATGTACCTAAATGAGAGTTAATGTCGTTGCATACCGTACAATATATGACGGCCGTGTGCGGTTTTTATCTTTTATCTAAACATCGACAGGCCTTTAAACACCCTAATATGTGGGGAATTTCACTTAACCAGCGCCATAACTCGACGAAATTCCCCGAAACAAAGGAATACTTGGTAGTTTCTCGGACAAAGAACAATTTTAATTGCGCTTATACATAACCCCAACAACCACCAAGTGCTTTTTTACGAAGCGATTTCTGTGGCTATGTGTGTGTGTGTGTGTGTGTGTATGTGAACCGTCTCGATGCAACTCTCCACTTTATTACGGTCTTACTCCACTTTTTTTGCAGAAAATTTTTAGTGGTACAGTGGTACAGGGTTTTATTTTTTAGATGAATTGTTTTAATCCACACAATCCACACTCCCAATCTTTTTTGAGACATAATGAAAACATATTGTAAAAATTTTACATTTAAAATGTCAAAAACAATATCAAAACATTAAACATTAAAAGAATTATTTTATTAATATTTTGTTAGTATAAAAAAAGGAATTTTTTATACATTTATTTATATTATTAAAAATTACTGTAAAATTTTAACATTATGAATTATTTTATCAAAAATAATTAGAAAACAATTTATAATATTTAGAATTGTTTTTAAAAGCATTAATTTATTATTGTTATGTTAAAAAAAGATTCTTGAAACTTTTATTATAGGAATTAATGTAAATTTTTATTTCTTAAATTTTTAAATACATTGTAAAATTTTGAGAATTATAATTAATTACAAATCATTTTAGCAAATGTAATAAAGGAACATTTTATATTTGAAATTGTTTTTAAAATAATTATTTCTTTAACAAACCAAAAATAGAAATTAAGTATATATATATATATATATATATATATATATATATATATAGGGGACACTGTAAACAAAACTGCCAAATGTTTTTTATTAAAATAAAAACTATTTTAAAATGTGAAAATTGAAGTTAATAATAAAGAAATTTAGAAAAAAAATTAAAAATATTAAAAGAATATTTTTAATTTAAAATATATTTAAAAAAAATATTTTATAATAATTGAAATTGTTATTAAAATAATTATTTCTTTAATAAACCAAAAATTGAAATTAGGCAAAAATATTTTGGTGTATAAAGGATTTTTTAAAATTTTGTTCAAAAAATTATTGTAGATTTAAACTTTTAATTTTTAAATATTTTTAAAAAATTTGAAAATTGAACATATTATGATTACAAAATATTTTAGCAAAATCAAATAAAAAATTTGTATAATAGTTTAAATTGTTTACCAAATGATATTTAAAACCAAAAATAGAAAGAGACACTGTAATCTAAACTGGCAAATATTTATAATTTCAATGAAAACTGTTTTTTAATCATTTTAAAATTTGAAGCTATTGACAAAAAAAAATGAAGTATGGAATTGTTTATAAAGGAATTAATGTCTTAACCAAAAATAGAAAATTATTTTAATCTAAACTGGTAAAATTTCATTGTTAATATTTTTTTTAATTAACATTTTATAATATTTGAAATTGCTTTTAAAATAATTATTTCTTTAACAAACCAAAAATAGAAAGTAGTCAAAAATATTTTGGTGTATAAAGGATTTCTAAAAATTTTGTACAAAAAGTTATTGCAGTTTTTAACTTTCAATTTTTAAATATTTTATAAAAACTTATTACAATTACAAAATATTTAACAATCTAAACTGGCAAATATTTAAAAAATAAAATCTATATAAACTATAATAAATTATTAAGATAAAATCTATTTTTTAAACATTTTAAAACTATTAAACTAAAGCTAATGACAAAGAATTTTAGAAAAAAAGAATTAATTTAAAGAATTAATGTTAAAATTTTAAAATTAAATTAAATTATGACAAAATTTTATGCTTATAGTGTTTCGTTGTTCTCTATAAATTTCAATATACTAACAGTCTTTTGCTTATTATAATATAAGTAAGTAAGTAAGAAAAATTATAATTCAGACTACCCAGTCCGAGAGAGACAGGAAGAGATGGCCAACAGTTTACGGCTAAATAAGACAATCGTTTCGTATTATTAAAAAATTTAGAGAAACACTCCAACTGAAAAAATTTGCCTGAGTTCGAAAAACTTGAAATAAAGTCAATAAATTGGTAATTTGAATGTTAAAATACATTCTAATGTTAATTTATTAAAAAATGATGGTTAGGCATCCTTCATGGGCAAAATTATACAAAAACTTAGTTGTACCCTCAGTAAAACATAGTGGCGGCTCAATTATGTAATGGGGGTGCTTCAATTCTTCTGACATAAGCCCCCTTAGACTAATTTATGAGTAGGGATTTATGAACAACCCTTTGCTTATTGTTCATAATACCAAAACAACGAGGTTTTGTCTTGCCCGTCCCAATCTCCGAACGAAATATTATACAAAGTTTTAACGTAAAGGGAAAAATACAGAATACAGAAAATAAGAATATAGTAATTTTATAATATAGTATATTATTACAAGAGTTTACATTAATAAAATAGTTATGGCTAAAATATTTAACATCTTAAAAAGTTGCTACTAATGTCCACATCTGTATAATTTTATACAAATTTCATATCTTTTACATTTCCAACACATCAATAATTATTGTTCACAGACAATTAAAAAATGAACGGTAAAACTTCGTAAGTAAATGGTGTGTGCAAAGTATAAATTTTGATACATTCAATATGCTATAATTCGATTAATTAATACAATAAATTCATATTAATTAATTCGATTACAGCCCAACACCGTTATGTTATTTATCAAGATGGAACGTCTTTTACCAATAATTAGCCGTGTTCAATTTTATGATGTACCGAAATACGGTACAGTTAACTACTAATATCTGCAGTCAAGAATTTACACTTAATAATTAGTACATTAAAGTGCTTCAGAGAGAAAATTAACATTTGATTTATGCGACAATAAATATTTTATTACAATTCAGCAACATGTGATAACTAACTACCAACTAGATACATTTAAAGTCTAATTAAATTTGATATATTAAACATAATCCAAATAAATCTAAAACAAGTAGAAGGGAAGAATTTTAACAGTGGATAGGAAGAATATAAAGATCCCATGTGAGAATGCAGTTACAAAAGGCTCCTGAACAAAACGAAAATGCCACGCATATTTTAGAACTGAAGGGGTTTTTTCCAATTTAATTAGTTAAGGAAAGAAGTTGCGTGACTTTCCGACAAAGTCCAAGCGGATTTGCATTCGGAATATTTGCGTTGTTCATTCAATTCAATTCCATTCCATTTTGATCGGATCGGATTCGTTCATATTGTGCATTATTTATGTGCTTTTACCGGATATAAATTGTTTCATGATAGACCGTCTAATTAATAATGTTAATGTACCAGTGCAATTTACATTCTGAATAAGATTTAATTATGGTAATACAAGAGATAAGGCTAAATTTCTTTTAATTAAGTTAAGTAAGGTTAGTTTACATTAGTTAGGTTAGTTTGGTTTCGGTTAGAGTTGGTTGAATTATGTTGGGGTTAAATTGATTGATTAAATTAAATTAAATTAAACTGTGTCATATTATCAGATGTAAATGATATTTGATATATTTGAGAATATTTGAATCTACTATATATAAATATATTGTTATCAAAAACAAGTATTTCTTACTAATTAAATAAAAAATATATTGTAAAATGATGTTACAATCCCTTCAAAAATTAATCACACCTCTTGTGGTCTCCATAATGTTTTTAACGTCTCTAAATTTTTGTTTTCACAGCATCCCGTACTTTTTTATTAGATTAAAGTCTAAATAGTTTGCTAGACATTGTGTCAATAA
This sequence comes from Aethina tumida, assembly GCF_024364675.1. Lineage (NCBI taxonomy): Eukaryota > Metazoa > Arthropoda > Insecta > Coleoptera > Nitidulidae > Aethina > Aethina tumida. The sequence continues at coordinate 34,206,600 of NC_065436.1, forward strand.
CACAAGATATACTAAATTGCACTGTTTTAACTTTTTTTTCATTAAAAAATGTATATGTTCTTTTATATTTATTTATGTTATTTTATAATTTAAAAGCTAAATTTAATTTAATTTAATTCAGTGTTTCTGGGTGTTACCTAGACACTTTGACTGTGTATATTTTAATATAAAAGACTTAATTCATAAAGCAGCGTTTCTCTCACCATATCAAGACATAGAACCAATGTTCTACTGATAAGTTCAGTTTTCCAAATGTGCAGGAATGCTAACAAATATTACGATGATATTTTTAATTAGGATGTATTATTTTATTAACATGTATATTTATTTGTTGTTGTGTCTAGTTAATGTTAATTCTGTTGGACACAACTAAAATGTATTATTTATTAATATATATATATATATATATATATATATATATATATATATATTAGAACGTAAAAATTTTAATAAATTATTAAAATATTTTTTATTTTCCTTTTTTATTTTAGAAATCTAAATTTAATTAATTAGATAATATTATTATTAATTAGAATTTTAGATTTAAAATTTATAGTTTTTAATTAATATAATTTAATTAATTGAATTTATTATATAAATTTTAGTGTTGTTTTTTTTTAATTCTACAAATATTTAACATTGAAAAAGTTTAAAAGTAACAAAATATGTTTATGTTATTTATAAAAACCTTGACAGAATTACTTATGTTAAAATAATAATTAAATAAACTAATTTAATAAAAAATATTGAAATTTCTGTACTATTATAGCATTATTTAAGTTATTATTAATTTTATAGTTTTTTATAGGTTGTGATACTTAATAATTAAATATTTTAAAACAAATAAAATTACTTTGACGGAGTTAATAAATTAGTCATTTTACAATAATAATTAAATAAATTATTTTAGAATCTGTCAAAATTTGTAGTAGAATCCAGTTAAATTAATAAAAACATATTAATTCAATTAATTAAAATAAATTTAAATCTAATTTTAAATTATTTCAAACATTTAAAATTTTATATTAAAAACAATATTAGAAAAATATAAAATAATTTATTACTTGAAAAACTTTATAAATAAATTATTGATTCTAAATTAAATTTGTATTAATTAAATTTATTTTTCTGTTATATTAAAAATTATTTTAGGAAATTTAATAATTAAATAATTTGAAACAAAATTAACCTTGATAGAATTAATAAAATAATTAATTAAATTAATTAAATAAACTAATTTAATAATTAAATATAAAAATATCTGTATTACATAACATCATTTAAATTATTTTTATTTAGTTTAAAATCTAATATAATTTGTAAACTAGTTGTATACAATTAAATTAATAAAAAATATCAATTTAATTAATCAAAGGATGTTTAAATGTAATATAATAAATACTAGAACAAAATTTATTACAAACTTTGTCAATAAATTATTTAACATATGTTAAATAAATTTTGGATGAGGTAAGTTTATAAATTTAATCAATTTCAATTAATCACTGATTTGCATAAAATGCATTCAATTTGAATAATTTTAATTATAAAATATTTTTTGTTTTTCTATTTGTAACTTAGAAATTTAAATTTAATTAATTAATTTTTCAATTTAAAATATCTAAAATAAGTTTTTAATTAATATAATTTACTTAATTGAATTTGTAATATAAATGTTGTTTCAAGTTTTTTTTTATTAATTTTACAAATATTTAACATTTAAACAATTTAAAAGTAACGAATATAGTTTTTTAACATGTATTTTATTAAGTCCAATAAAAGTTTTATTATTCAGATTTATGGTTTGTAAAAATAATAAAAAAATATATAAAAATAATTCTTACAATTGCAGTAATATTCCAAACAACTCTATATAAGGAATTACAACATAATTAACTACATACTGTTAACTAACATTAACTTGAAACAAATCAAATGAAATAATAATATATTATAAATATTTAATGTGTATATTTATTTACTCTGTTATTGGAATATTTATTCCGCAATATACCGAGCATGCTTTTATCACTCCATTAAAGAATTTATTGTCCGCAATCTTAATTATGTAAATTTCAAAACTAATAATTTGTCAACAGCCGATAGATAATCCATTCGATATTAATTCACATTCTTAGATAAGTCTAAAACGAATCGTCGTTTAATTAAAGCAAAAACCCACCGATTTTCCGATGCGTATCCAAACGAAATAATATAAAAAGCAACCCCAAAGCAATTTGCCCGACGGTACTCGACGACATTCAAACAGATCGGATTCTTTCGATCGTCGCTGTAGGTTAAACAAGATGCGTTTGTTACACATTTAATTGGACCGCGGCGCATCGCGAAACTCAACGACCGTCGCACTTAACGAACGCAATTATCGATTGGCACCGCGTTTTTATTATCTGCGGGGTAATTAAATAAAACCACGGAAAAACAAAGAAACGTTGACGGTGACGACGACGACGACGCATCCTGTAAATCATAAAACGTCGATAACGAATGAAACTGCATACGTCGATCCGTGTAAACACTAGTGGAGGACCCACGCACTATGGGATGGAACGTTGCTAAAAGATAATATTTATTACTTTTATATTCTAAAATAATTTTTATTATGTTTAAATTTTAAATTAAAATTTCTATATTATAAAATTAAATTTAAATTATTGTTCCAGAATTTAATAAATTTTGTAAAATAGTTGAAAAAATTAAATTAATAAAAAAGTATTTAATAATTTAATTAATAATACACGTTTAATTTTGTATTATTTAAAATTTTATTTTAAAATATAAACAAAAAATATTTTATTACTTGAGAAACTGTCAACAAATTAGTGAATAAAAATTAAATAAATTTTGACCAATATAAAATTATGAATTCAATAAATTTGTATCAACCAATGATTTGCAAAAGATATTTATATGAAACAAATTAAATAATGAATGAAATTTAAATTATTTTAATTTAATTGATTTATTAAAATTAAAAATCTATGTTATTATTTTTTTATTTGTATTAAATTTAATTTTCTCATGCAATGGAAAAACAGAAAATACTTTATAGCTTGTGAAACTTAATACATAAATATTTTAAAACAAATAAAATAAAAACCTTGACAGAATTACTCATTTTACAATAATAAGTAAATAAACTATTATAATTTAATAAAAAATATTGAAATGTCTGTAGTACACAGCATTATTTAAATTATTAGTAATTATTTTATATTATTTTATAGTTTGTAAATAATGTGATAATTAAATATTTTGGAACAAATAAACAAATCAACCTTGACACAATTAATAAATTACTCATTTTACAATAAAAAAATATAGATCTATGTGTACAACATAGCATTAATTAAATTGTAATTTTTAGTTAAATTACTAAAAATATATTAATTTAATTGATTAGAATAAGTTCTAATTTTATATTATTTCAAAGTTTATTTTAAAGTTTTATATGATTAACAACGTTATTAGAAAAATATAAAATAATTTATTATTTGAGAAACTTATTAATAAAATCTAATAAAACAAATAAAATCAAAAAATATTTTATAATTTATGAAATTTAATAATTAAATAATTTGAAACAAATTGAAACCTACACAGCATTAATAGGTTACTAATAATTAAATAAACTAATTTAATAATTACATATAAAAATTTGTGTACTACATAACATTATTTAAATTATTTTTATTTAGTTTAAAATCTGATAAAATTTGTAATGTATTCAATTAAATTAAGAATAAAAAAATCAATTTAATTAAATAAAAGAAATTTAAATTTAATTTAAAATTAGTACAAAATGTATTACCAATTTTTTAAATTATGAAAAATTTTGTCTATAAATTAATAAATATAAATTAAGTAAACTATGAATGACTTAAAATTGTGAATTTTATCAATTTCTATTAACCACTGATTTGTATAAAATGAATTCAATGTAAATTAATCTAAATATAATTAATATAATTATGAAATTTAATAATTAAATAATATAAATCAAAATTAATCTTAACAGAATTAATAAATTACTAATAACAATTTAATAATTAAATATAAAAATTTATGTAATATATAACATTATTTGAATTGTAAAGATTGAGGCTTTAGTGACCATTTTTTATTATTTAAATTATTTTTACTTGGTTTAAAATCTGACAAAATTTGTAAACTATTTGTATTCAATTAAATTAATATAATAATATCAAATTATTTAAATAAAATAAATTTAAATCATTTAAAATTAGTAGAAAATTTATTATAAATTTTTAAAATATTAACATCACTATAAGAAAAACAAACTATTTTGGAACTTCAAAAATTTTGTCTATACATTAAATATAAATTAAGTAAACTATGAATGACTTAAGAGTTTGAATTTTATAAATTTCAATTAAACACTGATTTGTATAAAATTAATTCAATTTATATTAATTAAAATCTCATTTTACAAATTCAAATTTTAAATGTGTAACAGTATTTAAATCAACTTCTAATTTAAATTTAAAATATAGAATCTTAATAATTAACAGAATTAATAATTACAAATTTTACTATAATAATTAAAAAACATAATTTGACAAAAATATACAAATTAATCGAATTTAAATCATTCTAAAGAATATTTTTATAATTAATTTATTTTATATTTCTCGCATTTTAAATTTACATTTTTTATTCAGGTTATCTGATAAAATTTGTTGTAAAAAGTAAAGTAAAATCCAATCAAATAAATAAAGAAATTATTAATTAAAATAAGGTTACATCTAATTTAATATTATTTTATATTTTATTTTAACATTACTTTTTTAAAAAATAAACTATTTCCTAACTTGAGGAATGTTACTAAAAATTATTGAAACTTGAAATAAATAAATTTTGTTAGAATTAATATGACGAATTTAAATTTAATTGATTAATAAATTTGAATTAAGCACTAAATTTGCAAAATACTGAAATTTATGTGAAAAAATATTTAAACAATTAATATTAATTTAATCTAAATTAAATAAAATTGTACAATTTTAAAATTTTTACTTCATAACATAATTTAAAAATAATAATAATTAATTAAGAAAATTGATCATATTTTTTTACTTTTTCCTTTAAAACAGTAAAATAAAGTAAAATATGATTTCTGATATTGGTTATTCGGAGTAGATTATTAAGAAAATATAACGGTTCAAATAATCTAATAAAGCTAAATTACATAATAACTTTTAGTTGCATCTCGTTATGGATCAACAACATATATGCGATTCTTAGGACCATCATAATTTGAGCTTGACTGAAATAAATACGTAAAACTTATGGCTACTCAAAGTCTCTAATTAATTTTACATTACATTTTACATTTGGTTAAATTTAATTATTTTCTGCATGGAAATTGATATAGTTTTCAGTATTTTCTAAAGTCGATCAAAATTATGCAAAATTCTTGGTTCCCATCGTTTTCAGGCATCACTTTAAACGATTGTTCCTCTCTCAATTTTACAGATATTTAATTTTTTTAACTTGGAAGTTTCATCTATAAGACCATGCATAATTTTCATACTTTTTCTCAATCCTTTTTGGCCGAAGCCATCCCACTGTGTCGCGGAGCGGAATAGCGGAGAGTCAGTCCTTCCACTCGCATCGTTGCCTTCGGCCTCCCGTGATATCGGGCCACCTCGAGAGCGCCAACCAGTTAGTGACGTCAGTTTCGGAGGACGACCGAAACGACCGTAGCACCGACCGCACGGCGGAGGTACCGCGCCGCGCACAAGAACCGATCGGTACGTCGCGGAGGCAGCAGTGCGCCTCAAAGTCCCGGAGTCTGAATAGAAAAAAAACATTTAACTGTAGGATTGCTGCCGTCGATTGTGCTGGTGTGATTCGGTGCGATCAGTGCGAATATGGATAAGTGACGGTACGGAGCAACAGTACGAGGCGATAATGGATGAGGTAGGTGGTTGGTCGTGTTTTGTGGGGTCGCGCGACGACTTTTTGCCCCGTCGATTTCTGATCGGTCTCGTGGGAGGTGCGACGTCTTAATTTCGTCCGCTCAGTGTCCAGGTTTTTTTTGCGGTCGACCTGGCAAAACTATCGTGTGAAAACGATAAATGAACATTGGAAACGATTACGGATTAAGCTCAGGCGGAACTGTTTATGCTACAAACGTAACACTTAATTATGAACACATTTATTTTAATTTAAACGCTTTTCTTTTACTAAGTACAAATTAATTGCTTTAATTTTTTTATAAAAAACTTAAGAATACAAACATAAGAATCTAATAAGAACAACTAAAATTGTCCTATTGTTAAATTAATTAATGTTTCTAATTAATTTACAATTTCTAATTAAATAATACAAATTATATCAATAATATCTGTAATTGTGTAGTTTGAAAATTTTCTTAAAAAAATCAATAATGAATTTCAGTATTTTTTCAGGAATTGCTTTTTTTAATTTTAAAAATATTAAACATCTTAACAAAATGTTACTAAAAGTGTGGTTTATTTTATGAAATTACCTTAAATAGATTTCATTGACAATCTTATGGATTCTAATAAGATTTCTGTTTTATAGCTTCTGAAGTACAAAATTATTTACACAATATTACAACAAACTACACGTAATTATTATTTATTATAAATATTTTATATACATAGTAATTTTGAAACGTGCTATTTACATTAAACTAAAATTTAAAAACAATTGAGGTCGTATTTTAATTTTTATTTTTTGTTCACCTAATTTATTTAAATTAATGCACTCCTCTATGAAAAAAAGGTATGTAGATAAAAATTATAATATTGTATATCTACATATTTCAGTTCATATTGTCATAGATTGAACAGTTGCATTATTTATGGCTGTGTCATTTGTTTGGATGGAAGCAAAGATTATATCAGATAAACGTATCTATTAAAGACAGATCCAAGTCTTATAAATTGAGTTTGTTGTCGTAATATCTGATATATCAAGTCGACGATGAATTTTATTCACTTGCCATTGACAACAATATTCAATTCGTCAGTTCTCTTATCTGTGTTTGTAAATCTTGACGTTTTAGATTTTATAAATTCATTTAGTTAAATAGAATTAGTGGAATTTTAACATATTTTAAATATGTGGTCTTTTTATGTAATTTGAGAAAATATATAGTTTTAGAGGAGACTTCAACAGACGATCAGAAATGAAACCCTCATTTATTTAATTATGTTCTAGTTACTAAAATTTCGATTATTTTTATTAAAAATATGCTATTTAAAAACTTGAATTCTTTAATTAATACAATAATTTAATGAGTAGTACAGTTTATAAAAAAATAAAACACTTTATTGAATATTTACTTAAGTTTTATCTATTATTCATAATTTTAAAAATATATTGTTAAAAAAATTGGATGAAATTTAAAGTATTGTAATTTATCTATTTCTATAAAATGAAAAAAAAATTGTTTAAATTTAGAAATTTTAATTTAATAACAGTGACTTCAATTATGGATAAAAAATGAAACCTCTATTTAATTTGTTACAAATTAATTTTAATCGTTTACAAATTATATTATAATTGTTAAAAATGATTAGATTTAATTCTAATTAGAGACACCATTGAATTATTTTATTAGTTTTTATTTAAGCTTTAAGATTTACATATTTTTCATAACTTTAGAAATGTATTATTTAAACAGTATTCACTTTTCTGATGATGTAATTTGTTTAATTGTATAAAATAGATTTAGAAATTTTAATTTAAAAGCGGAGACTTCAATTGAAGATAAAAAGTGAAACCCAAATTTGATATTATAATTAAGTTTCATCTATTGTTTATGATTTTAGTATTTTATTAAAATACATCACTGAGGTTTAAAATATCTATTTATTTATGTAAAATTAAAAAAAAAGAAAATGTAACCAAATTTAGGATTTTTAAATTCAAATGTTTAATATTTGTTAATATTAGTTCAATTCATGATAAAAAATAGATCACTAATTTGTTTAAATGCTTCTAAAAATTATTATTTATATTGTAAATATTCTACTCTGGAAAGCTCACAATATTGGGACGAATGTAATAATTCAATGACTTTTTTCACTTCTAATTCAAATTCAAGACTAATTAGTCATAAAATATTAAACTTTGCATTAAATATTTAAGTTTTATCTACCACTGATAATTTTAAAATTGAATTATTAAAATAAAAATAGATAAAAGATATTATAAACAAGTTATTTATATTAAATATAAAATATAATAAAATTCATTGAGATAAATCATATTTAGGTTTATCAATTTTTATGGTTTTGTGGTTTTATTTACTTCATTTAGTACAATTTTATATATAAAGATGCTGTATAAAGTATTCCTCTTATATCTTCTGAATGTAGCAAGATATTGATATCAAATAAAAACCACGTAAAATGTTATCTAAATTTTGCCATAATGTTGATATGTACTATATTGTCCAATGACCCTTTTTTAATAAAATGATTAGTCTTGTGATAGCTCATTTGAGAGATTTTTCTATTTTCTATTCATGAGCAATTCATTGAAATTCATGTTAATATATCAAAAAAATGTTTTCAGTTCTTATATATACAATTTTAGTTTGACTCTAAATTTAATGTTTAGTTTATTATTAATTAGTAATATTTAAATTTGTAAGAAAATAAATATTTAATTTTTACCAGTTATAAGAATTTGCGTAAATGTAGAAGTTCAATGTATAAATTTACAAATATTTATTTATGTATGTATAATTTAATTTATAGTTAATAGTTATTTCCTTAAATATTCAGATTTATTTCTGTTCGCCATTTTAAACGGATGGCACGACCATAAAACAAAATAAACTGAACCTGTTCGAACTCATCATATTTTAATAACATTGTTTATTGCCGAAATGGGAAAATAAAAGACAAAGGCAATATTTCAAAGTCATCTCACTTCATAAATATTAATGCAAAAATTATTCGTAATTCATGATCGCGTATAAAATTGCATTGTACACACAAAAGGAATTCGCTTAACGCCTTATATTAATTTTCGAGAATATATGATATGCCAAAACGCGGCTTCGTAAAAATTGGAAATATTCAAATTTGCATAAAAACAACGTTTTGCATACTCGAAGATTTACAGGTATACAAAGCATGTGCCGGGTCGTACCCTATACAAACACCGCTGAATTAACTGTACATTAATTTATTATCGTGTACGCGGCAAAAAGCGCAAAACGCCGCACTTCTTTTTACATTAATACATAAGATACATAAAGAGGTTTTCGCCATTACGTTCGTGATACGGACGCACGGACGTGGCCAGTTTATCGGATTCATCATAACTGCGAAATTATCGTTTTATTTTCGATTAACAATTATCGGAGGAAAAGCCCACGACTTGGTTTACGATATTATTAACTGATATCCCGTAGAAAAATCCAATTTGAATGCGATAGAAAGTTGTGCATGTAACGAAATGCCATTAACATATCCAAACAATGAGCATCTCGGTTCGTCCAATTAAGTGTGGGATTTCAGAAGTGGGTGGATGGATCGTCCACTTCGCTTTAACTAGATTTGCTCACTTTCAGCTGCAAACTGATGGGATGTTATGTAACTGATGAGACTTATTCATGGGGCCGATAGTTTTATGATAGTATGATTATACACAAAGTTTAAAAAGTACCCCTGATAACTTTTGAATGAAAGTGTATAATGTTGTCAATCCTACTAAATTTCGATTTAAAGTTGTTAGGTACCAAATTGTCCAGTACCATATGGTCACTATCAATTATGTCTTTAATGAAAGGGTGGTCTTATAATACCTCCTTTGAAAGGTACTTCTATTCTCTGATGGATCATATTTTCCTGATTAAAATCGTAATTACAATATTTTGAGATAAATCATATTTGATTTTGATTATTTCTTTTGCTACAGTTTTATATTCAGAGAAACTGTAAAATGTCCTCTACTTATATCTTCCGAATGTAACAAGATATCCACTTCGAATAAAAATTATTTAAAATATTGTAAATCTAACTAAATTTTGCCAAAATGTTGATTTATTTCAAATTGTTCAGTACCTTTTTTTAGTGGAATGGTGATATCTCATTTAAAAAGTTGTTACAAACTTAAGAGCAATTCATTGAATGAGATAAAATTCATAAAAAATAGTATTTATTACTAAAAAATTCATTATTTATATAAAAAAATTGGTATTACAATTAGATATTTATATAACAAAAAAAATTTTTAGTCCCTTAGCTCATTTGAAAGATATTTTTATTTTCTATTCAATGCTTTTTGCCGGCTAAAATCGGATGAGTTGTTACAAAGTTGTAAGCAATTCATTGAATGTGATTTACAAAAAGTAGTGTTTATTACTAAAAAATCATTATTTGAATAAAAAATTGGTATTACAATTAAGTGATTATGTAACAGAAAAAATTTTTAGTCCATTTCCAAATTTTTAGTTGCGGTTTAAATACTTTTTACTGTTTACGATCTTATTATATTTTTCATTTTATAGTTATTTAAAAAAAAATGTTAAGTTAAAACTAAGTTTCTTATTTCAATTAGATAAATCATATTTGAGTTTATCATATTTTATGTTTGTCTTTACTTCGTTTACTACAATTATATATAGAAGGATGCTCTAAAAAATCTTCTTAAATCTTCTGAATGTAGCAAGATATAGACTGCAAAATGTTTCAATCTTACTAAATTTTACCTTAATATTGATATATTCAATATTATCAACTACCTATTTTTAATGGAATGGTGCGATAACTGTCTATTACTAAAAAATTCATTTTAATTAAAACAAGATATTATCTTTCCAAAATTTTACTTGCCCTTATAATACTATTTATGATCTCATGGTATATTTTTTCTTCATTTTAAAATTTAGCACAAATGTTAAATTACTTTATTCCACTTAGATAAATCATATTTGAGTTTATGGAATTTTGTGTTTTTATTTACTTCATTGACTACATTTTTATGTATACACATATAGTAAAGCTGTAAAAAGCCTGTAATGAGATATCGTGAATGATTTATTTAATGTGATCAAATTAATAAAAGTAGTTTTTATTACTAAAAGATTTGACATTCTTATAAAAAATAGGTATTACAGATTTACTTCTGAATTATTGGTTGACCTCATTGTATAATGTATTTAGCATATAGAAATATAAAAAAAACAAAATAAAAATTATTAATGTATTTATTTATTTTTGAATTTTTTGTTTTATCAGTTAAGCTTTAAATTATATTTCACTCACAAAAATACACCTAAAAAAACAGCATATTACAGTATGTTAATTTAATCAAATCAATCAAGTAAGAAGACATGAGTACACTGTTGATACTTCAAATTAACTTTAAAAATTGAAGGTGGCGTTTTTTATAAAACTAAGCAGTTAAACACTCATTTGCAAATGTAAATTACAAATTTTCTCTTTTGTTTTTGTAACTACAAAAATCATACTTACAATAATATTTATTACAATCTAAAAGCTTAATATACATTTCGAAAGCACATAAAATCTCATTCATATACATTGTATCTTCTTAAAACATGATAAAAATGACAGTATCTTTTGCAAATGTAAATTGCAAATTTTCGTTCAATCGTTTTTGCACCGACTAAATTCATATTCAACAACATTATTTATTACAAACATAAAGCCTAATGTACATTTCGAAAACACATATAATTAAAACAAAAACTTTTTATGCCGCCTTAAAACATCACAAAAATGATGAACGTCAAAAAGATTAGGTCTAATTAATAAACCATCTCGTTTTAATTTAAAAATCCAGCTGCCTCCGACCGGCATTAATCTCTCAATTTCGTTGCTCGCACATGTCCGATAACGAAACCACACGTTCAATTAATACATCTAATCACGAAACAAAAATCACACGTCCATTTCCACCTGACACAATCCAATAAATAATGTCGATACGTTATGGAGATGCGGCGGTCATATTTCAGCGCCGGGGGGTAAATTCAAGCCTAATCAAACCCATTCTGTCCGTTAACTAGATGAAGTTTACGAGGCTCGTTGGGGAAAATTAGATTTTATTACGTTTAAATAATACGACGCGGTCCTCATAAATACCCCCATCACGGTTTTGTTTTTATTGCGGACACAATAGGGTTTTCCTGTTTAATAAACCTATCCAGTTCATTAAAAATTTTATAAGCCACAATAAACATATCATGAGCTCGTTACGATCGCCACGAATTTTTCATTTAATTGCACTTAATAAAATTTTTCGAACCAGCATGTTTCTCTTTTGTGGATTTAATGTTGATATAATTTTTTTTAATTGCCTTTAATTTTTTAACTGCCTTCAATTTTATACTGAGGTTTTTTATATCAGTATCAGTAAAAATTAATTGCAGTCATTTTTTTTTAATTTTCAAGTTGTGAGATTTAAAAATACATATTTAAAAACTAAATTTTTATACTTAAACTTGTTTAATTTAACTCTACTATTAGGGTTGAACAAAAAAATCAACTTCTGACACTAAAATACTGGTTCCTAGGCACCTTTAAAAATACTCCCCAAAGATGAGCTTTAGTTTTAATAAGAAGGTCCTCCTTTCTTCAGTTCCTTTGATCTGCAATATCTTTTAAACGGTAAGAGTTATAAAAAAATTGGAAAATACTTTTTTGTAGAGAGTTCAATTTCTTCAAAAAAAATACAGAATTTTTCTGTGTGTTCAAGTAATGATGAGACATGGATTTTACCATATGGAACTCAAGAAAAAATTCAAAACTCAGGAAGGATCTTCGTATTAAAATTAAGCGCTCATCTTTGGAGAGCATTTTATAAAGGTTTCTAGGAGCCTATTTTTCAACGTCGAAAGTAGTAGAGTAGTAGTTTTTGTCTCACCTTATTACACATAATTATTTTTAATTAAATGTTTCCATTTTTGAAATTCTCCAAAAAACATAAAACCATTTTGGTTTCTTAAAAATTAATAAATATGATAAATTAAAAAATTATAAAAGTTTTGGAATATAACTAAAATTAAATGAATAATTTAAGAATTGTTAAAATTTAATGGAACAATAAAATGGAATATAAAATATTAACTCATAAAATCTAAGAAATATAAAATATATATTCACTTTTCATAATTTTTATTATAATAAAAATTATATCTTGAAACCTTGGAATTTAATAAAAAATTTGAAGATATAATATCATTTAAATTTACAGATTTTATATTTAATTATTTCTATTATATATAAGATAATAATGCTAAGTCTAAAAAGTGTTTCGAGTTCGAGTTATCAAATAAAAATTACACATAAGTACGACTGTATATATAATATTTTAATAAAAATTATTAAAAATAAATAAACCATGAAATATGAAAGCTTTTGAAAATTAATTTAAATTAAAATTAATCTAAAGAAATTAAAAAATAAAATAAGAAAAAAGAAAAACATTAAAAGAATATTCAAATAATGTAGAATGTATTTAATATAAATTAATTAATTTAACTAAAAGTTAAAATTATTTTGATTGAAGACTAAATATTAAACGGTTTAATAGATTAAACAACATAAAGAATGGTATGTAACTGTTATATTCTACATTTATCAACTGTTAAAGTATTGAAACAAAAGAGACGTCTCATTTTATTCACTCATTTATTAGGTGAAAGTAACACAGACTTAATGGTACCTATTAGTATAAACACAGGTTGTGATATGACATGCTTTTCATCTAGGACGTCTTCATGTCTCCTAAAAATGCACATGAGGGCTAGGACAATACGGAGTAACATTAGAGAAAAAGAGGTATGAAATGGCGAAAATAAATAAATTAAAACGAAAAAGAATGATATAATGACGGTTGGTAGCTTGGCGAAGGCGATGAGAACCGGGTAATATTTATCTAACCGGACAATAGATATCTCCTGTTTTTCTACCAAAGATACTGCACATTCACGATGTATTGTCGTAAGTTGAATAGTCGTAGTTATGGGATACCTTTCCTCCGGCCATTGTGTACACCGTTCGATAAAAATCTGATATAATCCAACGTAAGATATGTCCCCAATGGACCAGAATCACCCACACAGCAACCGAGCGGCGTCCTTCATACTCCATTCTGCCTTCTGATTATTATGTCCGATAATACAATATTTAAAACCCCATGAAAGTCAACAATGGGACCTGCTCCTCACTCTTTTCACTCCCGCGATCCATTTGTTTCTCCTTTTGGTGCACCGTTTTCATTTGTATTAAAACGCTTTTTTTGTTGTTGTCTGCCATGTCAAAACAGGTCGAAATTTTATGGTAAGTTGAAACAATCGGGGTTTCGGCTTTTGTTTGTTTGTCGAAACATTTTGATTGCTAAGATTATTTGATTGATTTTCTATGCACCTTTCAATAATATTTTCTTTTGCATTCAGTTGTCTTCAATATATTGTTGGACTTTGGGACTGTTTTGATTGGTTTACTAAAATTAGACAAGTTTTGTTTTTGTTTCACAAATGAATTGTTTAATTTGGAACTTAAAATACTCAAATTCTCTCAATCTTTAATACATATTTTTTGTTTTCATCTCTTAAGTTTGTTGATTGAACTGAAGTGTTTTTGACATATTTACAAAAATTAGACTAGTTTCAACTTGTTTTGCAAATTAATTCATTAATATTTTTTTAGGATTAATTAATTCTTTAATTTTCTTTTAAGATATTAAGTTTGTTATTTGAGATTTATATTTCTTCACTTTATCTTATCAGACCACTTTTCAAATATTCAAATTTCACCAAACAATAATATATATATATGATAGATTAGCGACTGTTAATCTGTCTTTTTAGTTTGATTAAAACACTAAATTCACAATAATACGCTTTATTACAACAAACGTAGTTTAACCCTCGACATCTAAAGCTTGACTGCCCGGTCCTTTCTTAAAAACTGCCCCGATTATCAAATATAAACAAATCCTTCAGATTTGTTTACAAAACAAAATAGTCTAAATAGATGTGAGCCCGTCGCATCGGTCCATCGGTGAAGATGATGACGTAAGCTATATATATATATATATATATATTATTGTTTGTGCCTGAATGATTTTTTATAAATTAGGCTAGTTTCAACTTGTTTTGTAAATTTGTAAATTAATTCATTAAATAATAAAAAATAAAATAATAATAAAATAAGTTTGTTATTTGAGATTTATATTTTTTCAAGCTGTCTTATCAGAACACTTTTCAAATATTTAATTTTCACCAAACAATAATATATATATTTGGTCTTCATCTCTTAAGTTTGTTGATTGTACTTTGAAGGTGCCTAACTGATTTTTTAAAAATTAGGCTAGTTTCAATTTGTTTTGTAAATTAATTCATTAATATTTGTTTTGTCTTATTAGAGCACTTTTCAAATATTCAAATTTCCAAACAAGAATATATATTTTTGGTCTTCATCTCTTAAGTTTGTTGATTGAACTTTGAAGTGTTCTTGACTGATTTTTCAAAAATTAAGCTAGTTTCAACTTGTTTTGTAAATTAATTCATTAATATTTCTTTAGGATTAATTAATTCTTTAATGTTCTTTTAGGATATTAAGTTTATTATTTGGGATTTATATTTCTTCAATCTATCTATCTAATATTTTTTAGGATTAATTATTTCTTTAATTTTATTTTAAGACATTAAGTTTGTTATTTGAGATTTATATTTCTTCAATTTATCTTATCAGACCACTTTTCAAATATTCAAATTTCAAAATTGAATGATTTACAAAAACTAGGCTAGTTTTAACTTATTTTGTAAATTAATTCTTTAATTTTTTAGGGTGGCAAGTTTGTATGTGGGATTAATATTTCTTCAATTTATCTTATCATAACTCTCCAAATATTCAAATTTCTCCAAATTATAATATGTATTTTCAGTCCCCATCTCATAGGTTTCTTTATTAAACTTTGAAGTGCTTTTAACTGATTCACAAAAATTAAATTAGTTTTAAATTTGTTTTACAAATAATTTATTTAATTTTCTTTAAAAAATCAAGTTTCTTATTTGAAATTTATATTTATCAGTTTATCACTTCAAATAACCATTTTTGTTTCACAAATGAATTCTTTAATTTCCTTTTAAGATGTTATGTGTGTTCCTTCAATCTGCCGCATTCGAAGAATCTTCACACGAAACGAATAAAAGTTAAATTTGTACCTTTCATGTCCGATAATTTCATTACAATACTCACTTCATTCTAATCCACTTAAAACGGAATTACAAGAACCGACCGAAACCACGAAACAAAGCAGATGTTTCGTGAGCCGCTCGCAGGTACGAGCGAGCAGAAGAAGGGTTCGTGCGGAGTCATTAGTTCGGGCGCGGTTATAAAAGTTATCCGAAACCTATTATTTTATTCGGTGGATAAGCAGAAGCTCGGCACCGACCTTGAGCTGCCAACGCGAGACATCTTCATCAGCGACGAGGTACGAGGAACGAGGAACGAGGCACTGTTGTTGCGGTCGTACCCGTGGTTCTGCGCCGTCGCCCCGAGCCACGAACGCCGTGTTAAATCTTTGAAATTTCCAAACGACCGACGACGACACTTTTTCCGCGTAGAATATCTGCTGGTTTAATAACTGTAATGTTAGATTTGAAGAGCTCAATCCCCGGTCGTTTGAGGGAATCGTGGCGAAAACGTACCTACACGTTTTATAATAAACATCAACTGGTGGAGTGCGATGAAATGTAAAAATTTCGTTCACCGTTACGCCCCCCAGATAAATTATCACACTCATCGCATTTCAAATTATAGTTAATTGCCCAATTCTTTTCCAGATTCCAGATAGTTATTGTTAGTTATATCTGATGATATATCAATTTTTGTATTTAATTACACGAATCATTATACAACTATTTGGTGATTATAAAAACGAAATAAATTATGCAGGCTCGAACTTCACACCTAATTATTACCGGAGTGAAAGAACGTAAATCATTTTGTTAAGGTATAAGAAATATAATTGTAAATAATTATATTTTATGCTAATTCATAAGTTTGTTACACTAATTTGATCGTTATCTATTTCTTTAGACCATGTATGGTTATTTTTTATATTAGGTCATTAATTAAGATCCCCTGACATAATGTCTTAATTAACAGAAGAACGTATAAAACTTTTAAATTAAGATGTACATAATTTAATTGTTATACTCAAAAATCGTTGGTACTAATTAGTTAGTTCATTGTGTTTCGCTGTTAAACATTTTAAAGTAAACAATTTTGATTGGTTTCGTGTATCGTGCGATAATCATCTTTCTTACCGATGCCGCCAATAATCCGATGTAATTTTAGTAAACCGAATTCCTTGCACACAAAATCCTCATTAAATTTCACCAGACGGACATCCTGTACTTGAGATTGCATCTTTATGTCCAAAGATAAAATCGATTATTTCCAGTTATGTTTTTGCCATCATTCACAGGATTACCTTTTGTTTTCCGTCAGTTATTATCCTTTAATAAATACACCACTCGAAATACGATCTTGAATAATTCATTTGTGTTTTAATGTACCACTTTTATGACTTAATTAACCCGTTGCCGTTTTATAAATATTCAGTTCTTTGTTGGTTAATCCGGTTTAATTATTTTTATGTTGTTGACAGAGACATATTTGCGTGTGTTCAAAAAATATCGATGATTGCTATTGAAAGTCGTTTCGAAAACATTAGACGAAATTGAGTGTTAATTAACATTTTAAATCGGCGATGTGGAAGAGGAAAGACATCAAAACTAACTGTAAAAGAAGAATTTGTTGTATGTTTTAAAGTCTCATTCACTCTCGTCTATTATTATTGTGGTTATATGCCAATAAAATGATTCTATAGACTGTGACGAACAATTATTACAAACCACATAATTATTATTGTACCTGGTAGCTATATTAGTTCGGGTTGATACTTACACCGTTAAAACTATTAAATTGACAGGCATCATGAATATTTAATATTCAATGAAAAAGTTTAATCACAACAGCTTTTAACTAGATGCACGATTCGTCATTAAATGTTATATTGTTTCTCAATTTTCAATAAACATTCAACTGAAAATGTCCAAGCTTTTTATAAACAACACCATTTTAATTAAACACAAATCAAAATGTAATTTCAGAATTAATGTATTCATTTTAATTATTTCTTTGTTCGAATAAAAAATATGTAGTGACCTTTGTATTAATAATTATCAAGTTTTCAATGCTCATTAAACATTTAATATTATACATAAATTAATTTTATCGTATCGAATAGTTTTTTTTTATGTTGATTAATCCAAAGCAAGTATTTTTAACACTTCACAACTCGATAACTAGGATTAAAAAGCTTGACGAATCTTTTATTTTTTAACGACCATCTTGTTCATTATACCTTTCATAAATGTCACGTTTAATTAATATTTATCATAAAGGTAAAAAATATCAGGAAACTGAGGATGTTATTTATTCGTTTATTGGTTTATACCGTTCTTAAAACTTTGCAGTTAATAATTCAAATGTCAAAAAAAACAGTATTCGAATCAGTTTTTTATTAATTTACCCAATTAATTAATTTCTTATCCTATCAGTCCGTCTGCATCCTTTTTTATTTTTAATATTGTGTATATATAATTTTATACAACAAAATGGAGAATTTATAGTTCATAAATGTCGTTTTATTTAATATGCATTATAACACTTCATAAATTTATAACGAGGTTTGAAAAACCTGTAGTTCTTTTTTACGATTGTTTTATTAATTATGTTTTAAAAGTGTCAAGTTTATCATAAACCGATAAACAATGAATAAACTAATACTGTTAACGATATTATCTACTTGTTAATTATGGTATTGTATAACTTCTTTAAACACCACTATCAATAGTTTAAATCTTAAAAAAATAGTATTCAAATTGAATTGTTGTTGTGATAACTGAACAATGTTAATTAGAAAGGATTTTGTCCAGTTAATAACTTATTAACAACCCAATTTAAAGAGTAGGATATTTTTATATTTAATACTGTGCATAAATATTTTTTATGCCACATAAACTAAATTAACAAAAAAGAAGATTTTGAAAACATTTATAACAGTCTTAGCTATTTGTTAATTAGTTTTCTTACCTCCTTAAAAACCCCAGTCAATAATTCACAACAATTGTTTTAAAAGTGTCAAGTTTATCATATGCCGATAAAAATGAATAAACTAATATCATTAATTTAAATATTAAAACTGAACAATGTTAAGTAGAAAAGGTTTTGCCCAGTTAATTAGTTTATTAACAGTTCAATATAAAGTATAGGAATCCGTCTGATTTTTGTGCTTAATACTTTTTAAATCATTTGAAAACATTTATAATTAACTATTTTTATCTTTCTACCGATAACATGCCAGAAAACTGTGATTACTAACAATCTTAACTATTTATTAATCAGTTTAATTACCTCCATAAAACACCATAGACAACAATTCAAATATCAAAAGAAAAAGTTAACAATTCGTATTTAAAATAATTTTGATAACTGAGCAGACCCAATTAAAAAGACTTATTTATGGCTAATTAATTAGTTTATTATCAGCTTAAATAAAAAGTGCAGGAACCCGTATGCATCGTTTATTACTAAGTTGTTTTTATATTTAATATGTTAAATAAATGTTTTTATACATTAAAAATTGATGAATAAATACTTTTACATTTTAATGATTGCCTTGTTAATTATCTAATCTTTTGTTATAAATTTTTTGTATAATTAACGTTTTATAAGCAAACCGATAAACTATTGGAAAACTGTTATCTATTTAAAATTAAATATAAAAAATGGTAATTCAATTTTAAATTTTTAAAATAATTCTGATAACTTAAAAAAACTTATGACTAATTAATTAGTTTATTATCAGCCTATTTATAAGCGATTTGTATCTATATTTAATATTGTGTATAAATAATGTTATACTAAAAAGATTTTTAACACTTCATAAAATAACTAAAGAAAACTGGTGAATTAAATTAATGATTGTCTTGTTAATTACATATATTCTTTTTATTAAATTTTAAGTATAAATAATATTTTATCATTAAACTGATAAAGTATTAAAAGACTATGATTATCGACGATGTTATTTAATTGTTAATTAGATAGAACAATACGGACAATTTCTGATTTAAATATCAAAAAAATCCTATAGGTTTTTAAAATAATTCTAATAACTGAATACTCTCATTTATAAAGGCTTACAATTAATTAATTTATTATTAGCTTAAATTAAAAGTGCTTTAAAGTAGTTTTTTCATGTATGTTAATTATTTTGCAACAGCTCATAAACTAACTCAAAAATGTTTTTATTTCATAATTATTTTTAACACTTCACAATTTAACTTCAAAAAAATTAAATTAATGCCTTTATATTTTAATGATTGTCTTGTTAATTACCCCTATCTTTTTAAAAATGTTGCGTTTAATTAACGTTCCACCATCAGACCGATAAAATATCAGGAAACTGTGATTGTTAACGATGTTATTCAGTTGTTAATTGCTTTATCGTGTCCTTAAAACACCACGCAATAATTCAAATATCAAAGAAAAAAAATTGGGACGGAATCGGTTTTTTTTTTAAATATGCCAGATAACTGACCAGCCTTAATTAAAAGGACTTTTGACCACTTAATTAATTTATTATCAACGGCCTAATTTAAAAGTGCACGAATCCGTCTGCATCCGTTTTTTCGAGCAGTTAATTTTTATTTATGACGTTTATCTGTCGATCTACACGTTGTTTGACTTCTGCGACTAATAAAGCTGGTGAAAATAATAATTTTAAACGGGCCGTTTGTCTCGATAAGTTTTAATTGATTCTACCTACGTTTCCGGTGCGATTTGCATATCTGCGTCAGTACATTTTTTTCATAATATTTATTTGGACGTTTTCGAGAGGCGCACTTAAAATTTTTATTGCCATCAAATTGTTCGCATCCGTTATTAGATTTACATTAACCCGACATCAAACGTTGCGCCGAACCGTAATCTTCTCCTTTCTTTCCATAATAATATAATAAATTTACACACTCGAATAAATGGACACGTAATTAAGCCGGATTATTTATTATTTCAATCCTCAAACGCGATTCGACTCGGGTAATCAAGCCTTGACTTGTAATTAATATCGGAAATATTTTCGTTGAAAATACACAATTGTGTAATTTACCCTGAGGAACAATATACAATTAAACGATCTGTTTGATGGGAACTTCTTGAAAAAATTCGTCCGAAGGACGCAATTGTTCCTACGCTAATGATATTCCTGCAGCAAACAATTACAGTCCATTACACACAAGTAATTGTTCCATATTTACCGTGTAATTTCAGTAAATTCGTTGTATTCTTGTGCCACTTTCAACCAAAGAAATGAAAAAAACGTATAATTATTGATCTGAACGAAAATATTTTTTCTAAATTAACACAAAAAATTGATGTTGCCATTACGGTATATTTATGACCTGCATATAATAATAAATAACTCGAAATCGGTGTTTCATAAATATAACTCGCATATTATAATTTTAAAATCTGGCTCGGAACTTGAGGCTAAAGATTACATTCATTATGGACCATAATAAATTTTTCCCTCGCACTGTGGGACCCGATGTTTATGGCCAAAATTTATTTGTGTCCTTCTTAGGTGACATATGATCGTGATTTTTTTTTATTTGCTTTTATGTTTAAATAAAGTTATGTTATAATAATTTTTATAACTGTGAAAAACAATTATATATAACATATACTATTTTCATACATACTCCTCATTATTTTTTATATTTCCATAAATTGATGGATGCTTTAAACTTTATTTTTGACATATACAGTACTAGTCAAAAGTAAAGCAACACACATAATTTTAATAAAAATACGATGAAGAAACCATATTTTTAAGAGATAGTGTACCTTATAACTTTACTGATATCACAATTGAATTTGAACACGTTTTTATACAGTTCTTAAATAATTGAACAGTCTAAAGTAAAGCAACACCGTCATAAATCATTTAATTTTAGTTTGTCTTTTGTAGTAACAGTGATTAGTTAATTTTAAGTTTGATAAAAGTGCCTGCAGGACGAGCTTCATCTAATTATCTTAAAAATCGTATTGTTTCCAAGTACAGATCAGAACTTAAAGAAATTTTAATTGCCTCTCCTTTAAATTTAAATTGAAATATTGTGCCAAAAACAATTGGAGCTTCTAACACCAGAGGAACTGTAGCAGCATTTCCTAAACCTAGACGATCAACAATAATGACGATCGGATGATTGTAAGAACATCCAAAAGTGATCAGAATAAAACTGTCGAAGATCTTAAGACTAAATATTCACATTTGAGGGTGTTTGTCAATACCGTAAGACGTAGGTTAAGGCATAGAAGGCCCGCCAAAAAACCCTTCATTTTAAGAAAAATAGCTGCCAAACTCCAGGTTGCACGAGTGCAAATGGATAGGTTTCAATATTTAAAGATCCTTACAAATTAACATATACGATAAATCTTAAAATGAGGAAAAACTCACTCGGCCAAATTTCAAAACAAAGATCAATTGTTTGAAGCTATTAATATTATTTGGAATTCTATTTCTATAGAAGTGATACAACATTGTTTCTTCTTAAGTATAAATATTGTTTTGTACCAATTTAAATATACAAATGTTTTTATATTTTTTTTCTTCTCTTATAATTTGTTGCTTTACTTATGACCGGTATCGTTATTCTTTAAAGAAACATTATTAGTACCCCTAAAATTTATACAGAGTATTCGTTTTTATTTTTAATTTGGGGCATCTTAAAACATCAAATACTAATAACAATTTTTAATGTAATATCACACATATTTTACAATTTTGTATATATTATTATTTTCTCCAAACCAAAGTGTAAAGAGTATATATTTATCTAGTTTTGATGAATTAAACTATTCTATACGTTGCTTAGATAAAGAATTTTGAAATCTTTATCTAATCATATAATCATCATATCTTTCAATTTTATAGATATTTTGAGACAAAATTATGAGAATTTGTAGTTTTATTTTTTAATTTTACCCAGGTCATCCCACTGTGCCCTGTAATGAAAATGCACAAACAAATTTTATCCCACAAATATAAAAAAATTCTATTAGCCTTTTGAATTCTATTACTTTATTTAATCAGAAAAAGTACTTCAATCTACTTACTAAATTATGTTTTTTTCTTGTTACATCGCATCCTGGGCTATAAATCTCCCTGGATAATTGAAACATACTTATAATCACAGAATCTTTATAATTAACCACTTTATGAACTCATCATTATCATTATTATCGAGGAAAAACAACTTCGGATCGATTTAAGTCAATTTATGTGCTACATTAACATTTATTGAATTCAAAAAATCCATAATTATTGTTCGCAACTTCCTGTTGTGCATTAAAAAAATAAAAAAACCTGTAGACCGGCTTGTAAAATAAAATATCCTGTTACGTTCATTCCGCAAATAATCATTGCGACCGATCGAAATGAAAGAATCCACCCCGGAACCCCTACAAATACCACAAAACCTGCTGGCGTTCACCCTTCATTCGTACGCTCATAAAAACGACATGCGAGTCAACGGCGACATTGCGGTGGTCCCTGACCACCTATGTGGCCACCTTCATGGCTTTCAGGGGACGTGGAATTTTTCAGCGGTAATTAAACATCTTTTCATGATATATTGTTAATTGGTAATGAAGTAATTTGTGAACTGAATGAACCGTACACTGTCCGTAAAATGAACGTGCATTGTTCGTGGTTAATTGTTTTCGTTTTCGGATGACATGTGGAAAATGTTTTCATTTCCGTTAAAAATAAGAGAAACGCACTAATTAAATAATTCCGTATAATGTGGAAAGCGAAGTACCTCCTAAAATCTCCTTAATTGAACGCCATTAGGAATTAATAACTTCAACATGTTACCATCGTTAAGCCACAATTGCTGTTAGACATTGCCGTATAGAAACACCATTAACGTTCTTCCGACAAAAAAGAATGAGCCCGAGCCACACAATCAGTCGCCTTAATGGAAGTATTATACCGGACGGCGTTTATTTAGAAGTTTTTCGCCCCCGTAAAAATTCCCGTACAATTGATTGAACATGGACCGGCGCGTGAAACATGTGACAGTATTACAATGTTTCATTAAAATTCAATACCTTCTGCCTAACGAAGTGTAGTGTTTTCCATTCGCCTTTTAAATTTTATTCGAATGAACCGCGATACGGAAACGGCGCACAAATTTATTATCTCGCATACGTCATCCCCTGCAAAAGGAATTCGATTTGAATATTCTCAACTGTTGGTGAAGTGCACCGCCACATTTAGCCTTCCAGCTAATAATCCGCATTGCACGACTTTGTGAAGATTTGTTTTTGTATTCTACAACTTTATGGTTATGTTAACTGTTGAAGAGGATCGTTTTATTGGACCGAATAATAATTACTAATTAACTTGTTTGTTATACGATAAATTGGAATTCGACTCTACATGGAATGCGGAATATGATCGCGACGGTGATAACTGAGACGTACTTTAACGTCTACTTTACACTAAAATATTTATATTTCCTAATAAATAAATACTCATTAATAATTTTTATAATTGACTCTTATAGGAAGAGTGTTAAAGTTCAACAGTGTGGAGTAATGAACAGTTATATTACGGGCACGATTTTAAACAATAATATTACTGTATTAATATACTTGACACTTCTTAAAATTATTTAGAAACTTCTTGTTCATTAAGTGCTTCAATCAACCGCTATGTTATCACACAACGTTTAAATTTTAGATTAAATAAAAGCCATTTAATGTACAATTTTATTCATTCTCCAACTAGTGGGGAAGTAGCAAAGTGACCAGATGAAGTGTTATCTACCGCTGCATCTGATGATACCAATTGTTTCCGATTGGGCAGAATGGTTTGCCAACCCATTTAGTCCGGACAACGTATGCTGATCTAAACTGAACCAGCTTTTACTGTTACTTATATTCTTTGAACTTATTTCAAGTCTAGTCTTACTTATAATGATAATAAAGATTTTCTAAAATCTAAATCTAATTGTCCTTACGTAATTAATGAATGACCTCTAACCTGTGAATATTTGTAAACAAACTTTGTTATTAAGTTGATAAATAGGAGTGAGCAATTTATTGCCTGAATAAAAATAGGACAAAATAAACTTTTTTAGTTTTTATCGATTTTCTAACTCAAAACGTAATTTCTAAGAATTATTGTGGTATGAATCATTGCCGTCATGTATTAAAAAAGAAGGTATATTTATTCAACCCTTAAAGATCATCTGTGAAATAGACCTTACCCTCGGACACGGTTTCTGACAGGTTTAGCTGACACAATCACATCGAGGGTCTTAACAAGCTCTTGTCTCAGCTCGGGAGCTCTTATTTCTAGGTGTCTCTGAGCTTGAAAAAGCAAAAGCCGGTCTTGTACCGGGGTAGTTATCCTACTGCGACCTGAATGTTTTTCTTTTACGTTAATTTATACACATTGTAACGTCTCCACAGTCTGCTTGTGGCACACAGATGTGTCCAACTGATGAGCCGCTTTATTTTGTGATGATCCACCCTCTATCATCCCAATTGCTCTTAATTTTTGTTTGTCACTGCCATTTCATAATAACAAAAGTATTTTTGTAAAAATTTTATGAATATTGGGTTAATAATTCAAGATATACTAAATTGCACCCTTCAACGGGTACTCATAAATACAATAAATTGTAAAAAAAAACATTATTTTTTGTATTAAAAAAATGTGTTATACAGTATCTTCTTTTATATTTAGTTATGTTATTTTATAATTTATAAATTTATATTATTTTTAATTAAATTTAATTCGATTTTTCCAGGTGTTCCTAGACACTTTGATTGTGTATAAATTATATTTACAAAAAGCAAGCATTTTTGTTGTTAAAACTAAAGAAAAGAATTTGTTGTTTAAAAAGCTTGTAATGATTGTGAGTGCAGCGTTTTTAAACGATTACTTTGCACTAAAATTTAATTTCCTAATAAATAAGCAGCCATTAATAATTTTTATAATGAACTTTTATAAGAACAGTGTGAAAGTTCAACAGTGTGGAGTAATGAACAGTTACATTACGGGCACGATATTCAACAATATAATGACTGTATTAATTTACTTGACACTTCTCAAAATTATTTAAGTACTTTACCACAGACTTTATTGTTTATTTAAGCTTTTTAATGACCCGCTCTTACAACACAGTGCGGAATTGTGTGCACGATTTTTTAACGTCAGGACTTAAGTGATCTTTGTGGCGCAACAATTATTAATTACTTAAAATAAAAGCACATAATGTCAAATTACCAATAATTGATGTGATATTCCTGTTCTTCAATCGACCGGATCATAATTAAATTCATTTGGATGGCTTGTTAACAGGACAAATTATAATAATAAAAATGAGCCGAAGACCGAAATAAAAAAATACAATTAATACGAAACAACCGTCGGCAATTTTCTGCACTTTCTCACGGTTCGCGGTGGAAAGCACGATCTGCGGAAAAATTGACATAAAAGGGACGTACTGCAACATGCATATAATAAAATAAATAAGGTCTCGTCACGCGAACTAAAACACTCTGTGATGATGCACGACAAAAGACAACTTATTGCATATGGTCTACACAGCAAGAGAAATCATTTTATGTGCACATCCACCGTACCAGATATAATTTAAGAGTTTTTGCCTTCACTCGCATCGACATACAGCTTTGCATATTTATTTTTACCCGAGTAAACGTTGTATTTGTTTATATGGTTGATCGTACAACATTCCTGCTAAAACTTTTTTCTATATTGTCTCTTCGCAATGGACTTTTTTTATCTAGCATCACTTGTTTTATGCTTATATTGGATAATAAAACGATGTAAGTTGAAGTTCTAGTCAATTAGATAAGAAGTTAAAGAAACTACTGTTAAGAAAAAACTTTTTTGCAAATGGCTACTGGTGGTACCAACATCACTGATATCACATAAATTGGTTTGACTGCTTACAATCGATAAACTTAATATTAACAAGCTTCAAACTTGTTATGGAGTGACAAACAAATTTTGTTTTTCTTATTGGTCAGTTTGGAAGGGTTAGCTTGTGAACTACTTTATACTTATATTTTGCCAAGGTAGCATTCAGGCATAAAGAACAACGTGCCATTTCAGATACATTTGGTTCGGTCTTGGTCAATTGAAAAAAATCAATATTTCTTAGAGAAAAATTAATTTTAAATTTGAACAATACTGATTTTTGAGGTTCTTCCTTGAAATTTTTATGAATTTTTTTTTATTCTGTGTGCCTATTTTTTTTTAGTTTATCAAAAATAGAATATTTTCAAAAAAAAAAATTATCAATAACGTAATTTTTCAATTTTTTATGAATTTTTAAAAATTTTGTACTTGAATGTAATAAAAAATATTTTTTTCATGATTTCTCATGTATTTTTTTAAATACTTTATTAACTTTCAACAAGTTACGAAAAATTTGATTGAAAAAAATAATATAAATTTTTAGTATTCCTTTTTAAACAATTTCTATGTTACCATCAACAGATATATTACATTTTTTATTGACTAAATTTAGTCAATATTTGATGATCTTTCTGAAAACAAAAAAAAGGTTAGATTAGTTATGAACTTTCAGATAAAAATAAGTAGATAGCACAAAAAAATTTTAATAAATATTTCAAGGAATAATTTTTCTCTAAGAAATTATATATATATATATATTTTTTTTTTCATTTGACCAAAACAAGTTCTTCGTGATACCTAAAAAGAGAACATTTAAACAAAAATGTGAAAAAAATATTAATTTTTTTTTTCTTTTTTATGATATAAAAATAGTTAAATTTTCAAAAACTCATAAAATACGGAAAGCATACGTTATCAACAATTACAATGTGCTATTTTTGATTAACTTTTTGAAAAAATTAAGCATATAGTATAAACATTTTTTCTTATAAAAATATCAAGCAAAAACCACAAAAATCCGCATTTTTTCAAATTTAAAATTATCTGAATTTCTGAAAAACCTTAATTTTTTTACTCAATCAAGACATATTCTTTTGTGTCGGAGAGTAGATTATTATTAATTAATTTATTAATAAATATATGAAAAATTGTTGTTTTTTTTTCGATTTCGAAAAATAGGTAGTACTGCGATTCTAAACAATTACCAAAATATTATTTGGATATCTTCAGTTTTAAATATGAATCTGCAAACGATTATGTGCTTCTGTATTTTGTATCTTTTTACATCAGATATTAGAGAGATGTTTTCAAAAAAAATATAAGCTATTCTAAGTTTCCTAACAAATTTGAATTGAATTCTCGAAGTTTATTTTAGAATTTAAATTTATAAATTGTGTAATACCTAAAATATTACGTAGCATAAAACAGTGTAATTTATTTAAAATAATTCAATTGACTGTCATGGAAAAGGAACCGCTTATTGACCTTTTAAATAAAACACGGATGTGTGTAGACACCAATAGCACCCAATCAATCATTCTTAAAGCTTATTTTTTAAACTTGTTTTGTCACTAATGTTTTACAACAAACGTACATCTATTTAGACGTCGAATAATTTATCCATTTTTTACATCTACCATTAACAATAATTGAATTCCCCCCGGTATGAACAC